>NC_069787.1:31843768-32468768 GCF_027406575.1 Nycticebus coucang
TTCTAAATAAGTAGGATTGAGAAGGGACACCAAGAAAGGGCTTCAAGAGGGGCAGGAGGAAAATCTGGCTTGCTGAATCGGGAAGTCTAAAGGACCCAGAAGAATGTGGCTATGAGGTGACCTAGGTAACCAACCACCACTAGAATCAAGGACCAATAGAAAAGGCGATAATGCCTGGAGGCACAGAGAGGCCAATGAAAGAGCTGCAATCAGTCTCAAACGGAGAGAGTGTTTGTACCCGCTGCATGGCTTCTGAGTCTCCAGCTCTGTCTCTCATGAGAGGGACCTACTGTACTCTAAACTTTCTCTTTGTTCTTCCTAAATAAAATTTCTTTTTGTTATACTGAAACTTTTGCAGGTTACTTTTACTTTTTAGTCCCACTGCTTGTGCTGCTCCAGTTTTATTTTCTGTTTCCATTCAACTGCTGTGCTTTAGTTGAACTTTCTAGCTCAGCTGAGTAATTAAACCAGGTCAAAATGGGTTCAGGAAACCAGGACCCCCAACCCCTAACAGGATGAAAGTGGGAGAAGTAGAAGAAGGTAATTTGGATGGAGAAGAGTTTCTGGTTTCCTCATTATGTAGGAATTCTGAAAGTCCTTCTGTTACGTTTTCCATTAAGAAAATAGAAGAAAAAGCTTGGAACTCGGGAAGAGAGAAAGTCTGAACACAAATCCTTGACCCACTTCTTAGCTGTGAAACTACTAATGGGTGGGAAAAATAAAAAGATTTCATCTGCTCTTCCTTGTTACTATATTTAATTAATTTATTATGTGTGTTTTCTATATATAAGTATATATATTTACTATATATAAGTATATACTATATAAGTATATAATAAATATGGAAATATATAATATAGCAAATATTTATATGTAATTTATATAAATTATAAACTTATATATAAATTATTCTATATTTATATTTTATATATTATTTATATAGTATATAATATATTTATTTATATAGTATATAATATATTTTATATAATATATACTTACATATTATATGTTATATGTAACATATGAGCACACCCACTCTCCCTCTCTTCTCCCTGCACCCTCATTCTCCCCACTCCCACCTTGAATTGACTTGAGTTTTTCTCTTGTGCAGATATTTATTAGATCGCCTACTGGCTTCATATTAGAATTGAGTACATTAGATTCTTCTCTATTCTTATGGACTTTAAGGAGAATCCATCCAGGCTAATACAAAAGATGTAAAGCCTCCATCTTTTTAATGGCTGAATAGTATTCCATGGTATACATATGTCACAGAGTATTAATCTTTCCTTATTCTTCTCAGAAAGAAAGATAGAAGAGCAACAAGAAAGAAAAAACCACGGGTGGTGCCCGTGGCTCAGTGGGTAGGGTGCCAGCCCCATATACCAAGGGTGGTGGGTCCGAACCCGGCCCCCGCCAGCTAAAACAGCAGTGAGAACTGCAACAAAAAATAGCTGGGCCTTCTGGCAGACACCTGTAGTCCCAGCTACTCGGGAGGCTGAGGCAAGAGAATAACTTAAGCACTAGAGTTGGAGGTTGCTGTGAGCTGTGACGCCATAGCACTCTACCGAGGGCAACAGAATGAGACTCTGTCTCAAAAAGAAAAAAGAAAGAAAAAAGTCCTTTTTTGGCCTTTGGTAACAACTGTCCTTCATAGGCCTAGATAGTTCCACAAGTGGAGCATGAAGTAAAACTGCTGATAAAAGAAGGGTGATGATTCTCGTATCAGTTGCTGTGATATTATCTGGCTACTAGCAACCCCACCTTGGTTGATAAACAGATGGACTTCAGGCTCCTTCCACAGCTAATTTAAGTATTCCATTAAAAAATGAAAACATTCGAATTAAAACACCTGTAAGATTTAAAAGAAAAAAATAGGAAGGTGGAAGAAAAACTTTAGAGGACAAGCAAAGAATGCATCAGTAATTTCTGTCAGGCAGCACCCTCCTCACACTGGCCTGAAAGCCAAAGATGAAATAGAAATTTCTTTATCAAATAGGAATACAAAGGGGAGGTCTGACCTTTGATCAAATGCCCGTTTGTAGTTTTGACAAGGAAATTTGCATGGAAAAAAAATGTGTGCTGGACACCGACTACATGAATAGTTATGTTCCAGCTATGTAAGGAAGCCAGAGGTCAAACTTCTTTAAACAGCCTGTCAGATAAAAGCTAGATTCCTTCCGCTCCTTCCACTATGCACATGGGAGGTTTTTCAAACCTCAGAGAGCTTTCAGGAGGACAAATGAAGCATTTTTGTTCCGTGCTTCAGCACATTATTATTTTCCATCCTTTCAGGCCTGGGTTTGGGCCAATAATTTTTCATTTCATATGTATTAGGGATTGGCATAGGGCATAGGAACATGGTAACAGAAACTTCAACCATTTAATTGTCTCCTATAGTTGTTACAGGAGAACTGATTATAAATCCATCAGCCCCTTTTCAGTTTCCCACTTTAAAATGCGATCAGAAGACCAATAACTGTTTTTGAAGTGTTAACTAAAGAAGATTTGTGTATTGGCTTGGCACCTGTAGCACAGTAGGTACAGTGCCAGCCACATACAATTAGGGTGGCAGGTTTGAACCCAGCCCAGGCCCGCTAAACAACAATGACAACTGCAACAAAAAATAGCCGGGCGTTGTGCCGGGCACTTTAGTCCCAGTTACTTGGGAGGCTGAGGCAAGAGAATCGCTTGAGCCGAAGAGGTTGAGGTTGCTGTGAGCTATGACAACATGACACTCTACCAAGGGTGACATAGTGAAACTCTGTCTCAAAAAAAAAAAAAAAATGTGTATTGTATGACAATCCAAGAGAACATAAGGGTGTTTGTATGCAAAATCATTATAGTACAGATATATAATTATTTTCCTCTCATATACAGAGTATTTGTCTGATAGTTGATAATAAGCCTAAGGTCCCTAGCATGAAGCCCACTTAAAGTATAGTCCAGTGGTTGGGGCACTGGCCACATACACTGAGGCAGGCGGGTTTGAACCTGGCCTGGGCCTGCTAAACAGTAACAACAACAACAACAAAAATAGCCAGGCATTGTGGTGGGCGCCTGTAGTCCCAGCTACTTCAGAGGCTGAGGCAAGAGAATCTCTTAAGCCCAAGAGTTTGAGGCTGCTGTGAGCTGTGACATCACAGCACTCTACTGAGGGTGACATAGTGAGACTGTCTCAAAAAAAAAAAAAAGTCAAAATGATTCAGTGTGATTCTCCTCCTGACTTCTAACCCTAGTCATTTTTCCATTCAGTTGAGTATAGTCTTCTTACACTGTATGTCATGCACATAGTGGTCATTGAAAAATTTGTGGGGAATGAAAAAATTGTACCCAATATTGGTAGTTATTTGGGAGAGGCAATCAAACAGAATGTTCTGCCTTTGTCCTTCTAATGGAGGTCTTCCGTAGATGAAATTGGTTTTTAATTTAAGGAGGTAATACAAGATTATGGTCAAGTGCATAGCTTTAAAATCTTACTCCAGGATGTAAATCTCAGATAAACCATACCATCTTGGTTACCTTGGGTTAGTTAATAAATCTTCCTACACTTAAAATATAGATCATAGCATCTACCACTGTGATAATATGTATGAAGAACTAGGACATGGGAGGTGTTCAATAAATGGCAGATAAATATTTCAGTTTTATGAATGATTCCATGTAAGCTCTTTTTTTTTTTTTTTTTCTTTTTTGAGACAGAGTTTCACTATATCGCCCTTGGTAGAGTGCCGCAGCAACCTTAAACTCTTGGCTTAAGCGATTCTCTTGCCTCAGCCTCCCGAGTAGCTGGGACTACAGGCACCTGCCACAATGCCTGGCTATTTTTTTGTCATTGTTGTTTAGCAGGCCCAGGCCAGGTTCGAACCCACCAGCCCTGGTGCATGTGGCCGGCACCCTAACCACTGAGCTACGGGCACCAAGCCTTCATGTAAGTTCTTCATAAAATGCCCTTCATCCTTAGGGAATTTTTATCCCTCCACTATCTTCTGGGTTATGCTACCACAGCACTAACCTTGGCTGATATAGATGGCTGTGCCTGACAGACAATTTTACAACTTATGAAATGACTTCTCTCTGTGAAGAAACTTCGATCCTGGTGCCAGTTATCCAGGAACAGGGGGCTTAGTGGGTAATCTCAAGGCAGTGCCATCTTTTTAGTAATCATGAGCTCCTGACTATTGGTTCATCTCTGCTACCAACTTTCATATGTGAGACCCTTTTCCTTTAATATTCTCTCAAGACATAACATTCCTTAAAAGAATCTTCCTATGTGTGATAACTGGCTTCCTCTAAAAGCCTCAGGCTTTTTTCCCTTCTTTCCTCTGTCAACTAAATCTAAGAAGTCAAAAGGGAAGAAAGCAGGAAAATGGAATCTGAAATTAGATTTAGAGATCTAGGCCTGCAGTTCTCCATGAAATATTTATTTCATTACCTATCCTTGCAAGCTTGTTAGCCCAGTGTTTTGAAAGTCAGCAATCTATAATTTAGAAGTCCAGATGAGCTGCTCTTTCAAAGACCACCATCTGGCATAGAGGAATAGAAAAGATATCTGAATGTGCTTCCTTGATTTTAACCAAGAGAGTCCAAAACCTTGACATCTGATCTGCTTCCAACAATTCTGAACTTCTATTGATGAGCTTTACGTGTATTATATGTTGAAGACTTTGCAAAATAAGAACTATTATAAGGGTCAGTAAAATCCTCAAAAGAATTGTTTCATTAAAGAACATTTATAGAACCAGAACTGATCACAGCTGGTGAATGTTGCTCATCATAGCCAAACTAAAAAATTCTTAGAAACATACATTTTTGCAATGACTACTTATTCAGACACAGAATATTGTCTTATAGAAAATAATTCTGGACCGTGATTCTAAATAAAGCATAAACCCTCCAACATCTCTTAGTACAAAAGAAACAATAAAAAAGAAAACTAAACTGCCTATCACCAAAACATTTGGAAAGATATGTCACAGATCTGGGTTTAAAAGAAAAAAAAAATTTGTTGATATATAATTCACATACCAAAAAGTTCACCTTTGTAAAGGGGTACAGTTCATTGCTTTTGGTATGTTCACAGAGTTTTGCAACTTTCACCACTAATTTGAAGACATTTTCATTACCTCAAAGAAGTGTTGTTCTCAAGATTGTTTTGACTATTTTTGTCAATTGTATTTTCATATAAAATTTAGGGTCACTTTGTCTATTTCTACAGAATCAGCAGTTGGGATTTTGGTATCGATTAGGTTGAACTTGTAGATCACATTGGCGAGTATTATCATCTTAACAATATTAAGTCTATTAACTGATAATAAACATGAGATGTCATTCTATTTACTTAGGTCTTCCTAAATTTCTTTCAAAAATGGTGCATAATTTTCAGTGATAAGTTTTAAACTTCTTTTTTTTTCTTTTTTTTTTTATTAAATCATAGCTGTGCACATTGATATGATCATGGGGCATCATTCACTAGCTTCACAGACCGTTTACCAAGTTTCACATATACCCTTGTAAGATACACCGCTGGTGTAATCCCACCAATCCCCTTCCATCTACCCATCTCCCCCCACCCTCCCCTCCCTTTCCCCCTTCCCTCTATTCTTAAGTTGTAAATGGGTTATAGCTTTCATGTGAAAACCCTAAATTAGTCTCATAGTAGGGCTGAGTACATTGGGTACTTTCTGTTCCATTCTTGAGATACTTTGCTAAGAAGAATATGTTCCAGCTCCATCCATGTAAACATGAAAGAGGTAAAGTCCCCATCTTTCTTTAAGGCTGCATAATATTCCATGGTGTACATATACCACAATTTATTAATCCTTTCGTGGATCGATGGGCACCTGGGCTTCTTCCATGACTTAGCAATTATGAATTGGGCTGCAATAAACATTCTGGTACAAATATCTTTGTTATGACATGATTTTTGGTCTTCTGGGTATATGCCCAGTAGAGGGATTACAGGATTGAATGGCAGATCTATTTTTAGATCTCTAAGTGTTCTCCATATCTCTTTCCAAAAGGAATGTATTAATTTGCATTCCCACCAGCAGTGCAAAAGTGTTCCCTTTTCTCCACATCCGCGCCAACATCTCTGGTCTTGGGATTTTGTGATATAGGCTAGTCTCACTGGAGTTAGATGGTATCTCAAAGTAGTTTTGATTTGCATTTCTCTGATGATTAAAGATGATGAGCATTTTTTCATATGTCTGAAGGCCACACACCTGTCCTCTTCAGAGAAGTTTCTCTTCAAATCCCTTGCCCAGCCTGTGATGGGATCCCTTGTTCTATTCTTACTAATGCGTTTGAGTTCTCTGTGGATTCTGGTTATTAAATCTTTGTCAGAGACATAACCTGCAAATATCTTCTCCCATTCTGAGGGCTGTTTGCTTGCTTTACGTACTGTGTTCTTGGCTGTGCAGAAACTTTTTAGTTTGATCAAGTCCCAGTAGTGTATTTTTGAAGCTGCTTCAATTGCCCAGGGGGTCCTCCTCATAAAATACTCGCCCATCCCGATTACTTCAAGGGTTTTCCCTGCACTATCCTCTAGTATTTTTATAGTTTAGTTTCATGTCTTAAGTTTAAATCTTTGATCCAGTGAGAGTCTATCTTAGTTAATGGTGAAAGGTGTGGGTCCACTTTCTGTCTTTTACAGGTTGCCAGCCAGTTCACCCAGCACCATTTGTTAAATAGGGAATCTTTTCCCCACTGAATGTTTTTAATTGGCTTGTCAAAGATTAAATAACGGTAAGTAGCTGGATCCATCTCTTGATTCTCTATTCTATTCCAGACATCTACCTCTCTGTTTTTGTGCCAATACCATGCTGTTTTGATCACTATTGATTTGTAGTATAGTCTGAGGTCTGGTAGCGTAATTCCTCCTGCTTTGTTTTCATTTTTGAGTAATGGCTTGGCTATTCGAGGTTTTTTCTGATTCCATATAAAACGAAGTATTGTTTTTTTCAGATCTTTAAAGTATGACAGTGGAGCTTTAATAGGGATTGCATTGAAATTATATATTGCTTTGGGTAGTATAGACATTTTAACAATATTGATTCTTCCCAGCCATGAGCATGGTATGTTTTTCCATTTGTTAACATTTTCAGCTATTTCTTTTCTTAGAGTTTCATAGTTCTCTTTATAGAGATCTTTCACGTCCTTTGTTAGATAAATTCCCAAATATTTCATCTTCTTTGGCACTACTGTGAATGGGATAGAGTCCTTAACTGTTTTTTCAACTTGACTGTCGTTGGTATATATAAAGGCTACCGATTTATGAATGTTGATTTTGTAACCTGAGACGCTGCTGTATTCCTTGATCACTTCTAAGAGTTTTGTAGTAGAGTCCCTAGTGTTTTCCAGATATACTATCATATCATCTGCGAAGAGCGAAAGTTTGATCTCTTCTGACCCTATATGGATACCCTTGATCACCTTTTCTTCCCTAATTACAGTGGCTAAAACTTCCATTACAATGTTAAAAAGCAATGGAGACAATGGGCAGCCTTGTCTGGTTCCTGATCTGAGTGGAAATGATTCTAATTTAACTCCATTCAATATGATATTGGCTGTGGGTTTGCTGTAGATGGCCTCTATCAGTTTAAGAAATGTCCCTTCTATACAGATTTTCTTGAGTGTTCTGATCATGAAGGGATGCTGGATATTATCAAAAGCTTTTTCTGCATCGATTGAGAGAATCATATGGTCTTTGTTTTTTAATTTGTTTATGTGCTGGATTACATTTATAGATTTACGTATATTGAACCAGCCTTGAGATCCTGGGATAAAACCGACTTGGTCATGATGTATAATTTGTTTGATGTATTGCTGGATTCTGTTTGTTAGGATCTTGTTGAATATTTTTGCATCTATATTCATTAGTGATATCGGTCTATAATTTTCTTTTCTTGTTGGGTCTTTTCCTGGTTTGGGGATCAGGGTGATGTTTGCTTCATACAACGTGTTAGGTAGTCTTCCTTCTTTTTCTACCTTTTGGAACAGGTTGAGTAATATAGGTACTAATTCCTCTTTAAAGGTTTGGTAGAATTCTGACGTGAAACCATCTGGTCCCAGGCTTTTCTTTTTAGGGAGGTTTTGTATGGTTGATTCTATTTCCGAACTTGATATGGGCCTGTTCAACATTTCCACTTGATTCTGGCTAAGTCTTGGAAGGTGACGTGCTTCCAAGTATTGGTCAATTTCCTTCAGATTTTCATATTTCTGAGAATAAAGTTTCTTGTAATATTCATTAAGGATTTTTTGGATTTCTGAGGAGTCTGTTGTTATTTCGTCTTTGTTGTTTCTGATTGATGAGATTAGAGATTTTACTCTTTTTTTCCTGATTAGGTTGGCCAAAGGTTTATCTATTTTATTGACCTTTTCGAAAAACCAGCTTTTTGATTTATTGATCTGTTGTATTATTCTTTTGTTTTCAATTTCATTTAATTCTGCTCTAATTTTGGTTATTTCTTTTCTTCTACTGGGTTTGGGGTTGGAATATTCTTCCTTTTCCAGTTGCTTGAGATGTCCCATTAAGTTGTTAACTTCCTCTCTTTCCGTTCTTTTGAGGAAGGCTTGCAGTGCTATAAATTTCCCTCTTAGAACTGCCTTTGCGGTGTCCCAGAGGTTCTGATAATTCGTGTCTTCATTGTTGTTTTGTTCCAAAAAGTTGGCGATTTCTCTCTTAAACTCATCTCTGACCGAGCTATCATTCAGCATAAGGTTATTTAACTTCCATGTTTTTGTATGAGTATGCAGATTCCTGTTGTTACTCAGCTCAAGTTTTATTCCATGATGGTCTGAGAAGATGCATGGAATAATTTCTATTCCTTTAAATTTACTGAGGTTAGACTTGTGACCTAAGATGTGATTGATTTTGGAGTAAGTTCCATGGGCTGATGAGAAGTATGTGTATTCAGTTTTGTTGGGATGAAATGTTCTGTAGATGTCTGCTAAATCCAAATGTTGGATGGTTAGGTTTAAATCTAAGATTTCTTTGCTCAGCTTCTTGTTGGAGGATTGATCCAACACTGCCAGAGGAGTGTTGAAATCTCCAACGATTATGAAGCTGGAGGAAATCAAGTTGCTCATGTCTGTTAGAGTTTCTCTTATAAATTGAGGTGCATTCTGGTTGGGTGCATAGATATCAATAATTGAGATCTCATCATATTGAGTATTACCCTTAACAAATATGAAGTGACCATTCTTGTCCTTCCTTAATTTGTTGGTTTAAAGCCTATTGTATCTGCAAATAAAATTGCAACACCTGCTTTTTTCTGATTACCATTTGCCTGAAATATGGATGACCATCCTTTCACCCTGAGTCTGTATTTATCTTTTAGGTTAAGATGTGACTCTTGTATGCAACAGATATCTGGCCTGGGTTTTTGTATCCAGTCAGCTAACCTATGCTTCTTTAGAGGACAGTTTAAGCCATTCAGATTGATGGAGAATATTGATAAGTGTGGTGAAGTTTTGGGTATCGAGTTTTTCAAAAAGTCCAGTGGCCATTTTTAATCCTTTCACCAGTGTGGAAATTGGAGTTTGATCCGAAGTTTCTGAGTGAGTTTACTTTTGTGGTATAGGATTGGGTTGGTCATTATGGAGGATAGGTCTGAGAATATCCTGAAGAGCTGGTTTGGTTATGGCAAATTTCTTCAACATATGAATGTCATTAAAGTATTTAATTTCTCCATCATAAATGAAACTCAGTAGCTGGATACAAGATCCGGGGTTGAAAGTTATTTTGCTTTAGGAGATTAAAAGTCGGTGACCAGCCTCTTCTGGCTTGAAAAGTTTCAGCAGAGAGATCTGCAGTCATTCTAATATTCTTGCCTGTGAAGGTAATGGTTTTCTTTCTCCTGGCAGCTTTGAGGATTTTTTCCTTCATATTAACTTTAGTGAAGTTAATTATGATATGCCTTGGGGATGTCTTATTGGGGTTGAGTCGTGCTGGGGTTCTGAAGCTGTCTGCTATCTGAATTTCAGCATCTCTAGGCATGTCTGGAAAATTCTCTTTCATAATTTCATGCAGAATGGCCTCTGTGCCCAGCGAGGCCACTTCACCTGTTTCTGGAACCCCTATGATTCGGATATTTGCCTTCTTCGAATTATCCCAGAGCTCTCGGAGAGAGTGATCCGTTTTTGCTCTCCATTTCTCTTCCTCTTTGAGAGTTTGGGAGCGTTCAAAGGTTTTATCTTCGATGTCAGAAATCCTTTCTTCTGCTTGCTCCATTCTGTTACTGAGGGATTCTACTGTATTTTTCATATCTTTGAGGGCTTCAAATTCTTGCTTCAGTGTGTCTAAGTCTTTGGTGGTTTTTTCTTTAAATTCGTTAAATTCTTGAGACAACTTTTGAATTTCTCCTCGAATTCCTAATTCCATTTTTTTAATCTTGTCTGCAATCCAAATTCTGAATTCAATTTCTGACATATCAGCCAGTTGTTTATGAATGGGATCTTCAATTGCATCTGCCATATCTTTCCTTGGGTGGGTTGATCTATTCTGGTTATTCATGTTACCAGAGTTTTTCCACTGATTCCGCCCCATGGTTGTTTTACTCCCTCTGATTTTTTCCCCTGGGGCTTTGTCGAGGGCCCGTACAGTGTTGTGGCCTGAGAAACTGGGGCCCTGTCTGGTGTGGTGGGGCTAAATGGTTCTGCCTTGTTTTCAGCTGGTTTCTGTTCCACCCTAGTGAAACAGATACTTTGGATTGAAGTCTCAGCTGTGGAGAAATATCAGCAATTAAGTCACCCTGCCCCCCACCGGTAAACAATTGGAAAAGAAAAATCAAACCTTCCTACGACCATGCACCTAGGGCACCACCTGATTTGTCCTCAGGCAATTGGTTCAGTTCAAAAATGTCCAAATCAATTGTCTCAGTCTGCACCTGTCTCGGGTGAGAGAGTTTAAGAGGTCTCTGGGAACTGGATCACAAGGGACTTCGGACTACTGGCTTGCTCCAGTGCTGTGTGGAGTCAGGAGAAGCCACCCAGCCCTTAAATCAGTCTGGGAAGGTTGCTGCCTCCTTCCCCACCTTGCACCACTTCACACCCAGTCACTGATAGCCCTGCAGTTGGCTGACCCTGTTGCCTGTATTGAATTGGTACTCCAGGAGTTTGTACCTGAATCACAAGGAAGTCTGCCAGGCCACTGTGCTCTGCCTCTCTCCAGCAGGAGGAGGTGAGGCTTGACAACCTCGGGTGCTAGATGAAGGTTGAGGGGTTTTCACTCAGGTCCAGTCTCACCCCTGATTAATGTTACTGACAGAACAGAACAGAACAACTCTGCGTTTCCCCTGCAGAAGAGAAGCTGAATTGAGTTCCAAATCAGCTTGTCTTTGCTCTTGTATTGTCTATAGGCTGACGATCCCCTGAGGGCCAGGTGCGTCTTAGGTTTAGTAAAGCAGACCTCTGGGTCAGCCCCGCCCTGGGAGTTTCCCTGTTTTGCAAGTTTATGTTCCCTCAGGCAAACTCAGAGTCTCTGGTTGCCCAGGGAGACAGGGGGTGTGGCCTCAGAATATTCTGTAGTGAGCTGTATTGCTAGCAAAAGAGGGCTGCTGCCTTATGGCTCAGGCAACCGTTACTCCGGTGTAGCTCCCCTCCAGCCAATCGTTTTCTCTCCGCTCCATACCCCAGAGTCTCACTGACAGGCTGCAGCCCAGCACTGTCTATACCCCTCGAGCAATCACCCAAGAGTCTGGACCCCTGGGGGACAGGCCTCCAGACCTTGGAGCGAGAGCAGAGGGGAGTGTGGGGAGCGCTGGAAGCCTGGGGTTGCGGGCAGAGAACACACACAGCTTTACACAGTTTTATACCTGGCCGTATTATCACCAAAAGACGGCTGTCGCACTGTGCCTCAGGGAACTGCCACTCTGGTGCAGTCCCCTCTCTGCCGACTGACCGGGACTGGCCTCCAGACCCCAGTGTGAGCGAAGGAGAGTGCTGGGAGCTCAGAATTCTAGGTAGAGACCATATACAGTTTATACAGTTTTATGCCTGGCAGGAGGACGCTGTGGCACCCCAGTAGGGGAGGTAGGTCCAGTTTTTAGAGGGTCTCTCCCATGGAGTGTAGTGGGAGGACCTTTGAACTCTGCCCAGTTGTTTGTGGGGCACTCTGAGCCATTCTCATGCGGGAGGGGACTCCCGTCCGCTTGGTGATGGATTTTGTACCTTTTGTTTGTATCCTTGTGGTCGCAGCTCGCCTCAGCAAGGTTGACGTGCGTTCTACAACCTTCTCTCTTAGTGCAGCTCAAATCCACCAGGTTACTTGCTGAATTTTTGTCCTTTAACTCTCCTTCTGAACGGGAGCCTCTGTGGAAAGTTGGCTTCAGTCAGCCATCTTGTCTCCTTCCCCAGGAGTTTTAAACTTCTTATGTTAAATTTATTCTTAAGTACATTATTCTTTATTAATTGTTTGGTATTCATTGAGGCTACAAAGAATTAGGTTACACTGATTGCATTTGTTAGATAAAGTCCCTCTTCTACCTGTGTCCTGCCCCTAAGAGGTGTGCCATACACAGTGACTCCCTATCCCCCTCCCTTCTCCCCTCTCTCCACTTACTCTTTCTCCTGCACTCCCTTTGTGTTAGCTCATCTGCGGCCTTCATATTAGAATAGAGTATTCTATTCTATTCTAATAGGATTCTTGCTTCTCCATTCTTGTGATGCTTTATTAAGAAGAATGTAACCTTCATCCAGGTTAATATAAAAGATGTAAAGTCTCCATCTTTTTAATGGCTGAATAGTATTCCATGGTATACATATACCACAGCTTGTTAATCAATTCTTGGGTTGGTGGGCATTTAGGTTGTTTTCACATTTTGGTGATTGTAAATTGAACTGTGATAAATAATCTAGTGCAATGTCCTTATGATAAAATGATTTTTTTTTTCTTCTGGGTAGATGCCTAGTAATGGGATTGCATGATCAAATGGGAGGTCTAATTTGAGTTCTTCGAGAATTTTCCATACTTCCTTGCAAAAAGGTTGTATCAGTTTGCAATCCCACCAGCATTGTAAAAGTGTTCCCTTCACTCCACATTCGCACCAGCATCTGCAGCTTTGAGACTTTGTCACATGGGCCATTCTCACTGGGATTAGGCAATATCTCAGGATAGTTCTGATTTGTATTTCTCTGATGATTAGGGACTGTGAGCATTTTTTCAGAAGTTTGTTAGCCATTCGTCTGTCTTCTTTAGAGAAGGTTCTATTCATGTCTCTTGCCCAGAGGTATATGGGATTGTTTGGTCATTTGTTGATTAATTTGAGTTCTCCTGTAGATCCTAATTACCAAGATTTTGTCCAATTCATAATATGCAAATCTCTTCTCCCATTCTGAAGATTGACTATTTTCTTTGGTTGTTGTTTCCTTACCTGTACAGAAGTTTTTCAGTTTAATTAAGTCCTATTTGTTTATATTTGTTGTTGTTGCAATTGCCAGAGAACTCTTTTTTTTGAGACAGAGTCTCAAGCTGTTACTCTGGGTAGAGTGCAATGGCATCACGGGTCACAGCAACCTCAAACTCTTGGGCTTAAGTGATTCTCTTGCCTCAGCCTCCCAAATAGCTGGGACTACAGGCACCCACTACAATGCCCAGCTATTTTTTGGTTATAGTTGTCATTGTTGTTTGGCAGGCTTGGGCTGGATTCAAACCCTCCAATTCTGGTGTATGTGGCTGGCACCCTAGCTGCTAAGCTATAGGCGCTGAGCCACCAGGGAATTCTTTTTCATAAAATCTTTCCACAGACCAATATCTTCAAGTGTTTTCCCCACACTTTCTTTGAGGATTTTTATTGTTTCATACCTTAGGTTTGAACCTTTTATCCATCTTCAATCAATTTTGGTAAGTGGTGAGAGGTAAAGGTCCAGTTTTAGTCTTTTACATGTAGTTATCCAGTTCTCACAACACCATTTATGGTATAGGGATTCTTTTCCCCAGTATCTTTTCTTGTTTGGTTTATCAAATATCAGGTGGCTATAAGATGTTAGTTTTATATCACAGTTTTCTATTTGGTTCCAAATGTCAATGTCTCTATTTTTGTGCCAATATCCTATTTTGATATTATAGTATAGCCTAAAGTCTGGTAGGGAGATAGCCCTGGTTTTGATTTTATTACTAAGAATTACCATATCTATACAAGTTTTTTTCTGGTTCCATTCAAAATGAAGAATCGTTTTTTCTAAATCTTGAAAAGTATGATGATAGTATTTTAATGGGGATTGCACTGAATTTGTAGATTGCTTTAGGAAGTATAGATATTTTGACAATGTTGATTATCCCCCAGCCATGAGCAGGGTATGTTTTTCCATTTGTTAGAATCTTCTGCAATTTCTTTTCTTAGGATTTTGTAATTTTCTTTATAGAGGTCCTTCACCTCTTCTGTTAGCTATATTCCTAGGTATTTCAGTTTTTTTTGAGGCTGTGTGAAGGGAATTGTATCCTTGATTAGCTTCTCATCTTGGCTATTATTGGCATATACAAAGGCTACTGATTTGTTGACATTGATTTTATATCCTGAGACATTACTGTATTTTTTGAACACTTCCTGGAGTCTTGGGATTGAGTCTTTGGGGTTCTCTAAGTATAAGATCATATCATTGCCAAAGAGTGAGAGTTTGACCTCCTCTCGACCCATTTGGATGCCTTTTATTGCCTTCTCTTGCCTGACTATATTGGCCACAGCTTCCAGCATATGTTCAATAGTAGTGTTGACAGAGAACAGCCTTGTCTCGTTCTACTTCTAAGCGGAAAAGATTTAAGTTTTACTCCATTTAGAATAATATTAGCTGTGGGTTCATTTTAGATGGTTTAATCAGTTTAAGAAATATACCACCTATGTCTATATATTTAAGTGCTTTAATTAGAAAAGGATGCTGATTTTTTTTTATTAAATCATAGCTCTGTATATTGATATGATCATGGGGCATCATTCACTAGCTTCACAGACCGGTTGACACATTTTCATCACACTGGTTAACATAGCCTTCCTGGCATTCTCTCAGTTACTGTGCCAAGACACTTACATTTCACATTTACCAAGTTTCACATATACCCTTGTAAGATGCACCGCTGGTGTAATCCTACCAATCCCCCTCCTTCTACCCATCTCCCCCCTCCCTCCCCTCCCTTTCCCCCTTCCCCCTATTCTTAGGTTGTAACTGGGTTATAGCTTTCATGTGAAAACCCTAAATTAGTTTCATAGTAGGCCTGAGTACATTGGGTACTTTTTCTTCCATTCTTGAGATACTTTACTAGGAAGAATATGTTCCAGCTCCATCCATGTAAACATGAAAGAGGTAAAGTCTCCATCTTTCTTTAAGGTTGCGTAATATTCCATGGTGTACATGGAAAAACATACCATGCTCATGGCTGGGAAGAATCAACATTTTAAAAATGTTCATACTACTCAAGCAATATATAATTTTAATGCAATCCCTATTAAAGAGAAGTTTCTCTTCAAATCCTTTGCCCAACCTGCGATGGGATCCCTTGTTCTTTTCTTGCTAATACGTTTGAGTTCTCTGTGGATTCTGGTTATTAAACCTTTTTTGGAGACATAACCTACAAATATCTTCTCCCATTCAGAAGGCTGTTTGCTTGCTTTATTTACTGTGTTCTTGGCTGTGCAGAAGCTTTTTAGTTTGATCAGGTCCCAGTATTGTATTTTTGAAGCTGCTTCAATTGCCCGGGGGATCCTCCTAATAAAATACTCGCCCAGACCTATTTCTTCAAGGGTTTTCCCTGTACTCTCCTCTAGTATTTTTATAGTTTCATGTCTTAAGTTTAAGTCTTTAATCCAGTGAGAGTCTATCTTAGTTAATGGTGAAAGGAGTGGGTCCAGTTTCAGTCTTCTGCAGGTTGCCAGCCAGTTCACCCAGCACCATTTGTTAAATAGGGAATCTTTTCTTCACTGAATGTTTTTAATTGGCTTGTCAAAGATTAAATAACGGTAAGTAGCTGGATTCATCTCTTGGTTCTCTATTCTGTTCCAGACATCTACTTCTCTGTTTTTGTGCCAATACCATGCTGTTTTGATCACTATTGATTTGTAGTATAGTCTGAGGTCTGGTAGGGTGATTCCTCCTGCTTTGTTTTTATCTCTGAGTAATGTCTTGGCTATTCGAGGTTTTTTCTGATTCCATATAAAAAGAAGTATTGTTTTTTTCAAGATCTTTAAAGTATGACAGTGGAGCTTTAATAGGGACTGTGTTGAAATTATGTATTGTTTTGGGTAGTATGGACATTTTAACAATGTTGATTCTTCCCAGCCATGAGCATGGTATGTTTTTCCATTTGTTAACATTTTCAGCTATTTCTTTTCTTAGAGTTTCATAGTTCTCTTTATAGAGATCTTTCACGTCCTTTGTTAGATAAATTCCCAAATATTTCATCTTCTTTGGCACTACTGTGAATGGGATAGAGTCCTTAACTGTTTTTTCAACTGACTGTCGTTGGTATATATAAAGGCTACCGATTTATGAATGTTGGTTTTGTAACCTGAGACGCTGCTGTATTCCTTGATCACTTCTAAGAGTTTTGTAGTAGAGTCCCTAGTGTTTTCCAGATATAGTATCATATCATCTGTGAAGAGTGAAAGTTTGATTTCTTCTGACCCTATGTGGATACCCTTAATCACCTTTTCTTCCCTAATTGCGGTGGCTAAAAATTCCATTACAATGTTAAAAATCAATGGAGACAATGGGCAGCCTTGTCTGGTTCCTGATCTGAGTAGAAATGATTCCACTTTAACTCCGTTCAATATGATATTGTCTGTGGGTTTGCTGTAAATGGTCTGTATCAGTTTAAAAAATGTCCCTTCTATACCGATTTTCTTAAGTGTTCTGATCATGAAGGGATGCTAGATATTGTCAAAAGCTTTTTCTGCATCAATTGAGAGAATCATATGGTCTTTGTTTTTTAATTTGTTTATGTGCTGGATTACATTTATAGATTTACATATATTGAACCAGCTTTGAGACTCTAGGATAAAACTGACTTGGTCATGATGTATAATTTGTTTGATGTGTTGCTGGATTCTGTTTGTTAGGATCTTGTTGAATATTTTTGCATCTATATTCATTAGTGATATCGGTCTATAATTTTCTTTTCTTGTTGGGTCTTTTCCTGGTTTGGGGATCAGGATGATGTTTGCTTCATAGAACGTGTTAGGTAGTCTTCCTTCTTTTTCTACCTTTTGGAACAGGTTGAGTAATATAGGTACTAATTCCTCTTTAAATGTTTGGTGGAATTCTGATGTGAAACCATCTGGTCCCGGGCTTTTCTTTTTAGGGAGGTTTTGTATGGTTGATGCTATTTCCGAACTTGATATGAGCCTGTTCAACATTTCCATTTGATTCTGGCTAAGTCTTGGAAGGTGACGTGCTTCCAAGTATTGGTCAATTTCCTTCAGATTTTCATATTTCTGAGAATAAAGTTTCTTGTAATATTCATTAAGGATTTTTTGGATTTCTGAGAAGTCTGTTGTTATTTCGTCTTTGTTGTTTCTGATTGATGAGATTAGAGATTTTACTCTTTTTTTCCTGATTAGGTTGGCCAAAGGTTTATCTATTATTTTGACCTTTTCAAAAAACTAGCTTTTTGATTTATTGATCTGTTGAATAATCCTTTTGTTTTCAATTTCATTTAATTCTGCTCTAATTTTGGTTATTTCTTTTCTTCTACTGGGTTTGGGGCTGGAGTGTTCTTCCTTTTCCAGTTGCTTGAAATGTCCCATTAAGTTGTTAACTTCCTCTCTTTCTGTTCCTTGAGGAAGGCTTGCAGTTCTAATTTCCCTCTTAGAACTGCAGTGTCCCAGAGGTTCTGATAGTTCATGTCTTCATTGTTGTTTTGTTCCAAAAAATTGGCAATTTCGTTCTTAATCTCATCTCTGACCCAGCTGTCATTCAGCATAAGGTTATTTAACTTCCATGTTTTTGTATGAGTATGCAGATTCCTGTTGTTACTCAGCTCAAGTTTTATTCCATGGTGGTCTGAGAAGATGCATGGAATAATATCTATACCTTTAAATTTACTGAGTTTAGACTTGTGACCTAAGATGTGATCAATTTTGGAGTAAGTTCCAAATCAGCTTCAGAACCCCAGCATGACTCAACCCCAATAAGACATCCCCCAGGCAAATCATAATTAACTTCACTAAAGTTAATATGAAGGAGAAAATTCTCAAAGCTGCCAGAAGAAAGAAAACCATTACCTTCAAAGGGAAGAATATTAGAATGACTGCAGATCTCAATGTCAGAAATCCTTTCTTCTGCTTGCTCCATTCTATTGCTGAGGGATTCTACTGTATTTTTCATATCTTTGAGGGCTGCTAATTCTTGCTTCAGTGTGTCTAAGTCTTTGGTGGTTTTGTCTTTAAATTTGTTAAATTCTTGAGACTACTTTTGAATTTCTCCTCAAATTCCTAATTCCACTTTATTAATCTTGTCTGCAATCCAAATTCTTAATTCAATTTGTGTCATCTCAGCCAGTTGTTTATGAATGGGATCTTCAATTACATCTGCCATATCTTTCCTTGGGGGGTTGATCTATTCTGGTTATTCATGTTACCAGAGCTTTTATGCTGATTCCGCCCCATGGTTGTTTTACTCCCTTTGATTTTTTTCCCCTGGGGTTTGTCGAGGGCCTGTACAGTGTTGTGGCCTGAGAGACTGGGGCCCTGTCTGGTGTGGTGGGGCTAAGTGGTTCTGTCTTGTTTTCAGCTGGTTTCTGTTCCACTCTAGTGAAGCAGATACTCTGGATTGAAGTCTCAGCTGTGGAGAAATATCAGCAATTAAGCTGATATTTGGAAAAGGAAAATTATTTGGATAATTGCAATTATTAAAAAGCAATTATTTGGATAATTGGAAAAGGAAAATCAAACCTTCCTACACTGTGCACCCAGGGCACCACCTGATTTGTCCTCCAGCAATTGGTTCAGTTCAAAAGGTCCAAATCAATTGTCTCAGTCTGCACCTGTCTCAGGTGAGAGAGTTTAAGAGGTCTCTGGGAACTGGATCACAGGGGTCTGGTGACTACTCTGGTGTGGCTTGCTCCAGTGCTGCATGGAGTCGGGGGAGCCACCCAGCCAATAGATTAGTCTGGGAAGGTTGATGCCTCCTTCCCCACCTTGCACCACTGGCACACCCAGTCACTGATAGCCCTGCAGTTGGCTGACCCAGTTGCCTGTAGTTAACCAGTACTCCAGGAGTTTGCACCTGCCTGAATCACAAGGAAGTCTGCTAGGCTGCTGCTCTCTGCCTCTCTCTAGCAGGAGGAGTTGAGGCCTGACAACCTCTGGCGCTTCATGATGGTTGGGGGGTTTTCACTCAGGTCCAGTCTTGCCCCTGATTAATGTTACTAACAGAACAGAACAGAACAACTTTGCAGTTCCCCTGCAGAAGAGAAGCTGAATTGAGTTCCAAATCAGCTTGTCTTTGCTCTTGTATTGTCTATAGGCTGACGATCCCCTGAGGGCCAGGTGCATCTTAGGTTCAGTAAAGCAGACCTCTGGGTCAGCCCCGCCCTGGGAGTTTCCCTGGTTTGCAAGTTGGAGTTGCCTCAGGCAAATCCTATACTCACAGTCTCTGGTTGCCCAAGGAGACAGGGGTGTGGCTTCAGAATATTCGGTAGTAAGCCGTATTGCTAGCAAAAGAGGGCTGCTGTTTTATGCCTCAGGGAACCACTGCTCTGGTGCAGCTCCCCTCCGGCCAACCATCCTCTCTCCGCTCCCATGCCCCAGAGTCTGTACTGACCGGCTACAGCCCAGCACTGTCTACAACCCTCGAGCAATCGCCCAAGAGTCTGAACTCCTAGAAGACAGGACTTCAGACCCTGGAGTGAGAGCAGAGGGGAGCCCTGGGAGCCCAGGTTTGTGGGTAGAGAACACACACAGTTTTACACAGTTTTATGCCTGGCCGTATTGTCGCCAAAAGACAGCTGTTGCACTGTGCCTCAGGGAACCACTGCTCCAGTGCGGTCCCCTCTCCACCAACTGTCCTCTCCTCACTCCCATGCCCTGGAGCCAGCGCCAACCAGCTGCAGTCCAGGCACCATTCATACCCCTCGAGAAATCACCCAAGACTCTGAACTCCTGGGGGACTGGCCTCCAGACCTCAGTGTGAGTGGAGGGGAGCACTAGGAGCTCAGAATTCCAGGTAGCGACTATATACAGTTTTATACAGTTTTATGCCTGGCAGGAGGACTCCATGGCACACTGGTAGGGGAGGTAGATCCAGTTTTTAGAGGGTCTCTCCCATGGAGTGTAGTGGGAGGACCTTTGAACTCTGCCCGATTGTTTGTGGGGCATTCCGAGCCGTTCTCATGGGGGAGGGGACTCGTGTCTGCTTGGTGATGGATTTTGTACCTTTTGTTTTTATCCTTGTGGTCCCGCTCGCCTCAGCCGGGTTGGTGTGCATTCTTCAACCTTCTCTCTTAGTGCAGCTCAAATCCAGCAGGTTACTTGCTGCACATTTGTCCTTTAACTCTCCTTCTGGATGGGAGCCTCGGTGGAAAGCTGGCTTCAGTCAACCATCTTGTCTCCTCCCCCCAAGGATGCTGAATTTTATTGAATACTTTTTCTACATCTATTGAGAGGATCATATGGTCTTTGTTTTTGCTTCTGTTGATATGATGAATTACATTTATGAACTTATGTATGTTAAACGAGCCTTGTGTCCCTGGGATAAAACCCACTTGATTGTGAGGAATGATTTTTTTAATGTGCAGCTGTAATCTATTGGCTAGGATTTTATTAAGAATTTTTGCATCTGAGGCGGAGCAAGATGGCAGCCGAGTAACAGCTTCCTTGCATCTGGGCACCGTGAGTCTGGGGAGATAGGACTCCAGGCATCTCTGGCTGGTGGGAACTGCCTATCATCACTCCTATGAAAATACAGGGAGTCAGCGAGAGACTTCTGGACCCCAAGAGGAGGACTAAAACAGTGGAAAGCCGGCAAGTGGTCGCGTGTGTTCAATCCGTCTAAACCCGCCCACAACTGTAAGTTCAGTAGCAGTGAGACTGCAAACCAGAAAGGCCTTACCTGTGAACTGTTTTGATGTCCTTGGACTTGGCACTGAGTTGAACTGCCTTGGGGAAGGCCTGAGCGGGAGTGCGGAGAACTTTGGCCGTTGTCTAGGGCCCCAGTCTGAGCCGCTGAGCCAGACGGAGCTGATAGTGTTTGGCGGTGGGTCACACGGATCCATTGTCAGTGATCTGCCCCGGCAAGCTCTGCCCTCAGGGTCGCAGAGCTAGAAACGGGTGGGAGCTGGTAACCCAGCAACCAAGTAGCCTAAGGGTGGGGTCTGAGCCACCTTGCAGCCCTAACCCTCAGGGGCAGAGTGAGATCGGTTTTGGCACACTGAGTAAGTGCATAGCCACTTCAGCAGCGATTCCAGCGAGAAAGCTGGGAAAGCTTCTGCTCAGCAAGTTTACAAGTTCAAAGTGCCTTTTAAGTAGGCTGAAGAGAGATTTAGGGTGTCTACCTGCTGGGGTTTGAGAAATCAGCAGCCTCCAGTCGTATCAGAACTGTGACTAACATCTCATACCCCAGAAGACCACGTGTTGCCCAGACAATATTCAATAACATATACAAACTGCTTTGTTTTTGGTTGTGTATTTTTTTCTTCTTTTTTTTTTTTTGGTTTGGTTGTTTTTTTTGTTTGTTTAATTTTGACGTTGCTGATGTTCTTTTTTTTTTTAATTTCAATCTTTTCCACACAGATCCCTTTTTCTTTCTCAATTTTCCTAGTTTAATTATAATTTCCCATTGCTGCCTTTTTTAATAACTTCAACTTCATTTTTGCTAGTGTTTCTACCGATATAATTTGGTTTTTCACCCAATTTTATCCCCGAAAAGTTTTCTGTTTGCTTCTTTTGGTTTGATTTATAGCATTTTAGTCTTTCCTCTCTACTTGGTGGAGGTGGGGTACTGTGTCTGATCAGGTTAGCAAAGAGCTGCTGACCTCAAGGGAACCACGCAACTGAGCACCCCCAGAAGGTGGGGTTTTTTAAGGTTGTGTCAAAGTACCCTACTGTACACCTATATTGCCCTGTCTCCCTCTTTCTGTGCCTCTCTTCTTTTTGTCAATATTCCTTATACCCACCACCTCTCCTTTCTCTATCTTTCTTTTTTTCTTATCACTCGGTCCTCCTTTCTTTCATCCCCTTTTTTTGCTCTTCAACCTTCTCACTCTTCTGGTCCTATAACCCTTAGTCCACAGGCATAAGAACTTAAAGAGCAAGAGGAAGTGAAAGGAAAATTAGGGCAAGGAAACAGATAAAAGAAATCACTCATGAGGAAGAATCAGCAGAAAACTCCAGGGAACATGAAGAACCAGTCTAGAACAACCCCACCAAGGGACCATGAGGTAGCTACTGCAGATGATTCCACCAGTATAGAAATGTTAGGAATGACAGAAAGGGAATTTAGAATACACATGTTGAAAACAATGAAAGAAATGATGGAAACAATGAAGGAAATTGCTAATAAAGTGGAAAATAACCAAAAGGAAATCCAAAAACAGAATCAAATAAGAGATGAACGATATGAAGAATATAAAAAGGATATAGCAGACCTGAAGGAACTGAAACAGTCAATTAGGGAACTTAAAGATACAATGGAAAGTATCAGCAACAGGTTAGACCATGCAGAAGAAAGAATTTCAGAGGTAGAAGACAAAGTTCTTGAGATAACTCAGACAGTAAAAGAGGCAGAAAAGAAGAGAGAGAAAGCAGAACGTTCACTGTCAGAATAATGGGACTTTATGAAGCGTTCCAACATACGAGTTATAGGAATTCCAGAAGGGGAAGAAGAATGCCCCAGAGGAATGGAAGCCATACTAGAGAATATTATAAAAGAAAATTTCCCAAACATCACCAAAGAGTCTGACACACTGCTTTCAGAGGGATATCGGACCCCAGGTCGCCTCAACTCTAACCGAGCTTCTCCAAGACACATTGTGATGAACCTGTCCAAAGTCAAGACAAAAGAAAAGATTCTGCAAGCTGCCAGGAGTAAGCGCCAGTTGACCTACAGGGGCAAATCCATCAGAGTTACCGCAGACTTCTCTAATGAAACTTTCCAAGCAAGAAGACAATGGTCATCTACCTTTAATCTACTTAAACAGAACAATTTTCAGCCCAGAATTCTGTACCCTGCTAAGCTAAGCTTCAGAATTGACGGAGAAATCAAATCATTTACGGATATACAAACATTGAGGAAATTCGCCACAACAAGACCAGCTCTACAGGAAATACTTCAACCTGTTCTGCACACTGACCACCACAATGGATCAGCAGCAAAGTAAGAACTCAGAAATCAAAGGACAAAACCTAACCTCCACACTGATGCAAAAGATAAAATTAAGCAATGGACTCTCACCAAATAAGACGAATAGAATACTACCACACTTATCAATTATCTCCATAAATGTTAATGGCTTGAATTCCCCACTGAAGAGACATAGATTGGCTGACTGGATTAAAAAACACAAGCCATCCATTTGCTGTCTGCAAGAAACACACCTGGCTTCAAAAGACAAATTAAAGCTCCGAGTCAAGGGTTGGAAGACAATTTTTCAGGCAAACGGAATTCAGAAGAAAAGAGGAGTTGCAATCTTATTTTCAGATACATGTGGATTTAAAGCAACTAAAGTCAAAAAAGACAAAGATGGTCACTTTATATTGGTCAAGGGAAAACTACAACAAGAAGACATTTCAATTCTAAATATTTATGCACCCAATTTAAATGCTCCCAGATTCCTGAAGCAGACCTTACTCAGTCTGAGCAATATGATATCTGATAATACCATCATAACAGGGGACTTTAACACACCTCTTACAGAGCTGGACAGATCCTCTAAACAGAAATTAAACAAAGATGTAAGAGATTTAAATGAGACCCTAGAACAACTATGCTTGATAGATGCATATAGAACACTCCACCCCAAAGATAAAGAATATACATTCTTCTCATCACCCCATGGAACATTCTCCAAAATTGATCATATCCTGGGACACAAAACAAATATCAACAGAATCAGAAGAATTGAAATTTTACCTTGTATCTTTTCAGACCATAAGGCACTAAAGGTGGAACTCAACTCTAACAAAAATGCTCAAGCCCACCCAAAGGCATGGAAATTAAACAATCTTCTGTTGAATAACAGATGGGTGAAGGAAGAAATAAAACAGGAAATCATTAACTTCCTTGAGCATAACAACAATGAAGACACAAGCTACCAAAACCTGTGGGATACTGCAAAAGCAGTTATGAGAGGAAAATTCATCGCTTTAGATGCCTACATTCGAAAAACAGAAAGAGAGCACATCAACAATCTCACAAGAGATCTTATGGAATTGGAAAAAGAAGAACAATCTAAGCCTAAACTCAGTAGAAGAAAAGAAATATCCAAAATCAAATCAGAGATCAATGAAATTGAAAACAAAAGAATCATTCAGAAAATTAATGAAACAAGGAGTTGGTTTTTTGAAAAAATAAATAAAATAGATAAACCATTGGCCAGACTAACTAGAAATAGAAAAGTAAAATCTCTAATAACCTCAATCAGAAACGATAAAGGGGAAATAACAACTGATCCCACAGAGATACAAGAGATCATCTCTGAGTACTACCAGAAACTCTATGCCCAGAAATTTGACAATGTGAAGGAAATGGATCAATATTTGGAATCACACCCTCTCCCTAGACTTAGCCAGGAAGAAATAGACCTCCTGAACAGACCAATTTCAAGCACTGAGATCAAAGAAACAATAAAAAAGCTTCCAACTAAAAAATGCCCTGGTCCAGATGGCTTCACTCCAGAATTCTATCAAACCTTCAAGGAAGAGCTTATTCCTGTAGTGCAGAAATTATTCCAAAAAACTGAGGAAGAAGGAATCTTCCCCAACACATTCTATGAAGCAAACATCACCCTGATACCAAAACCAGGAAAAGACCCAAACAAAAAGGAGAATTTCAGACCAATCTCACTCATGAACATAGACGCAAAAATTCTCAACAAAATCCTAGCCAATAGATTACAGCTTATCATCAAAAAAGTCATTCATCATGATCAAGTAGGCTTCATCCCAGGGATGCAAGGCTGGTTTAACATACGCAAGTCTATAAACGTTATCCACCATATTAACAGAGGCAAAAATAAAGATCACATGATCCTCTCAATAGATGCAGAAAAAGCATTTGATAAAATCCAGCATCCTTTTCTAATTAGAACTCTGAAGAGTATAGGCATAGGTGGCACATTTCTAAAACTGATTGAAGCTATCTATGACAAACCCACAGCCAATATTTTACTGAATGGAGTAAAACTGAAAGCTTTTCCTCTTAGAACTGGAACCAGACAAAGTTGTCCTCTGTCACCTTTACTATTCAACATAGTGCTGGAAGTTCTAGCCAATACAATTAGGCAAGACAAGGAAATAAAGGGAATCCAAATGGGAGCAGAGGAGGTCAAACTCTCCCTCTTTGCTGACAACATGATCTTATACTTAGAGAACCCCAAAGACTCAACCACAAGACTCCTAGAAGTCATCAAAAAATACAGTAATGTTTCAGGATATAAAATCAATGTCCACAAGTCAGTAGCCTTTGTATACACCAATAACAGTCAAGATGAGAAGCTAATTAAGGACACAACTCCCTTCACCATAGTTTCAAAGAAAATGAAATACCTAGGAATATACCTAACGAAGGAGGTGAAGGACCTCTATAAAGAAAACTATGAAATCCTCAGAAAGGAAATAGCAGAGGATATTAACAAATGGAAGAACATACCATGCTCATGGATGGGAAGAATCAACATTGTTAAAATGTCTATACTTCCCAAAGCTATCTACCTATTCAATGCCATTCCTATCAAAGTACCTACATCGTACTTTTAAGATTTGGAAAAAATGATTCTGCGTTTTGTATGGAACCGGAAAAAACCCCGTATAGCTAAGGCAGTTCTTAGTAACAAAAATAAAGCTGGGGGCGTCAGCATACCAGATTTTAGTCTGTACTACAAAGCCATAGTGCTCAAGACAGCATGGTACTGGCACAAAAACAGAGACATAGACACTTGGAATCGAATTGAACACCAAGAAATGAAACTAACATCTTACAACCACCTAATCTTTGATAAACCAAACAAGAACTTACCTTGGGGGAAAGACTCCCTATTCAATAAATGGTGTTGGGAGAACTGGATGTCTACATGTAAAAGACTGAAACTGGACCCACACCTTTCCCCACTCACAAAAATTGATTCAAGATGGATAAAGGACTTAAATTTAAGGCATGAAACAATAAAAATCCTCAAAGAAAGCATAGGAAAAACACTGGAAGATATTGGCCTGGGGGAAGACTTCATGAAGAAGACTGCCATGGCAATTGCAACAACATCAAAAATAAACAAATGGGACTTCATTAAACTGAAAAGCTTCTGTACAGCTAAGGACACAATAACCAAAGCAAAGAGACAACCTACACAATGGGAAAGGATATTTGCATATTTTCAATCAGACAAAAGCTTGATAACCAGGATCTATAGAGAACTCAAATTAATCCACATGAAAAAAACCAACAATCCCTTATATCAATGGGCAAGAGACATGAATAGAACTTTCTCTAAAGATGACAGACGAATGGCTAACAAACATATGAAAAAATGTTCATCATCTCTATATATTAGAGAAATGCAAATCAAAACAACCCTGAGATATCATCTAACCCCAGTGAGAATGGCCCACATCACAAAATCTCAAAACTGCAGATGCTGGCGTGGATGTGGAGAGAAGGGAACACTTTTACACTGCTGGTGGGACTGCAAACTAGTACAACCTTTCTGGAAGGAAGTATGGAGAAACCTCAAAGCACTCAACCTAGACCTCCCATTCGATCCTGCAATCCCATTACTGGGCATCTACCCAGAAGGAAAAAAATCCTTTTATCATAAGGACACTTGTACTAGACTGTTTATGGCAGCTCAATTTACCATTGCCAAAATGTGGAAACAGCCTAAATGCCCACCAACCCAGGAATGGATTAACAAGCTGTGGTATATGTATACCATGGAATACTATTCAGCTATTAAAAAAAATGGAGACTTTACATCCTTCGTATTAACCTGGATGGAAGTGGAAGACATTATTCTTAGTAAAGCATCACAAGAATGGAGAAGCATGAATCCTATGTACTCAATCTTGATATGAGGACAATTAATGACAATTAAGTTTATGGGGGGGGGAAGCAGAAAGAGGGATGGAGGGAGGAGGGTGGGGCCTTAGTGTGTGTCACACTTTATGGGGCAAGACATGATTGCAAGAGGGACTTTACCTAACAATTGCAATCAGTGTAACTGACTTATTGTACCCTCAATGAATCCCCAACAATAAAAAAAAAAAAAAGAATTTTTGCATCTATATTGATTAGTGAAATCGGTTTGTTCTCCTTTTTAATTGTTTTTTTTCCTGGTTTTGGTATCAAGGTGATGGTTGCTTTGCAGAATGTGTTGGGGAACATTAGTTCTTAAATTTTTGGAATTATATCTGCAGCATAGGTATAAGCTCTTCTTTGAAGGTTTAATAGAATTCTGGTTTGAAGCATCTGGACCAGGGCATTTTTTTGTTGGGAGATATTTTATTGTTTCTTCTATCTTACTTCTTGATATTGGTCTGTTCAAGAGATCTATTTCTTCTTAGTTAAGTCTATGGAGAGGTGTGATTTGAGGTATTATCCATTTCCTCCACGTTGTCAAATTTCTGGGCATAGAGTTTCTTGTACTCAGAGATGATCTCGTGTATCTCTATGGCATCTGTTATTATTTCCCCTTTATCATTTTTGATTGAAGTTATTAGATATTTTGATTTTGTATTTCTAGTTAATATGGCCAATGGTTTATCCATTTTATTTATTTTTTAAAAAAACCCAACTTTTTGTTTCGTTAATTTTCTGAATGATTCTTTTGTTCTCAATTTCATTAATCTCTAAATTAATTTTGGTTATTTATTTTTTTCTGCTAAGTTTGGGGTTTGATTGTTCTTCTTTTTTCTATTTCCGTAAGATGGTTCATGAGTTTGTTGATGGACTCTCTTTCTGTTTTTCAAATATAGGCATCTCATGCAATAAATTTCCCTTGTAAGACTGCTTTTGCTGTCTCCTACTGGTTTGGGTAACTTGTGTCTTCATTTTTGTTATGTTTGAGGAATTTGGCGATTTCCTCTTTTATCTCTCCCTGAACCCAACTGTCATTCAGCATAAGGTTGTTTAATTTCCATGTCTTTGTGTGGGGATAAATGTTTCTTTCTTTTTTTTTTTTTTTTTTTTTTTTTGAGACTAAGTCTCACCATGTTGCCCTCAGTAGAGTGTCGTGGTGTTGCAGCTCACAGCAACCTGAAACTCTTGGGCCTAAGGGATTCTCTTGCCTCAGCCTTCCAAGTAGCTGGGACTATAGGTGGCTACCACAACACACAGCTGTTTTTTGTTTGCAGTTTTCATTACTGTTTAGCAGGCCCTGGCCAGGTTTGAGCCTGCCAGCTTTGGTGTATGTGGCCAATGCCCTACTCACAGAGCTACAGGTGCTGAGCCAGGGGATGAATGGTTTTGTTGGAGTTGAGTTCCACCTTTATTGCCTTATAGTCTAAGATACAAGGTATAATTTCCATTCTTTTAATTTTCCTGAGGTTTGATTTGTATCCTAAGATGTGGTAAATTTTAGAGTATGTACGATGGCTGATGAGAAAAATATACATTCCTTAGCTTTGGGATGGTGCGTTCTGTATGTCTGTTAATCCCATTGGTTCTAGGGTCCCATTTAAGTCTTTTGTATCTTCATTTAGTTTTTGTTTAGAGGATGAACTGTCTAGTTCTGTCAAAGGGGTGTTAGGGGATATCATGTTCCCATTCACATTCCTCAGACTCATTAAGATGTGTTTCATAAATCTGGGGGCATTTAAGTTAGGTGCATAAATATTTAAAATTGAAATGTCTTCTTGTTGTATTATTCCTATGGCCAATTATAAAATGTCCATCTTTGTCTTTCTTAACTTTAGTTGCTTTAAATCTTCTTGTATCTGAAAATAAGATGGAAACCCCTCCTTTCTTCTGATTTCATTTGCTTGAAATACTGTTTTCTATCCCTTAACCCTCAGTCTTGATTTGTTGTTCAGGGCTAGGTGTGTTTCTTGGAGATAGCTTATGGATGGCTTATGCTTTTGTTATCCAATCAGCCAGCCTGTGCCTCTTCAGTGGGGAAATTTAAATCATTGACATTTATTGAGAGAATTGATAAGTATGGTGGGGCTCTATTCATCTTATTTTTGTAAAAGTCCATTGTGTAGCTTTAGCCTTTGCAGCAATGTGGAAGCCAAGTTTAAACCTTTAGCTTTTGGGTATTTACTTTGCTGATGGTCCATTGTGATGGTCAGTATTGAGAGTAGGTCTAAATATTTATGATGGAGCTGGTCTTGTTGTGGCAAATTTCCTCAGTGTTTGTATATCTGCAAAAGATTTGATTTCTCCATCAGTAATGAGGCTTGGTTTAGCAGGATACAAAATTCTGGTTGAAAATTATTTTGTTTAAAAATGTTAGGCCAGGCACAGCGGCCCATGCTTGTAATCCCAGCACTCTGGGAGGTCGAGGCAGCTGGATTGCCTGAGCTCACAAGTTCAGGAATGGCCTGAGCAAGAGTGAGACCTCGTCTCCAAAAATAGCTGGGCACTGTGGCGGGTGCCTATAGTTCCAGCTACAGCTACTTGGGAGGCTGAGGCAAGGGGATCACTTGAGTCTAAATTTTCTGTGAGCTGTAACACCATGGCACACTACTAGGTGTGACAAAGTGAAACTCTGTCTCAAGTGTGTGTGTGTGTGTGTGTGTGTGCGTGTGCGTGTGTGTGTGTGTGTAGTGGATAACCATGCTCTTCTGGATTGGAAAGTTTCAGTTGACAAGTCTACTGTCATCCTAATGGCTCCGCCTTTGTAGATCAGTTGGGGCTTATTCCTGGCTGTTTGCAGAATTTTTTCTTTCATCTTAACTTTGGACATGTTCATTACAATTTGTCTCGAAGAGGCTCTATTTGAGTTGAGATGATCTGGGTTTCAACATCCATCTGAAAGGAGTGTGTTAGGGTCTTTAGTAAAACCTGGGAAGTTTTCATTGATGATAGTCTTCCATTCCTTTGGGACAATCTTCTTCCCCTTCAGGGATCGCTATTATTTGTATGTTTGAATGCTTCATGGACTCCTGTAGTTCTCTAAGTGACTGTTCTGTTTTCTCTCTCTTCTTTTCTGCCCCTACCTGGGTTAACTTGAAAACTTTATCATCTAACCCTGAGGTTCTTTCTTCTCCATGGCCTAACCTATTTTTGATACTTTCCACTGCATATCTACATTCTCTGATTGTCTCTTTCATTTCCTTAAGCTCCAGCATATCCTTTCTATATTCTACATATCTCCTGTCTGACTTTTGTTTCTATCTTTCCATTTTCTCATCCATTCCTTGTATTGTCTTTATCATCCATATTTGAAATTCCCTTTCTGTCAAATCTATTAATTCTTTATAGGTGGAATCTTCTCATGTAGCTGCCTCATGATCCCTTAGGGGAGTTGCTCTATATTGGTTTTTCATGTTGCCCAAATTTTTCGGTTGGTTCCTCCTCATGTGTTCTTTCGACTCGTTCACCTCCTTGTCCTCATTTTTCCTTCTCACTTCATCCTTTGCTTCAAATTACCTTGTCTCAGAGCTTCAGTCAAAAGGAAGAGACAGGTAAAGCACAAGTAGGGAGAAACAAGAGGAAAAGAAAGAAAGGAGAAAAAAGAAGGAAAGAGAAAAAGAAAAAAGGGTAGGGAGATGAATGAAAAGAATTGAAGAACAGAAGAGAATAAGGACGGAAGAGAGAATGAGAGTGATAGGAGAAATGGTATTGATTGGCACAGTGTTAAGGCCACTCCTGCAATTCAAAGATTTCAAGAGGCTGGGTTGGGTGGGTTCCTTGAAATCAGGAGCTCCTTACCAGCCTGAGCATAGCCAAGTTCTTCTTTGTGAGTGAAAATACAGAAGTCTTTGCTCTTGATGAAAGTAAAAATAGAAGTTAAGAATAGAACCAACCAAACAAATTAACAAAAACAAAACACAGCACAACAGCACTGCCCAATAAATATGCATGTACATTTCTATCACAGTCTACTTCCCAGGAAACCTACACTGCATTGTTACCACTGTATGTTATTTAATGTATATAATATTTTGCATGGAAAATATATTTCATTATCCTTGTGCTTGGATATAAAAATTAACTCATATAATAAAATTTGTCATTTGTTTCAATAAAAATAAATTTTAAACAAACAGTGCAACAAAACAAGAAAAGCTCAAATAGCAAAAAACTGCAGCAACCTTAGCAATACAGAAAAGAAGAGGTGAAAAAATAAAAAATAATAATAAAAATGAAAAAATACTAAAAATAAATTTATATATAGGGGAAGGGACTCACTTTAATCAGAATATACATGTTGCAATATTTTGCCAGGACACAAGGTGGCACTGTGGTTTTTTTAGGAGACAGAGAACACAGCTGGCAACCTCTATGGTCCTTAGTCCTAATTTAGTTGCCTTCAGTGATTGCTTGCTGTTTCCCCATCATTCAGGCCCCTCCAGGTTGGGATCTTAAAGCTCTCCAGAATCCTTCCAGGGCAGATCTCACAGTGCCCACTGACACCAGTTCTTGTGGTGTACAGGAGTCTCTCAGCCTGTCCCAAGAGTAGACTTCTGATCCCAGCAGGTGGAATTACAATGGCTGTGCTTTAGGCCCCTGCTAAGACCTTTCTTAATTTTATTTTGGAATTTTTCATTTTTAGTGTATAAGAAATATAATGGCTTTTATGTTGATTTGTATTGTGCAGTCTTTCTGACTGCACTTAACTGAATCTAAAAATATTTTTAGTGGATTCCTTATGATTTCCTGTATACCAGATCATGTGATCTGTAAATAGAGATACCTTTAATTGTTTCTTTCTAATTTGAATGTCTTTTATTTCTTTTTCTTACCTAACTGTCCTTAGTAGAACCTCCAGCACAATGTTATAAAGGTCTCAAGAAGGGGCAACTTTATCTTGTTCTTGACCTCATGGGAAATGCATTCTGTCTCTTACCATTAAGCGTAATGTTTGCTGTGGGTTTTTTATAGATAGCCCTGATCAAGTTGGGAAGTTCCCTTCTATTCCTAGAATATGAAATGTTTTGCCATGAAAAGATATTAGATTTGTCAAATTGTTTCCTTAGTTCTTGATATGATCATATGGATTTTGTCCTTCAGTCTTAATATGGATGTTACATTGATTTTTTTTATGTTAAACCAACCTTCCATTCCAACCTGGCATAAATTGCACTTTGTTGTGATTTATAATCCTTTTTATATATTGCTAGATTGAGTTTGCTAGTATTTTTTTTTGAGGATTTTTTTCCTTTTATAATTATAAAGGACAATGGTTTCTAGTTTTCTTTTCTTGTCATGTCTTTGCTGATTTTGGTATCAGGGCAATACTGACCACATAGAATGACTTGCGAAATATTTCCTCTTCTATTTTTTTAAATAGCAATTTGCAAAAGATTGGTAATAATTCTTCCTTAAACATTTGTTGACTCTCATCAGTGAAACCAGATAAGACTGGGCTTTTTTGGTGGAAGTTTTATCATCATTATTATTATTATTACTAATTCAATCTCTTTATTTGTTATTCAGACTTCCTAATTCTTCAATACTTTGTGTCTCTTTAGGAATTTATTTCCTCTAAGTAACCTATTTTCTACCATTATTTATAATAATCCTTTTAATTTCTTTAAAGGTCATAGTAATGTCCTTATTGACATTATTCTTGACTTAGTAATTTGAGTCTTTTTCTTCTAATTTCTTCCTGTTGGTCAGTCTATTTAAAGGCTTAACAGTTATTTTTTTGTTTTTTTCTTTCTTTTCTTTTCTTTTTTTTTTTTGAGACAGAGTCTCAGGCTATTACCCTGGGTAGAGTGCCATGGTGTCACAGTTCACAGCAACCTCAAACTCTTGGGCTTAAGCAATTCTCTTGCCTCAGCCTCCCAAGTAGCTGGGACTGCAGGCACCTCCCACAAAGCCCGACTATTTTTTTGTTATTGTTGTAGTTGTCATTGTTTTACCTGGCCTGGGCCAAGTTCGAACCTGCCAGCCTTCATGTATGTGGCTGGTGCCCTATCCACTGAGCTACAGGCACTGCCTATTTGTCTTTTCAAATAAACAACTTCTGGTTTTGGAAGTTTTTTTTCTCTTGTGTTTCTAGTCTCTGTTTCATTAATTTCCACATCTTTATTAATTTACTTTCTTTTCTTCTCTTTTATTTGTTTGTTTATTTTTTAGAAACAGGGTCTTGCTCTGTCACCCAAGCTGGAGTGCAGCGGTGTGATGACAGCTTGTTGCAACCTTGAACTCCTCAGCTCAAGCCATCCTCTGACCTCAACCTACCAAGTATATCTATAGGTGTGAGCCACCACACCTGGCCATTTCTCTAGTTTAGTTGAGATGCAAGATAGAGTTATTGACTTGAGATAGTTTTTCTTTCTTAATGTAAACATTTATAGCTCTAAATTTCTTCTAAGCACTCCTTTAGCTGTATCATATTTTGGTATGTGATGTTTTCATTTTTATTCTTCTCTTTTTTTTCTTCTCAAAGTATTTCCAATTTCTTTTGGATTTATTCTTTGACTCATTGAGTATTTAAGAGTATGTTTAATTTTTATGTATTTATGAACTTCCAAATTTTCCTTCTGTTATTTTCATTGTGGTTAGAGGACATACTTGGTATGATTTTAACCATTTTTCAAGTATTGAGATTTGTTTTATGGCCTAACATACAGTTAACACTGGAAAATGTTTCATGTTTCATTTTTCATGTGAGAAAAATGTGTGTTCTGTACTTCTTAGATGAAGTGTCCTGTATATATCTGTTGGTCCTACTTTGGTTTATAGTGTTGTTCAAGTCTTCCATAGTAATGTCAATCTTCTGCCTAGTTTTTTTCCATTATAGAAAGTGCAATATTGAAGTCTCCAACTCTTATTGCTGAATTATCTATTTCTTCCTTTATTTCTGCTAGTTTGTATTTTGGGCCTCTGTTGTTAGATACATGTACGTTTATAGTTATTACGTGTTCCTGATGGATTAACCATTTCATTACTATAAAATACCCCCTCTTTATCCCTGGTAACACTTTTTGTTATAACTTTTTTTTTTAGATTATAGTTATTATATTTTTTCAGATACTATAGCCACTCCAGGGATCTTTTAATTACTCTTTGCTTAGTATATTCTTTTTCATCCTTTTTCATTTAACTTATTCATATATTTTCATCTAAAGCATGTCTCCTTTAGATAGAATATAGTTGAATCATATTTTTTAATCCATTCTGCCAGACTCCACCTTTTGATTAGAGTGTTTAATCTATTTATATTTATATAATTACTGATAGGATAGGATTTATATCTGCCATTTTACTATTTACTTTTAGCAGTTTATATCTATGTCCTTTTTTCCCTCTCTCTAATACTAAATTCTTTACTAACTTCTTTTATGTTAGATACTTTCTAGTTTACCATTTTAATTTCCTTGTTTCTTTTAAGATAGAATTTTTTTCTTATTTTCTTAATGGTTGCCCTAAGAATTACAATTAATAACTTTAAAAAATCTAGTTTATATTAATACCAATTTAAATTCCATAATATGCAAAAATTTGCTTTTACATAGTTACATTCTGTCCCCTTTCCTTTGTGCAGTTATTATAATACACAATTATATTTTCATATTTTGTAAGGCCATCAACACAGTTTATAATTTTTTCTTTTTTCAGTTGTCTTTTAAATCTAAAGAAAAAAATGTAACCAAAAAAAATTGATTCATACTGTGATTTCTATGTCTTCATGTGATTTCAAGTTTCTGTCTGATATTTTTCTAAAGTATTCCCTTTATTATTTCTTGTATGTAAAGCCTGCCAGCAAGAAACTCTCACTTTTTAAAAAATATGATAGTATCTTAATTTTTTCTTTGTGTTTGAAGAATAAATTTGCTAGGTCCTTGGTCAATAATCTTTTGCTTTTAGCACTTTGAGTATCTTATCTTGCTGTCTTATGGCCTCTATTGATTTCTGATAAGAAATCAGCTATTAATCTTCTTGAGGATTTTTATATATGATGAATCACTTCTCTCTACTTTCAAGATTCTTTTTTAGGCTTTAGCTTTTAACAGTTTAATTATGATGTGCCGTGTGTGTGTTTGTGTGTGTGTGTGTGTGTGTGTTTTGATTTAATTATACTTATAGTTAATTGAGTTTCTAAGATATAAAGATTATTATTCTTCATCAAATATGAAAGAAATTAATATTCTTCTTCAAATATTTTCTTCTTTTTCCTTTCTTTTAGGAATTCCCATTAAGCATATATTGATACACATGGTAGTGTGCTACAGATCTCTAAAAGACTCTGTTAATTTTATTTTATTCTTTCTAGCTTCTCTTCCTGGATTGATTAATCTCACTTGACCCATCTCCAAGTTTGTTGATTCTTTCTTTTGCTAGCTTATATCTGTTACTGAGCCCCCTAGTGAAATTTTCATTTCAGTTATTGGACTTTTCAACTCTAGATTTTGACTTGCTTTTTCTTTAAAATTTCTGATCCCCTTATTGATAATCTCTATTTGTTACACATTACACTCATACTTCCTTTAGTTCTTTGTTGTGTTCTTTAGTTTTCATATTAGCTGATTTAAAGTTTTTGCCTAGTGTCCAATGTATAGGAGTCCCCAGAGATAGGTTTTTTTGTTTTTTGGCTGATATTCATTCTGTGAAGGCCATACTTTTCTGCTTCTTTGTATGTCTCATAGGTGTTGTTTTTTTAATATAAAACTGGATATTTTAAATTATGTATTTAATGTATAATGTTAGTCCCACTAAACTAATCCTGTAAAATTTGTATTTTCTGTCTTGTATGACCACTGAAGTCTAAGTTTGGTTAACTTAGTAGTCAGTTAATGATAGAGATTTCCCTAAATGCCTGGAACAAATAAGTCTCCCAGCCTTTGGTGAATGACTCTGTGTACCTATTGGAGCATGCTTTTAGTGTTGTGAGGCTATATATGTAGAGCTTTATGCTTCAATTCCTGCTTTCTCAGAACCTCAAGATTAGCTACAGGTGAACAGTAGAGTCTTCTCAGGTCTTTTCTGGGCTTGCACATGGCCCTGTTCATGTATGTGGTCTTTTAAATCTCCTGGAATATATTAGAGCTTTTCAAGATTTCCTATGGGGTTTCTTTCCCCTACATTTCTTTTTAATGTTTTGGTCAGCTTTTTTTTGCTCCACCTGATATTCTCACCTAAGGAAGCTGTAACGTTAAACACTTACTATTGGTTGTGTTCAGTAAATGCCCCAGGAAAAGGCTGTTTTCCCTGAGTAATCTGATATCAAATAAAATATAAGCCCTCTAAATAGGGAGTTTCCAGAGAGCTGTTAGATAGGTCAAACTGGAAAATTCTTTGGGAATGGTTCTTTGGGGGAGGTCTAAATCCATTCTTTCCCCTTCCACTGGCACTGCCCTAATTGTAAGTTTATTGCTTCTAAAGGCTACCATACAAATGGGGCAATGGGGATGGTTTTAGGGAAAGTTAAAATGCCTCAAAGCTCCTATTCTTACTGAGTGGCAGCAATTCTTCATGCATACATGCTCCTTGGACTGTTCCAAACCTTTCATTAATTTCCAGAGTTCTGAATAAGTTGATTTTGATAACTTTACTTTAATGTTCTCATTGCTTTTATGAATGAGCAAATTTTTAGAAGTCTTTATGCTTCACCATTCTGGAATTTCTTCACAGTTATTCTTAAAAGGAGAATCCAAGTGACTGCATTATATTTTAACATAGTTATGCTTATGCCCCTATTTTGGTCTCAATCCAGTTGGTCCAATGTGTATTCAAAGCCCCAACAAAGGAAGTGATTCATGAGGACCCAGACCATTCTCTGACAGAATAGAACCACTTCTCATTGGATTCAGAAAGGACTAAGTTGTAATCTAATGATTTTATGATGAAGGAATTGCCAAAGACTTCCTGATGTCAGACCTGCCCACCCCACTGGGCAAAAGTGTTCTTCACCAAATGTGGTACAGATAACAAGATTTTCAACACTATAATAATTCAATTATCAATTCTGTGCCTGTGTTTCTAATAAGAAAATCATCAAGTATCTGGGGAAAAGAAAAAGAAACTTTTAGGGAATTTAGCATCTTTTGAAGAAAAAGAATATATTTTGTCTTGCTAAAGTAAAAAGGCAGTGCCTCTGAGGAGCTATTAATTTGAATTGTTCTGGGGCCCTTTTTAACTAAAAATGTGACTACTAGGAATCCTGTTTGTGGGTCAAGTTTAAAGTTTGTCTAATAATTAACATTTGGGAGGTTTAGGTTTTAGCTAATGTAAAAATCAATTTCATGTATTCACAGCAACCGCAAGTTTCTTAAAGAATAGCTAGCATTTTTTAAAAAGTAGAAAAGAAAGTATAAATGATCAGAATGACTTTGGACAGAAGAGGGAGTGAGGAAAAAGTGGGAGCATTTACAGTTTTAAAAAAATTAGTAAAAGAGTCAGAGCTATTGGAATGTATGACAAAGACCTGAATGGCCAGAAAGGATTGTAAATCACTGTACACAGATCACTGTCACTGAAGAATCACTGATTAGAAAAATATAAAAATTTCTGAAATAGAAAGCCAAATAATATATTTTCAAATTAGGAAAATCTATACCAGTTTCTTAAAGAGGAAAGCATGAAAAAACAGTGTACCATTAATGCCTTATTTTTAAAATAGGAAATAGCAAGAAAGAAATAGATTCAATCACATGAAAGCTATAACCCAGTTACAACCTAAGAATGGGGGAAAGGGGAAAGGGAGGGGAGGGAGGATGGAGGTGGGTAGAGAGAAGGGGAAGGGGATTTACAATCCTTTCTGGCCATTCAGGTCTTTGTCATACATTCCAATAGCTCTGACTCTTTTACTAATTTTTTTAAAACTGTAAATGCTCCCACTTTTTCCTCACTGGGATTACACCAGGGGTGCATCTTACAAGGGTATATGTGAAACTTGGTAAATGGTCTGTAAAGCTAGTGAATGATGCCCCATGATCATATCAATGTACACAGCTATGATTTAATAAAAAAAAATAAAAATAAAAAAAAATAGATTCAAATCAGACTGTAGTATTCAGAGGTGACATAAAGGACCATTATAGTAGGGAGAGACCAGCAGAGGTACGTGATGCCCAAAGCAAGAGGGGCTAAGTGGCGAAGATACTTGATTACCCTTTTCTGACTTCTGATCCAGGATCTATTACAGTGTTCTAACTATAGAACTCATTTAAAGGTTGAAGAAATACAGCTGTTGGAATTATTTGGAATAAAAGCATCGGTATGCAAGTACAATGCTATTTAATGAGAAGTGTATTATGTTCCTTAATGCCTTGAAACTAAAACACGACCACTGAAAGACAGACAGAAGTTTTTCAGCCAAGATGGCTTTTCCTTCTCTTGCACCTGCCATCCTCTTCAGGTTGCTAAGAACCTGCTCTCTTGTCTTTTCACTGGGTCATATTTTCAAATATTTTTAGTCTTTATTTATGCATTGTGTTTTTTCCTTTTGCTTTCTACTTCTTTAATCCCTTTAAAAACTTTACATATATTTGATTTGTTATCTCTGTCATATTATGACAGTTTTATCAGAAGTCTTTATGGTTCTAATTCTTTAGTTTTGTTTTTGTTTGCTTTTGTTTGCTTTTTTTGTTTTGGGACAGAGTCAGACTTGGTCACCCTGGGTAGAGGCCTCTGTCATCACAGCTCACAGCAACCTCAAACTCTCGGACCCAAGTGATCCTCTTGCCTCAGCCTCCAAAGTAGCAGGGACTACAGACACCTGCCACAATACTTGGTTAGTTTTTCTATTTGTAGTAGAGACAGGATCTTGCTCTAGCTCAGGCTGGTCTCAAACTTCTGAGCTCAGGTAGTCCCCCAGACTTGGCCTCCCAAAGTGCTAGGATTGCATGGTGTGAGCTACCATGCTGTCCTTATTTTTGTTTGCTAACTCTTGATTATTGAAGATAGAACTTGTTTTGTGCATGTGCATGTGTATGTAAATCCCATGTTGTATGGTTAACTGAAGTACCGTTCCTGTGTGAGTTTCATATTCTCTTCTCAGATAATCCAGGGGTACCACTGGGGCATACCAGTTTCTATTACTCTGTCATCTGGTGGCAGGGGAGATTCTGTTTTGTTTTGTTGTTGTTGTTTGTTTGTTTTTCTATTTGAGCAGTATATTATTTAAGTCCAGAAAGAATGTAAGTTCAGAGCTTTGATTTATCCCAGGAAATCTGCATTTAACTTTTTCCCATGCAAAGCCAAGATGCAGAAATAAGCTCCCTATATCTCTTCCCTGGCCTGGTAAGTAGAGATTATTTGTCCTCTTTGCACTGGAGTTCCATTCTTCAAGGGCCCAGCTTCATGTCATAGGGTTTCATAGGTGCTTCCCCAGCTTCATGTCATAGGGTTTCATAGGTGCTTCCCCAGCTTACTAGGCTCAAGAACTCATTTCCTGCTTCACAGCATTAAGATCCTATCTAAGAACTGCTACAGGTGCAGCAATCTCTAGGACTGTTGGAGGGTCAGCTCACTTGCCTGGCACTTTAGTCCTCAAAATCCATTTTGTTATGTTTCTGTCACTTGAGGGTTTGCCATTCTTTCATGAAATCTCAGCCACACCAACAAATTGTCTTAGTCCTGACTGCAATAACAAAATACCGTAGACTGGGTGGCTTAAACAATAGACAGTAATTTTTCACAGTTCTGGAGACTGGGAAGCCCAAGCCCAGGGTGCCAGCATATTCGGTATCTGAAAGGTTTCTTCCTGTCTTCCCAAGACCAAGGTTTTTTTTTTTCATTTTTGTTTTTGTTTTTCACTGTCTCTTTACAAGGTGGAGAGAAAGTAAATTCTAATCTCTTCCTCTTCTTATAGGGGCACAAATTCCATCAGGGGTCCTTCACTCTCATGTATCTAAATCTAATTATCCTCCAAAAAAAACTCATCTTCAAATACTATCACATTAAGTATCAAGAATAGAATATATGAATGTTAAACATTCAATCCAACATGAACTGAATTTGCTAGGCAAAAATTACATCATATTTTATATGCTATCTCCAGCCATACTAGCTGACTGTGAATCCTAAATCTCTGGGTTATTACTACTTTCTTCTCATGCCAGTGGGCAGCAGATTTGCAGAGTGTCTTTAGGCCTAACTGGAGATCTCCAAAAGTATCTACATCTTTTGGCAAGATTGAGAGAAGACCCTAATCTTCCTCATCATTAGATGATTTATTTGTATTTTAAAATCACATACTCAAAAATTTCAGCAAAGTTATAGGATATAAGATCAGCATACAAAAATTAATTGTATTTTTATGTGCCACCAATGAAGAATTGAAAAAATGAAATTAAGAAAATGATTTCATTTACAATAGCATCAAGAAGATAAAAATGCTTAGGAATACTTTTACCTGAAGAAGTGTAAAGCTCATAAACTGAAAGCTATAGAACATTATTAAAATAAATTTAAAAAGACCTAAAGAAATGGAGAGAAAACCCAGGTTCATGGATCAAAAGATTTGATATTATTAAGATGGTAACTCTTCTCCAAACTGACCTATAGGTTCAATGGAATTCTTATCAAAATCTTAGGCTGCTACTTTTATGATAATTAATAAGCTCATTCTAAAATTCATGTAGAAATGTAAGGACCTAGAATTGCCAAAACAGTCTTATAAAAGAAGAACAAAGTTAGACAATTCACTTAACCAATTTCAAAACTTACTATAAAACTACAGTATTTAAGATAATGTGCTACTGCATAAGGATAGACATATAAGTCAGGCGGCACCCAGAGTTTAGTGGGTAGGGTGCCAGCCACATACACTGAGGCTGGCAGGTTCAAATCCAACCCAGGCCAGCTAAAGCAACAATGATAACTGCAACAGAAAAATAGTCGGGTATTGTGGTGGGCACCTGTAGTCCCAGCTACTTGAGAGGCTGTAACAAGAGAATTGCTTAAACCCAAGAGTTTGAGGTTGCTGTGAGCTGTGACACCACAGCACTCTACCTAGGGTGACAGCTTGACACTCTGTCTCAGGAAAAAAAAAAAAAGTCAGTGAAATAGAATTGCAAGCCCAGAAAGAAGCCTTTGTACTTATGATTAATTGATTTTCAGTAAGGATTCCAAGAAAATTCAATGGGCAAAGGTTAGACTTTTCATGTAGGGTATCCACATATAGAAGAATGTGGTTGGAACTCTTCTTTACATCATACACAAAAATTAACTCAAAATTGGTTATAGACCTAAAATTAAGTGCTGAAATTTAAAACTGTTAGGAGAAAGCATGGCAGTAAGTAAGTCTGCATGACTTTGTTTCAGGCAATGGTGTCTTAGATTTATTGCCAAAAGCACACAGAGCAAGCAAAAACACGGCTTCATGTTGGCCATGGGCTAGGGCAAGAACAAAATAGGGAGTGATTGCTAAAGGATGCTGTGTTTCTTAAGGCCGATGAAATGTTCTGGAATTAGATAGTGGTGTTTGCATAAGTTTATGAATATGTTAAAAAATCACTGAATTGTAACACATTAAAAGAGCAAACTTTATGGTATATAAATTAAATATCTGAAAAGTTCTTTTTAAAAAATCACATTTATAAGACTGTATATTTAGAAAAGAAAAGGGAGTAAAAAAAAAATAGCCAATAATCCCACAGTTTGATCCCCCCACCCTGGGAAAAATTTAATGTATCTCCTTCTAGCATTTTATTATGTGTATGTTTTACTATTTATGATCAGCATACACTTTGGACTTTGTATTCTAATATTTTTTTCATTTTACATTAGTTCTAATTTTGTTTTTCAGTTTTCCTCCTACTCTTTCTTTTTTCAGATCTTCCCAAATTTACTTCTACTCATTTGTGTATGTATTTAGTTCTATTATTTCACATGTATAGACTAATGTATCCACCACCATAGTCAAGAAACTAAATGAGTCCATCACCTGTTGCTCTGTTAAAATTACACCCACCTATGACCCACCATCCCTCATCCCTGGCAACCACTAATGGGTCTTCCATTTCTAAATTTTGTCATTGAAAAATATTATATAAATGTGCTTCCTAGTCTTGATAACTATCCTTTACAATAACCACTTAATTTCCACAATAGTTATACTACATTTTACTTAACATTTTTACTTAACATTTGGTTTATTTCCATTTTTTTTTGCTACTATAAAAGTACAGCGATAAGTATCTTTGTGCATATAGTTTTTCTCAGCATATGGATTATTTCCTTAGAGTAGATTTTAAAAAGCAAAGTGTTAATGCTGTGTCAAAAGTATGAACATTTCCTGATCCACAATGAATGTCAAATTTCCCTTAGAAAGAGTTTCTCTGTTTTATCCCTTAGGATGAAACACATTCCATTAACTATTGTATAGCCAGGTAACTCACATTACCACTAACATGCCCAGAGAATTTTCTACACACCTCACATGTGCAAATTCATTCCAACCTTGAGAAATGGGCCACGTGCAATTGAGTGGCTGACAGCAAGCATGAAATTGGTTATGAACAGGTGAACTGCACAATTGATTACCCAAGCCTCTGTCTCTTCTTTAATTCATCACAGGCTCTTTATAAGTATCATGTTATGGAGGAACACACCACTTACAGAAGGTATCAGGAACAGGAAAGGATCGGGGGTAAAGACAAGCATAGACAGAAAACACGTCAGACTGTCATTTCAGAGCAAGGGCTTTCACATCATGACAGTGCCTTCTATGGTTTCCTGTCTGAGCATTTAAAACATCAAAGTACAACCTTATTTCCTAGGCCTAAACTTTTAAAAACTTCTGTAATTTCTAAAGGAAACAGCTTTCTTTGTGCCAGGACCCTAGACTTTGTAAGTCACCTTTAGAAAACACCCTCCTCCACTCCTAGCCAAGAATTTTCTACAAGATTTCACAAAGAAGGTTTTGTTGTTGGTGTAAGTGTTTCACCTGACCATCCATATCACATGGCAACCCACAGTCGTCTGAGTCTAAGAAAGGAGCTATTTTCTCACTTATTTCAATGCAGAATTGAGTCTAAGACCCCTTGCTAGGTGGTCCACCAAAAACAAATGGTGGCGTCAAGTTGAACAACTGGCATCTTTCGCAACATGAGCTTTCCAGAAAAGAAGCTTAAGGCAAATCACCAACTGGCATAGCATTCTAATTTCTGACAGGTGTATTAATCACAGTGTTTCATTTCCACACACCCATATCCTCACTTCACTTTTGCATACATAATTGATGTGCTTATTTCATAGTTCACATTGGTGAAATTTCCAGGGTAGATTCAGCTAGAATTTTGATTGACTGAACTCTGAACTGATTATATTCTCATGTGTCTTTCAGACTCAGTCCAGGAGGAGTCTACCTTTCTACCAGAAATGTAAAGATGTTTGCCTTACTTCACTATTTTCTTTTTCTTGAGTTTGAAAGGTCTATGGGTCATTTTTTTCTTACCATCACAGCTTTTGGGGAAGATTCTTATAATTTATTCTTTTTTTTTTTTTGAGACAAAGTCTCAGTTTGTTGCCCTTGGTAGAGTGCTGTGGCATCACAGCTCACAGCAACTGCCAGCTCTTGGGTTTAGGCGATTCTCTTGCCTCAGCCTCCTAAGCAGCCGGGACTACAGGCACCTGCTGCAATGAATGCTATTTTTTTGTTGCAGTTTGGTTGGGGCTGGGATCGAACCCACAACCCTCGGTATATGGGTCCAGAGCCCTAGTCACTGAGCCACAGGTGCTGCCCATAATTTATTCATTAATACCTTTGACTGCACACTAATCTAGTCTATCATTCTTTGTGTTTTCAGAATCCATCTTGATTCTGCACCTTTAAATACATTCAATGGAGATTTTTCTCCAGGATTCCCATTCTACACCTCTTTATTTTCATTCATTTCAAACATTTTTCTATCTGCAAACATAGACTCATTTCCAGTCTCTAATATAAAAACAGTAAATCATTATATAATAGTAATGTTATTTTTCTAACACCTCAGCTGAGTTTTTATTAATTTATTCAACAACTTATTTTTTGAGTGGCTACTATGTTTCTTGCACTTTGCTGAGCCAGTGGTAAACAAAAAGAAATTGTATCCCCATATTTGTCAATTTATAGTCTGATAGAGGTGCCAAAAAGGCAAAAAAAGAACAAGATTTAAAAAAAAAAGTAAAACTGTAGCTATCATAAATTCTCTGAAGGAAAAGTTTATGGTGATGGGATAGTGCAGAAGAGGGGGCTATAACCTGGTTAGGGAAATCAAAGGAAGCTTCTCTGAGGAAGTGACACTGCCCTGGGACATGAAGGATAAATAGGAGTTACACACATGTATGTGGAAGAAGAGGTAAGAATGTTCCAGGCAGAGGGAACAGCGTGCGCAAGCTTTGTCATAGGAGGTGAAAGCGTCTAAGATCCTGAATAAAGGCCAGTATGGCTAAGGTATATGGAGGATGGCAGAAGGACAGAAGGAGGGAAGTTTGGCGAAGAAACCAGTGGCCAGATTAACATTCATCTTCATCCTAGGAGCAGTTACATTAATTTCAATTATTACTGTTGTAGAGCTGCAGATGTTGATAATATATAACCATTAGGATCATTATCTAAGCTTCTGATTTTGCAGTATCCAACAACAAATTCAAATTTAAAACCTCATATGGCCTAAAGTAGTTACAGGTGTTATATTTGCTGTCTGCATATGATTTTTCTTGCATTTGATATTGAAAGCATTGTTCTCAAGTACTCAAGAATGTTTTTCGGTTCTGTATCTGCCTTACCTAATCTTCTATCATAGTGATGCCTAGCACAGTCCTTCCTGCTTATCTGATGTTCAGTAAGTGCTTACAGAATGGTAAGTGACAAAAAGAGTGAGTCTGAGGCCACTATGTGAAGAGGTCATTAAGAGAGCTATGCTCTGATATTCATCCACAAATTCATTTATGATATACCCAAAACAAAAGAAAATGAGGCTCTGAGCATTATTTCGGATTGAAATATATTACTCTGTGTGAATCATTACTACTTCTTAAATAGACATCTGCATTCTAAAATGACTCCATCTCTTTTTACATTCACTGCATTGCTGTTATCTGGGTCGGGTGTTGACTGATGTAATCAGAGTAGACAGCATACCCATCTGTTTCAAAGATGTCTCTTGCCATAGGAATGTAAGTGTGTGAAACATCAAACAGCATTGCAATAGATCCCACACTCCTGTGTTCGAAATAATTGTTTCCCCAGAGTAGTGGGAGGCTTTATAATAACTTGGCTAAAACCTGTGAATCTAGTTAAGCTCATTTCAGTCCTGCAAACCTTCATGGAATGGTTTCTATATATGAGACACTGTCCCATGTGAGGTGAGAGATACAAAGATGAATGAGCTGTAACTCTGGCCCTTTTGAGGAATTCACAATTCCATGCCCAAATATAACTTTAATCCAAAGCAGATGTGAGATTTGTTGTAGAAATTAGACACATGAAAACCTTTGAGAGTAAATGTGAAAGAACTCTGGCTGTAGATAAGCTTGTCCTTAGTCCAAATCCACTTATATTTTGACAAAATTAGTTTATTCAACAGCATCCATTGAGTCCTAAGTTTTGTGTTTGGTCCTGGAAATAAGAAGGAGCTCATATCCTCATGATAGAAACATATAAATAGATTACTATGATAAAATGTGGCAACTATCGGGCGGCACCTGTGGCTCAGTTGGTAGGGTGCCGGCCCCATATACCAAGGGTGGCGGGTTCAAACCTGGCCCTGACCGAACTGTAAAAACAAAACAAAACAAAAAAAAAAAAATAGCCGGGTGTTGTGGCGGGCACCTGTAGTCCCAGCTACTTGGGAGGCTGAGGCAAGAGAATCGCTCAAGCCCAAGAGTTGGAGGTTGCTGTGAGCTGTGTGATGCCACGGCACTCTACCTAGGGCCATAAAGTGAAACTCTGTCTCTAAAAAAAAATGTGGCAACTGTGATATCAGAGGCATGTGCAGGATTCTAAGAAAGCACAGAGGAGGAAGCTCGGAGCACAGGGTGGAACTGAGACTGTTTTTCAGCAGAACTGGTAGAAATTGTGTCCTAAAGAATGAGTCAGCAAGGAACAGTTTGACAGAGGGAAGGACACTGAGAACAGCAGGAACAGAGTGTGCAAAGACACAAAGAAGCAAAAGTTTGCCATGTTTGGAGAACGAGTAGTCACTCTGGACTCCAGAAGAATAGTGTGTGTAAAGGAGACGGAAGGAGGCGAGGCTGGAGAGTGTGCTTTCAGGAAAAATCTAAGCTGCCTTACGGAATTTGGACGTTATCTTATAGTGACACTATGAATTGTAGGCAGTGGTGCAATCTAGTCCACATTTTAGAGGATGCACAGAATAAGGGGGCTGGAGGAAGGAGATGAGACAGAGGCAAACATACTAACCACACAGGGAGAACTGAGGACAGGGCCAGAGCGGCAGCATCAGCATTGCTGTCCACCTGTTCCACTATCCCACACCCACATAAAAGGAAATAGTGTGCTGTAGTTTCTCTTTTCTTTAATTGGCTGTCATCATATTTTCTAGTGAAATGCAGCGTCTATTAGATTCCCAGAGATTTGGTCAGTGTAGTTAAATTAGACTGAGTTAATTTTCTAAGTGAGTCAGGAACAAATTCAACTTATTGTGAACACAGATGAGACTTTTCAGTTCTCATATGGAGATAATAATGGGCGGATAATAATAACAAGATCTTCCTCAAAGGGCTGGTCTGATGATGAAAGAGATGATGTCCACAAAGCACTTGACTGTGCTGGTGCATGGCTGACACTCAATAGGTGTTCAGTGGACAGTTAACAAGCATCTGGTCCCAACCCTCAGACACTGAGCCAGACAGTATATATATCATATATATTAATATGTAATATATGATAAGGGACTTATCCAGATTCTACAAATAGCCACCCTGCTCTCCTCAGTCTCATAGTCCTTTGGGAGAAAGCACTATACAAAGAAATGATTAAAAGAATAGGGCAAGTTCCAATAAAAGATATGAAGATGTTAGAGGTTATAGAAAAGGATATATTATAACTTCAATTCAAGTTGGGAGGAGGTGGAACAAGGTTGAGGAGATGGGAGGAGGGAGGAAGATGGGGGTGCTGCCACTTAATGGGCACTAGGTAAGAGTATATGGCACACCTCTTGGGTGCGGAACTCCACCACAGAGGGACTCTACCTAACAAGTGCAAACATTATAACCTAGTTGTTTGCAACTTTTCAAATTAACCTGAAAAAAATTTTTTTGAAAGAATATATATTTACCTCTGATAAGAGTGACAGGGACAGGAATTTTTAGGGAATGGGCCATTTGAGTCTAATCAACAGGATACATGGGGAGGATCCATGTAAGTACTGGCATGGAGTCTGCCTACCCAAAGCGTGTTCTCTGAAGCTACAACACCAGATTCAACAGTACTTGGGGACTTGTAAGAAATACAGAATCTCAGGGCCCACACCACAGTTCTGCATTTTAGCAAAATCCCCAGGTGACTTGTGTGCATATTCAAGCTTGAGAAACAGATACAAAGATATAGAACTAAAAACACAAAAAAGTACAGAAAGTATGTTCATTTGCTAAATATAAATTACTCTTATTTATTTATTTATTTTAGACAGAGTTTTGCTTTTTCACCCTTAGTAGAGTGCCGTGGCATCATAGCTCATAGCAGTCTCAAACTCTTGGCCCCAAGTAATCCTCTTGCCTCAGCCTCTTGAGTAGCTGGGACTACGAGTGCCCACCACAACAGCCGGCTATTTTTAGAGATGGAGGTCTCGCTCTTGCTTAGGCTGGTCTTGAACTCCTGAGCTCATGTGATTCACCAGCCTTGGCCTCCCAGAGTGCTAAGATTATAGGCATGAGCCACTGTGCCCTGCCAACTCATTTTTAAAAATCAAAACATCACAGATGAAAAATTGGTATTTTTCCCTTCTGCAATAAAATTACTGAACTGAATGATATTGAAGTGAACTTGTATGCCTAAATGACTAGTAGATCAAAGAAGAAACTGCAAGAGAAATTAGAAAATTGTTTGAGATGAATGAAAATAAAACCCAGCATGCCAAACTGATAGGATACAGCTAATGCAGTTCTTTAAAGGAAAATTTAGAGTTATCAATGCCTATATTAAAAGAGAAGAAAGATCTCAAGTTAATAACTTAACCTTCCATGTTAAGACACTGGAAAAATAAGACTTAGAGTGAGCAGAAGGAAGGAAATAATAAAGATTAGGGGAGAAGTTAGTGAAACGGAGTTTAGAAAATACAAAGATAAATGAGACTAAAAGTGTTTTGTTTTGTTTTGTTTTTTTAAGATTAACAAAATTGTCAAACCTTTAAACTGACTAGGGAAAAATAAAAAGAGAGGACTCAAATTACTAAAATCAGGAATGTTTAGCAATATGCAGTGTACACTCAATAAAAATGAATTTTAAAAAGCTGAAGTGTCCTGAAAGATACTATGATTATTCTTAAAATATTAGAGTTTGAAAATGATTCTCTGTTAGCAGAAGGATATGAAAAAATTGAAGTGAAAAAAAGAAAAACTGTGGAACGGAATTGCTGGGGTAGAATTTCAAAGGAACATATTGGAGGATACAGCTTCATATACATGAATCACCAGACTTGCTTCTGTTAAGATGGCATTATTTTCCAAATTGACCCTTTGATTCAACAGAATCTTTATCAAAATCCTGGCTGGATATCTGTTTATAGAAATTGACAAATTCATCCTAAAAGTCATGTGGAAATGAAAAAATCCAGAATAGTCAAAATAATCATGAAAAGGAGCAAAGCTATAGAACTCGTATTTAGACAGTGGGATACTTGCCTAGAGATAGACATAGATTGATGGAATAGAAGTGAGAGTCCAGAAATAAGCCTTTACGTTTATAGTTAATTGATTTTGGCAAAGGAGCCAAGACAATTCAATAGACAAAAAAAATAGACCTTTCAAGAAAGAGTTAAAGTGAGCTCATAGGCATAAAGGGTAAAATAGAGGCAATTAGAAGGTAGGAAGGACAGAGAAGAGAAGAGGTTGGTTAATGGATACAAAATTACGGCTAGATTGGAAGAATAAGTTCCAGCATTCTGTAGCACCGCAGGGTAAATACGGTTAGCTACAACTTATTGTATATTTTCAGAAAGCTTAAAGAGAAGATTTTGAATCTTGCAATATAAAGAGATGGTAAATATTCAAGGTGATAAGTGTGCTAACTACCCTGTTTTGATCATTACACATAGTATACATGTATTGAAATATTACTCAGTATCCCATATAAGCAGTTATTACGTGTCAACCAAAAATATAAAAAGATTTGGACAAATGGAAAAGGGGGTCACATACGGGCATTGAAAAGAAAAAAACTAGGGTATTGATTTCTTAAATTATTTTTTGGATTTTAAATTTTTAATTAATTTTTTTAAAGAAAGGGTGTTAGGACAATTGGATACCCACACACAAAAGAATGAAGTTGGACCCTTTCCTCATACCATATGCAAATATGAATTCAAGCTGTATAATAGACTAAAACATAAGAACTAAATCTATAAACATAGATCTAAGAAAATCTAAGAAAACATAATATGGGAGGCTGAGGCAAGAGAATTGCTTAAGCCCAAGAGTTTGAAGTTGCTGTGAGCTGTGACACCATGGACTCTACTGAGGGCAACAAAGACTGTCTCAAAAAAAAAAAAAAAAGAAAGAAAGAAAACATAATAGTAAAATTTCATGACCTTGGATAAGGTCATAGTTTCTTTGATAGGACATCAAAAACCCAATTGACAAAACTGAACTTCATTAAAATTAAAAACTTTTGTGCATTAAAGGACACCATTAAGAAAGTAAAAAAACAATCTGGAGAATGAGAGAATATATTGGCAAATATTTCATATATAAAATATATATAGTATATATATAATATATATGAATATGTAGTATATGATAAGGGACTTGTCCAGATTCTACATACAATGCTTACAACTCAATAATAAAAAGAAAACCCAATCAAAACATTTGCAAAGGATTTATGTATATATATTATGTATATATACATAATAACACACACACACAAATAGCCAATAAGTAAAGAGGCTCAACATCATTAGGGAAATACAAGCCAAAACCACAATAATATACCACTTTACCCCCTACTAGGATGGCTAAACTAAAAGAGAGATATAATAACAAGTGTTAGTGAGGATGTGGAAAAATTGAATCCCCTATGCATTACTGGTGAGAGCGTAAAATGGCACTGGTACAGCCACTTAGAAAAGAAGTTTGCCAATTCTTTAAAGTATTATAGATGAGTTACCATATGACCCAATAATTCCATTCCTAGGTATATGAGGGCTGTCTAGAAAGTATCCATCCATGTAATATGAAAATAGAGGCCTACATGATTGATACTTTCTGGACAGTTGTATACCCAAGAGAATTAAAAACATACATTCACATAAACATTTGTGCATGAATATTCGTAGCATCATCATTCACCATAGCCAAAAAGTGGAAGCAACTCAAATGTTTATCAATTCATGAATGAATGTATAAAAATGTAATCCATACAATGGAATATTATTAAACAATATAAAGGGATGAAGTACTGATACATCATGATCAGCATGGTTGACAGTATTATCATGGATGAGTCTTAAAAACATTCTAAAGAACATTTTAAAGAATGGTATGAAGAAGCTAGTCACAAAAACTCACAATCCCACTTATATAGAATCTCTAGAGTACACAAATCTATAGAGAAAAAGTAGCTTTGTGGTAACCCAGGGTTAGGGGAGATGGAGGGGAAGTGGGAAATGACTGTAAATGGGATTTGGGGTTTTGTTTTGGGTAATAAATATGTTCTAAGATTAATCGTGGTGATGGTTTGCCTGTGAACATGTTAAACACCATTAAATTACACACTTTAAATATGGTATGTGCAGATTGCATGGTATGTGACTTACATCTCAATACAGCTGTTTTCAAAAAATAAACTATATGAAATGTGTTCTTTAATTTGATATCTGTGAACCTCTTGCCCTATGTGGCTCTTTAAATTTAAATTAAATTAAATCAGAAATTCAGTTCCTCATTTTACCCACCATATTTCAGATGCTTGGTAGACACATGTAGCTAGTGGCTACCATATTGGAATGACTATTTCCATTCCTGTACAGATACAGACATTTCACCACAGAAAGTTCTCTTAGCACAAATCTAGCATACACATGGTAAAGCTTTCACTGGATCCATGAAAACCTGAAAGTGTATACAAGAAGCTTTCATAAGATTCTCAAAGAGATTAAGTACCACAGCACAGTGACCACAGCATTCTCTACAACCAGTCAACTGCTACCTCTCAAGAATCTGGAGGAGTGATTTTTTGTTAGCACTGAACTGCTTTTACCTGAAAAACAAAAGATTTCCTAGAAATCTCATTATTTCTCCCTTAATTAAATCAGAACACAAAAATGATTATTACTCAGAGCAGTAATAATTATGTCATAACTGGCACTTGTAAGGCTCACAAGGACATTGACCCACAAAGGAAAATGAAAGAAAATGTCACATTGAATTTGAATTTACATGAAAATAGGCATATTAATGAATGATAATGAATGGACACATCAGTAGAGAGGCTGGAACAATGTGGAAAATCTGAAGGCTCTCTTTGACAGCTTTCAGGGAGTGTAAGTGCCTCTGCACGATCAGTCTTTGAAGCTCTGGGTCTCAGAATGATGGTAACTTCCAGGGAGAGTCCCTGAGAGAAAAGGTCATCAGAAATAATACATTATGGTGGCGATGCAAAGACTTATTATCTGAAACTGTTAAATTTCATCTGGCATAGTGTGCTATCACCAACATGGTAGAAATAAAAAATTGAAATCTGCCACCACAGCTGTCCCTACTGCTGTTTGTTTCTATAATATCAACACCTGGCACCCCACAGTTGTGCTCTCAAAAATGAGAAGTTATTGCTTTGACTAAAAGGAGAAAGCATGGTAACAGCAAACACTTGTGACTGTGGTTGACAAATGGCTGTGTCAAGTTCTTGGAGATAAACATGTGAGCTCCCCCATCCCCCATGAAACTGCACAGATGGATCTTCTTGAGGAAGCAATCTCCAGTCAAGGGCAGTCTTGTCTTAGGCCACAACTCTAGTGTTTAGCTCTCAGGAATGCCAAGCCCAGATTAAGGATGACGACCTCTCACCTCCACCCAACAAAACATACCACCAAGCAAGACCCCGAATGTCGGGTCAGATGCAAAGTCATTCAAGTGCTGGTGGGTCATGGACAAGATATCACAAGTCATCCACACTGTAGCCTCAGTAATTCCTTTAACAATGTCATTTAAAAGAGGAAAATGCTTTTCTTTTCTACCTTTGGCATAGTATTCAGTTAGTATTTTAATGTTTTCAACAAACCACAGTCTGCTTTTTTTTCCTTTCAAGTTCACCTTATTATTTGTTAATTTGGCAGAGCAGGTAAAAGAATGAACCATAAGTTGAGTCTTGGGTGTGAACCCTAGCTCTGCTTGGCCACTTTCTCACTGTGTGATCTCTGGTACACTGCTCTACCACTCTGAGTTTCTTTATCAGGAAAATAGCAATAGTAATAGCATTTGTTTTAAAGGGCAATGAGGAGCAAATAATGTAATTTAAGTACAATTCATAACAGTGCCTGGTTTAATGTCAGAGCTCAAGAATTGGCAGCTATTTAAAGCCCCAAAGTTGTCCTAACGGCTTTCCATATATTATCTCATTTAATCTTAATGTTAGTTGATAAAATCACAAAAATTAATGAACTGGGGAAAATGCACTCTGAAACTGTTTCTGAAGAAAAACTACATTAGTATAGGAATAAATATCTTAATTTTTTTTATGCCTCCTAAGTTTGGTGTCTAAGTTTTTGTGATACTTGGAAGAAACAAATGTTTTCCATCAATTCTGTCCTTGCATCCTGTGTGATAAATTTAGCTTTAGATAAAATTGATTGGAGTCCTTTGATACTTAGCTTTTCACTATATGAATTGACCATTTTGCTCAACTCAAGGCCACTAACACTGGGCTGGGAAATGGAATCATTAAGTTGCAAAAGGAATGAACTCAGTCAGAAGTAGCTTTAGGAAACTTGTGGTTTGGGTGGCTTTTCAAGGTCAGCAAAGTATAAGATGAGGAAATAAGATTAAAAGATAAATACATTTCAGTTTATTTATTTTTATTTATTTATTTATTTATTTTTATTTTTATTTATTTATTTATTTATTTATTTTTGAGACAGATTCTCACTATGTTGCCCTTGATAGAATGCCATGGCATCACAGTTCACAGAAACCTCAAACTCTTGGGCTTAAGCGATTCTCTTGCCTCAGCCTCCCTAGTAGCTGGGACTACAGTCACCCGCCACAATACCAGGCTATTTTTTCTTACAGTTGTCATTGTTGTTTAGCTGGATACGAACCCACCAGCCTCGGTGTATGTGGCTGGTGCTGTAACCACTGTGTTATGGGCGCTGAGCTAAGACTCAGTTTATTTTAAACAACATATGTATTATAAATTTCCTTTGAAGGTCCAAATTAATCTGAAATTCATTTATTAGTAGCTAAGAATTAAGTGATATTTATTACTGAACTCCAATTAGGATCGTGTGGTTACAAGCAACAATTACAATTACAAGAACAATTTAAGACCAAAATGAATTTGTTGAGGGAAATTTGAGATCCCACAGAATCAAGCAACACATGAAAAATAAGACCCAAAGAGACACAAACCAGGGTAGCACTAGGATCTAGAGAACCTGGTTGCAGGGCTGAATCCACAGCTTCTCCAGCTCAGTGCTGTTCACCCTTTGATTCCATGGGTTCCACATCCACAGAATCAACAACTGCAGCTAGAAAATATTCAGGGAAAAAATATAAATAATAAACAATACAGCATAACCACCATTTACATGACATTTACATTGTGTTAAATATTGTAAGTAATCTAGAGATGGTTTAAAATATATGGGAGGACATATGTAGGATACATGGAAAAATTATGCCATTTTATATCATGGACTCAAGCATCTACAAATTTTAGCATCCACAAGAAATTCTGGAATCGATGACCCCCCGACCTCCAGGGATTTTCATGTGCAGTTTTTGTTGGTGTTGAAGGTTTTTGTCCTCGTATGACTCTGCTCAAGATTTGAATTCCTACAAGATGACTCTGAGTGTCCAAACTCAAGCCTCTTGCTTGACTCCTGACATCAAAACAAGACTGCATGTTGGGAGGACAGGAGATTAGATGCCCAGAAAGATGTTCAGGGTGCAGTTACCAGTGGAAGGGTGAAAGGATCCTGGGCCACAGAAATCACCAGGCTTGCTTTTCCTTAGGGTGGTGACACAGTCTTTGGGGAGGACTGTTAAGGCTCAAGCATCTTTAGTTCAAGCACATCTTTTAGAAGGTGAGACCTAAGGACAGGGACCACATTCCATGTGTGTGTCTTTAATCCCCTCTCCCACCACCTGTCCTCTTCTCTTGTGCCATAGACAAGAACTTGATAAGTACTTCTTTGCTTTAGAGTGAACCGCTTCAACAAAACTCATTGGCCTACTGAACCACTGCTCAAGGAATGAGATTATTCCGTGAGGCTCACAGTCTCATGAAATTTTAGAGCCAACAGATACTTCATGGACTGTTTGATGTAATTACTGTGGACTTGGCCATGCCACGTAAGCCCATCACTTGTGTTAGCATTATCAATTTCAATGCCAGTAATCAAAGGCACATACATGTGTTACAGCCAGATAACCCAATTCGAGTTATCACCACTTGCACATCTTCAGACAAATTAAACTCTAGATCTCAGATTCCTCTGTAAAAATGGGGTCAATATGCACTATTTTATATTTTGTTGAGGAATAGACAATTTAATATGTGAAGAATATTTAAAGTACCCAGTTGATGACAACTTCAGTGGTTGTCATCATCACCATTATTACCAGGATCATGGAAACTTTCAGACACTGTTGACATTTTGATGAGGATGGGTTGCTTGTTCCAGCTTTTGTACCCTTTGGGGGATGTAGAATAATGTGGGTTTTAACATCAAGCTTATGTTTAATAAGTTAACTACATTCAGAACTTGTGCTAAAGCTTTGTTTTTCCCCCACTTCTCTATTTGGCTCTCCCTCAAAAATGGCCTTTGCAGTATTTACTTTCTTTGCAAATACAACACTTACTAGCAGAATCAGCTGAACTCAAGAAGGGTCTACATTTCCTTTTTTCTAAGAGTTTGACTCTGCCTTTACAATGGCTATAGTGTAAATGTAGTGAATTGTGTTGTGATTATTCACTGCCCATTAATCAGTTTGCTTTCTTAAAAGGTGACAAATGATAGTTCTTTTTAAGTTTCAAAGAGGCCAGTTTAATCTGGGCTTTCTGTTGCTTTGTTAGGGAAATGGAACAGCCAGAATTGTTTCTTGGCTTTTTCCTTGCTGCTCAGAGGTCGTGGGAAAGTGGATGTGAAAGCTGAGAGTGATTCATCATTGCCTGATGAAATAGTGTGGCACCTAGATGCATCCTTCTGACCACTGGCACTTGTGCTCTCTGTCTGTGAAATGACCTGCTCAAAAATAAATGCAATGGTGACTCTGGGCAGGATAGGTAGTATGTGGTCAGTCCTTGGGGTTACAGCTGTTTTTAACAGGTGTGATATAAGTGACAGAAGATAATTGGGCTTTTCAATCCCATTTTTTGTCTGCCACTATGAACAGCATTCCCAGGGCCTTCCTCCTCCTTTCTTTGAGTCTTTACTTTTTATGCATTAACAGCAAAGGCTAAAATAACTGCATAAATAAAATCTTATAGTCTGTATCAAAGAATAGCCTACTTCTAAAGAAGATGTCTAAAACTGACCCTGTGAGTATCTGTCTGTGTCCTGCAGAGTTTTATGCTCGGAGAATATTCTGCACAATGAATTTCATTACACAGTAAATGCTCTTATTCTCTCAGAATTAGAGAATTATCTCTCAGGGACAGACTTAGGTTTCCTAATTAATGGTCAGCTTTTTGGTGACTTCTATTCCCTCCACTTTTTCCTGTGAGAGCCTCCCTTGAGCCCCAGAGAGGACGGAAGGAGACTGCCAACTTAGAGGGAGAAAGGTATCGAGAAAATGTGTCTAGCTGAGATGCCTGTATGTCTGCATGCCTCCAGTAAACAACCCCTTTCTTCTCATTTCTTCCTTCCTTTCTTTTTTTCTTTTCTTCTCTCCTCCTTTCTCTCCTTTCATTCCTTTTCTCCTTTCTTTCTCTATCCTGCCTTCTCTTCCCTTTCCCTCCCTCTCCTCTCCTTTTCTCTCCTCTCATCTCCTTTCCTCTCCTCTCCTCTCTTCTCCTCTTATCTCCTCTCCTCTCATTTCATCTACTCTCCTCTCCTCTCTTCTCTTCTCCTCTCCTCTCATCTCCTCTCCTCTCATCTCATCCACTTCCCTCCCCTCCCCTCCTCTCCTCTCTTCTCCTCTCATTTCTTCTCCTCTCCTCTCATCTCATCCACTTCCCTCCCCTCCCCTCCTCTCCTCTCTTCTCCTCTCATTTCTTCTCCTCTCCTCTCATCTCATCTACTCTCCTCTCCTCCCCTTTCCTCTCCTCTCCTCTCCTCTCCTCTCATCTACTCTCCTCTCCTCTCCTCTCATCTACTCTCCTCTCCTCTCCTCTCCTCTCATCTCATCTACTCTCCTCTCCTCCCCTTTCCTCTCATCTCCTCTCCTCTCCTCTCATCTCCTCTCCTCTCCTCTCATCTCTTCTCCTCTCATCTCCTTTCCTCTCCTCTCATCTCCTCTCCTTTCATCTCCTTTCTTCTCCTCTTACCTCCTCTCCTCTCATCTCATCTACTCTCCTCTCCTCTCCTCTCCTCTCCTCTCATCTCTTCTCCTCTCATCTCGTCCACTCCCCTCCTCTCCCTCTCTCGTTCTTTCATTTAGTAAGTATTTATTTTCAACGTCTATGTGTAATCTCTGTTCTAAGCTCCTGGGAAAGAGCATGGAATAAATTCCTGTCTTCACTTTGCCCAGAGATAGTTGGGGAGTGTTAAATTGAGTTTACCCTAAAGCTGCCTCCTTATGTATTTTAAGTTCAGCCTAAAAGGTTTCTCTGTACAAAGAGAACTATCACCTAACCGGATGTGTAAGCAGAGCATAACCTTCTTTTGTGTTAATCATGAAGACTCAGCCAATCCCAGGTGGCCAGCTGTTCAACCAAGCAAACACCAAGCTATGACCAAACTGACTATTTCTGTACCTCATTTCCCTTTTCTGTACATCACTTTCATTGTTCTGTCCATAAATATCAACATATGTCAGTCAGCACCAGAGCCTCTCTGAACCTATCCTGGTTCAGGGGCTGCCCAATTTGCAAATCGTTCTTTGCTCAATTAAACTTAATTACATTTAAGTTTAAAATTAAATTAAACAAATTAAATTTAATTTGTCTAAAGTTTTTCTTTTAATAGGAGACAGACAAATCAACTAACATAATGGCATTGCAAGCGTGGGCCTTGGGAACTTGTTAGGAATACGAATCTCAGCCCAGACCTAATGAGAAGTCACATGGTTACAAGCTCTGTAGGTGATTCACATGCAGGTAAGGTGCTGTCACAGGTCCGCCCAGAGTGCTGTGCTACCTAGGGTCCAGGGTCCAGGAGGCAGGGAGGGCACAGGGCTGCAAAGCCTTTTGAGCCTTTCCACACCCACCTACCTACTCACCTAAACCCAGCCACCCTGCTGACCCATTAGGACTGTGTTCCCAGGACCATGCAGCTGCACTGTGCCGAGGGTACAGGGATGAGCTCTGTAGACTGCAAGCCACAAATCTAAGAAATTATACCCCTGTAGGGCAATACCCTTAGGTAGTAGAATAGTAAGCTTTTTGTTCATCTACTCAGCCCCAGTCCATGCAGAGGGAGAAGAAGAAATGAGGTCAATGGTGAAAGCCCTCTGAGTCATGAGTGACAAGGCCGAGATGGTTCTGTACATTTCTCTGATAAGTTTTCTTTTTATAAAACTTTTTATAAAAATTCTTTGGGAATCTGATAAAAGCTAGGTACCTGTTTACGAAGCATGCATGGAAAGAAGACATATGACTTTGCACAGCATTCAGGAGACTTACAGAACCCCTCAAGCCCAATCTAGGACCCCCTAAGTGGGGTGTCACCCAAGTTCAAAAGCTCAGACTTGCAGAAACAGTTGGTAAACTTGTAACAGCTACATTTTCTATCTCACATAGACAGCTTTTACTCAATGCCAGGAATTATACTAAGTAAATTACATATATTATATTGATTAATCCTTGTACCGGTACTACCTGGTAGGTCTTTATCATTATCATTTTATAGGTTAAAAAACCCTGAAGGGTAGAGAGGTTATTAAATTCTCCAAGGTCATATACCTTGGGCAGTAAGAGGCAGAAATAGAAATCAAACACCTACCTATCTGACTGCCATACCCATAAAACTCAGCCCCTATGCAGCTTTCTTCTCAGGATGAAATTCTACCTTTAAAAATAATGCAACAAATGTACTTAATGTCACTGAGCTCTGCACTTAAAAATGGCTGAAATAATACATTTTATGTTCTGTGTATAAGACAATAACCAAGAATGTGCACTTCATACAGAGTGTGATGCTTGGAAACTGTTCAGTGTTTCCAAGTCCCTTTAGACTCTTTAATTCACCATCTCTCTTACTAAAAAGTCATGAAATAACCAAACCAAAATTTAGGCAACTCTTTCCCTTGTTCACCTCAACTGGAAACTCTACCTGCAGACTTCTCAAACCACATAACCACAAAAAGTCCTCACATACCATTTTGAGGACAGATTTGCAACCATAGTAACCCTCGAATATGCCACAGATTTGATATATTCAGGCAGGCCCTGCAAGTTACAGTGGTTGTTAAGGAATATCATTGTTCTTTATTCTATCCTTAACTAGCAATATGAGAAATCCTCTCAAATAGCAAGCTCTGGATATCTTATTCCCGATGCCAAGGGCCACCTAGAGGACTGGTTTTAGAATCATGAATTCTAAATTAAAAAAATAATAATAAATAAAGTCATGAATTCTGAATGGTTCAACTCTTCCATTTGCTTCTTACTAGTTTTGCAGTCCAGGGAAAGCTTTAACTTTAATATAGCTTCACTTTGTCAACTGTAAAATGGAGAAACTAGTGAGGTAAGCCTTCTGGAGTGAGGATTAAACAAGATGATATAGTAAAATTTCTTTATAGAATGCCTGACCCATGAAGAGTGAGTGCTTAATAAATACTAGGGGTGGTGATGGAGATGATGATACTCTTCCTTGGATTCTGAAGAGTGACCTACATCATTCTGGCATGTTGTTTTACAACTTCCTGCCTTTCACAATCCATCTCCATGACCTTGACGTCTGTGAATCTTTATCATTGACAAAATAAACCCTTTCTAATTTTTTTCAGGTATAGTTGAAATTTACCAAAACGTGCATATTTAAAGTGAATAATGTGATGAGTTTTTTGTTTTTTGTTTTTTTTTTTATTGGGGATTCATTGAGGGTACAATAAGCCAGTTACACTGATTGTAATTGTTAGGTAAAGTCCATCTTGCAATCATGTCTTGCCCCCATAAAGTGTAAACACACACTAAGGCCCCACCCCCCTCCCTCCATCCCTCTTTCTGCTTCCCCCCCCATAACCTTAATTGTCATTAATTGTCCTCATATCAAAATTGAGTACATAGGATTCATGCTTCTCCATTCTTGTGATGCTTTACTAAGAATAATGTCTTCCACTTCCATCCAGGTTAATACGAAGGATGTAAAGTCTCCATTTTTTTTAACGGCTGAATAGTATTCCATGGTATACATATACCATAGCTTGTTAATCCATTCCTGGGTTGGTGGGCATTTAGGCTGTTTCCACATTTTGGCGATTGTAAATTGAGCTGCAATAAACGGTCTAGTACAAGTGTCCTTATGATAAAAGGATTTTTTTCCTTCCGGGTAGATGCCCAGTAATGGGATTGCAGGATCAAATGGGAGGTCTAGGTTGAGTGCTTTGAGGTTTCTCCATACTTCCTTCCAGAAAGGTTGTACTAGTTTGCAGTCCCACCAGCAGTGTAAAAGTGTTCCTTTCTCTCCACATCCACGCCAGCATCTGCAGTTTTGAGATTTTGTGATGTGGGCCATTCTCACTGGGGTTAGATGATATCTCAGGGTTGTTTTGATTTGCATTTCTCTAATATATAGAGATGATGAACATTTTTTCATGTGTTTGTTAGCCATTCGTCTGTCGTCTTTAGAGAAAGTTCTATTCATGTCATATGGGATTGTTGGCTTTTTTCATGTGGATTAATTTGAGTTCTCTATAGAGCCTAGTTATCAAGCTTTTGTCTGATTGAAAATATGCAAATATCCTTTCCCATTGTGTAGGTTGTCTCTTTGCTTTGGTTTTGTCTCCTTAGCTGTACAGAAGCTTTTCAGTTTGGTGAAGTCCCATTTGTTTATTTTTGTTGTTGTTGCAATTGCCATGGCAGTCTTCTTCATGAAGTCTTCCGCCAGGCCAATATCTTCCAGTGTGTTTCCTATGCTTTCTTGGAGGATTTTTATTGTTTCGTGCCTTAAATTTAAGTCCTTTATCCATCTTGAATCAATTTTTGTGAGTGGGGAAAGGTGTGGGTCCAGTTTCAGTATTTTACATGTAGACATCCAGTTCTCCCAACACCATTTATTGAATAGAGAGTCTTTCCCCCAAGGTAAGTTCTTGTTTGGTTTATCGAAGATTAGGTGGTTGTAAGATGTTAGTTTCATTTCTTGGTGTTCAATTCGATTCCAAGTGTCTATGTCTCTGTTTTTGTGCCAGTACCATGCTGCCTTGACCACTATGGCTTTGTAGTACAGACTAAAATCTGGTATGCTGATGCCCCCAGCTTTATTTTTGTTACTAAGAACTGCCTTAGCTATACGGGGTTTCTTCCAGTTCCATACAAAACGCAGAATCATTTTTTCCAAATCTTGAAAGTACGATGTAGGTACTTTGATAGGAATGGCATTGAATAGGTAGATTGCTTTGGGAAGTATAGACATTTTAACAATGTTGATTCTTCCCATCCATAAGCATGGTATGTTCTTCCATTTGTTAATATCCTCTGCTATTTCCTTTCTGAGGATTTCATAGTTTTCTTTATAGAGGTCCTTCACCTCCTTCGTTAGGTATATTCCTAGGTATTTCATTTTCTTTGAGACTATGGTGAAGGGAGTTGTGTCCTTAATTAGCTTCTCATCTTGACTGTTCTTGGTGTACACAAAGGCTACTGACTTGTGGACATTGATTTTATATCCTGAAACATTACTGTATTTTTTGATGACTTCAAGGAGTCTTATGGTTTAGTCTTTGGGGTTCTCAAAGTATAAGATCATGTCGTTAGCAAAGAGGGAGAGTTTGACCTCCTCTGCTCCCATTTGGATTCCCTTTATTTCCTTGTCTTGCCTAATTGTATTGGCTAGAACTTCCAGCACTACGTTGAATAGTAAAGGTGACAGAGGACAACTTTGTCTGGTTCCAGTTCTAAGAGGAAAAGCTTTGAGTTTTACTCCATTCAGTAAAATATTGGTTGTGGGTTTGTCATAGATAGCTTCAATCAGTTTTAGAAATGTGCCACCTATGCCTATACTCTTCAGTGTTCTAATTAGAAAAGGATGCTGGATTTTATCAAATGCTTTTTCTGCATCTATTGAGAGGATCATGTGATCTTTATTTTTGCCTCTGTTAATATGGTGGATAACGTTTATAGACTTGCGTATGTTAAACCAGCCTTGCATCCCTGGGATGAAGCCTACTTGATCATGATGAATGACTTTTTTGATGATAAGCTGTCATCTATTGGCTAGGATTTTGTTGAGAATTTTTGCGTCTATGTTCATGAGTGAGATTGGTCTGAAATTCTCCTTTTTGTTTGGGTCTTTTCCTGGTTTTGGTATCAGGGTGATGTTTGCTTCATAGAATGTGTTGGGGAAGATTCCTTCTTCCTCAATTTTTTGGAATAATTTCTGCAGTACAGGAATAAGCTCTTCCTTGAAGGTTTGATAGAATTCTGGAGTAAAGCCATCTGGACCAGGGCATTTTTTAGTTGGAAGATTTTTTATTGTTTCTTTGATCTCAGTGCTTGAAATTGGTCTGTTCAGGAGGTCTATTTCTTACTGGCTAAGTCTAGGGAGAGGGTGTGATTCCAAATATTGATCCATTTCCTTCACATTGTCAGATTTCTGGGCATACAGTTTCTGGTAGTATTCAGAGATGATCTCTTGTATCTCTGTGGGATCAGTTGTTATTTCCCCTTTATTGTTTCTGATTGAGGTTACTAGAGATTTTACTTTTCTATTTCTAGTTAGTCTGGCCAATGGTTTATCTATTTTATTTATTTTTTCAAAAAACCAACTCCTTGTTTCATTAATTTTCTGAATGATTCTTTTGTTTTCAATTTCATTGATCTCTGATTGGATTTTGGATATTTCTTTTCTTCTACTGAGTTTAGGCTAGATTGTTCTTCTTTTTCCAATTCCATAAGATCTCTTGTGAGATTGTTGATGTGCTCTCTTTCTGTTTTTCGAATGTAGGCATCTAAAGCGATGAATTTTCCTCTCAAAACTGCTTTTGCAGTATCCCAGAGGTTTTGGTAGCTTCTGTCTTCATTGTTGTTATGCTCAAGGAAGTTAATGATTTCCTGTTTTATTTCTTCCTGCACCCATCTGTTATTCAACAGAAGATTGTTTAATTTCCATGCCTTTGGGTGGGGTTGAGCATTTTTGTTAGAGTTGAGTTCCACCTTTAGTGCCTTATGGTCTGAGAAGGTACAAGGTAAAATTTCAATTGTTTTGATTCTGTTGATATTTGTTTTGTGTCCCAGGATATGATCAATTTTGGAGAATGTTCCATGGGGTGATGAGAAGAATGTATATTCTTTATCTTTGGGGTGGAGTGTTCTATATGTGTCTATCAAGCATAGTTGTTCTAGGGTCTCATTTAAATCTCTTATATTTTTGTTTAATTTCTGTTTAGAGGATCTGTCCAGCTCTGTAAGAGGTGTGTTAAAGTCCCCTGTTATGATGGTATTATCAGATATCATATTGCTCAGACTGAGTAAGGTCTGCTTCAAGAATCTATTCTGGTTATTCATGTTACCAGAGTTTTTCCACTGATTCCACCCCATGATTGTTTTACTCCCTTTGATTTTCCTCTGGTGTTTTGTCGAGGACCCATACAGTGCTGTGGCCTGAGAAACTGGGGCCCTGTTTGGTGTAGAGGGGCTAAGTGGTTCTGTCTTGTTTTCAGCTGGTTTCTATGTGACCATAGTGAAAGAGTTACTCTGGGTTGAAGTCTCAGCTGTGGAGAAATGCCAGCAATTAAGTCACCCACCCACCACAGGCAAGAAATGGAAAAGGAAAATCAAACCTTCCTACAACCACACACCCAAGGCACCACCTGGATAGTCCCCAGGTGAGTGACTCAGTTCAAAAGGTCCAAGTCAATTGTCTCAGTCGGCAGCTGCGTCGGGTGGGAGAGTTCAAGAGGTCTCTGGGAACTGGATCACAGGGGTCTGGTGACTGCTCTAAAATGGCTTGCTCCAGTGCTGTGTGGAGTCAGGAAGAGCCACCCAGTAAATAGATCAGTCTGGGAATATTGATGCCTCCTTCCCTACCTTGCAGCTCTGTCATACCCAGTCATTGCTAGCCCCACAGGGCTGTGACCCAGTCAATTGTCTGCAGTAAGCAGATACTCCAGGGGTTTGCACCTGCCTAAGTCACAGGGTAAGTCTGTGTCTGCTCGACTAGGCCACTACTCTCTGTCTTTATCCAGCAGGGGGTGGTGTGGCCTGTCAACCTCGGGCACTTGATGGAGGCTGGAGGTGTTCACTCAGTTCCAGCCCCACCCTTAGTTTATGTTACTGGGTGAATGGAACAACCCTGTGGGAGTTTGTTTCTGACCTTGCCAGATTCCTCTGCAGAGGAAAGGCTGATTTGAGTTCCCAGAACCTGTGCCTCAGGCCCTGTCTTTAGTCCTGCGGGTTTGTATTCGCAGCACAATCAGTTGTTGGCTGTAGCCTCTTGGCCTCCTTTGTCTTTAGGCTGGTGATCCCCTAAGGGCCAGGTGCGTCTTAGGCTCAGTAGAGTGGTCCTCTGTATCAGCCCCACCCTGGGAGTTTCCCAGCTCTGCGGGTGTGTTTTCTAGTCCCCGTGTTCCACCCAGGTCGGTACCGTCTCAGGAAAACCCTTTACTCACGGGGCCTGTGTTTCAGTCCCAGGTCTGTTCCATGGTGGTTGCCATCTGAGAAGATGCTTGGCCTCATCTGGTTGCCCAGGAAGACAGGAGGAGAGGCTATGGGATATCTGGGGGTGGGCCTTGTTATTGCCGAAGACGGCTGTTGCTCTGCACAGCGGGGCACCACCTCTCCAGAGTAATTCCCTCTCAGCCGACCATCGTCTTTTCGCTCCTTTGCTACAGAGTCAGCGCTGGCCAGCTGCAGTCCAGGTCCTGTCTACACCTCTCGAGAGTTCACCCAAGAATCTGGACTCCTGGGAGGGCAAGTCTCCAGATCACGGAGTGAGAGTGGAAGGGAGTGTTAGGAGCTCAGAGTTGCAGGTCGTAACACCAAGCTCATTGACACCAAATGAACAAATAAACAGATATAAATGTTACCAGGCACATGGGCCCATAGATACAGAGACAGACGGAAACATATAGACATACAGGCAACAGCCACGACAACAGCAATATAAGAATAACTGCAATAAAAATAGTGATAATCATAAAATAATTGAAAGAAAGGAAAAAAGAGAGAGAGAAAAGTGGTGTTAGAAGGAATGTTAAATGAGAAGAAAGAATAAATTAAAATTAGAAGACATAGAAATAAAAAATATATCTATATAAAAAGTAATAATAAAAAATTGTTGAAATCTCCTCCAAGAAAATGGTGAGGAAAAAACAGACAAAAACAAAACAACAACAACAAAAAAAACCCACGAAAACCAAAACAAAACAAAACAAAAAAAAGACACCAACTACAAAAATATTCTTGTGTGTAGAAATATACCTATAAATATCTATATGTCTGCTGTAGGGATCAACTTTCGTAGGAATATATTCATACTGCGATATACTTTCTGGACACCAGGTGGTGCTGTGAGTGGTTCCGAGACTTATACCTGATTTACAGTTTATACCGTTACCATGGTAACCACCTTCCATGGCTGATCGCCATTTTGGAGTTTCCGTAAAAGTTTGTCGCCTAAGAATTGTGCAACCTCCGCTGTTCTTTTCCAGACAGCACTTGCGACCGACCTTCCCACTCAGTGCAGGTGTCCATGCTTCCTAAGTCCCTCCACTCTGTTCCCAAGTTCCCCCGCAAACTGGCGACTGCAATCGGCCATAAGGGGAGCGGTGCTGAGTTCGCGCAGTCATTGGCGGGCTTGCGGCTCTATCTCCTGTAGCTGGTTCCCGTGGCTTCAGCAGCCAAAGCCGGTCCACGGCTTCAGTAGCTTCGCGACTCCAGAAGCCAAAGCCAGGTCCTAGGCTTCAAGCCAGTTCCCGTGGTTGGAGCACTTGGGGGACTTATTCTGAGTTTTATGGTTCAGAGTTTCCCTTTTGGATGGGCGCCCGCCAGTTCACCGCGCAGCCTGAACCGCCAGCCCCCTCCAACACCTGGGGGAAAGGTGTCCACCCTTTTGGGTAGTTCAAAATGTCTGTTTCCCGGGCAGGATCAATTGTCCAACAGTTTGGACAATTGTCCAACAGTTTGCCCAGCTCCCCGTGGTTTTGAGTGGCTCTCCTTTCGGATGCCTCCCTCAGTTCAGGATTAATTATTTGTCAATTGGATTTTGTCAGCATTTGCAAGCTGCTGACCTCCATAGGGGAGGGGCCTGCTGGCCGGCATGGCCCAGCAGGGAAGAATCTCTACAACAGAGTCTGTGATTTTAAATTACCCCTCATATATAGCAAACCACCAGTTCGCTGGGCATCTCCAGCTGTCTGTCCACTCCAATAATCCACACACAGGGAAAGTCCAGACCGCCTTTCCTCTCACCTGGTGGCTTGGGAGAGGTGGGCTACACGTCCATCCTGTCTGCCATCATGCTCCGCCTCCCCTGACTTTTTTTTTTTTTTTTTTAACGTTAAACCAACTTTGACTTCCTAGAATAATTCCTTACAGGTCAGGATGTATTTTTCTTTTTATATGCTGCTGGATTCATTTGCTAAGATTTTATTAAGGATATTAAATATATATTCATGAGGTATATTTTTCAGTTCTTTGTGAGATTTTGGACGACAAAATTATGATAACCTTATGAGATGGAAAATGTTCTATTTTATAAAGGAATTTGTGCATTATTGGTATTATAATTTCTTCCTTAAATAAAATAATAACAAAACCACTTAGGATTGGAGTTTTCTTTATGAAAATGTTTCTCACAACTAATTCAATGTCTTTAGTAGAACTGGAGATAATCAGATTTTCAGTTTCATCTTTCAATAGTTCTAGTAAGTTGTATTTTTCAAGGAACTGGTCTATTTTGCCTAATTTTTATTGAGTTTTGTGGATTAACTTGTTTATAACTCCACAATTATCCTGTCAGTGTCTATAGAATACGGTAGAATCATCTCTCTTTTATTCCTGGCATTGTTTAATTTGGGTTCTTTCTTTGTACAAACATACACATCAGTTTAGGGATTAGGTTTTATTGATATTCCCTATGTGTGACTGTTTTCTGTTTTACTGTTTTCTGTTTTACTAAACCTTTAAGATTACTTTGCTCTTCTTTTTCTAGTTTATTAACTGAAAATTTAGATTAGTACCTCATGTATTTTACTACATTGTATTTTTATCATTTTATTAGAAACACTTTTCTGTTTTCTTTATAAACTTGTTGATAATTATGTTATATAAAAGTGCACTGCTTGATTTCTAAGAATTTGGATTTTATGTTGTTTTTTAAATTTTCTAATTTAATTTCTATTTGGTCAGAGAACATACTGTGAATGATTTTAATTCTTTTAAATTTGTCAAGACTTGTGCTTTGACCCGCTAGCTGGCTGTGGTACATGTATGACCATGTACACTTAAAAAGAATGTGTATTCTACAAGTGTTGGTGGAGTATTCTGTAAATACCAACAATGTCAAGGGTTAACACTATATTCACATCTTTCTTTTTTTTTTTTTTTTTTTTTTGTAGAGACAGAGTCTCACTGTACCACCCTTGGGTAGAGTGCCGTGGCGTCACACGGCTCGCAGCAACCTCTAACTCCTGGGCTTGAGCGATTCTCTTGCCTCAGCCTCCCGAGCAGCTGGGACTACAGGCGCCCGCCACAACGCCCAGCTATTTTTTGTTGCAGTTTGGCCGGGGCTGGGTTTGAACCCGCCACCCTCGGCATATGGGGCCGGCGCGCTACTCACTGAGCCACAGGTGCCGCCCATGTCTTTACTGAATTTGTCTGTGGAGTTATTTTATCAATTGCTGAAGGAGATTTTGAATATCCAGTAACTCTGGATGTGTCTATTTCCTTCTTTAATCCTGTAGGGTTTTGCCTCACATATTTTGATACACTATTATTAAAGTATTTACATTTGTGTTTGTTATGCCTTCCTGATAAATAGACCCTTTTACCATCACAAAATATCCCTATTTATCTCTGATAACTCCTTATCTTCAGGTCCTCTTTGTCTGATGATAATATATTACTCTAACTTTCTTATGCCTACAGTCTACATGATGTATCTTTCTGATCTGTTTATTTTACCCCATCTCTCTTTTTATATTTAAAATGTGTGTATCATAGACAGCATTATGGTTGGGTCTTGCTTTTTAAAAAATCCATTCTGACAATTTCTGCCCCTTAATTGGATCGGTTAGCCCACTTAAATTAATTACTGATTTGGTTAAATTTAGATCTATCATTTTACCATTTGTTTTCTCTTTGTTCGTTCTGTATTCTGTTTTGTTCCTCTGTACCTTCTTCTTGCCTTCTTTTCAATTAACTGAATATATAAATAAATTTTATATATTCATAAAATAGTTTATCTATGTTTTATATAGATAAAATTCTATCTGAATTTATCTATTGGCTTATTAGTTGTACTTTTTTATGTTTTCTAGAGTTTCTTTAAGGATTGCAATACAACGTTCATGACTTTTCATAATCTGCTTAGCCTTTATTTTGTATCATTTTACATAAAATGTAAGGTATGAACCTTTGGACATTTAACCCTCTATCCTCATCATTTATGATATCATTATCTATGTATTACATAAACACATCTTATGACCTCCCACACTATGAAATTACAGCTTCTTTTATTTAAATAGATATGTATATTTTAAATAAAATATTTTAGTAAGTTTAATATTTAGAATAGTATTTTAAGAAAATTAATAGCAAACAGACCATTTCCAATGCTTTTCATTCATTGAAAACATCTGGTATCATTTGCTTTTGGTCTAAGAATTTCGTTCTGATGCTTGATAGCATCATATTTCTTTGGAAAGATTTATTTATTTGAAATTTCTTTATTTCACCATTAGTCTTAAAGAATATTTTTGCCAGATATGGAATTCTGAATTGTTTTTTTCAGATTAATGTAAGGCTACAAATGTTTATGTTATGTTGTTTACATTTCTAAGGTAAAGTTCAATTTGTAGTTGAGCCCTTCACCCAAGGGTTGTGCTGAACACCGTCACATTGTGCACTGTAGGTGAGATCCCCCCAAACACCCTTCCTCCTGCCTACTACCCTCTCCATTCTCTCCCATCCCCCTCACTGGACTGTACTTGTGTTTTCTTTTCTGTGAACATGTAGTTATTTATTTACTGGTTTTATATTAGTATTGAGTACATTGGATGCATTTTTGTGTGATAATTCTTATGATACTTTACTAAAAAGAATGTGTTTCAACTCCATCCAGGTAAACACAAAACATACAAAGTCTCTATCTTTTCTTATGGCTGAATACTACTCCATGGTATATATACACCACCGTTTGTTAATCCATTCATAGATTGATGGGCACTTGGGTTCCTTCCATGTCTTGGCAATTGTGAATTGAACTGCAAATAAACATTATGGTGCAAATGTTTTTGTAGTAAAATGATTTTTTTTTTCTTCTGGGTAGACAAATGGAAAGTCAACTTTTAGTTCTTTGAGAATTCACTATACTTCTTTGGAATTATGAGTTTTTTAACCCTTTCAGCACTATGAAAATATTGTCTTATGGCCTCCATTGTTTCTGATGAGAACTCTTCAGTAATTCAAATTGTTGCTTCCCTGTAGGTAATGTCTCATTTGCTCTGGCTGCTTTCAAGATCTTCTCTTTAATTTTGATTTTCATCAGTTGACCATATAATGCCTACATGTGGTTTTCTCTGCATTTATACTGCTTCTGGTTTGCTGACATTCTTCAATCTGTAAACATATCTTTTATCAAGTTTGCAAAAGTTTCAATAATTATTTCCTTAATTACTGAGCAATGCTTTTTCTTCAAAAGCATTTGCTCAGCTTTTTCTCTCCTTGCATTCAGGAACTCGAATTATACATATGTTTATATTAATAGTTTTATATTATCTCACATGTACATTGAAGCTCTGTTTTTTTCTCTGTCATTTAGTTTTCATAATTTATATTGATCAATTTAAAGTTTACTTTTTCTTTTCTTTTTTTTGTATTAAATCATAGCCGTGTACATTAATGTGATCATGGGGCACCATACACTGGTTTTATAGACCATTTGACACATTTTCATCACACTGGTTAACATAGCCTTCCTGGAACTTTCTTACTTGTTGTGTTAAGACATTTACATCTACATTTACTAAGTTTCACATATACCCTTGTAAGAAGCACCGCAGGTGTAATCCCACCAATCATCCTCCCTCTGCCCACCTTCCCCCTCCCTGCCCTCCCTTTCACCGTTCCCCCTATTCTTGGGTTATAACTGGGTCATAGCTTTCATGTGAAAGCCATAAATTAATTTCATAGTAGGGCTGAGTACATTGGATAATTTTTCTTCCATTCTCGAGATACTTTACTAAGAAGACTATGTTCCAGCTCCATCCATGTAAACATGAAAGAGGTAAAGTCTCCATCTTTCTTTAAGGCTGCATAATATACCATAGTATACATATACCACAGTTTATTAATCCATTCGTGGATCGATGGGCACTTGGGCTTTTTCCGTGACTTAGCAACTATGAATTGGGCTGCAATAAACATTCTGGTACAAATATCTTTGTTATCATGTGATTTTTGGTCTTCTCGGTATATACCCGGTAGAGGAGTTATAGGATTGAATGGCAGATCTATTTTTAGATCTCTAAGGTTCTCCAAACATCTTTCCAAAAGGAGTGTATTAATTTGCATTCCCACCAGTAGTGTAGAAGTGTTGCCTTTTCTCCACATCCATGCCAACATCTCTGGTCTTGGGATTTTGTGATATAGGCAAATCTTACTGGAGTTAGATGATATATCAAAGTAGTTTTGATTTGCATTTCTCTGATGATTAAAGAGGATGAGCATTTTTTCATATGTCTGTAGGCCGTGCGCCTGTCTTCTTCAGAGAAGTTTCTCTTCAAGTCTCTTGCCCAACCTGCAATGGGATCACTTGTTCTTTTCTTGCTTATACGTTTGAGTTCTCTGTGCAATCTGGTTATTAAACCTTTGTCGGAGACATAACCTACAAATATCTTCTCCCATTCTGAGGGCTGTTTGCTTGCTTTTTAATGTGTTCTTGGCTGTGCATAAGCTTTTTAGTTTGATCAGGTCCCAGTAGTGTATTTTTGAAGCTGCTTCAATTGCCCAGGTGGTCCTCCTCATAAAATACTCGCCCAGACTGATTTCTGCACTCTCTTCTAGTATTTTTATAGTTTCTTGTCTTAAGTTTAAATCTTTAATCCAATGAGAGTCTATCTTAGTTAATGGTAAAAGGTGTGGGTCCAGTTACAATCTTGTACAGGTTGCCAGCCAGTTCACCCAGCACCATTTGTTAAATAGGGAATCTTTTCCCCACTGAATGTTTTTAATTGGCTTGTCAAAGATCAAATCACGGTAAGTAGCTGGGTTCATCTCTTGGTTCTCTATTCTGTTCTATACATCTACCTCTCTGTTTTTGTGCCAGTACCATGCTGTTTTGATCACTATCAATTTATAGTATAGTCTGAGGTCTGGTAAGGTGATTCCTCCTGCTTTGTTTTTATTTCTGAGTAATGTCTTGGCAGTTTGAGGTTTTTTCTGATTCCATATAAAACAAAGTATTGTTTTTTGAAGATCTTTAAAGTATGATGGTGGAGCTTTAATAGGGATTGAATTAAAATTGTATATTGCTTTGGGTAGTATGGACATTTTAACAATGTTGATTCTTCCCAGCCATCAGCATGGTATGTTTTTCCATTTGTTAACACTTTCAGCTATTTCTTTTCTTAGAGTCTCATAGTTCTCTTTATAGAGATCTTTCACATCCTTTGTTAGATAAACTCCCAAATATTTCATCTTCTTTGGCATTACTGTGAATAGAATAGAGTCCTTAACTGTTTTTTCAGCTTGACTATTGTTGGTATATATAAAGGCTACCCATTTATGAATGTTGATTTTATAACCTGAGACACTACTGTATTCCTTGATCACTTCTAAGAGTTTTGTAGTAGAATCCCTGGTGTTTTCCAGATATACAATCATATCTTCTGTGAAGAGCAAAGGTTTGATCTCTTCTGACCCTATATGGATACCCTTGATCGCCTTTTCTTCCCTAATTGCAGTGGCTAAAACTTCCATAACAATGTTAAAGAGCAGTGGAGACAAAGTGCAGCCTTGTCTGGTTCCTGATCTGAGTGGAAATGATTCCAATTTAACTCCATTCAATACAATATTGGCTGTGAGTTTCCTGTAGATGGCCTCTATCAGTTTAAGAAATGTCCCTTCTATACCAATTTTCTTAAGTGTTCTGATCATGAAGGGATGCTGGATATTATCAAAAGCTTTTTCTGCATCAATCGAGAGAATCATATGGTCTTTGTTTTTTAATTTGTTTATGTGCTGAATTACATTTATAGATTTACATACATTGAACCAAGCCTTGAGACCCTGGGATAAAACCTACTTGGTCATGATGTATAATTTGTTTGATGTGTTGCTGGATTCTGTTTGTTAGGATCTTGTTGAATATTTTTACATCTATATTCATTAGTGATATTGGTCTATAATTTTCTTTTCTTGTTGAGTCCTTTCCTGGTTTGGGGATCAGGGCGATGTTTGCTTCATAGAACGTGTTGGGTAGTCTTCCTTCTTTTTCTACATTTTGGAACAGTTTGAGCAATACAGGTAATAATTTCTCCTTGAAGTTTGGTAGAATTCTGACGTTAAGCCATCTAGTCCTGGGCTTTTCTTTTTAGGGAGTTTTTGTATGGTTGATGTTATTTCCGAACTTGATATGGGCCTGTTCAACATTTCCACTTGATTCTGGCTAAGTCTTGGAAGGTGACGTGCTTCCACGTATCCGTCAATTTCCTTCAGATTTTCATATTTCTGAGAATAATGTTTCTTATAATATTCATTAAGGATTTTTTGAATTTCTGAGGAATCTGTTGTTATTTCCTCTTTGTCATTTCTGATTGATGAGATTAGAGATTTTACTCTTTTTTTCCTGCTTAGGTTAGCCAAAGGTTTATCTATTTTATGGACCTTTTCAAAAAACTAGCTTTTTGATTTATTGATCTGTTGAATAATCCTTTTGTTTTCAATTTCATTTAATTCTGCTCTAATTTTGGTTATTTCTTTTCTTCTACTGGGTTTGGGGTTGGAATGTTCTTCCTTTTCCAGTTGCTTGAGATGTCCTATGTCAAGGATGTTACCTTCCTCTCTTTCCATTCTCTTGAGGAAGGCTTGCATTGCTATAAATTTCCCTTTTAGGACTGCCTTTGAGATATCCCAGAGTTTCTGATAATTCGTGTCTTCATTGTCATTTTGTTCCAAAAATTTGGAAATTCCCTTCTTAATCCCATCTCTGACCCAGCTATCATTCAGGATAAGGTTATTTAACTTCCATGTTTTTGTATGAGTATGCAGATTTAACTTTTATTCCATGGTGGTCCGAGAAGATGCAAGGAATAATTTCTATTCCTTTAAATTTACTGAGGTTAGACCTAAGATGTGATCGATTTTGGAGTAAGTTCTGTGGGCTGATGAGAAGTATGTGTATTCAGTTTTGTTGGGATGAAATGTTCTGTAGATGTCTGCTAAATCCAAATGTTGGATGGTTAGGTTTAAATCTAAAATTTCTTTGCTCAGCCTCTTATCAATCCAACACTGCCAAAGGAGTGTTGAATCTCCAACTGTTATGGAGCTGGAGGAAATCAAGTTGCTCATGTCTGTTAGACTTTCTCTTATAAATTGAGGTGCATTTTGGTTGGGTGCATAGATATTAATAATTGAAATCTCATCATGTTGAGTATTACCCTTAACAAATATGAAGTGACCTTTCTTATCCTTCCTTACTTTTGTTGGTTTAAAGCCTATTGTATCTGCAAATAAAATTGCAACACCTGCTTTTTTCTGATTACCATTTGCCTGAAATATGAATGACCATCCTTTCACCCTGTCTTTTAAGGTAAGAGGTGACTCTTGTATGCAGCAAATATCTGGCCTGAGTTTTTGTATACAGTCAGCTAATCTGTGCCTCTTTAGAGGACAGTTTAAGCCATTCTCATTAATGGAGAATATTGATAAGTCTGGTGAAATTTTGGGTATCGAGTTTTTCAAAAGTCCAGTGGACATTTTTAATTCTTTCACCACCTTTGAAGTTGGAGTTTGATCAAAAGTTTCTGAGTGAGTTTACTTTTGTGGTAGAGGATTGGGCTGGTCATTTTGGAGGATAGGTCTGATAATATCCTGAACAGCTGGTTGGTTATGGCAAATTTCTTCAACATACGAATGTCATTAAAGTATTTAATTTCTCCATCATAAATGAAACTTAGTTTAGCTAGATACAGGATCCTGGGTTGAAAGTTATTTTGCTTTAGGAGATTCAAAGTCGATGACCAGCCTCTTCTGGCTTGAAAAGTTTCAGCAGAGAGATCTGCAGTCATTGTAATATTCTTTCTTCCCTTTGTAGGTAATGGATTTACATCTGGTTGCTTTCAGAATTTTCTCCTTCATCTTAACTTCAGTGAAGTTAATTATGATATGCCTGGGGGATGTCTTATTGGGATTGAGTCCTGCTGGGGTTCTGAAACTGTCTGCTATCTGAATTTCAGAATCTCTTGGCGTGTCTGGAAAATTCTCTTTCATAATTTCATGGAGAAGGGCCTCTGTGCCTAGTGAGGCCACTTCATCAGTTTCAGGGATTCCAATGACGCAGATATTACCCTTCTTCGAAATATCCCAGAGGTCTCTGAGAGAATGATCTGTTTTTGCTCTCCATTTTTCTTCCTCTTTGAGAGTTTGGGAGCGTTCAAAGGCTTTGTCTTCAATGTCAGAAATCTTTTCTTCTGCTTGCTCCACTCTGTTACTGAGGGATTCTACTGTATTTTTCAGATCTTTAAGGGCTGCAAATTCTTGCTTCAGTGTGTCAAAATCTTTGGTGGTTTTGTCTTTAAATTCATTAAATTCTTGAGACAACTTTTGAATTTCTCCTCTAATTTCTAATTCCGACTTTTGAATTGTTGCTCGAATCTCTAATTCCAAATTTTCCTCCATTTTATTAATCTTGTTTGCAATCCAAATTCTGAATTCGATTTCTGACATCTCGGCCAGCTGTTTATGAATGGGATCTTCAGTTACATCTGCCATATCTTTCCTTGTGGGGGGTTGATCTATTATGGTCATTCATATTACCAGAGTTTTTCCGCTGATTCCACTCCACAATTGTTTTACACCATTTGATTTTTCCCCTGGAACTTTGTCGAGGGCCCGTACAGTGCTATGGCCTGAGAAACTGGGGCTCTGTTTGATGTAACAGAGCTTGTTTCTGTTTGACCCTAGTGAAACAGTTACTCTGGGTTGAAGTCTCAGCTATGAAGAAATACCAGCAATAAAGTCACCCCGCCCCCTACAGGCAATAATTGAAAAAGGAAAATCAAACCTTCCTACAACCACACACCCAGGGCACCACCTGAATAGTCCTCAGGCAATTGGCTCAGTTCAAAAGGTCCAAATCAATTGTCTCATTCAGCACCTGTCTCAGGTGGGAGTGTTTAAAAGGTCTCTGGCAACTGGATCACAGGGGTCTGGTGACTACTCTGATATGGCTTGCTCCAGTGCTGCGTGGAGTCAGGAGGAGCTACCCAGCAAATAGATCAGTCTGGGAAGGTTGATGCCTCCTTTCCCACCTTACACCTCTGTCACACCCAGTCACTGATAGCCCCTCAGTTGACTGAGCCAGTTGCCTGTAGTGAAAAGATACTCCAGGGGTTTGTACCTGCCTGAATCACAAGGAAATCTATTTCTGGTCAGCCAGACCGCTGTGCTCTGCCTCTATCAGGCAGGGGGAGGGGAGGCCTGACAACCTCAGGTGCTTGATGGTGGCTGGGGTGTGTTCACTCAGTTCCAGCCCTGCCCCCGATTGATGTTACTGACAGAACAGAACAGAACAACTTTGCAGGAATTTGTTTCTGTCCCTGCTAAATTCCCCTGCAGAAGAGAAGCTGTTTTGAGTTCTCAGAGCCTGCGACTCAGGCCCTGTCTTCGCTCCTGCAGGTTTGTATTCGGTTACCTGGCAGTTCTAGCCTCCTGTCTTCCTTTGTCTATAGGCTGATGATCCCCTGAGGGCCGGGTGCGTTTTAGGCTCAGTAAAGCAGTCCTCTGGGTCAGCCCTGCCCTGGGAACTTCCCGGGTCTGCAAGTGCGTTTCTAGTCCCTGCGCTCCACCCAGGTCGGTACCGCCTCAGGCAAACCCTTTACTCACGGGGCCAGCGTTTCCATCCCAGATTTGTTCCATGGTGGTTGCCACCTGAGTAGATGCCCGGCCTCCTCTGGTTGCCCAGGGAGACAGGGGGTGTGGCTTCAGAATATCTAGGCGTGAGCCCTATTGTTGCTAAAAGACAGCTGCTGCTCTGCACCTCAGGGTGGTTCCCTCTCAGCTGACCATCCTCTCCTCACTCCCGTGCCCCAGAGTCAGCACTGACCAGCTGCAGTTTTGGCACTGTCTATACCCCTCGAGAAATCACCCAAGAATCTGGACTCCTGGGGGACAGGCCTCCAGACCTCAGAGTGAGAGTGTAGGGGAGTGCTGGGAGTTCAGAGTTGCAGATAGACAATATATACAGTTTTATACAGTTTTATGCCTGGCAGGAGAACGCCATGGCCCCCTAAGTAGGGGAGGTTGGTCCAGTTTTTAGAGGGTCTCTCCTGTGGCGTATAGTGGGAGGACCTTTGGACTACACTTGTTTGTTTGTAGGGCACTCTGAGCCGTTCTCATGGGGGAGGGGACTCCCATGCACTTGGTGATGGATTTTGTACCTTTTGTTTGTATCCTTGGGGTCGCAGCTTGCCTCAGTGGGGTTGATGTCCATTCTTCAAACTTCTCTCTTGTTGCAGCCCAAATCCACCAGGTTACTTGCTAAATTCCTGTCATTTAACTCTCCTTCTGGGTGGGAGCCTCTGTGGAAAGCTGGCTTCAGTCAGCCATCTTGTCTCCGCCTCTAAAGTCTACTTTTTCTTCTCTCATCTTCAATATGCTGCTAAGCTTAATAGTTTATTTCCGACATTATATTTTTTAGTTATGGACTGTATATTTGATTCATTTTTGTAGTTCTATTTTTTCTGCTGAGATTTCCTTTTTTTAACTCATTATACATATTTTTTAAATAAACCTTGACTAACAAATCCAACATCTGAATCATTTTAAAGTTAGTTTCCTTATTTTTCTGTTGAGTGGATCACTTTTTTTTTCCATTTTTTTCATTAAGTCTTTTGTACGTAGATCATAAATACATTTATGCCCATTTCAGTGTGTTGATTTATTTGTACAAATTGGAGTTCTTACATCATACGAATCAGTATAGCTTTCATCTCATTTACCCAATTATAGCATTAGGACATTTGTGTTCTACACATGAAAGAACCAATTTGTACTTGCAATGTGCTTCGTAGTTGTGGTCCCCCTACTATCTCCTACTATCCCTCCCACCCCCTGCCCATCCCTTGCCCTCCCCTTCCCTCCTTCATCATAGACTAAAGTTGTGTTTCATTTTTCATATGCAAGTGTCAGTTATTATATATTGGTTTCACAGTAGTACTGAGTACATTAGATACTTTTTTTCCCATTCCTGAGATACTTTACTAAGAAGAATATTTTCCAGCTCCATCTATGTAAACATAAAGGAGGTAAAGTCTCCATTTTTTTACTGCTGCATAATATTCCATGGTATACATATACCACAATTTATTAATCCATTCATGGGTCGATGGGCACTTGGGCTGCTTCCATGACTTGGAAATTATGAATTGAACTGCAATGAACAATCTGGTGCAGATATCTTTATTGCCAAATGATTTTTGGTCCTTTGGATATACACCTAGTATAACTTGCAAAAATCTTCTCCCATTCTGAGGGCTGTCTATTTGCTTTATTTAGTGTGTTCTTGGCAGTACAGAAGCTTTTTAATTTGATCAGATCCCAGTAATGTATTTTTGATGTTGCTTCAATTGCCCAGGGTGTCTTCCTCATGAAGTATTCTCCTAGGCCAACTTTCCCAAGCATTTCACCTGCACTCTCTCTAAAAATATTTATAGTTTCATGTCTTAAATTTAAGTCCTTTAACCAGTGGGAATCAATTTTTGTTAGAGGAGAAAGATGTGGGCCCAGTTTCAGTCTTCTACAAATTGCCAGCCAATTCATCCAGCACCATTTATTGAATAGGGAGTCTTTCTCCCAATTTATATTTTTAATAGGCTTATCAAAAATCAAATGACGATAAGTGTCTGGGTTCACTTCTTGGTCTTCAGTTCTGTTCCATACATCTACCTCTCTATTTTTGTGCCAGTACCATGTTTTTTTTTATCACTGTTGACTTATAATATAGTCTGAAGTCTGGGAGTGTGATTCCTCCCGATTTGTTTTTATTTCTGAGTAATGCCTTGGCTATTTGAGGTTTTTTCTGTTTCCATATGAAACAAAGTACTAATTTTTCCAGGTCTTTAAAATATGAGAGAAGTGCTTTAATAGGGATTGCATTAAATCTGTAAATTGCTTTAGGTAGTCTAGACATTTTAACAATGTTGATTCTTCCCAGCCATGGGCATGGTATATTTTTCCATTTGTTTACATCTTCAGCTATTTCTTTTCTCAGAGTTTCATAGTTCTCTTTATAGAGATCTTTCACGTCCTTAGGTACACTCCCAGATATTTCATCTTCTTTGGCACTATTGTAAAGGGAATAGAATCTTTGATTGTTTTTTCCCCTTGACTATTGTTGGTGTATATAAAGGCTACAGATTTATGAGTGTTAATTTTGTATCCTGAGACGTTACTATATTCCTTGATCACTTCTAGGAGTTTTGTAGTTGATTCCCTGGGGTTTTCCAGATATATAATCATATCGTCTGCGAAGAGTGACAATTTGATCTCCTCTGGTCCTATTTGGATCCCCTTGATTGCCTTCTCTTGCCTGATTGCGGTGGCTAAGACTTCCATTACAATGTTAAAAATCAGTGGAGACCGTGGGCAACCTTGCCTGGTTCCTGATCTGAGTGGAAATGATTTCAATTTTACTCCATTCACTATGATATTGGCTGCGGGTTTGCTGTAGATGGCCTCTATCAGTTTAAGAAATGTTCCTTCTATACCTATTTTCTTAAGTGTTCTGATCAAGAAAGGATGCTTGATATTGTCAAAAGCTTTTTCTGCATCTATTGAGAGAATCATATGGTCTTTGTTTTTTAATTTGTTTATGTGATGTATTATATTTATAGATTTATGTATATTGAACCATCCTTGGGACCCTGGGATAAAACCCACCTGGTTGTTGTGTATAATTTGTTTGATGTGTTGTTGGATTCTGTTTGCTAGGATCTTATTGAATATTTTTACATCAATATTCATTAGAGATATTGGTCTATAATTTTCTTTTCTTGTTGAGTCTTTTCCTGGTTTGGGTATCAGGGTGGTATTTACTTCATAGAATGAGTTGAGAAGTATTCCTTCTTTTTCTATGTTTTGGAAAAGTTTAAGTAATATAGGTACTAGTTCCTCTTTAAAGGTTTGGTAGAATTCTGATGTGAAGCCATCTGGTCCTGGGCTTTTCTTTTTGGGGAGATTTCTTATAGTTGATGCTATTTCAGAGCTTGTTATAGTCTTGTTCAACATTTCCACTTCTTTCTGGCTAAGTCTGGGAGGGTGACATGTTTCCAAGTATTGATTTATTTCCTTCAGATTTTCATACTTCTGAGAGAAGAGTTTTATGTAGTATTCATTAAGGATTTGCTGAATTTATCAGGAGTCCATTGTTATTTGGCCTTTATCATTTCTAATTAATGAAATTAGGGAGTTTACTCTTCTAATTCTGGTTAGGTTAGCCAACAGTTTATCTATTTTATTGACCTTTTCAAAAAACCAACTATTTGATTGGTTGATCTGTTGTATGATTCTTTTGTTCTCAATTTCATTAAGTTCTGCTCTAATTTTAGTTATTTCTTTTCTTCTGCTGGGTTTAGGGTTGGAAAGTTCTTCCTTTTCCAGTTGCTTGAGATGACCCATAAAGTTATTGACTTCCTCTCTTTTCGTTCTCTTGAGGAAGGCTTGCAATGCTATAAATTTCCCTCTTAGGACTGCCTTTGCTGTATCCCAGAGATTCTGATAGTTCATTTCTTCATTATTGTTTTGTTCCAAAAATTTGGTAATTTCCTTCTTAATCTCATCTATGACCCAGCTATCATTCAGCATGAGGTTATTTAGTTTCCATGTTTTTTGTATGCATGTGGAGATTCCTGTTGTTACTGAGTTCAACTTTTATTCCATGGTAGTCCAAGAAAGAGTGGATCACTTTTTAAATTTCTTCATACATTAGGTAATTTAAGCTAGTATTGTAAACATTAGGAATTTTGTCCATAGAAACTGCACTGTGTTGTATTCCTCTGTAGAGTATGTTTCCCCTCCAACAACAACAACAACAAAACAGTGTTTAACTTGAATTAACTCAATTTGTTAAGTTTATCTGGTCTACAATGGGCTGAAATGTTAATCAAGTGTGTTTTTAGCCTCACACACAATGCTTGGCATTTGCCTCACCCATGCATTGTTTGGTAATCAATTTGGTAATGATTTGTACATAGAAATTGGTGCTCCTCTTTTCTGAATCTCTCTCTTTTTCTTCTTCTTCTTCTTTTTTTTTTTTTTTTTGAAACAGAGTCTTACTCTCTTATCCTGGGTAGAGTGCCATGGCATCATCATCGCTCACAGCAACCTCAAACTTCTGGGCTCACACAATCCTCTTGCCTCCGTTTTTCTATTTTTTAGTAGAGATGGGGTCTTGCTCTTGCTCAGGCTAGTCTCAAATTCCTGAACTCAAGCAATCTGCCCACTTTAGCCTCCCAGAGCACTAGGGTAACAGGGGTGAGCCACTGTGGCCAGCCTCAAATCTCCTTTTTGGTATTTTCTCCATCATTTTCTAGCACTTGTGCTTATTCTAAATTTTGTTGTCTGGTTCTTTAATTCAATAAGAATATTGGTGTTTTATCGAAATTTTAGCTGCCCAGAAAAGGCAAAGACTAAAACTTTCCATCAGGTTGAAAGCTGAAAAGATCAGGAAATTTTCCAATATCATTCCCTTTTTCCAGTTATTGGTTTTCCTACAGGATATGCCTACTTTTCATCACTTTTCCAGTATCTCTAGGTACTTGTTTTCGTATGTATATTTATCAAGAAGGTTGGTCTGTTAGGAGCTACATGGTCATTACTAGAATGAGAATCCATATATTTATTCTTGATGCCTTTTTTACTTCTCTTACGTATTCACTTTGTGTTAAGAATCTATGTGGCATATTCACATTTTCCCCTTATTGTGGAACATCCTTTAATATTATCTGACCATCTCAATAGCTCATGAAATAACTGCCAAATTGCCCATACCCCAACAAAATACTCATATTCTCATCCATTAAACTTAGAAGTGGATAATCGAATAGCTTTTGGTTCAAACAGTTTATTAAGTATATGTGGCCTTGTTCTGTTGGCAAGCTAGGGGGTGTAATAACCTTATCTACTTTTGATAAATAAATGTCTTTCTGTATCAGGCAATCAGTTTCCCCAACTCAGTGAAAAGACTAGCATGAAATAGGCATGAGGATTAAGCTAATCTTTATTCAAGTTCTGTCTCTGCAACTTATAAATTGTGTGATATTGGGAAAGTAAGTGGTCCAGGACCTCAGTTTCCTCAATAAAAAACTTAATAGATTTTATCACTACTAAATGTTACCTGTATATATATTTTGCACTTATGCAGATTGATTTTACTGATGAATTTGGTGTAGCAGGAAATTGAATCATGTGAAGACCTGAATTTGGACTCTGCCATACACTAGAATGATGGCTATTGGTTCATTGGAAAAGATTTGATAGTATATCATGATATGATATGATAATATACTATTAGTGGAAAACAAAATGAAGTATCTCTTTCCCTTTGGAAGTAATTTAATGACATTGAGGACCAAAAGGAAGGGATTTATATGTTCTTTGTTATCTCCCCTCTTGCTGGTTCAGGGCCAAAGCAGTAGATGAAGTTCTTTGTGTTTGTCTGGGATGTGGAGCCCAAAGCAATTCCAGGAAGCTAGAGGACCCTTGCCTTGGAAATTCATGCGCAGCAAGTTGGGCCTTTCTAGAATCTAGAAGGTGCTTATTGGGGGTAATTATGGAAAACAGAACACCTAAATCTATCCTGCATACTTTCCCATATTCTGGCTTATATTTTAATAAAATATTTAAGTACTAAGTCAAATAACTAGATTCTGGCAGTAGTATAGTATTAATTAGTATATGTCACATTGCCTATTTTAAAAGGAACAAAAGCTCCAGCGCCCATAGTTCAGTGATTAGGACCCTGGCCACATGCACCAGGTCTGGTGGATTATAACCCGGCTGGAGCCTACTAAACAAACAAATAAAAAACAAACAAACAAAATAGCTGGATGTCATGGTGGGTGCCTATAGTCCTAGCTACAAGGGAGGCTGAGGCAAGAGAATTGCTTGAGCCCAAAAGTTTGAGTTTGCTGTAAACTGTGACACCATGACACTGTACTGAGGGCAACATAGTGAGACTCTGTCTCAAAATAAATAATAAATAAAAATAAATGGAATGAAAGAGAACAGAGGAAGGCTACGATCTCTTAAGTCTTGAAACTTTAAAATCTTGAGCAAATCAGAGCTGCTCATAAATGGAGAACATCCTCCTAAGCATAGTATCACAGGAATGGAAAGGTAACCATCACATGGTCTCAGTGTTTGAAGCTAATTAATTAACAACTACATGCTCATATGAAACAAAAACTCAGTTGGATTCTAATGTCAGGGGGATGGGTTCAGTGGGCTCCTACCCAGGGAGTACAGCGCATGGGTATGTGGCACACTTCCTGGGTGAAGGAAACAGCTACAACTTGGGCTTCAACCTCACAAATGCAAACCATATAACCTAACTGTATGTACCCTCATATTAATTAAAAAATTTTCAGCATTCCAAGAAATCAATATAAAATGAAGGAAAAAAATACTGTTTCTTTTGAATTTGTTGTATCTTCTATCCTTTTAACCATTTTACTCATTTTCTTTTTCTTTAAATAGAGTGCCATTCTGTCCCTGGGGAAAGTGCCATGGCATCATTATAGCTCATAGAAACCTTAGTCTCTTGGGTTCAGGCAATCCGCTTGCCTCAACCTTCCCAGTAGTTGGGATTATAGGCATCCGCCATGATGCCTGGCTAGTTTTTCTAATTTTAGTAGAGATAAGGTCTCACTGTTGCTCAGGCTGGTCTTGAACTCCTGAGCTCAAGCAATCCACCTGCCTTGACCTCCCAGAGTACTAGGATTACAGGCCTGAACCACCGCCCCCAGCCTTATTTTACTGATTAAAATTTAAGTCTGATTTGAAACTCCCCTAGAAAAAACACTCATAAAAACATTTAACTTCTATTATAAAATAATTTCTGATAGTAACTTATGCAATTGTTATAGATTGAATGTCTACTGAACAGTCATAATGTTACATTTTTATTACTACCTTAGTTCATATATTACCATTAATAGTCATATTTTACAATTTTACTATGTTTTGAAAAGTATCTTCTTAAGTTGGGTCCTTTTTTTTTATAGTACAACCTTGAAAGGTAGATAGGACAGGTATTATTAGGACAAGAAATTGGCACATAGGGAGACAAAGTTATTTTTTTTTCTTGTCCATGGTGGCCATGTCAGGATACTGTCTCTTTCAGTTCAGGTAGAATCAAACACAATGTTCTGTTGTCTGAAGAAATCTTTGTCATTTACCTCATTTGTTACTCATATGGAAATAAATTTTATACCATATCATTTATTTTTTCTTATGAGAAAGCATAAAATAGCATTTTAAGTAAATTAATAAATGCTATCTGGGGAATACAATAGAACAAAAGTAAACCTGCCTTCTTGCTATCCAAGATAATTTTTTATTCTTCACAGTTTTTCTTCTGTGCCTAAACATGGAGACATATGAAACTTATTTTACCAAATTGGAATATGATATCACAACACTTTTTCCCACTTACTATATTAGAAAACTTTATTAAAAGTTCTTTTTTTTTTTTTTTTTTTGGTGATTTTTGGCCGGGGCTGGGTTTGAACCCACCACCTCTGGCATATGGGTCTGGCGCCCTACTCCTTGAGCCACAGGTGCTGCCCTATTAAAAGTTCTTTTAAAACATGACTCTTGATAGCTCCTTACTTTTCCATCATGTGAATGGATCAAACTTAATGTATATAATCTCTGTACTTTTAGGCTCGTTCTACTTCTTGCGTTATTATTGGTAATGTGCTGCTGAACATCCTAAGTGTACATTTCTGATAATTTCCTTAGGATATAGAAATAAGATTACCATATCAAAAAGTGGCCTAGGCCGGTGGTGGCTCCTGCTTGTGTTCCTAGCACTCTGGAAGGCACAGATGGGTGGATCCCTTGAGCTTAGGAGTTCGAGGCCAGCCTAAGCAAGAGTGAAACCCCATATCTAAAAACTAGCTGGGCCTTATGGTGGGCACCTGTAGTCCCAGCTACTCGGGAGACTGAGGCAAGAGGATGACTTGAGCCCAAGAGTTTGAGGTTGTTGTGAACTATGACACCATGGCGCTCTGTGGAGGGCGACAAAGTAAGATTCTTTCTCAAACAACCACAACAACAAAAAACACAACAACTCTGAATAATGGCAAAATACAAAATTTTTTTTAAGTGGCCTATATAATTTTAAACTCTATCTTGTATGGCTTGATTAATAGACACATTTGAAGGGTTCACTCACTGAAAGATCCTGCCTTTTTTGAACTTAGTTACAAAGTCCTTTGTAATACTATCTTTCTGATTATGTGATTCATATCGCGAAAGAAGAATTTACATGGTGTATGTCCCAAAGTATTATTGATAAGTGTGTATTAAATGATTAAACTGAACCTACATATGTTTCAAAAATGTCATAATATCCCTTAAGATAATTGATGACAAACATTTATCAAAACAAGGGCTGAGAATTAACAGTCCGGGGTCCAAATAGCACCAAAAAGATTTAGGCTTGTGACTATGCTAAAACTGTTTCACTTCATGCTGCTAATTTCCAACAACTACCATATTTCAGTGAACTGTCCAATAGAGGTGAACATTAAACCTTCTCTGCTCAATTATATTAAATATAAATCTAATGCCAGTTCCCTCATAGCTTTGGCACTTCTGTTATAATTTGGGTAGTTTAATGTAGTAAGAGTGCCAAAAAAACTTAATGTGCTTGGGTGATTTCGCACAATAGATGATGATCATGAAAATATTATGTTGTTTATTTCACTTGAGATAAAAATGAATGATTAACTGAGAGATGGAAATGACACTGAAGTGACCCATTTCTTTTATAACAGCAATTTCAGGTTCTGTCTTCTGCATGCCAGTGCGTATTAGTTAGGACTTGTAGTTAAGCAAAGCAGAAATCCAGTGGTGTTAACCAAAGCATAAGAAAAGGTTGTTATAAAAGACAGAGATACAGCTGGCCTAAAATTTGAGCTAAATTCAGAGCCTCAAGTACCAGAAGAAATCTCAGGAGTCTTCTCCATCTTTCATTTCTATGTCTACTTTGTATTTGAAGAATATTTAATGGCTTTTTATGCTTCTGCCACCAAGCAAATAATGGCCACTAACATTAGCTAGATTTATATTGCTGACATTCAATACACTAGGCAAACTGAAGCTGAGATTTGCTTAATCCTTATTTTAAATTCCCAAGATGATCCACAAGAATGAAATACTTAGAAAAAAATTAAACAACATACAAACTTATCTTCTGATAACTATAAAATATTGTTGAAAGAAATTAAAGATCTAGGCTTGGTGCACGTAGCTCAGCAGCTAGGGCACCAGCCACATGCACAGGAGCTGGTGGACTCGAATCCAGCCTGGGCCTGCCAAACAACAATGACAACTACAACCAGAAAATTGGCATTGTGGCAGGCGCCTATAGTCCCAGAAACTTGGGAGGCTGAGGCAAGAGAATCACTTAAGCCCAAGTGTTTGAGGTTGCTGTGAGCTATGACACTACAGCACTCTACCCAGAGCAATAGCTTGAGACTCTGTCTCAAAAAAAAAAAAAGAAAGAAAAAGAAATTAAAGATCTAAATAAATGAAAAGATATCCCACCTTTCTCCCAGGCCTTCATGAATCCAAAGACATGATATTTGTTAAGACATCAGGGCTTCCTCAAGTGAATCTACAGATTCAACACAATCCCTATCAAAATCCCAGATGTCAGTTTTGCGGAAATTAACAAGCTCATCCCAAAATTCATATGGAAATGCAATGTACCCCGTACAGCCAAAACAATCTTGAAAAAAGAAAAACAAAGTTAAAGGACTCCCACTTCCCAATATCAAAACTTACTATAAGGCTATAGTAATCAAGGCCATGTGGTACCATAGACCAGTGGAATACAATTGTCAGAAATAAAACCTTGTATTCTTAGTCGTTTTTTCTCTCTTACAGAGGTGCCAAAACAATTCAGTAGGGAAATAATAGTCTTTTCAAGATATGGTACTGGAACAACTGGATAAGAATACACATACAAAAGAATAAAACCGGACCCTACATTGCATCAAACACAAATATTAACTCAGAGTGGGTCATAGACCTAAATGTTAGACTTAAAACTATGAAACTCTCAGAAGGAAAAATATAATCTTGGGTTAGGCAGCGATATGAAACATGAAAAACACAAAGCAACAACAAAAAAAAATAGATAAATTGGATTACATCAAAATTCAGAAAAACTTTTCAGCTGCAAGAAAATGAAAAGACACCTACAGAATGAAAAAAATATTTGCAAATTATATATGTGTACCTGATAAGAAATTTGCATTAAGAATATATAATTAACTCTTAGGACTCAATAATAAAGGCCCAATCAAAAAAGAATATCTAAAGAAGATAGACTGCAAATGATGCAGCCACTTTTGAAAACAGTTTGGCAGTTCCTTGAAATGTAACCATAGAGTACATATGACCAACCAATTCTCCTCCTTGTTCGTATATATCCAGAACAGGACACAAAAACATATTCACACATGTTCATACTGAGCTGTATTATTTATATTAGGCCTAAAGTAGAAACAACACATGTGTTTAGTAACTGATAAATGTGTAAACAAGATACGATATACCCGTATAATAGGATACTATTCAGCCGTGAAAAAAGAGTAAGATACTGATACATGTTCCATCACAAACGCACCTCAACAACGTTATACTAAGTGAAAGAAGACCATCACTAAAGACCACGGATTGCGTGATTTCCTCTCCATGAAACACCCAGAATAGACACATCTCCTGAGACATAATGCAGAAGAAGGCACTTGCCTAGGCCCAGGGATGGCAGGGCTGAGAAGGGGGAGGACTAGGGAGTGATCAGTATGAGATTTATTTTTGGATGATTGCAGTGTTTTAAAATTGATGGTGGTGATGGTTGTACAACTTTGGGATTATACTAAAAACCATTGAATGGGAAGAAATGACCTAGTTTGGGGTATATCTACGTCTAGATGCATTCACTATGGCCAAGCAGACATGAACAGAAGGACAGGAAGGAGAAGAGGCAGTTTTCAAAAAGGAGATGCGTGCATAGATGGAGAAGACACCAGATGGCTCATCACTAAATATTCTTTTATTGAACATACCCTGTCTTTTATTTAGTTCATTGCGAGGTAGTTAGAACTTGCTTGTTAAAAGCATTGTTGGTAATATAAGCAATAATTTGACTTGTGGACAGTTTTTAACTCACTATTATATTTCTTTTGTCTCTGAAGAGACACTTTAATCAAAGGCTATTAGTAGAAAGGCAACTGGGGTTGGCTTTATTTGCCTGTCCACTTCAGAACACAAATACTCCTATGTGAAATGCCACTTGGAGACAGTGGCAATAGCCCATAAATTTAATTATTAACCTTTAATTCATAGCTAGCAAAATCAGTTCTGGAAGCATCTAAGCTAATCAGGTTCACTGACAATGCTAATCAATTGTTCAGCAGTCTACCTTTCGCTTAATTACTCTTGCACAACATTACAATTTCAAAATGTCAAGAATCCTTTTCTGGAAATGCAATAAATCATTCCTACATGGTGTTAGTAGAGAGTCTGTTATTCCCTTACACCTGACCTTGGCTGCATGAAGTTGAAATTGATCATTTACTGCAGTGGTACAACATTATAGTGAAGAAAGGAGCTTCAATAAGAATCATAGCACAAAAGGAAAAAAATAGGAAGGCTTTGCAGCACATCCTTTCTTTACCCAAAATGAACCAGGTGCTGTCAGATGTTGTTTTTAAGGGTTTGTACATTCACAATAGTATTTTCTGAAACAGAGGAGCACTGAGGCTTTTTTATACTTCTGAAATTTTGTGATCTAAGCAGCATAAAACTACCGTCTCAGCAGAAATCCAAATTAACTCTCACTATAGATTCAAATCCAAAAATGACTGCTTCTTTTTCTGCTACCTTTCTCCAAATTAAAAGAAGAGCCATCCACAAATATTTCTCAGAAAATCAGGAGGAAGGAGTAAAGCAAGAGAGGAAACTCATTGTTGAGGGTTAGTATGAGGCTTGGCACGGACCTGTTGGACCCTGTCGCACTACTCACTGCATGAGGTTGGACAAGTAACTTAACCTCTGTAAGCTTCACTTTTCTCATTTGGGCCCTGGACATAGAAATGGGTTGATGTCTCTGAAGCAGTGGCTCCCAACCAGGGGTGATTTTGCCCTGCAGGGGATATTTTACAATGTCTGTAGACATTTTTGATGGCTCCCGTTAGATGACAGGTACATAAAGTGTGTAGAGGCTAGAGATGATTCTGAATACTTCATAATGCACAGGAAAGAAGTATCCAACCTAAAATGTCAGTAGTGTAGGAGTTGAGGGACTGCTCTGAAATACTTAGCACAGCTCTTGATACATAAGAAGCATTCAGGAAATCATTACCATTATTATTTGGTTTGTTACATTTACATAACCCACTTCCACCACAAACAGAAATTTCCTCTTTTCTTTCTCCTTAGCCAATTGCTGCATAAATGTTTAAAGAAATACTCTACCTATAAATAATATTGGTACATTTTTCTTAATAATAAATGTAAGAGAACTTTCTCTTTCAACTAATATTTAGTTTCTTTAAATGATCTCTTCTCAAAATATTTATTGCCTTTTACTTTAAAAATTGCCCACAATGGAATGTAAATCAGTGCAACCCCTAGGGAGAACAGCATGGAGGTTCCTTGAAAAACTAAAAATAGGCTGCCCTGGTGGCTCACGCCTGTTATCCTAGCACTCTGAGAGGTGAAACAGGTGGATTGCCTGAGCTCAGTAGTTTAAGACCAGCTTCAGTAAGAGTGAGACCCTGTCTCTTCTAAAAATAGAAAAATTAGCTGGGCGTTGTGACAAGTGCATATAGTCCCAGCTACTCAGGAGGCCATGGCAAGAAGATTGCTCAAACCTAGAAGTTTGAGGGTGCTGTGAGCTATGATACTACAGCACTCTACCCACAGGGACAGAGTGAGACTCTGTCTCAAAAACAAACAAAAAACTAAAAATAGAGCTACCCTATAACCCAGCAATCTTGATGCTAGTTATACGTCCAAAAGAAGGGGATTCAGTATACCAAAAAGACATCAGCATTCCCATGTTTACTACAGCACTATTCACAATAGCCAGGATTTAAAATAACATAAGTGTCTATCAGTAGATGAACAAATAAAGAAATTGTGATACATATACTGAGTGCAATATTATATAGCCACAAAAAGAATGAAATCTTGCCATTTACAATAATGTGGATGGAACTGGAGAACATTACGTTAAGTGAAACAAGCCAAGCACAGAAAGACAAGTGTTGCTGTTCTCACTTAGTGGGAACTAAATATTAAAAACAACTGATCTCATGGAGACAGAGAGTAGAATGACAGCCTCCGGTCTGGGGAACTGAAAGGGGAAGATAAAGCGGATTAATAGTTGGCTGCAAAAATAGATAAAATGAGCAATATTCATAACACAACAAAGTGACTGTAAGTTAGGACATACTTTAACTAAAAGAGTGGAATTAGAATGTTCCTAACACAAAGAAATGATAAATGTCTGAAGTGACGGATGCTCCAATTACCCTGATTTGACTAATTCACATTGTATACCCATATCAAAACATCACACCGCCCTATAAAATATACAACTATTCTGTACCCATAATAACTAAGAATAAAAATTCTTTTCAAACACCTTTTTAAAAATAAAATTGTCCACCATGAATGAACATGTAGCTCAGATTTTTAAATCGTATTAAGTCTTTCAAGGGCAAATATTTCTTTGACACATGTAACCTTAGAGGTAAATCACAGGATGATAAAAATCTTAAATGTCATTGCATCTGATCAAAGCAGAACTCCATTGCCTTTCAAATAATTATTCTGTTGTTACAATAGATCAATAGTTCTATTAGCTGACTTCTTACTTTACTGGTTCTCACACTTAGAAGACAAAGAAGCCAGGGTTTCCCTGGGTTCCCCTGACCGGCAGGCTTCACCGTGAGTCACTACCAGTGACTGCCAGTTCAGCCCAGGTTACATATCAGTGCCTGTTCACCATCCTTCTATTCTCCTGGGTATCGCAGGGGCCTTTTTCTGCATACTACATTCTGCAGGCTCCCTCACCAACTAACCTTTGGCTATGCTGGCCCATGAGGAGTGGTGATGGGAGATAAAACAGTAGACCAGAAGCCAGGGTGCTTTCTCTCTCTCTCTCTCTCTCTCTCTCTCTCTCTCTCGTCCTCCATGTCCCACCCCAACCCACCAACGAGGCAGTCTTGGTTCCTGAACTATGGTACCAAGCACCTCCTCACCTTGGCTCTCAGCCTGACAGATGGCACATGCTCCCACTTTTATTCACCCACGTGTTGTCTATCTCCTTTTAGATCTTCCAACAACTTGTTTTGCTCACTTTTTAAAATAAAACAATTGTTCCATGCTAAATGCTCTTCACTGTGCTGTATTATTCACAAATATTCAGTTCTTGGCCAGGCACAATGGCTCACACCTATAATCCCTGCATTCTGAGAGGCTGAGGCAGGTAGATTGCTTGAGCTGAGGAGTTTAAGACCAGTCTGAGCAAGAGTGAGACCCTGTCTCTAAGAAATAGCTGGGCATTGTGTTGGGTGCCTGTCGCCTCAGCTACTCAAGAGGCTGAGGCAGGGGGAACTCTTGAGTTCAACAGTATGAGTTTTCGGTGAGCTGTGATGCCTTAGCACTCTACCCCCAGGGTGACAGAGTGAGACGGTGTCTCACACACAAAAAAAGAATATTCAGTTCTGCTAAAGGAAACAAAAATAAAGAAGTAAAAAAGGATGGATAGGTAGATAGAATTAAGTATAGTAATAAATATCTTATGATGTGTTAGGTGTAGGAAATAGAAGTTGAGCATATCTGTGCTGAAAAGAGGAAGGTATGGAAGGACCCATGAAGCACCCAAATATTCATGTCACGCTGAATAAACACAAAGCTCTGAAGCTACCTGTATCTGTGAGGTCTGTAGTCGTCACCCATTGGTGACACTCCGTCAGTCTGGACCCTCATCTCCTCTGCCTGCAAAGCACAGATACTGGGTGACTCACATCTGTAGCCAGGTGTGCTCGGCCCTGCATCTCTCTCGTCAAGCAAATTCGTGTTGCCCCTGAGCACCTCCCACCTGCCAGGCCCCTTGCTGAAACCTTCACTCTGGTCCTCAAGAGCAGTGTAGAAGGCCAAGAAACACAGAAGTGGGGCATATAACCATTGTATGTCCCCCATGTGGCCTTCCAACCTCACTCCCACCCTGCTCTGAATGTGTTAGTCCTCATTACTTTCTCCTTGAGTCTTTGTATCTATGTAAATTAATTCAAACCAGGTATGGCCAGCATCTTTACGAGGTTTGTGAGCCTTTTATTTCTATTGCTTCTAAGAGAGCTTGCTGCTTAGTGTACTTGGAAGTTACCATTTATCAAGACAGTTTCCCACATGTCATTTTGAATCAGGATTTGGCCCATCTAGAAGACCCAGACATGTTTCTAGGCCCAGCAGTTTACACCTCAGGAATTGTCCCCCCACATTGAATAAAAGGCATTTTCCATCAGCTTCTGAAGAGTGAAATCTCAGCATGCCTGAACTTGCGTTTGCTTTCTTTATTTTCCCCCAGAAAAGCACCAGAAGCCCCATCTAATAGGGATTTTGACAACTGTGGTCGAAAATTCAACCTCTATGAAAGCAAACAGGCCTGAAAGCTGAGGCTACTCCCCAAAAGTACATCTGTAACACACAAGGTGGCCAAGAGTCTTTAAAATCTGATGTGGAGCCAGAATAGTAGCTTACACCTGTCATCCCAGTGCTTTGGGATGCTGAGGCTATTGCTTAAAGCCAGGAGTTTGAGACCAGCCTGGGCAGCATAACAAGACCCTGCCTCTACTTTTTTTTTAATTAGCCAGGAAGGGTAGCACATGCCTGTAGTCCCAGCTATTCAAAAGGCTGAGGTGGGAGCATTGCTTGAGTCAGGAGTTTGAGATTACAGTGAGCTGTGATCATGCTATTGTACTCTATCTGGGTGACAGAGTGAGATTCCATCTCTAAAAAAAAAAAAAAAAAGAACCTGAAATAATAATAAATAAATAGATGATAGATAGACAGGCAGACAGACAAAAACAAAATCTGATGTGGTTCTTGGTTGGCAGAAATGAGATAGATATCCCTGGTGAACACCAAAGAAATTAATTTAACCAGGTCAACAGTGCACCTAAAATGTGAAAATGTGCCCCACTCTGTATTGAGTACTTTCTATAATTATCTCCTTTTATCTTTGAATAATTCCAAAGGTGGATGTTATAAACCCTACTTCACACATGAGGCATTGGAGGGTCAAAAACTTTCAGCCCCGTGGCAGGAGCAGGAATTTGGTAGTTGTGGTTAGAAGCACAGAATATGGAGCCAGCCTGTCTGCGTTTAGTTCTCAGCTCTGCCACTTTCTGGGTAGATGACTTTGGATGCTTTATTTGATTTCTTGGTCTCTTCCTTTGTAAAATGGGGATAATTATAGTTTCTATTTCAGAGTTATGTGGATTCAATGAATTGATAATTCTAAAATCATGTAAGAGCTTCTAGCTTAGAGCGAGAGCCAATATAGTGATGGTTGAGTTTTTAGAAAACCAATCTGCATGCCCCCGAGTCTGCTACACCCCACTTTGGATCCGAAGCACTCTAGACCTTCACAAAGTGTGGCCTGCAAATATCTCAGGTAGGTTTCTGGGAAGCCTAAGGTGGGATTTCACATGGAAGTTGCAAGGTGGTACCCTCTGGAGGAACTTTTAAGGAAGAGAAGCAAGCAAGACAGAGTGAGCCTATGGTTTCCAGGGAAGCCGAGCCCCAGCCTGATCCCATTCTCATGAGTCTCTGAATACCAGTTGCAGAGATTGAGGGGGTGTTGAGGGGCAAGATGATAGCAAAACCAAGGGCAGTTCTTCAGAGACTTTAACAGCCAAACAGGGAAGCACTGGGGAATAGATATGCTGAACGTAGTGAAAAGAGTCCCAGGGGACCTGAGCGCCAACAGCCAAACTAGAGGGATCAGCAGCATTGGTGGCACCTTCAGGCTTGTGGAAACACAAAATTACAGCACCAATCCCAGACCTTCAGCTTCAGAACCTGCAGTTTTCAAAGATCCCCAGGTGTCGGCACGCTAAAAATGGAGACACAGCTTTCTAAAGGAGTTTACGTAATGTACATGTGTATGTGTGCAAATAAGTCTTCAATGTCTCAATCAGCTCTAATAACATTTGTATCAGAAGAGCCTTTTATTACAGCATTTCAGTATTTCATAAACCACAAGTGTAGTGTACCTGTCAATGGAATGGATAAGGAGGCAACAAATACAGTATTTAGTCTTAAAAACATCAGACAAGGAGACAGCAAGCTTTACCAAAGTTACACTTTGCAAAGTTTTCTAGAATTGGAAAGCCTCCAGGGGCTTGCTGCAGGATAGGACATGCGATGTGCCAGCAAAACACACACTCTTCATGGCCTGGCTCTGCCTGGCTCGGGGGCAGCAAATGATGAAGTTTCACAAATATTTGTTTTCATTTTATTGGCGGCACAGTGCTCCCTGACACAGGGCAAAGAAAGCTACAAAATGCCCTGGAAAGAAAGATCCAGTTTAGAGTTCTGATCAGAGGAATTTTTTTTTTTTTTTTTTTTGTAGAGACAGAGTCTCACTGTACCACCCTCGGTAGAGTGCCGTGGCGTCACACGGCTCACAGCAACCTCCAACTCTTGGGCTTAAGCGATTCTCTTGCCTCAGCCTCCTGAGTAGCTGGGACTACAGGCACCCGCCACAACGCCCGGCTATTTTTTGGTTGCAGTTTGGCCGGGGCCGGGTTTGAACCCGCCACCCTCGGTATATGGGGCCGGCGCCTTACTGACTGAGCCACAGGCGCTGCCTGTGATCAGAGGAATTTTTATAGCCAAAGCAGGTGGCCAATATTTTGGTTCATAATATGTGTGAGGTCTGGCTTAGGGATTTAAAATAATTGTACTAAAAGAGGTGAATTCATAAGCCATCAGTATTTCTTGCCAGACCTTCACACTTCAATCAGAATTTAGGGGAAACATTATATGTATTATACCTGGTATTCTTACCCTCCAGCCACCCAGAATGTCACTATCCTTCTTAAAGTAAACTTTGTGCTTCTTGAATACTGGGCATGGGTGTCCAGAAAAGGTCAAAAATGCTTATCCATTCCCATTGCTCATCTCCTTCCTGGAGAATATATTACCCAGACCATTTTGGTTTAGACAGGATCGTGTGACCTTTCCAGTCAATGAAATGTGCCAGTCCACGTTCTCTTTTCCTCTGTGCTGGTGACTGAAAGCTGTCTGTTCATATGGCAGTGCTTCAGGTTGAAGAGAGTCCAAAGTTCTCTGCCTCACTGGACAAAAGGAGTCCTCACTGACATGCACTTGACTTTGCATGAATAATAAGAGATTCCAGAGTTGTCCGTTGTAGAATCTTGCAATCCCTTGCTCTGTTTATTACAACATTAGCAATAAAGAACATGGAAATTTGTTGGCTAAAACATTAAGATGGCCTAAAAATAGTGGATTTAGAGTCAGAAATCCCCCAAAACTTGGGACAGATTCAAGTCTCAGCTCCAACACTTGCTTGGTGTATGACATTAAGAAAATCATTAACCATCTCTGAATTTCAGTAAAATTGGATTGAGCTGCATAATCTCTAAGCTCCCTTTTTCCCAACTCCAGCATTCTGTAATTCTTTGAAACCCCATGTTACACTGTCTCCTTTTAGACTAAACCTCCCCCGACACATACACTATTGTTGGAAATGAGTAACTCATGTAAATGTAATTTATACACTATGCAAATTCTATAAGGATATCCTCTATAAAGAATCACAAAATCAGTTGGTGCCTATAAAAATATAGCAATTTCTGTGAAGGAAGTTCTGTAGGCACATAAGCTTTCTTTGCAGGGCCAGACCTTGTATTTGCCTGACTTATTCATCTGCCCAATTCACAACAGAAAGTCTTTTAAGGAAGCCATTGTCACATGGAGGAGTCCACCCCCAAAATCAGTCATATAAAACTGAGCTATTTTTGTTTCCACTAAATGCATGAGTTCCCATCTGGTTTAATTATAATGTAATCTTCTTCTTCTTCTTTTTTTTTTTTTTTTAGATAAAGTCTTACTCTGTCACCCTGGGTAGAGTGCCATGGTGTCATAGCTTATAGAAACCTCAATTTCTTGAGCTCAAGGGATTCTCTTGCCTCAGCCTCCCAAATAGCTGGGACTACAGGTGCCTACCACAATGCCCAGCTAGTTTTTTTTATTTTTTATTTTTAGTAGAGATGGGGTCTCGCTCTTGCTCAGGCTGGTCTTGAACTCCTGTGCTCAAGCAATCCTCCTGCCTTGACCTCCCAAAGTGCTAGAATTATAGGCGTGGACCACTGTGCCCAGCCCCATAGTCTAATCTTCAACATGAATACTGGAGACCAAGGTAGATGGCAGCTGAAAAATGTATCCTCTCTGAAATTTCAGGACCTCTGTTGATCCATTTGGACTGCAGGTTGCCACTTAGTAAATTACTTGCATGTAGATTGAGGCGGGGGGAAGGGGTCTTCAAGTTTCTCCAAATCCTCCTTTTGTTTCCAATACACAGCGCCTTTGCCATGACATCCAGACGGTCCTCCTCACTGTACACATGCATTCACTGCCTTCTTTCTCTTTTTTCTTTTCCTCTTGCCTTTGATATGTCAGATTTTATGCTGCAGACAAAGCTTGGACTGCAGCAGACAGCAAGACTTTTTACCTTCCTTTTAAAAAAATACACAAACTCTTCACTTTCAAAGTGAAAAAAACAGCTTCTTTTAGGCTTTTTAAATGCTGAGCTCCGAGTATTGATCCGAGTGGAAGCATCAGGAAATTGGACAGGGGCAAGGGAGAAACTGTGGTGAGAAAGGGTGAGGAACTGGGGTGAGGAATTAAGCACAGTGGTTATTTCCCATAGTGCATTGCTGCTCATGAAATGAATATGTCCTCCCACTGTGGTCCATCGTTTTCAGAGTTCTTCAGCAAACAGAATGCATTTTCTTTCTCAGTGCCTGTCTGTTTGTGGTTTGTCCTCTCCAGGGCTGTTCCAGCCACTCCGCCCCTGCAGCTCCCAGATAAATTGTGCAAGGCCTCCTGCTTCAGTGAGCCGGCCATTTCAGAGGGAAAGTCCAGCTCAAATGCATATTCAGGAGCCCCAGAGACCAAAACCCACTTCCATCTACCAGGTAGCACAGAGGCTACTGCTCTCTTGCCACAGGGCAGATAGAAAATAGATTGTTCTGATTCTTTCATTACTGGTGAAAGCCTGTGAGGACGGACTTTAAAGTAGGAAACAGCAAAAAGTTTTGGTGGATTTGGAGGGGTTTTTGTTTGTTTGTTTTTGGCATTTGGTCCTTTTGTTCTTATATTTGGGGACTGGATTAGAAACCTGGGTACTCCTGACTTAACAAGTTTAAATAAAGAAGAAGAACCATGATTATAAAATATTTTTCCAAAAAAATCATGCTAAACGAAACATTACTCAAATTTTAGTTGCACGTTCTATAGGAATTTATTCTCCTGCAGCCTCTTAAGTCCTGTAATCTTCAGAGCTAAAGTTTAATCTTATTTTTATTGTTTGGCTACAAGTACACATTTGTTGTGACCACCCCGATTTTGTCTTTCCCCCCACCCCCCGCATTCAACTGACTTTGACTTTGACGTTATCTTTCTATCTCTACCGCTCTCTGTTGCTGTTTGCCCCTCACATGAGTTTGCTGTCTTCCTTCCCTCTCTGGCAACATCTTAGAGTTCTCCCTTCTTTGAAATACTGTTTTGTTCTGCCCTCTTTTCCTGTCTGACCTTATTCCCAAGTTCTTGATTCCTCTTTACCTTTTTCTCTCCAATTTTTATCAAAGTCTAAACCAATTCTACTTGCTTCTATCCCACTGGCACTTATTAAGAGTCAAATTTGAGTATAGAATAACAAAATATTTGACTGACTTGTACGCTAAGGAACTTAAATGTATGTGATTCATACAACGGTAATATTCCTCCTGAGTCTTGCTTGCCTAAGGAAGGTAAAATTCCATGAAATCATACTCATCAGAATCCTATTCTTGGTAAAATATTACAAATTTCCCTTAATGGCAGATTATTAAGATAGCCAAAAATAGTTGATATTCCTTCCATTGAGAGGTAGGGTATACTCTCTTTCAACTTCTTTCACCCATAAAATTTGGTACATGTTTGGCTGTGCTAGTTTGAGGGCTATGGAAGAGACTGACACTTTTTTCTTTTGAGACAGAGTCATGCTCTTTTGCTACAGGCTAGAGTGCCATGGCCTATGCCTAGCTCCCAGCGACCTCAAACTCCTGGGTTCAAGCAATCTTCCTGCCTCAGCCTCTTGAGTATCTGGGACTACAGGCCCTGCCATCATGCCTAGCTAATTTTTCTATTTTGGGTAGACATGTGGTCTGTCTTTGCTCAAACTGGTCTCAAACTCCAGAGTTCAAACAATCTTCCTGCCTCGGCTTCCCAGGGTGCTAGGATTATAGGCATGAACCACTGCACCCAGCACCCAGCTGAGACTGACACTTCTCCACTCTCTTGGAACACTCAGCTCCCTTTGACCATGCTGGAGAAGCCATGCTTAGGCATTCCACTCCGTAGCCCAATCTTCTCCGCAAGGCTCCTGGCACATGAGTAAAGCCAGCAGGAAGACCTGTCCATATGTTAACCAAATACCACCTGGTAACCTCAGTTACTGTCTTAGGGAGCAGAGAATCACTTTGCCAAGCCATACCCAGATTCTTGACTCACACAATTCTGGAATATAAGAAAATGATTGTTTGGAGATACTACGTTTTGAAGCCATTTATTATGTATTAAAATATATTTAATGTCATTAGACTTTACTATGGACTGGTAGAACTAGAAGAACTCCCAGAGGAGATGCACGGGGCCAACTTGGAGCCAGAGAAGCCAATGCCATCCCTCCTCCTTGTCACTTGAACCAAAAGATTATATGTCTCTTAGCCTGAAGCCACTCTGGGTCATTTGAACATCAATTCACAAAATCAATATGCAGGAAAGTTATATTTATTTTTCTCAGACAACTTAACTTCTGCTTTAAACTTTTATTCACTCACATGTATCATCAGAGAATCTTCACTTTTTCTAGGGATCAGCACACTATGGCCTGTGGTTGCCTGTTTTTGTATGTCCTCTAAGCTTAGAATGTTTTCTTTTTTACATTTTTTTCAAATTAATATGAGGGTACAATTTTTAGGTTACATTGTTCTCACTTCCAGGGTAAAGATCCATTTGTAGAAGAGCCCCTCACCCAGGGGGTGTGTTATATGTCCTCTTTTTTACATTTTAAAAGGATTATTTAAAAAATAAAAGAAGAATATGAAACATAGATGACATATGGTCTTCAGAATCCAAAAATTTTGCTGTTTGACCCTTTACAAAGAAAGTTCATCGCTACCCCTTGTTAACACCCAGAATATTGAGAATCATATATTAAAGAGGCTCTGGGTTCTGTTATGTTGCTTTAAAAACTGCTGGTTGTTTTTGTAAGCAAAGAGTTAACCTCAATAAACATAAAACTGTGAACTCTCCCCCACCCCTTGCTGATTTGCAGCAGCTGAAAACTTAGTTCAGTTCTTTTAGCCTTAACTGGATTTCTGGGAGTTTGACCCATGACCCATGCATATATGTCTTGTGGACCAGCCATAGATTGGGGCAGGTTTTATACACAAAAGTTGGGCTCATTTTCTGTGGCTGTCTCCCTTCTGTTATGTACCACTTTTTCATTTTCCATAAGCTCTCCTCACCCTGAAGGTGAAGTCTATATAACTGCAAACTTTCTGAGTTTGAGTTGCCCTCAACTAGGGACTGCCCTCAGGCTAAAGGCATCAAAAACTGGGAAACTCACTAAAGGGCATTCCCTTTACTCCAGTGTCAACTCCACTACAGAATCTGCTTTCCTCAGGTTGGTATTCCCATGCCTTTAGATGGTTGTTTTGTCATGGTTTGTCCAGAGCTTAAAACTCTTATCTCCAGGAGTGTTGACTGAATAAAAACTATTCAAACAATACCACAAACAAAACTTCCTCATTTACTCATTTTTTTGAGAGCCCATCGCAAGGTTGTATTTTGTTTGTCTCTGTATCTGATGCCCAGAGTATTTTTACTCAGTGTGTGGTCTCTAGACCAGAAGTACTGGGCTCACCTGGGAGCTTATTAAAAATGCAACATCTCAGGCCAGTGAGGGCTACATCATGGGCACTTGGCAAATGTTTATTGAAAGAGTAAATAAATGCATTTTTTAGCTCAACATTTATTCCTAAGTAAGGTGTGCTTACATTAAAAAATCACTCTTCTTTAGGATTTTAATGTCAATATCTGATTCTGATGTATTTTCCTAAGAAAACTCTTCCTAAACTGATGGAGAATTTGGTTTAAAAATATGAGTCTGAACAGTAAAGCAGATGTATTTTAAAATTCCATCGAAAAATAGAATGTCCAGCCAGGCGTGGTGGCTCACGCCTATAGTCCTCGTTCTCTGGGAGGCTAAGGTGGGAGGATCACTTGAGCTCAGAAGTTCAAGACCAGCCTCAGTATAAGAGAGGCACCATCTCAACTAAAAATAGAAAAATTAGCCAGACATGGTGTTGGGTGCCTGTAGTCCCAGCTACTTAGGAGGCTGAGGCAGGAGGATTACTTAAATCCAGGAGTTTGAGGTTGCTATGAGCTGGGCTAATGCCATGGCACTCTAGCCTGGGCAAAAGAGTAAGACTCTGTTTCAAAAAAAAAAAAAAGAAAAGAAAAGAAAAAAATACTTCAAATAAATCTTAAAAATGAACATTCCATCTATATTCATGAGTGAGATTGGTCTGAAATTCTCCTTTTTGGTTGAAGCTTGATAACTAGGATCTATAGAGAACTCAAATTAATCCACATGAAAAAAGCCAACAAACCCATATATCAATGGGCAAGAGACATGAATAGAACCTTCTCTAAAGAAGACAGATGAATGGCTAACAAACACATGAAAAAATGTTCATCATCTCTATATATTAGAGAAATGCAAATCAAAACAACCCTGAGATATCATCTAACCCCAGTGAGAATGGCCCACATCACAAAATCTCAAAACTGCAGATGCTGGCGTGGATGTGGAGAGAAAGGAACACTTTTACACTGCTGGTGGGACTGCAAACTAGTACAACCTTTCTGGAAGGAAGTATGGAGAAACCTCAAAGCACTCAAGCTAGACCTCCCATTTGATCCTGCAATCCCATTACTGGGCATCTACCCAGAAGGAAAAAAATCCTTTTATCATAAGGACACTTGTACTAGACTGTTTATTGCAGCTCAATTTACAGTCGCCAAAATGTGGAAACAGCCTAAATGCCCACCAACCCAGCTGGATTGGATTAATGGATTAATCAAGCTGTGGTATATGTATACCATGGAATACTATTCAGCTATTAAAAAAAATGGAGACTTTACATCCTTCGTATTAACCTGGATGGAAGTGGAAGACATTATTCTTAGTAAAGCATCACAAGCATGGAGAAGCATGAATCCTATGTACTCAATTTTGATATGAGGACAATTAATGACAATTAAGGTTATGGGGGGGGAAGCAGAAAGAAGGACGGAGGGAGGAGAGTGGGGCCTTGGTGTGTGTCACACTTTATGGGGGCAAGACATGATTGCAAGAGGGACTTTACCTAACAATTGCAATCAGTGTAACCTGGCTTATTGTACCCTCAATGAATCCCCAACAATAAAAAATAAAGAAAGAAAGAAAGAAAAAAAGAAAAAAAAAATGAAAATTCCACCACTACATTTAGAGGGAAGCCAGCATCATGTGTGGTTGTAATTGAATTGAGAAACTTTATGGATCAAATCATCCATCCACTTCTTAAAGAAGTTTTTCCTCCAGCCTCTAGGCTATAGATGAAAATCTCCCTTAAAAAAGAATCTCCCGTTCCCACTGAATGCATAAATTCATGCAGATAAAAGCATTCTTCTTCACTGGCAAGCAAAACTGATGATAATTATGGTCCCTGGCAAAGCAAATCCTGTCATAAAAATATTTCTGATAAATGTTCATAGTTCATAAAACTAAAAAATTTTCAAATATAGAACATAGAAAAAGCTTGACGAACCAAATGAATGTATCACCTTTACATTTAAAAATAATCTTACCCAATAAACATTTGTTGATTCTTCTTCACTCATGGCAACTCTTAATGTAATTTTATAGTTACATTCTTTAAATGAAGAATCCTAATTTAGAAGCATGCAAATAGAAAGCCATGCTAATCAACAAAAAGAACCATCAAATAATGAAAAGTTAGAAAGAAAGCAGGCAAAAGAAAGTCATCCAAAAGAATCTGTAGCACATACATAAAGAAGCAACAAAAACATAATTTGTGTACCTGGATCTTGATAATTATTTTGCCCACAGACAGGTAAGTAATGTCAAAATTCTTACTCAGAATGAAATTAATTAATCTAACATCCTCTTTTTCCAAGTGATCTGTAATTTCTGTTATCACATAGTAGGCATTAACTAAAGTTTATGTTGTTGTTTCTTTTCCCATTCTGGGCATATAATGTTAGCAAGCAAGTGCAATTTGTGGAAATGATGCTTCTAAATAAAAATGGAGTGACACATTTAATAATAAATCCTCTTAAAAAGAAAAATGTGATTTGCATTTGAATATCAAAGTAAGTTCCCTTAATAAATAGACAGGAATAGATGAGAATATTTATAATCGGTTAGTAGTTGGCAGCTGTGAATTCTCAGTCTATTTCGGGAAAATCAGCAGCAGCGGCCACAGAAATGAAGAAATAGTTGTCAACATCAAAATAGGTATTTTCCAGTTTTTAATCAAAGTGGATGTGAGGATTGGCCTAGACTCTAACAGCTATTTAATGATGCAAATTTGGTGAAAGCTTCAGCCAGATCCCAGGGGACCCAGGGCAGGAACACTTCCCTGGGCTTTTAGCAGACTCACTGGTAATGGAGACTGTGGTTTCCTTTCTGTGGCTTCTGCATTATTGAATGATCATAAGTTAGGAGCATGAGCTCTAGGATCAAACAGACCTTGGTTTAAATCCGGGCTCCGCCATGTATTGACAGTGTGACCTTCTGTAATTTCATGAGCTTTTAAACCTCTGTTTTATCTTTAGAATAAGGAAGAGTTATAAGCTCCCTTATCTCACAGGACTGTTGAAAGAATTAAATGAGACATTTCACAGAATATCCTTATTATAGTGCTGACACAGAGCAACTGCTCTGGAAATGGTTCCTCCTCCTCCAGTAAGTGATGTGGAGGTAGGGAGAATGTTATATTAGATGCCAGCCTTGATTCCGAAATAGTTCATGTCTAGGACAGCATTGTCCCACAGTCTCCCTGGGTTCTCATCGGTGCTGCCCAATATGGTAGCCACTAACTGCATATAGTTAGGGAACACTTGAAGTCTGCCTAGTGCAATGAGAAGCTGCATTTTAAGTTTTATTGATAGTAATTAATTTAAATATAAATGTATCTAGCTTCATGAGGCTACTATGAATAGATTAGAGAACACAAATTTAGAATAAGGATCACAAGCTCCAGTGCATGGGCAGAGGAGACAAGTCACATGAACCAGAGAAGCGAGCTGAGTAGATGATGGCGTCGGTGGGGCTTGTGGAAGACACGTCTTTTCTGAAGGGGTCAGCCAGTGCTAGCCTCAGCCAATGTAGCTAGGTAGGAATACATTCACATTTCCAATGTTTCAGGAGAAGCTAGAATGCAAGTTTTCACGCAAAGTCTCCTATTCTTTGAAGTATCAACTAACTAGAAAAAGTTTGGAACACAGTGCAGGCCAAACAAAACATGTTTCCTAACCAGATGTAGGCTGCAGAACATCGCTGTACAATCTTTAGTTTAAAACCCACTCCTGAAATCATGGAAAAGTCTTTGGATTAGTCTGTCTTAAGGAAAAGCAGGAAGAATCAGTCTTGATACACACCAGCCAGATTTGCAAAAAGTAGGACTTCCTGGGAATCCCATGAATGGCAGCCTTATTGTCTGCAGCAAACCTTCAAAGGCTAGCTCAGTCTTGGGACCTCCATTCCAAGCAGCTTATAAACTGAAATAAGCTCGTCTTAGGAAGAATAATCTTGTAAGATGTTAGTGCTTCCTGGTCCAGCTCATTCCCATTACTGACTGTCCTCTGCTGTAAGAATTTCCCACAAAAAGGCGAGTGACAGGGACAGGAACCAGGCCTGTCCTCCATGTTCTAAGTCCTTAGGACTTGACAGCAACTCCCAATCGAGGGAAAAAATGAAAAGATTTGGTCTTGCTTGAAGTTGAAGCTTGCTAGAACCTCGTAGGCTACCAGAGTTTTTCCCCCAGTGTATTTATTTACTCATCCCTTTACTTACTGGACATGTATTTATTAAGCAATTCTTACGTCTGGAACCCCAGTGACGCCTCCTTTCCCAGATGAGATTGACTGTCAGAGATTCAAAGCTCTCATCCTGGTCTTCCTTCTTGGAGCAGCTGCTTGTGAAGGCAGCATAGCCCTGGGTTAAGAGCATTATCTTTGGCTTCAAATAGGCCTGTGATTCCAGTTACCCACTTGCAACTATCTATGGGGCTTTAAGCAAGAGACATTTGTACTTCTTAATACTTCATCTACAAAATGGGCAAAGTAAGAGTAGCTTCCTTATAAGTTAGCAAGAGGATTAAATGAGAAAATCATGTAAAGGGCTTAGCATAACCATAACAAGCCCTCAATAAAAAAGACATTTCCAGATAAGGGATTATATCTCTGGTTCATACAGTAGCATACCAATGGAAAGATGCAATGGGGTTATCTGCCCCAGCTTGGCAGGGTATTTTTTTCAGTGATTTCATTTAGAATTGTTGGTTCCGGCTGAAAATTCAAAGCAGAATAATTTGGTTTTATTATTGTTTTAAAACTATCTACAGACATTATTAGATATTACAACATTACCCATTATTGTCTGCTCCTGGGGAAAGCCCCCTCCCTCGACATACCACTAGCTTCATACTTTTCTCCTATGTGGTCTTGCTTCCTGAATATCTTTAATATTTGTTTTAGTTTCCCCTGGAATACTGTTGGGTTGAAAATAGATGCCATACGAACACAGATTGAACACTTAGGACATAAGGTGACCAACATGTACCAGTTTGCCCAGAACTTTCCCACTTTGAGCACTAAGAGTCCCACATTCCTTAGTCCTACACAATGGGGACACTTGGTTGCCCTGGATCCACCAGGCATCAAGGAAAGATGGTGGAGAAGGAAAGAAGTCAGGGTTCCAATACCAAGAGTTGGGCTGGGCACAGAGGCTCATGCCTGTAATCCCTGCACTTTGGGAGGCCAGGGCAAGAGGATCCCTTGAGGCCAGGAGTTTTAGACCAGCCGAAGCAACAGGAAATCCTGTCTCTAAAAAAAAAAAAAAAAAATGTTTTTAACTATTACCTGGGCATGGTGGCATGCCTAGCTACTTGGGAGGCTAAGGCAGGAGGATTACTTGGGCTCAGGAGTTTGAGTTGGCAATTAGCTACAACGAAACAATTGCACCCTAGCCATAGAGACAGAGTGAGACCCTGTGTCACTAAAAAAAAAAAATAAAATAAAAAATAAAACAATCCAAGAGTTTGAATACCATTTGGTGTAACATCAGAGAAACATACGTATGTTTCAGATCTTGGCTAACACAGGCTTTGCCCAGAACTCCTGCCTTAGGCTTCACACTGACATCAGTCTTTACCCACTGATGATGTCCATATGCCCAGACTCATCTCAGTGAATCTAGAAGTACTGAGTTAGCAACTATTTGCTTCATGTCCTTTCTTGTGTCTTGTGTTCTGATGTGCCTGCTAAGGGAATGTTTGACATACTCTACAGGAAGCCACACAGACGCGCAGCCTGAGCCAAACTGATCATTGCATAATTGATAATAGGTCTTTTGTATTCACATTCTATTTAGATTATTGTAAGGAGCAGGTGACAGGTGTTCAGAGAACATTACCCAAGCTGCCTGTTGACTAGAATGTCCTGAGACCAGCTGGGGCAAGGAGCCCAGAGGAAATCCCCATAGTAATTTAATAGTTCACAGGGCTTCGGGTTTGTGATTACAATGAGGAATTAAAGTGATATTGACCACCCACTGAAGAAGGGCCATGGAGCTTTTTCTCTTCATATTTTTATATTTACCATTTTGTTGCCAAGAAACTCTGAGCAAGGTGACCAAGAAGAAAATTTTATTTTGCAAAGGGTGTGTGTTGCGACTTAACAGGAGAAACAATTAAACAGAAAACATCAAGTAAGTGGCTGAGTCTGCTTTGAAACGCCCAGTTCAGAGTATGCCAATTTTAGGGTAGATGAGAATTGTTCAACTTCTGTTTTCAAAGAACACCTTAGGATGCAATTTTTGGAATTAAAATGGGAAACAGAATCAGGCAGAACATTTCACCTGATTTTCTCACAGTTAATACTCTGGGTTTACAGATCAATTTTTTCAAAGTTATAGAGCCACTACCTTGCTCTGTGTTCTAGAATTTTTTTTTTCTTGGAGGCAGAGTCTCTGTTTTCCATGCTATAGTTCCATGGAATCACAGCTCACAGCAGCCTTAAATTCTTGGGCTTCAGCAATCCTCTTGCCTCAGCCTTATAAGTAGCTGGGACTACAGGTGCCCACAACACATGGCTAATATTTCTATTTTTAGTAGAGTTGGGGTCTTGCTCTTGCTTAGGCTAGTCTTGAGTTCCTGAGCTCAAGTGGTCCTCCCACTGGGGCTACCAGAGTGCTAGGATTACAGGTATGAGCCACCGGCCTATGTTCTAGAATTTAGTTTCAGTTGGCCTACCTTTTGTGGATGTCTCCCCTGTTTTCTTGAGCAGTTTGGTTATTCAGAACAAGTGTGGGTCAGAATTCATTCATCGGCTTATTCACCAAACATTTAGTAAGTGTGTGAACTGTAGGAATGCATGATATGAGACACGATTCATTTGATAGCCATCCCAGAGCTGTTTCTGGAGTGTCCCCTCCATGGCACACTCTAAGCAAAGCAAGAAGTAGAGACAGATTCTGTGCATAAAGCTGACCTTCCAGTGGGGCATGCGGGACCATTTGGTGATACCTGCTATGGTGAAAAATTAAGTAGAGTGAGGAAAGGGTAAGGGAAGTGAAAAGTAATATCGGACCAAAGACTTGAAAAAGGTGAGTGAATTAGCCAAGTGAATATTTGGCGGGGGAATGTTTCTGGCAGGAGAAACAGCTTATGCAAAGGCTTCAAGGCAGAAAATACCTGCATATTTGGGGCCATGGTAAGGACTTCAGTTTTGTTTTAACGTAGTGTTTTTCAGCCTTTTTTATCTCGTGGGACACTTGGACCTATACTTAAACTTCCACGGCACACACAAACTATATTGATCCAAAAAAAAAAAAAGTATATACTTACTGTGCTTTAAACATCTTTCGAAATAATTTAATTAATGATCTTTAAAAATTTTTTGCAGCACACCGGTGTGCCGTGGCATGCTGGTTGAAAATCACTGGTCTAAATGAAAAGCCCTCCTAGGGTTTGAATAAAAGAGTGATTCAAGTCAGGTTTTAACGGGATCACTCTGACTGCTGCATGAGAACCAATGCCCAGAGGAAAGACACAGTCTGGCCCTCAACAAATGTATAATTGCTGCAGAAGACAGCTATTTGAGGCATTTTACTTAGAATGAGACAGAATGAGGTAGCAATGGAATCATAACAGGCCAGCTGAGGAAGGGAGGTTCCTTCAACCATCAGGGAAGGCTTCTTGAAGGAGATGGCCATAGAAAATGTTTTTTCTTTTCTTGAAGTTCTTCCTTCCTCTCTCTCTTCCTTCTTCCCTCTCTCCATCTTCCCATATCTCTGTCTTTTTTATTTTTTGATGATGTTTTGTCTTCTTTTGTTTTTGCCTTAGTAATAGTTGACTCAAGGCTAACTTTTATATCTGCTTTTCTTTTATGGCCCCTAAATCTGTCCTAACTTCATTTTTCTCCCCTCAGGCAAATAGTTATCAGTACACTGAGTACTGTTTTAAAGCAGATTTTAGGCCCTGAAATGATGAGTTCTGATGTTTTAAATATGACAGTTAATTAAACTGATTAAAATATTTTAAGTGAAGGGGTTTGGCATGGCAGAGAGAAATGCAGATGAAATTAGACTGCACAATGACTAGTAGAGTGTCGATAAAGGCTGAAGCAGGGTGATGGTGGACCCCAGATGGTTAGTCAGTATGCCATTCTCTCTACTGTGAATGAAATTTTCTCTAATAAAACATGTTTAAAACTCATTAGGTCATTTTCATGGAAAACTGCCATCCATGACACTAAATATTTGGCATCTTTTCGAAATTTTATCTTTGAAAACCTTTTTGTTGGGAACAGACCTCTGAATGCAGTGGTTTGTAAGAGTAAACATTTCAGGAAATAGCTATTCTAGACACAGTCATGCATGGCATAATGATGTTTCTGTCAGTGACTAACCACATATATGACAGTGGCCATCCAGTAAGATAAGGTTAATTTAATACTGAAGAAAGAAAAATATTTTCTTACAAATTTAGCATAGCGTAAGTATCCAATGTTTATAGTCTATAGTAGTGCACAGTGGTGACCTGGGTCTTCATGTTCACTCACCACTCACTTCCTCAGAGCAACTTCCCGTCCTGCAAGCTCCATTTGTGGGAAGTGCCCTATGCAGGTGCACCATTTTTTGTCTTTTATAATATATTTTTGACTGTACCTTTGCTACTTTTAGGTATATTTAGATACTTACCATTATGTTGCAGTTACCCATACAGTTCAGTAACGTAACCTGTCCTACCAGTGTGTAGCCTCAGAGCAATTATCTATAGCCTAGGCATGTAGTAGGCTATAACATCCAGGTTTGTGTCAGAACACTCCAGGCCATTCACACAACGACGGAATCACCTAAAGACACACTTCTCAGAACATGTCCCCATTGTTAAGTGACATTTGATGATATATACACAGGAGGGTGCAGACTCTTTTATGTACATTGATTTTACTTAGTGATGTGCCAGCTCTTATTTTATACTCTTAGTTCCATAATATTATCTTCCTTTCAGTCTTAAAATGTGTACCTAACAGAGGTCATTCGAAAAGAGCTAGCACATTTTGAAGCAGTTATAGAATAAGGCAGATTTTAATCACTATGGTTCAGCACTCTGTAGACGTGTGACAAATATTTGTGGGACTAACTTCTTTTTTTTAATTTATTTATTTTTATTGTTAAATCATAGCTGTGTACATTAGTGCAGTCAAGGGGTACAATGTGCGGGATTCATATACAATCTGAAATATTCTCATCAAACTGTTCAACGTAGCCTTCATGGCATTTTCTTAGTTACTGTATGTAGGCATTTGTATTCTGCCTTTAGTAAGTTTCGCCTGTACCCATTCTAAGATGCACGTAGATGTGACCCCACCCTTTACCCTCCCTCCAACAAAACCTCCCCCCTCCCTTCCAGCAATTTATATCCAAATGTCTATTCACAACAGGACTCAGTCTGTTAATTCTTAAAATTACAGGCCACTAGAGGTCACTCTTTACATTGAGAAAGAATTGACAGAACAAAGTGGCTAGAAAACATATAACACTATCTCTTATAGTTTTTTAAATAGTGAGAAAGTTATATTAGAATAATATTCATATATGTTATACACCTTCTGTTCTTAATGTAGCTCAGAAGTATTAAAGTCACTAGATATGTGATATATTAGTGTATTTGTTTTTTCATTTTCATAGAGTATATGGGAAGTATTATGTCACGAATTTGAATTTTTTAGCACATAGTCTAATAAAGATGTCCTTTAAGAATCTTAAACCTAAATTAGAAGACAGAAAATTGAAAAAGTTTGAATCTTGAATAGGTTAACTAAACTCTCTGCCAATGTGTACTCCAAAATCTGGAGTAGTTGAAATCCCCCTGCAGAGACTGGCTTTGTTACTGCTTCATTCTAACCAATTTTCCTTCCCAAGTAAAGGCTGTGATGGCCCTGAGGCCCCGGTTTCTTCACCTTTCAGAAACCAGCCCTTCACCAGTTGTTTCTGGCTACCAGATTCTTCTCCCTCCTCAAATGCCCCACTTGAACTTATCATTCACGCGATGCATTTTCTTTCCTTTACATAGACTACATCTAACAGCATTCCGAAGCCTTGGACACGAGCATGTTTTCTTTGCTGAAATTATGTCCATTTTATTTTTCTGTACTAGAGGAATCTTCATTGTTAGCTCTACTACAGCTGAGACAGCATGTTAAATCCACCCAAAGTTATTCTGATTCTAGTTCCCCAGTAGTCTTGTATGAGAAAAATAAAAATCTCTTTATTCTACAACTACAAATTGGAAAGGAAAACAAAGAGCACTTTAAATAGCAATAAATATTAAATTATTATGAGAAAAATAAGCATAATTAGCTACTTTAATGCCTTAGAAAAATGCCTTTAAATTATAAAGGAAACTTTTGCTCTGGGAAAGGTCTTAGAAAGCAGGTAAGAAGACAAAGTGCAGCCTGGAGACAAAGGACTAATATGTAGAGTGTATGATCTCTCAAAACGGAAAAAAAATCCAATTAGAAAATGGATAAAAGACAAAAATAGACATTCCACTGAAGAGGATGTAGAGATGGCATATGAAAATATGTAAACAGTCATTAGAGAAATGCAAATTCATGAACTATCTCTACATACCTATCAGGATAGCTAAAAATAAAAAAACAATGATATCACCAAATTCTTGGGAGCATGAGGAAAAACTGGCCGATGGCAATGCAAAATAGTACATCCACTCTGGTAAGCAGTTTAGAAAATTCTTATGCAGATAAACATACAGATATCATAAAGTCCAGCAATCATACACCTAGGCATTTATCCCAGAAAAATAAAAACTTATGGAGGACAGTGGTACCTCATAACAGGAGTCCACCATTCTCCTTATTTGTGGACAAATAAATAAACTCCTCTTTCTTTTTCTTAAAAAAAAAAAAAGAATGAAAAAGAAAAATTTATATTCACAAAAATACCTACACATGAACATTCATACCAGCCTTATTCATAACAGCCTCAAACTGGAAACCACCAACAAGTCTTTCAACAAGTGGTGGTTAAACAAACTGTGGTGCATAGATACAGGTACTTGCTACTCAACAACAAAAAGGAACAAAGTGTTGATACAGCAATAACTTGGATGAGTCTCCAGGGAGTTATCCTAAGTTGAAAAAAAAATTAATTTCAAAAGATTATGTATTGGTGATTCCATTTATATAACATTTATGAAATGATAAAAAATTTAGAAATGAGAACAAATTAGTGGTTGCTAGGGAGATTAGGAACCATGGTGGGAGAGGCAGGAGGGAGTGGATGTAGTTATACAAGGGCAAGAGAAGGGATCCTTGTGGTGGTAGGCCAGTTCTCTATCTTGACTGTGGTCAACCTACACATGTTTTAAAATTATATTGAACTAAGTACATACTTAAAGAGACTTAAACATGTCCAGAAAACATGGAAAAATTAGAATACGAATGGTGAATTGTATCCATGTCAATTTCCTGGTTATGAAACTATATTACATGCATAGTCTTGCAAAATGTTAACATTGGGAAAAATTGGGTAACAGGAACATAGAATCAACCTCTCTGTACTGTTTCCTACACCTACATGTGAATCTTCAATTATAGCAATAAGGCCAAGCAGGGTGGCTCACACCTGTACTCATAGCCCTCTGGAGGCCAAGGCAGGTAGATTGCTTGAGCTCAGGAGTTCAGAGACCAGCCTGAGCAAGAGCAAAACCCCATCTCTACTAAAAACAGAAAAACTAGCTCAGTGTATTGGTGGATACCTGTAGTCCCAGCTACTGGGAAAGCTGAGGCAAGAGGATTGCTCAAGGCCAAGAGTTTAAGATTGCTGTGAGCTATGATACTACAGCACTCTACCCAGGGTGACAGAGTGATACTCTGTCTCAAAAAGATTAAAATTAAACAAAATTATAGCAATAACAACTTTCAATTAAGGGAACATATAAAGTAATGGTTAAAGAATTCAAACAATGCAGTTAGTTGACTGAAATTGGAATACGGCTTCAAACTCTTAACCAATTTTTTTCTGCTTGTTCAGACTTAAATTTTATCTGACATTATCTGCAAATTGGTTGTTTCCATGTCCTAAGATTACTGCTGAAGAGTTGATCAGAATAATCTAAGATGACAGTTCTCTAAGGCAAAAAAGGGAAAAAAGTAATTTCCAAAGTAGATTGGTCATTTGAAAAATTGCCACAAAGATTACAGTATGTGTTAGAGAAGGAAGATGGAATATTGGGAAAGCAGAAATCTTTCTTCACTTATGCTTTCAGAATATCTTACCAGGCTGTGTGGAAGAGGATGTGAAATGATGGCCTTAATCAGCATATTTATTTATTCCCTTCATGCAGGGAGTATTGGCGTTAAAATCTTTTGTTTTTCACCTTCCACATAATGAGCCCTTCCATGCTCCTGCTCCTACCTTTCTTCTCACATTATTATTAGGTCTGTGAGCCCCCAAATTTCCTGGGCATTCACTTCTCAAGAGGCCTGACTTCCCCAACCTAATTGAAATGACATATATTGTTTTCTAAATACCTAAAAATATTAAAAAGAAAAATGTATAGATGTTTCCCTCCACCCCCCCCACATCACCCCAGAATCATCTAAAATCTACAAACGAGCAGATAAAACATTTTTATGAACAAATTCTAGCAAATGGATTATTTTGCAGGAATCAGGAGACCTTTGAGGTTGCACCTAAATGTGGAAGAGATTGGGTAGCTCTGCTGTGAGAATAACACAAAAACAAATTACATAGGACCTCCTGCCTCCCCCCCGCGCCCACCACCACCACACCAACAGGAATGCTTGTAAAAGTTAGGGGAAACTGTAGAGTCTGTAGTTTGGTTAACAATGTCAGTTTCCTGGATTCATGTATATATGATCAATGTTACCTTTGGGGGAAGATGGATGAAGGGCTCCTGGGATACTGTGTACTATTTGTGCAACTTACTGAGAATCTATAGTGATCTAAAAATAAAACATGCCAGTTTCTTTCTCACCCAATCCACTTTCCCTCTGGAAGTCAAGTGAAAGATCTTTTCTGGGTTGTGTCCTCTCTAGGGCTCTGACTGACAGAGCAACTCCCATTTGGAACGTCGCTCTCCAGGGAAAGAGAATTTAGGAGTGTCCAGCACTGGCCTAGAAGTGACACACAGAACTGCTTCTCACCGCCTGTGGCCAGACCTACTAGTCACAATGGTGGGCAGAAGGAGCTGAGAGGGATAATTAGTATAATATAATATTTCTAAGTCTCACAAGGTGGAAAACCTGTGAGTTTTTAGCAAGCAGCACGAATTACTACCACACTGAAGCAAGTGCCAAGCTGCAAACCAAGCTATCCATGGTGTTTCAAACACAGATTCGGGGCCTCTGAAAGAGAGATTCAGAAAGGATCTACTCATTTTATTGGAAAATGAACATATTTTCTCCCTGGGTGAATTTAGGCTCTGCCACTTATTAATTATATGACTTTGAGCACATCATACTCTCTCAGAGTTTCAGTTTCTTCATCCGTGAAGTAGGTTGACTGAGAAAATTAAAGGTGACGTACGTGAATTGTTCTGTGTGAATCTATATGGAGGCACTCAAACAGGAAACACACAACACATGCAAGCAGTTACTAGGAACATTGCTATTCTGCTACTATTATTTTTTTATTATTGTCTCCACTCTTACTTCTCCTTCCAAGAGCTGTAAGATTCAATCCTATCAAAGCTTTATATTGAAGGAGAAATAGGCATGCTGGAGTTAAAAGATATTTATGTATTAATAATTCTATTGAACCATTATTCATTCTTATTAAAACTTATTTCTTACCTATCCAGTTCAATCCCTCTGAACCCCTACAAACCTTTGTATATTAGTAATATAAATATGATAAGAAGACATACAGAATTCTAGTCAAGAAGACAGACTATGGTACCTGACCTCTGGGTCTGAATCCACTTCTATCATTTACCAACTATGTGACTGTGGGCAAGTTACTTAACCTCTCTGCACCGCGGGTTCCTCCTCCAGAGAACTGGCTGTTGTGAGAATTAATCTGGGTTTCTGTTTTGTAGCAGAAAGTAGGGGAACAGCATCAACCACAAAAGACACAATGTGCCTTTTTACTCTCACTAATCAAATAGACAAATACCAGGAAAACATATAAACTTGCTCTTATGCAATGGTATAACGGAGTCCCTAGTCCCCCCCAAATTTATGAACCCCACTTTTAGATGGTAGGAAAAATCAAAGGTATACAACTGAATAGAAAGGACCTGCCTTTAAAAATTATTTTTTTTAATTAAGGAAATTTAGGATTCCTGATGGTAAGTTATCTCCTAGTTTACTCATGTAGCTCCCGTTTTGTTTAATGGCACAGGGCCTTTGAACAAGGCAGCAATGGCCATTCTTATACTGAGAGAAAAGGACTGCTATTTCCCTGTCGCTGTACAGAAGAGTAGCTGCTGTTGATAACTGGGAATGCCCCGGTTACTCCTTCACTTCCTCGTGGCTGCTAGTGGAGGAGGCTAATCCCAGAACCTTCCGGTCAGATGACATTTTGAATACTGTGTCCCTTGTGCTCTTGCAGCATTTCATCAGAGGCCAAGATGAAAACTTATCTAATCTGTCAGAAAGACCAATCTAATCTGCCCTGGTAACTGTATTTGTTGAGGAAAATGTTTTATAACCTTATATATCATAAAACTAAACACGTGAGGAAGACGCAAAATGCTCCTGAAATTGCAAATATTGACCAATCTCTTTTCCTCCCCAAGGAGACAAACGCCAGACATGAGAAACACATCATCTGTCCTCAGAGGAGAACAACATAGAAAGTCAAGGTCAGACTGTTTCACCTACCACATTCGCTCACTCTGTAATGGCCATTACAAAACCTAAGCTGACTGGAAACATTTGAAGAGAAAGCATAGTTTTTACATCTTCCTCTTCTTCCCCCCTCCCCCCACAAATTATGTTGTCTAGTGTATGAGGAACTGCCATAGTGTCCTCCATAGTATCAGACTAATTTACCTTCCCACCAACAGTATGCAAGGGTTCTCCTTTCTCCACCTCCTTGTCAACATTATTGCCTATATTTTTGACAAAAGTCATTTTAACTGGGGTGAGATGATACTTCACTATAGTTTTGATTTTCATTTCTCTGATAACTAATGATGTTGAGCATTTTCTCACATATCTGTTAGTCATTTCTATGTCTTCTTTTGAGAAATATCTGTTCAGATCTGTTGCCCACTTTTTAATTGGATTATTCCACCTTTTCCTATTGAGTAGTTGGAGCCCTTTGTATATTCTAGTTATAAATTGCTTGTCTGATGCATGGTTTGCAAGTATTCTCTCCCATTCCGTGGGTTGTCACTTCACTTTATTGATTGTTTTCTTTGCTGTGTGGAAGTTTTTTAGCTTGATGTGATCTCATTTATCCAATTTTGCTGTGGTTGCCTATGGTTTGGGGCTATTATTCAGGAAGTCTTTGCTCAGACCAGTGTCCTGAAGCATTTTCCCATATGACCCAACAATGCCACTGCTGGGAATTTATCCAAAAAAAGGGAATTCAATATATTGAAAAGACTCTGTACTCTCAAATTTATCACAGCACAATTCACAATAACCAAGGTTTGGAATCAACCTAAGTGTCCATCAACAGATGAATAGATAAAGAAACTGTGGTACACATACATAATGGAATAATATATAGCCACAAAAAGAATGAAATTCTGCCATTTGCAACAACATGGGTGGAACTGGAAAACAGTAAGTGAAATAAGCTAAGCACAGAGAGACAAATATCATGTGTTCTTCCTCATATTTGGTAGCTAAATACTATAACAATTGATCTTATGGAGACAGTTGAGTAACAGTAACCAGAGTCTGGGAAAGGTAGCAGGAATGGAGGGATAAAGTGAGGATGATTAATGGATACAAAAATATAGTTCAGATAGAATAGAATGAATAGTATTTGATAGTACAACAAAGTGATTATAATCAACAATAAGTTAGGGTATACTTTTTTCTTTTTTTTTTTTTAAGTTGGACTACATGTTGAAATAACTACAAAAGTGGATTAGAATGTTCCTAATGTGAAGAAATCATAAATGCCAGGGGTGGACACCCCAATTACCCTGATTTGATTATTTCACCTTGTATGACTGTCAAAAATCGCATGTACCCTCATAAATAGACATGCCTATTATCTATTATGTATCTATAATAATTTAGAGGTTAAAAAGTTTAAAATTAAAAAATTTTCAAAAGAAAGAATGATAAAAAAAAATTAGATCGGCTACTTCAAATTTGCATTTAGTCAGTGTATCATGTATAAAGCCCTAGTCATATGTCTCCCCAAACCCAATGTTTCTTTACCTACATCCCAGTTTCTTTTAAAGTGTGGCACATGGGCTCAGCGCCTGTGGCTCAAGCGGCTAAGGCACCAGCCACATACACCAGAGCTGGTGGGTTCGAATCCAGCCCATGCCTGCCAAACCACAATGACAACTGCAACCAAAAAAAAATAGCTAGATGTTGTTGCAGGTGCCTGTGGTCCCACCTATTTGGGAGGCTGAGGCAAGTGAATTGCTTAAGCCCAGGAGTTTGAGGTTGCTGTGAGCTGTGATGCCACGGCACCCTACCCAGGGGGACAGCTTGAGGCTCTGTCTCAATAAATAAATAAATAAATAAATAAAAATAAAATAAAATAAAGTGTGGCCCATGAACTGGAATCACCAAGGGAACTTGTTAAAGATGCAAGTTCCCAAGCCAGGCCAGTGGGGCCTCAGCAAATGGTATCTGCAACTAGCCCTTTAGGTTGCTTTGAAATTGCTACAATCCTAACAAATCTTTAATAATGCATATATTAAAAATTATAATCTAGGCTCAGCATCTGTAGCTCAGTGACTAGGGCACCAGCCACATACAATGGAGCTGGCAGGTTAGAATCCAGCCCAGGCCTGCCAAACAACAATGACAACTACAACTAAAAAATAGCCAGGCGTTGTGGCAGGCACTGTAGTCCCAGCTGAGGCAAGAGAATCGCTTAAACCCAAGAGTTGGAGCTTGATCTGAGCTGTGATGCCAAGGCACTCTACTGAGGGCAACATAGTGAAATTCTGTCTCAAAAAAAAGAAAAAAAATATATATATATATACATATAGTCTAAATACCATTTTAAGTGTTTTAAATAGATTAGTTTGTACTATGTTTCTTCCTTTTAAAGATTGTTTTCAACTATTTCAAGTCTCTATTTTTCTCTACAAAAATTGCATTTTATTGTGAATTCCTTCGTAGGGTTACATCCTTTGTCTTATTGTCCATGTAAACATGGTAGAGGGTAATAAGTAGCTGTAAATGTAGATGGATAGAGACAGAGACCTTTATATCTAGCATTGTAGAGAACTTTTTCTCTACAATGCAAATGCTAAATATTTTTGAACAGAAAAGAAAAACCCTGACATTATCAAAAAGTGGGGGTTTTTGCTGTCCCTCATTAAATGCAATAAGAACATATATTTTTGAAATAGAAAGAACCCAGGTGAGTTGTGTTTGGTATTGATTTTGTTTTGCTTCACTTATGGTATTTTCTCTAATGAGCAGTTTGGCAGTTTCAAAAACATTTGCTAAAGAAAATCAAATTAAAATGCAAATCTTGGTAAAAAAGAGAAAGGGCAAACAACACCTTTAATTTTGCTGAGTGAAAGCTCCAGCCTGATGACAGTGGCATCCTAAGCCAGTGATTTTCAACTGGTTTACCGTGAGAGGATTTCAGGGTGTGCTACAAAATTTTTAAAGATCATTAATTATTTTCTAAAGAAGTTCAAAGCACAGCAAGTATATTCTTTTTCTTAACTCTTTTTTTTTAATCAACATAGTTTCAGTGTACCACAGAAGTTTAACTACAGGTTCAAGTGTCCTGTGAGATAAAAAGGGTTGAAAAACCTTTTTTCCAAAGTGGTTTCCAAAAACACTGGCCCCCTATCACCTCTAGGGAAGGGTCCCCTCATCCCAAGTGTGTTTGCAAATTCCTCTGTACTCTCTCTCTCCTGCCCATCACAGTGCCTCACAAGCGCATGTTCACAATAAAGACTGCAGAGTCCTGCAATAAAGAAACTTGGTGAATTTTGATACAGGAAGCATTTTTCAAGCTTATTTGTCCCCAGGCCACTCCCACTCTCCTTATTTTAAAGCACTTAATACATTTTGTGAGCAGTTCCTGGGAGCAGGTGCACCTTGAGGCTACAAGAAGTCTTCGATGCAGGGCGGTGCCTGTGGCTCAGTCGGTAAGGCGCCGGCCCCATATACCGAGGGTGGCGGGTTCAAACCCTGCCCCGGCCAAACTGCAACCAAAAAATAGCCGGGCGTTGTGGTGGGCGCCTGTAGTCCCAGCTACTCGGGAGGCTGAGGCAAGAGAATCGCTTAAGCCCAGGAGTTGGAGGTTGCTGTGAGCTGTGTGAGGCCACGGCACTCTACCGAGGGCCATAAAGTGAGACTCTGTCTCTACAAAAAAAAAAAAAAAAGAAGTCTTTGATGCATCTGGGGGTCAGTACTGTGAGATTAAATTTAATCTCTGGACCTGTCAATTAGATAAATCCTGTTCCCTAGGCAAAGACTTTACCCTCCTCTTCATCTGTTAAATCTGGGCCGCTGGTCACCAGTAACAGGAAACTTCAAATCACCCCCATTCCTGGTGCCAAGAAGCAGGCTTAGAGCCCCTGCCCTGTTCACCAACAGCACAAGCCAGGTGAAGCAGGGCAAGATATCAGCATGGTCACTCCAGGCTGACGTCTCTTCTCTCTTCAAGATTCCCAACAAAGGTGATTTCCCAGTCTTCCTTTTTAAGAGATATTATCTCATGTCATGCTCCCTCTTACATGAGGTCACCTTGGGTGATATTTTGCAAGGCCCAGTATTTGCAGTTATGGAATGGCTGAGTTGTGAAACAGTGATCACTAGTAGTTTTGCAACATTGCAATACAAAATAATATTCCTTCTTGGCACCTGTGGCTCAAGCGGCTAAGGCACCAGCCACATACACCTGAGCTGGCGGGTTCGAATCCAGCCCTGGCCTGCCAAACAACAATGACAACTACAACCAAAAACATAGCTAGATGTTGTGGCAGGTGCCTGTAGTCCCAGCTACTTGGGAGGCGGAGGCAAGAGAATCGCTTGAGCCCAGGAGTTAGAGGTTGCTGTGAGCTGTGATGCCACAGTACTCTACCCAGGGCGAAAGCTTGAGGCTCTGTCTAAAAAAAAAAAAAAAAAAATTCCTTCTTAAATAATCTGCCTGAGTCTCTGTGGTCCAGTAACAAGACCTCCCCGTACCCATAGTTTATGTCACCACTATCCTTGGTTCCTAAAACAATGCTGTAGTCTGTGACTGGTACACAGTGGACTTCATAAATGCTGGTTGAGAGGTAAATTAAATAGAAAGCCCAGTAATGATCATAGTTAAAGGCTCCTTGTAGGGGTGTCCAGATTTTTTTTCTCTGCCACACATTGGAAGAAGAGTTGTCTTGGGTCACACATTAAACACATGAACAGTAATGAAAACTGATAAGCCAAAAAAGATCAGTCCATAGTTTTCATGATACCTGACACCACAGATAAGCAAAAAACTCCTCACACATGCAGCCAGTGGGTCACATGTTGGACACCCCTGTGTCTGGAGCACTCTGTGGCCGACCTAGCAAGACCATACATATTGCCTTAGGAGCAGCAAACCTCCTAACACTTGTGCCATCTTCCACACGTTCCCTCCACCTGCACAGCTCCTGTTGCCGTGGGGCAGGGGCAGTGTCCTCAAGATCTCTGAAGGCCTCTTGTGTACCTGTGTGGGCTCTCAACCAAGGCCTGGGGCCAAATAAGGAAACCTGGTTCTTGGTCCTTTAGTTACTAAAAGAAAACCATTCAGCAGAGTAAATGCTTTAATAGAAGAACAAGATAAAGAAGAAATAAAATCCAGACTACAGAATTCACTTCTGAGCTTCCAACAGTGCAGAAGTCTTTATATAGTCAGGCTCTCTCTTGAACACATGTCACGCCCATGTCCACTTGTGGAACCCAAATATTCTGGGGTGTTTCTAGCAAACTAGATGAGGAAGCACCACATTTTCTTTGAATTTTGGGGGGCTTTTTAGTTTCCTCCAAGACGACTCCCTTCTAAGTAAAAGGGACAGTGGTACAATAAACTCAATAACAAACCCAGTCATCAGAGCATGTTGACCTTTACTCCAGCAATTCATTTCTAGAGGAGCCCTCTGAGGGCACATCTAAGTCATCTAGGTTGTAGGAAGAAGGGCTTTAGTAAATACTAAAAGTATGATTTCCCTGAATTTGGAGGTAAATTAGCATTTAAGAACTCCTGCTCGGCCTCCCCAACAGAGCATCAGAAATGAGGAAAAGTCCTTCTTTTCTCCTTACTCCAGAATAGTTTTGGTGTAGGAAGAGCTGGGGTGTGGCTCTCAGCAGGCAATTACAATTTTTGGCAGAACAGAGGAAGGGTTTGGTTCCCTGAGGAGCAGGCCTGGCTCTTTACAGTGCCTGAGGCAGGGCAGACACCACCTGCAAAGAGCTTCTTGCTCAAGAGAGAAAGGACGGGTACTTGAAGGTATTCAGATACCACAGTGGTAAACTTATTTCCTCAAATACTCATGGGGAGGACTTTGTGGAAAGTTAGACAACCTGTATGTGCATGGAAGAGGGCCCAGGGTTGGGTTGCTTGTACTGCAGAATGAGAAATTGACTACTGTATAAGATGGTAAGGCCTCCATAGTAAGTTTGGCCTTTACAGACCTGCTCCTTTGGGATGTCTCGGGCATGTCTACGGGAGTTGGGAAACTAGCATTTTAGAGAAAATATACCAAGAGAGGAACTGGGGACTCTGACTATAAAAATCAAAGAATCTTAGAAAATGGACTTGAAAGGTAATTTTATTCACATCTGTCCTTTTACAGATGAGGAAACTGATGCTAGAAGGAAAGTATAGATAGTCATTTAGTTAGGGACAGTTAAATTTTCCCTGTCCGCACTGAGTCTACAGTATGCTAAGAATCTTGATTATACCATAGGGTTAGAAATGCTGGAATTAGCATCAGTACAGAATGGTGGAACATGCTGGAAAATCACCCAACTCAGTGCTGGAGGGTAAGGAAAGGCATGCTAGAAGTGATGTTTTAACCAGGACATTAGGAGTAAATTAATTGCTTGTTGAGGGTCCAAGGGTGATATAGGATGGAACTGTACAGAGGAAACTCAAAGGTGAGAAAGAATATAGTTCATCCAGAAATCTGAACAATTAAGATGACTTAGGTTAATGGAAAGAAAAGAGCATAAGGACAGGAGTCTCAGGAACAGGGCTCTGTGCTGGTACGGCGATGTGTTAGCAGAGTGACCTTGCACAAGTCACTTCTCTTGGGGTCTCAGTTTCCTCATATGTTATACAAAGGAGTTGGCCTAGAAGACAATGGAGAGTAGGTGGTCATAAAGACCTCATTTCCATGCCGCTGGCACAAAGGCCCTCAGGGGACTCGTGTTGAAGGGCTGGACGGTCACCTTGATCTCTGTCTTTGGAGCCACTCCATGTTCCTGCAGACATGTTGGGAGGGGGTACCAGGGAGACAGTGGAAACTTTCCAGGGACTTGGAGCTGCTAAAGTCGCCACCAAGTCCTGTTATCAAAATGAGACATTTGTATAGTCCTCACTTATTGATAGTCTGTGTCTAAAATGTCTTGTTAAGCCTGGAACAGGATAAACATTTAGTTGAGATTACATGGCTTGCTGAAAGAACTTTGAATGTTTAATAAGTAGAAAACAAATATTGATTGGAACTTACTAAAATTTTTGTATGTAGAATAAAAAACGTTTACCAAGGCTTTTAGACTCACTCAAAACATAGTAGGTGTTTCATAATGACTTTGACTTGATTTAAATAAATATATAATACATCTAGTAGCCTTGATGCTAGATATGGGTTACATGGGACTTGTTACTACTAGATTTAAAAAAAAAAAAAAAAAAAGCTATTTTTAGGATGAGTGCCCAATGTACTGACTTAAACTCATGGGATGTTTTCCTCTGTGTAAATGCTTTTCTCCTGACTTGAACAACACCTGTGGTGTGGCCAAACAAATGTCAATCAAGGTAAATCTATATCATCACATCAAAACATGTTGTAATCAAGGTCATAGGCCAAATTCATGTTTTATCACTCATCTGCTAAGGTCTTTGTCTTGCTTAGAACTGTTAGAATGAGCACTTAGAGGAACTGGTCTGTAGGTGATATATGGATAACTGATTCCGTTTTTAAAGGAAGTGGCTTCTGTTGTTAAATAACTATAAAATAGGTGCCCTCTGCTTAGCTGTAACCCATAGTCTTTTAAACTGCACCCAAGAACCATTTAAAATATGTTGGTAATGAGACTGCATTCAAAGAAGTAATGAAGTTAAATTTGGGAAGGTTATAGTTTGGTTTCACAAAAATACATGTCAAGCTGTTCCGCCGCAGTGACACCTGGTGCCAGATATTGCACCGTAACCAATCAGTCCGTGTGTCGTTTCATTTCCACTCAGCCCAAACAACAGATGTGACTGGTGAAAGATATTTTTCTAGGAGGGGAGATTTCAGGCAAGACTTTTAAAGGCAAGAGAATTTAAAAGCAGCTAGTGTGAGAGTTACATCAAAAAAATCTAAAACTTAGAGAAAGCCATAGACAGTCTTTGAAACAGATGTGTAACTGCAGTGTCATCACCGCCTTCCAGTTGAGAGACACCAACAGGCACCCCCACTCCCTGTCTTGAGAGTGACCTAGAGGGTGGCTGATAGCGACTCCAGAAACCACCACAAGGGGGAGCATTGACTTGGAATGTCAAGCGCAAGGGGGCAGGATCTGGGGGAGTGGAGAGCCTGGATGTTGTAAGGCCTGCTTTATAGCAAACCTTCACCTGCTCAGCCCTCTCCCAGGTTGGAAGTCATGCCTGCAAGGCTCAGTCCACGTGAGTGGAGTCCTATCGGCCTCGTTTTTGAGTCCCTACCAACCTCTGGTTCCACAAGTCACCCCTCAGGATCTGGAAGCTTCTCAAACAAAATATTTTCTTTTACTCCCTTTCCTGAACTTTGTGTGTGCCGCCTTACCTCCTAAGAGAGCTTGCCTCAAGTGCAAGAAAAGGTCGGACCTGCCTATTCGGCCTTAGCGGCAATTTCCCTTCCTAAGGCTGTCCAAGATGACTTCCCCATAAGGGAAAATACTTAGGATCATTCTGCTAGAGAAAGGGCATGGAGCAATTTATCCAACTCCCAGGCACCTTCTCCAACCCATTCTGGAAATAGAAATAGAAAACTATTACAAAACTAAATAGAAATAGAGAACTCTTCCTATTTTCTGTTTATTATCCATGTAAGGATGCCACCTTTTACTAAAAATAAGTTTGGGGTCTGGTGTGACATTTCCAATTGAGTCTTAGAGATAACCAGCCAAGGAAAGTAAAGGAGAAAAGAAAATAATTAGTGAAGAATTTTTTTTTTTTGACTGAGTTTCGCTCTGTTGCCTTGGGTAGAGTGCCCTGGTGTCATAGACCACAGCAACCTCAAACTTCGTGGCTTAAGAAAGAGACTGAGTCTCTTGCCTCAACCTCCCAAGTGGTAGTTGGGACTACAGGCATGCGCCCCAACACCTGGCTAGTTTTTTCTGTTTTTTGTAGTAAAAGACAGGGTCTCATTCCTGCTCAGGCTGGTCTGGAACTCCTGAGCTCAAGGGATCCTTGAGCCTGGGCCTCCCAGAGTACTGGTATTACAGGAGTGAGCCACCGCACCTGGCCTCATGAAGAGCTCTTAAATAACCATTGTTTCCCTCTCCTAAAACTCTGTAAATGTGAGTTAACACAACATGTATGGAATATAAACCCAAATTTAATGAACAGTTTTTGTTTTGGTTGCCCTGTAAATTGTCCCTATGGATTCTAGTGCCAAAAGAAAACTATACAGCTTTTAAGTATTAATATTGCATTTTTTTCTAGCTTTTGAATTTTATTTTTGCATCTGAGGTGTTAGATCAGAGGTACTTAAGGCCAGTGCAGGTCATTTCTGTGTACAAAGTTACACTCATGTTGACAATTCACCTTCACTAAATTGGCCAAAAAGTGGGGGGGGCGGGGGGGGGGAAGAAAGCATACTATGTGTGTGATATACTAGTTTTGGAAAATGAGGACAGTTTAAGGATCTGGTTAGAGTTTGCCTGTCCCTGTACCCTAAGATTCACTACTCCCATTATTGCAGTCACTTTGGAACAGATAAATTAACTAATGACCAGAAAGCTAGAAAGGAATTAATTAATCAAAGGAAAAAGGTCATAACTTACTGTTGAAATCTGCCTTCTCAATCTTCTAAGGGAGAGATTTGCTGATGTAAGAATATTACTGATAATAAGCATTTATATTTCTGAAACTCTTCATAATAAACCACCTTTGCATACATTATGGCTTTTGATTTTCCCAGTCAGCCTGAGAAACAGACTCAGTTATCATTCTTGACAAATGAGGAAAGGATGGATGTCAGGTTTAAGGTCACCCAAATAACTGTTGGAATCAGCACTCAAAGCCAGACCTTTTGATTGGGGAATTCATGCCTTTTTCATATTCCTGGTGCTACTTTCTAAGAAGCAGAAAGCAGGATCATTAAATTGCGAGGCCTTTCAAGAATAATTACAGTTGCAGGCAAATAGCATCTTTAAAACAAGGCTGCATATTTCTTTGCAAGAGACTTCATAAAACAGGCTTTTCTACTCACTTGTTACTGTCAGCAGTGAGACATAAAACTTGAAAATGTCGTAAAGGACTGAGTTAGAATTTTGATGCTGTGAGCCTTTTAAATGCCCCATTGTCTCTGAAGAGATGAACAATCCAGCCTTTGTACTACAGGCATTTTTCTTCAATCCCAGATCCCTGGAAGGCCCCCATTCCTCAGAAGGACTGTTGTCTTTTTCCTGCCACAACATCAGTGTGACATATCTCACACTTAAGACAGCAGCCTACTCAGACCCCATTCATAGATTCCTCCAGAAATTAATATCTGCTACCACCACCCCCTCCAAAAAAAAAGGCTCTGGCTTTGTCAAAAGAGTTATTGGAAATGGAACTTGTGAAAAACCTTTACGATGCAATGCGAACCCAGACAATAATGTTTTGTAACAGTTCTGTTTGAAGTGTACTGACGGGAATTAATCATTTTAGTTAACAGAATTGCTCTTTGTTATGTAAACTTTGTAAACTCCACCTCCTATGACCTCTTGCATTTGGGGAATCCACTGTTCAGAACTGTCATCTTTCTGTGGGCAATAGTATTCCTGTGGCAACTTCGGGATCAAATTACCACTTGACCTCAAAGTTCATACTGCTGCTGGGCTGGATGTCAAGCCAAGCGAAGATGAAAATACTGTAAAATATGTACACACACAAGTCCCATTTCCCAAGAATTAAGGGGAGTGAGAATTTGTTTTCCCATTTCACCTCTTCAAAGATAGCCTGCCACTGTCAAAAATGACCATGACTCTAAGAATATCATTTCCAGAATAATATATGTCTGTTCACTTTAGAGCTCTCTCTCTTCTTTATATATAAATTTAGTCCTTTGGAGAAGATAGACAATTTGACCTGGGATTGTGTGCTTTTAGACTGAATTTTTTAGAATCAAATAAGGTTGCTTCCCACCACAATCACTATCTCCCCACAAGTGGAATTTCCTCACCACATGGTTTTCTGAACACCTCTGGCATGGCTTGAACCAGCTCTTCCCATCTTAGCCAAAAGACTTATATTCTATAAAACTACCCCACCACCATTACCACCAAGATGACCTGAATGTCCAAATCCATTCTTCAGTCTCTTTTCTATCCATGAAAATCTAGAATAACTTAACAAAGATCTATCCAGACTCCTGGAACTACAGTTAGAAGAGTTTGTCTCCTAACTTGGTAACCACCTAGAGTTGGCTGTGAAGTGCTCAATCCCTGGGCTTCCCACTAGTGTGTAGCTAATAGGTTAGTTGTTAACCCCAAATTGTTTACCTGCAAATCTTTCAAGAGTGACAAGGGCTGTAACAATACAGAAGTATAACTCACATTAAAGAAAGCAGGTGTCGGGCGGTGCCTATGGCTCAAAGAAGTAGGGTGCTGGCCCCATATGCCAGAGGTGGCGGGTTCAAACCCAGCAGCAGCCAAAAACTGCAAAAAAAAAAAAGAAAGAAAGAAAAAAGGTGTCAGAGTAAGTATTATAAAAAAGATCTGAGATCACATCTTACCTCTGGTATTCACATATGACCATGTGATGTTGAGCAGATGATCAAATGTCTCAGGACTTACCTCTTGTATTATAAGAACAGCATGTGGTAGAAATTGAATGAAATAATGAATATTAAAGCAGAACTTCAATACTATTGAGTTAATTCTATTTTCATTTAATTTTCAACAAGTGGTAGGTTGTTATAATCATGACTGGTCACTCCTTTTTATTATTGAAGTCCATTCCCCACTTGATTTTCAAGTGAAAATTAGGAAACCATACCAAAAAGTAGACCATTATTATTTTTAAAATTCTATCTTTTTTCTTTTCTGCCCTACGTTTTCAATACTCATTGCCATCAGTAAGAACACATGGGAATTTAATCAGTTGGTTTTTAAAAGAAAAGGATAACGTAATGGAAAGTTACAAAAGCAAAGCAGTTAGCCCTAATGCTCCTTTCTTTGAGGATAAAAGAAAAAGTCCTTACCAGTTTCACACAAACTTTATCTCCCATCTAAGTGGAACAAGATGAAAGATCTGACTCACATATTTAGCACAATCAATGACCCTATGAATACAGGAGGCTGGTGGTAGTGAGCTACTTGTCCGAGCCACCCAGTTGTCTTGTAACCCTACCTGGGTCTTCAGTGCCCCCCCCAGCCTTATCAGAGCTGCTGGGAAATGCAGTGCACTTGTTCACCAGCTGCAGGGGTGTACTGTGGCTCTTCCAAGGAAAGGACATGGCAGGCATAGTCATTTGAAAACTTATCTGCCAGCCCATCAAATGTTCACTGGTAAACAGGTAATCTGAACTGATGGATTCCTGCAGACAGGGAGCAACTGAGTCCCCTTGCCAAAGACGAAGAGAAGAATTTGCCTGATTCAGAGTGTGGGCGCTGGACCTGCCAGCCGCTGAATAGCCTTCCATTAAAGAACACAGAAGCTTTTGCGCTGGTTATCAAAAGCCAGGGCATGTGGGCATTAAGCCCAGTCAGGGCCTGTAGTGTCTCCCTGGGAGGACATCTGAGACCAGGCTAAGCCAGCAAGGCCATGTCCTAGGCTTCCCCGGACAAGAGCTCCTTCAGCTCTTGCAGAAGAAACTTTTAGCACAGATGTTATTTAGTTTTCTAACAACTGCATCAACTACAACAATATGTAAACAGATGTATATGAAATATACCTGGAGGAAAAAAAAATACCCAAATTGAGTTAGTTCTATTTTCATTTAATTTTATAACATTCATTCGTTTAATATAGGGAAATAGAAAGAAAACAAATGAGCTAGAATCTCACTGCCTGAGAATTTCTTTTGACATCATTTTTGGAACTTTTATCCCAACTCAATGCATGTACTGAAAAGTGTACAAATTAGAAGTGCACAGTTTGCTATATCTTCACACACCTTCGTTGCTGGGACTAGCTCCCAGATTAAGGGGAAAAATATTATCTACTCCTCAGAGGTCTCCTTCACACCTCTAGGCACTACCCACCTCCAAGTGTAGTGGAAGTCCAGAATCTCAATCTGGACTTCTCACAGCTAGGTTAGTTTTGTGTTGGTAACTTTTCCCTAATTAACAAAAATCATACAGATAAATTTGAAAGTACAGAACTATAAACAGGAGAGCAAAACCCTTCCTACCTAATTAGCCCTTTCCCTGAATGTAGCTTCTGTTAATAGATGTTTTGTTGTTTGGTTGTACTTTAGACTCCCTCACATGTTTATGTCACTTGCCAGCATTATTGTATCACCTCATGTTTTCCCCCCTTCTCCTCCCTTTCCTCTCCCTCCTCCTCTTTAATTTACACACATCAAATATATATATTGTACTATTCCCCCCTACACCGAAGATGTTTGTAAGGATTTCATACTGCTCTGATTTCATACTGCAGTGGCAGGGGGCGGAGGAGGGGGAAGGAGGTACAGTTTATATTTTGTAACTAAGTAAATGATGTTCTCAGTTAGCAGAAAGAAAGAAAAAAAAAAGAAATCTTTTTCTCTAGTCTGTAAAAAAGTAAATTAAGGCCCCTGTGGCAATGCCTTTCCCTTCTCACAATTTCTGGGTCCTTCTGTAACATAACTCATCCCTTGAGAAAGACCCTCTATGCTTACATACCAGAAAACTCAGTCCCATCAGAGGTTGCCATGTAGCAGCTTACAGATAAGCCTGTTCCTGAACTATTGTATTTGTTGGTCCGTTCTTTTCTTCCTCCCTCCCTCCCTTTCTTCCTTCCTTTCTTTCTTCTATCAGGTTGGAAAATGAAAGACATTTTTTTTTTCCGAAACAAAATGTCTAGAGATCACCTAAATTTCCTTCAGTGAGCTGGCTTAACTTTGTTTTTCTTTGGCAGAGGAAATTGCCATTTAGAGAGGCATTTTCCAATATTGCAGACTTAAGCCTGCAACTTTATTTTTTTTAAATATATTTTTCCAATAGGTGGCACTAGTGTGTCTGGCTAGAATTAACATGTGCCCAGTGGGGAAAATTGTATAGTTCAAAATAGCTGCACTTAACCACTTATCAACAAGTTTCTTTTACACTCTTAGGGGCTATTTTGACTTCTCAGCACCTCAAATAGGGTCATGATACTCACACTAGCATTTCAGAAAATGGCTTGTGCCTTGTGGGTAGTGAAAAAAAGATTACAGAAACAGAGAGAGAGAATACATCACCAATAAAGAGTATGCCCTTTGCCTTTTAGCTCCTTTAGGGTAATATTAACATCTGAAATTTAAAGTCTAGGATTGAAATCTTCCTTTTATGTACAGCTAAGCACCATAGAGGCAGCAAAGGTCTAACTTGCCACAAGTCATCTACTTGGAATAAAAGTTTGACATGGACGTGCAGAGAGCAAGACACTTGGCTTCTGTTTCAGGCTTTTCATTTGTGAGATAGAAATAATAGTGCCTTTCCCCAAAGAATCATTACAGTTGATGATGTCTCAAGAGAAGAGGTTACTTTCCATTCAAGGTCAATTTATATTATGCCCACAGAAAGACTTTAATCTTGACTGCCTTTCAGCAATGCAGTGAAGGGAAAATTGGAGCGACTCTGGGCATCAGCGAGCTCGGGGGAAGATGAGACTGTACAGCTTGTGGTTGCCTGCATTGTATTGAATATCACCCCAGTTCCTTGCCTTTTCAGCCTGCATCACCCTACAAGAATCATCTAAACTGTCTTTGCTTATTAAATCATCTGTAAAAATGGAATTAAATATAATAAATTTTGTTCCTTTTATTAAGAGTAAACAAAAAGCCAGAGCTCTTCAAAGCACCAGGTTTGAGTTGTAGACACAGTTTTAGTTTTCACACTTGTGGATACTGGGAAATATTTATATGGTCATTGTCCAGTCTCCTATCATACAACTCCTAAAATCCTTGAATCTCAAGAGTGGTACAATTGTCTTTTGTATGCTGAGGAGATGACTGGCGGTTGGGCTGCCCTCGGTAGCTTTACGATGGTGGCGGGGAATCGCCAGAAAGACCAAGCCAGGATTAGAGGACTAGAACTTTCAGCTCCTTCCCCCAGCCTTCCAGGAGGGGAGAGGGAGTGAAGATGAAGCTGATCGCCAATGGCCAGTGGTTTAATCTATCATGCCCGTGTGATGAAGCTTCCATCAAACCCCAAAAGGACAGAGCCTTCCAGATAGCTGAACACGTGGAGGCTGCTGGAGGGTAGCACACCTGGTGGGGCGTGAAGCTCTGGGCCCCTCCCACACACCTTGCCCTACGCATCTCTTCATCTTTATCCTTTGTAATATCCTTTCTAATAAACTGGCAAATGTCAGTGTTTCCCTGAGTTCTAGCAAATTAATCGAACCTGAGGAGGTGGTCTTGGGAACCTCAGTTTACAGCAGGTCATCAGGAGCCCAGGCCACAGCCTGTGCTAGGGACTGGCAACCAAAGTGGGGGGCATTAATGTAGGACTGAGGCCTTACCTGTTGCATCTGATGCCATTTCCAGGTAGAGAGTGTCAGAATTGGATTGAAGTAGAGGACATTTGGCTGGTATCTGTGAGAGAACTGCTGTGGTGGGAGAAATGCTTCACATTGTGGGGATTAGAGGGGAGCTGAAGTATGTGTTGGCTGTGTGAGACTAGGAAAAATACTTTGGTGGGGGTTGTTTTTTTATTCCTCCAGTAGTTCTTTGAGATGCTGTATTTTGTGTTTGAAATATTTCATAATTAAACATTAAATAATTTTTAGTAAGCATCACTGTGTTTTGAGGAAAAGGCAATATGTAAATTCAAGATAACTTTATAAAACTTTTATTCACAAAAGTGATACCAGGTAATATTAAAGAACCCACAAGGGGTGTTCCCTCTGCTGGCTCACCACACTAAAAGTCATTACTAAGATGATGAGGACTGTCAAGGAAGAACAGAGATTGACTGTGGAGGACATCAGCCAGGATTGCCTCAAATCTGCCACCCTGAATGATGGAGTCAAGGGTTTTTCTAGAGGTGAAATGAATAATGAATAATGCATAGTGTGAGTGAGCATAACTACATATTTGGGGTGCCGTGCAAGGCATGCAAGTGCAGGGAGAAATCATACAGGCCCATTAGGGTAAGCCAAACCTCCCAGCATGACGAGGTTTGTGGTCTACTGAGCTGGGGGTAATGTTGGCCGTCTTTTTGTGTTACAGAGAGTGGGTTTCTCAGCCTGTCCTTGGGCAAGATTTGTGGTGGAATGCCCACTCATCTTGATTTTTCTGAACAATTGGGTAGTAAAAAGGCCCAGTGATTATCTTCTTATTGCAAGGAAGGTCTGCTCTTTCTGAAAAACAATTCAAGGGAGAGGATCAGTGAAACAGAAAATTATTAAGTTCTGGTCAGCAAATCGTAGTAGCCTGGGAACCTGAAATGTCAGAGAACCTCAAAAAAGTCATTTTTGTTCATGGAGTCAGTTACAGTAATATTTACAATGTAGAAAATTATGGAGGGGAAGATGAAGGGCTACAGAAATCACCCTCTATAGGAGAGAGATCCACACTTACCATCACCTTAACACTTTTCATGATTGTGAACAGCATTTCTCACAAAAGGGCTTGTTAAGACATAACAAATACACAAAATAGGGCTGCTCTAATTTGCTAAGGATACATTCTGCACCTTCTAAATCCACTTAAACCGTTGACACTATTACATGGGGCAGAAGACTCAAGTAGATGGCTTGTAATATCCTTTGTCAGATTAAATGATGTTATTCATTCAAGGAGTACTTACTGAGTACTTGTTACATGGAAGACACTATGCTGGGCGCTAGGGTGTTCACTAGTGAGCAAATGTGGCAGGAAGACAGGCATCCATCCACAAATCAGATGATCTGGTACTTGAATACAAGTATAATAACGGAGGTTATGACATTGTTATGTAGAGCAGATGGGGTATCTGACCTAGTATAGGAAGCTAGGAAACTGGGCTTTCAACTCTAAAAGAGAATCAACTAGACAAATAGAGAAAGGGGAAATAAAAAAGAAATGGTCTGTGCAAAGGCCCTGCAGCAGGAAAGAGCTCCAAATTATCTGAAAACAGAGCATAGTGATGGGGGTGATGATGGATACCAGGTATGTGTATGTCACCCTGAGACTAGAAAGTTATCAGGAGCCCTCTGGATTGTGAGTGGACTCTTAGGACTGATACTTTGGCTTTTATTCAAAATAAGGTTAGATTCCATTGAGGAATTTTAATCAGGGAGTATCTGCTGCTGAAATTGGGCTTCCCAGTTGAAGTCGAACTTAGGCAGGGACAGGAGTGGTTATGTTTAGAGGCTGAGAGCCTGCCAAAATAGTTCAGGCAAGAAATGATGGTGGAGGCAGTGGGTGTGGAGAATGACATTTAAAAAGCAACACCAGCAGGACTCCATGCAATTGAATATGGGTAGAGGAGGAAGGCAATAGAAAGGGTGCCTTCCAGGACAAATGTACCGTATTAAATCAGGTTGTTTATGTATATACCCGCCTTGGCTTTCTCATATATGAACTGGGGATAATAAAGGGATATTGTGATGATAAAATAAATATTAGCCATGATCATTGTTAATTTTTAAAGAAAAATAGCATATAGAATATTTTCTCAGAACAATGAAGAACATGTCCTTATATTAACAAAGTGTATCTTGTGCTGAAACATACAACTTAAGATGCTGCATTTGAGTAATTAACATTATGGCCATGCTATACAAATCACAAAAATCTCAGTAGCTGTATAATAAAGATTTATTTCTATTTCATGTAATATGGACTGTAGGGCCATCTCCCTTTTAAATAGAAGATGTGACCTCCAAACTCACCACAATAGAGGAGGAAGGAAGTACAGAAGGCATTACCAGCTGTTGTATTTTTATTTTTATTTTTTAAATTTCAGATTAATGCAAGGGTTCAACTAGGTTACCATGTTTGCATTTCTTAGGTAGAGTCCCTCTTGTAGTTGTGCCCCACACCTAAGAAGTGTGCCATACACCCTTACGTTGTGCCCATTAAGTGGGAGCACACTCAACCCCCACCCTTCTCCCCTCTCCCCCTTCCTTCCTTAATCCCCTCCCCCCCATTTGTATTGAATTGAGTTTTTCTTTTATGTGGACATGTATTAGATTGTCTACTGACTTCATATTAGAATTGAGTACATTGGATACTTGCTTTTCCATTCTTGTAATACTTTACTAAGAAGAATGTGTTTCAGGCTCAGCACCCATAGGTCAGTGAGTAGGCCACCAGCCACATACACCAAAACTGGCAGGTTTGAGCCCAACTTGGTTCTGCTAAACAGCAATGACAACTGTAACCCAAAAATAGCCAGGCGTTGTAGCGGGCACCTGTAGTCCCAGCTACTCAGGAGGCGGAGGTAAGAGAATCACTTAAGCCCAAGAGTTTGAAGTTGCTGTGAGCTGTAATGCCACAGCACTCTGAAGGTGACATAGTGAGACGGTGTCTCAAAAAGAAAAAAAAGAATGTGTTTCAACTCCATCCAGGTTAATACAAAAGATATAAAGCCCTCCTCTTTTTAATGCTTGAATAGTATTCCATAGTATACATATATCACAGCTTGTCAATCCATTCATGAGTTGATGGGCAAGAAGGCATTACTGGCCGTTAATAACCTTGACCCGGAAATGATAATGAGTGGCTTCCACTAACTGCTCCTTGGGCAGAACTAGATGCATAGCCCTAATCTACCTACAAAGGAGACTGGGAAATATAATGGAGAACACAGAACATCTGGTGAGCAGTAACCATTTTGGCCACAGGTGCCATTGTAAGACAAACAAACATGGCCTGCTTTATTTTTATATCACCTGCCGGTCTTCTGTAGACAACTGGATTTGCAACTCTAGCATATGAAACCAATTCAAAGTCAGAAGAGCCACTTTCTAGTTCTGTTATTTCTTAAACCAGGGAAATATAACCAGAGGAATTTTTCTCTGGGAGATTCATTTCTTCCCTCACTGCTAGAGAAGCAAAGATATTCTTTTTTTCTCTTTCTGCCAGGAGCAGGAAGTTGTTCTAAGTTAAGTTGATTATGCTGTTGACACAGCAACTTTGACATTTAATCCAAAGTCAACAAAAGAGAAAGGGAAAGAAAGAAAGCATTCTGATTAGGGGCTCACAGGTATGAGAAGTAGTAAAGTCTTTTCAATTTGTAGCTTATAAACCTGATCTCGTTTTTTGTTTTGGATTTGAAGCTTTATAAACCCCGATGTCTTCCAGCATTTACAGAATAATTCTCAGAAGATAGACAAATGCCTGCACAAGTCCAATCAGTAGGGTGAATCCAGATGTTTTGCTTGGAATGGAATTTCACCAAAAGGAATTCAGGCTATGGCTTTGCATTCTGGAGAATGTCACATTGATCAATACAGCGGGCACCAGAGCTCACTGGCTAGTTTCAGGGGTTGAAGGCCAATGCCAATTGCCAGGCTGCCAAGGTTAGTGAGGCTATGTTGTTCTAATCTCATCTTAACTGGGGTTTCCAAGCTGCAAATAGGGAGACAGGGAGACTGAGCTGGGAGGAATAGTCTGTGATGAGTGATGAGGCTTTGTCAATTATACCCAATGTGTACAATTCATAAATCAGGGAATATTTCCTGATCTGAAAATCTGGATTCACAGCTTTGGTGATGATTTTTAGTTAAGTTCTGAGGAGTTACAAGTAAGAACTTGAAAACATCATCAAAACTCCAGATCTGATAAGCCATCTGTGTGTGCTCAGGGAAGAAATGTTTTAATCTTTATACTCTTTGAAAGAGGAGAAAGGTGATGTTGGTAGATTCATAAAATATGTATGATGGCAGAGAGTCAAAGTTGAAAAGAAAATCATTTCTCCAGCTTCACATTCTGCCTGATCCATCTTCTAATGTTGCAGGAGCCATCAATCCTAGTGCCATAATAATTTCTGAAAAGAAAAGAAAATTGTCCCAAAAAGGTAACAGATTCATTCTATGACATATCATTATCATCACTGGGTGGCATTTGTTAGAAGTTCAGAAAAGTTAGGGAAACTTACTAGGCACTTAAACTCCTTTGGGAGCGATAACGATCTTTTTCACCTATCCTTTGCTTTATCTCTATCCCAAATCCAGAGATTGGGACAGAAAGCTCCATGATAATAAGACATCCCAAATATAACCTCTTAATACCTTTACATGAAAATCCACCAGGCTTACAATTCTTTTTTAGTCTTAATTATATGAGACAATCCAGAAACTCTAAAACCATATTCAGTAAGGTTAATACTGGATATTGCAGTAGAACCTCCATAGTTGACCATCTTCCTACATTGACCACCTCCTTAAGTTGACCTAATTTTCTTTTTTTTTAAATTTCAGATTAATGTAAGGGTATAAACAATTTGCATTTGTTAGGTAGGGTCCCTCTTGTAGTTGTGTCCTACACCCAAAAGTTGTGCCATATACCCTTACATAATACCCGTTAAATGGGAGCACACCAATCCCCTCCACCTTTCCCCTCTCCCCAACTTGTATTGAATTGAGTTTTTGTCTTATGTGGGTGTGTAATATGAAGCAAGATCATCTACTGGCTTCATGTTAGTATTGAGTATATTGGATATTTGGTTTTCCAAATACTAAAGAGCATCTGTTTCAACTCCATCCAGGTTAATACAAAAGATGTAAGTCTCCATCAAGTTTTATGGCTGAATAGTATTCCATGGTATACATATACAGTTTATTAATCCACTCCTAGGTTGATGGGCATTTAGATTGTTCCTATGTCTTAGCTATTGTAAATTGAGCTGTGATAAACTTGACCTAATTTTCATAGATCAGACATGCACCACATGCACATCATCAGTGTAACTGGCCTAGTTCCTTATGTTGACCACCTCCATATGTTGACTGGTCAACTTACAGAGGTTCTACTGTATGTGTTTAACAAACTAAGAATACCTTTCCTTATATTTCCAGATTTTTTCTTCTTTCAGTATTCAAGGTAGATATTAGTTGGTTAAAGAAAGACTTGTGATAAGTATCTCACTTTCAGACTAGTTTCATTTTATCTCTGCCTGTTTTCTTATCCTTGTTATCATTTTTTTAGTAACTTTTTTGACATTATCAACATCCTTACAGTAATTTCCTTTACTTTTTAAACCAGACAGTTTCTGCTGCTTGCCACCAGAATTCCTCGTTACATTATTTATTCTTCCTGGCATTTGAATTGCTCCGTTCTTGTGTGCCTCTCCAGCTAGACTGTGACATCTTTGAGGATGAGTTAATTTAGTCTCCAGCACACCTCATAATGTCTCATAATGCCCAGCATAGAACCTTAAAAACAGACAGTTAAGAGTGTGGATTCTAAAGTCTCTTCACTATGGTTAAAATTCCTGCTCCTTCCTTTACTAACCACGTGAACTTGCCTAAGTTAGGCAAGTTCACGTGGTTAGTAAAGTCTTGGTTTCCTCATGTAAACACAAGAGTACCTCCCTATTTTAAGGGCCTTTAGAGTAGAAAGTGCTTCATCAGTATTGACTATCACTAGTATAGCAACATGAAATTATATTGTTTAATATCTTACTATTTTATATTAATTTGTATATCATATACATATCTATGACATAATTACATACTTTATTAAATTTACCTATGATTATTTTATGTAAATTATACCTTCTTATGCTATATTTTTCATTATGTTATAATAACATAGTTATTATAAGTACTTAATAAAATAAATGCTTAATTGAATTTACTTGCTTCTCAAACTATAAGCTCAATTCTAATAGATACTATGAGGTTGTTTTTAAGAATCTGTGCTAAAATAAACACAATTCATCACAAAAACAAATTAAAAAATAAAGACCATATGATTCTCTCAATTGATGCAGAAAAAGCTTTTGATAATATCCAGCATTCTTTCATGATCAGAACACTTAAGAAAATGAGTATAGAAGGGACATTTCTTAAACTGATAGAGGCCATCTACAGTAAACCCACAGCCAATATCGTATTGAATGGAATTCAATTGAAATCATTTCCACTCAGATCAGGAACCAGGCAAGGTTACCCATTGTTTCCACTGCTTTTTAATATTGTAATGGAAGTCTTAGACATCACAATTAGGGAAGAAAAGGTGATCAAGGGTATTCATATAGGGTCAGAAGAGATCAAAATTTCACTCTTCGCAGATGATATGATTATATATCTGGAAAACACCAGGGATTCTACTACAAAACTCTTAGAAGTGATCAAGGAATACAGCAGCATCTCAGGTTACAAAATCAACACTCATAAAACGGTAGCCTTTATATATACCAACAATAGTTAAGCTGAAAAAACAGTCAAGGACTCTATTCCGTTCACAGTAGTACCAAAGAAGATGAAATATTTGGGAGTTTACCTAACAAAGGACGTGAAAGATCTCTATAAAGATAACTATGAAACTAGAAATAGCTGAAAATGTTAACAAATGGAAAAACATACAATGTTCATGGCTAGGAAGAATCAACATTGTTAAAATGTCCACACTACCCAAAGCAATATACAATTTTAATGCAATCCCTATTAAAGCTCCACTGTCATACTTTAAAGATCTCGAAAAAATAATACTTCATTTTATATGGAATCAGAAAAAACCTCAAATAGCCAAGACATTACTCAGAAATAAAAACAAAGCAGGAGAAATCACGCTACCAGACCTCAGACTATACTATAAATCGATAGTGATCAAAGCAGCATGGTACTGGCACAAAAACAGAGAAGTAGATGTCTGGAACAGAATAGAGAACCAAGTGATGAACCCAGCTACTTACTGTTATTTGATCTTTGACAAACCAATTAAAAACATTCAATGGGGAAAAGATTCGCTATTTAACAAATGGTGTGGGGTGGACTGGCTGGCAACCTGTAGAAGACTGAAAGTAGACCCACACTTTTCACTATTAACTAAGATAGAGTCTCACTGGATAAAATATTTAAACTTAAGACATGAAACTATAAAAATACTAGAAGAAAGTGCAGGGAAAACACTTGAAGAAATCGGCCTGGGTGAATATTTTATGAGGAGGACCCCTTGGGCAATTGAAGTAACACCAAAAATACTGGGACCTGATCAAACTAAAAAGCTTCTATCACAGCCAAGAACACAGTAAGCAAAGAAAGTAGACAGTCCTCAGAATGGGAGAAGATGTTTGCAGGTATGTCTCCGACAAAGGTTTAATAACCAAAATCCACAGAGAACTCAAATGTATTAGCAAGAAAAGAACAAGTGATCCCATCTCAAGGTGGGCAAGGGACTTGAAGAGAAACTTCTCTGAAGAAGACAGGTGCACAGCCTACAGACGCATGAAAAAATGCTCATCATCCTTAATCATCAGAGAAATACAAATCAAAACTACTCTGAGATGTCATCTAACTCTAGTAAGATTAGCCCACATCACAAAATCCCCAAACCAGAGATGCTGGTGTGGTTGTGGAGAAAAGGGAACACTTCTACACTGCTGGAGGGAATGCAAACTAGTATGTTCCTTTTAGAAAGATGATTGGAGAACACTTAGGGATCTAAAAATAGATCTGCCATTCGATCCTACAATTCCTCTACTAGGTATATATCCAGAAGACCAAAAAATCACATTATAACAAAGGTATTTGTACCAGAATGTTTATTGTAGCCTAATTCATAATTGCGAAGTCATAGAAGAAGCCCAAGTGCCCATCGACCCATGAATGGATTAATAAATTGTAGTATATGTACACAATTATGGGCTATTATGCAGCCTTAAAAAAAGATGGAGACTTTACCTCTTTCATGTTTATTTGGATGGAGCTGGAGCATGTTCTTCTTAGCAAAGTATTTCAAGAATGGAAGAAAAAGTATCCAATGTACTCAGCCTTAGTATGAAGCCAATTTATAGCTTTCATATGAAAGCTATAACCCAATTATAGCCCAAGAAGAATTGGAAATGGGAGAGGGAGGGGAGGGGAGGAGGAAGGATGAGTGGAGAGAGGGTGATTGGTGGGACTACACTTATGGGGCATCTTACAAGGGTACATGTGAAATTTACTAGGTGTAGAATACGAATGTCTTAACACAATAACTAAGAAAATGCCATGAAGGCTTATATTAACCTGTTTGATGAAAATATTTCAAATTGTATATAAAACCAGTACATTGTACCCCACGATTTCATTAATGTACAAAGCTATGACTTAATAAAAAAAATTAAAATAAATAAGGCAGCCCACCCATACATAAATCTGCATTGAAAAAAAAAAGAATCTGTGCTAAAAACTTTCTCCTTAAGGGAAGTATTAATTTTTAACATACAGGTTATTAAAATGACAGCAAAGAGTTTTTATCATTGGCTAAATTTTTAGACCTCTATCTAAGCAGTCTTTACTTCACTGAAATGTTGTTGACTATTTTTCTTGATGTTGTAGATACTTCATGAGAATCTATATATTTCACCTGCCTTAATGTAATCCTTCCTAGACCAGCAGCATTATCTAAAGAGTTGGGAAAGCTGTAAAGTCCTATTTTTGTCTACCCACCTTGATCTTAGTATGGCACTTGACCCCGAGATTGTTCTATTCTTATTGCCTTCCTAAAGGGCCCTGTCTGCTTTTCTTCAGCAGACCCATTAATCAGTTTGATTTCTGCATCTGACCTCTCCAAGACATGGCATTGTTTCAGAGCGCTCTTCCACCTGGGCATTGCACAGGATTCTTTTGAACTTCATTCTGCTTTTCTTAGTACTAATATCAGACAATTTCTTTTGTCTTAGTGAAAAATTTGCATCCCTAGATTGAAATGGTTAATAACTCAACTATCATATTGTCAAAATGGTGAATAAGAATTGATTGTTTTTATTAAAAAAAATTAACACCCACCCTCCAAAAAAAAGCTTTACCAGACACTGCTATAATTAAAGTAGAATCTATTTATCTGTTCAGCAGTTATCAGTTGGGCTTGCAATGGGCAGGATTTACTTAGAATGTTGCCCTGAGTTAGAGATGGATGTGGCAAGTCCCTCCCTGTTGTAGAAGGGAATTCTCTAAAAGTGCTCAATGCCTATTTTTTATTTCAAACTCACATTACCAGTCCCTGAGTTCAAGTATAAATATAATAAGTTTCCCAAGATTTCCAAGAGTAGAAGGCATCTGGTAAGGGTGAAGGAAAGGAGGCAGGAAAGAGAAGGTGGTCAGGCAAAGAAGCTGATTAGGCATCATCTCAGTCCCCTCCATAACCTGGAATTCTTCTCATGCACAACACAAATAGGGAAACGCAGGCTGAGAGAAGTTCTGGCAACATTTTCCTGGTCACACAGCCAGAATGTGCCAGAGCCATTTGGTGGGCTGCAAAGCTTATGCTCTTCCATCTCATCTACCAAACTGCCCCACAGTTGGAGAAAGGAGGGTGGAGGATGATAGGAAGAAACCAGGACACAGGTGGTTCTGATCAGTTAAGAGGCCTCCATTGTTCTAGGATCTGAGAAGATAGTCAATGAAAGATCAGTTAACTTCTATTAATTGTTACAGCCTAATCAGTGGGCATGTAGTTCACACAGTCTGTTAAATTTTTAAATACATATATCTATCTGCCAGTCATTCTGTCTATCAGTATTTAACTTAGAGAAATATTTGCACATTAGTAGAGAGATGCATGTGCATCAACTATGAAATTTTACATAAAGTGAAGAAATTGGAAACAACAGAAATATTCATTAATAATGAAATGATTAAATGAATTCTAGAAACCTATGCTATTAAATACTATGCAGATAAGATAGATCTATGTATGTTGAACATAAAAAGATTTTTATGACATATTAAATGAAAAAAGCAAGTAGTAAAAAATGCATATAGAATGATTATAATTATGCAAAACATTAATTTTAAAAGCTATATTTCAGAAAAGTGAGTGATGGGTTAAGAAGAGGGAAAGAGTACTTCCAAATCTGGGAGGGAGACAGCATCGGTAGTTTCATGCAGGAGTTGGGACTTGGAATACAGTGAAACACAGCAATGGTCAGGATTTACCCGAGGCTACCCGGCTAGTAGGGAGTTGACCTAAGATGTGAACTCAGTTCTATCTGAATATGGAGGTGGTGCCTTCAACTAAGATTTTTCTCACAATACAAATTGTAGGCAGCAAATATAAGATGTAGCTATAATTCACAGATAGAGGTATAAGATATGCATATGCATTTATTAAGTGTTTACCACGTGTTAGGTACTCCTCCAGAAGTTGTGTGGAATACAGGCAGTCCTCAGGTTACGCACAAGACAGGCTCTTCAGGTTGGTTCTTAAGTTGAATTTATATGTAGGTTGGAACAAGTACATTTACCTATTACCTGTAATAGCCTCCATTCTTAAGTGTAAGTTGTATGTAAGTTGGATGTTTGTAACTCGGAGACTGCCTGTATCTGGATAAATTAGAGTCTGGCCTTAATAGCTTGAAGTCTAATCAAGGAAAGAAGATGTATTTATAAATCTTTTTAGTATACAAGAGTAAGGAAACCATACCCCAAAACAAAATTATAGGGAAATTCAGAAGGATTAAAAAACCAAGAGAGAAAGATACCTTCAGCTGAGAGGCTGGAAGATGTACCAATCAAATACATTCAGCTGGACAAAACAAATGAACTAACAGGGACTAAACCCACAAGGTCTAATTCCTTAGCAAGAAGTCTGAAGCTAGACACTCCTAAACTGGTTAGGGTATCTCAAAAATATCAGGTCACAGGTTCTGGGAAGGTTGATTTTATATATAAATTTGGGCTACAGGATGCCCAGATACCTGATTCAACATTATTTCTGGGTGTATGTGCAAGAAAGTAGCGTTTTGATTGGTAGACTGAGTAAAGCAGGTGGTCTGTCTTCACCATCCCCTCCCCCAAGCTCCAGCCTGGGATGTGGGAAGGCATCATCCTATCTCAGGGCCTGCAATGTGGGTAGGCATTATCCCTTCTGCTCGGGGTCCAAATAGAACAAAAAGTCAAAAGAAGGCTGGATTCCCCCTTTCTCTGCCTGACTGCTGGAGCTGAGACACTGGTCTTCTCCTGCCCTGGATGCTCCTGGTTCTCAAACCTTCTTTATTTGGTTTAAAATCTACGCACACAATCAGCTCTCAGGCCTTTGAATTATCCCCACTGGCTTTCCCAGATCACCAGCTTGCAGATTACAGATCACAGGACTTCTCAGCCTCTATAATTACTTGACCCAATACCTTATAACAAATATCCCTTGATAGATAGCCAGATACATACATGCACACACACACACATACATGCACACATTCATACATCCTTCCTTCTATTTCTCTGGACAAGTCTAACCAATACAGATTTCTCCTATTCTCCCCAGTAATCCTTCATAGTTCAGTACAGCAGCCACAGCTTCAAGTATCTCAATGACATTCAAGGGCTGGATAGCAGGGGTAGAAAAAAAGTGGAGCTTTTGATGAGGGACATTTTCTTTGCATTTCTGAAAGACATTTTTTCTCAGATGCTTCCAGAGAAATATCTTCTTATATTTCCTTGGCCAGAACTAGGTCATAAGTCCTGGCCCACCTCCCACCTCCCCTCCAGGGACACTGTAACAGTGAGAGTACCATCCTGGCTTTTCCACTGTCTGTCATGGGACACTAGCAAGGAAGAAGGAGCTTTGTGGAACCAGGGAGTATCCAAGAGGGTCTGCCATAGCAGGTGACACGGCGGAAGCCACACTTGGTGTGGATCTGGAACAATAATGAAAAGGACATTTATTAGATTGTCTATCCAACATCCCTTTTCTAAGAACTGTCCTTCTGCAGTCCAAGGGGGAGCTGCCAAAACCACACAATACGTTCCTGTTCTCTGGGGATGCACGCAACAGATTTTAGCAGATACTGCCAAATTGCCCTTTCCTTTTGTTTGCTCCTCCCCAGGGGCATTGTAGCTTTCTTCCTTTGATTGAAGCTAATTGTGTAAGCATCTTACTCCTGCTCAGCTGTTTGTTTGATATTTGTTAATTCTTTGTGTTCAGTTTCCTGTATCAGTCAAGATCCCAATTGTTTCATCAGAAAGCATTTAACATAAAGTATTATTAACCAGAAAGCTGACAAGGCAAGAAAGCGACCCTAAAGTGTCACAGAGAAAGTGACTGCAGGAAGCAGTGATCACCCCAGGAGTCAGGGTAACAAAGAGGTTGAGATTATTAAAACTTGATAGAAACTCTTAAAAAGGAGAGATGGCGGTAGAGAAGGGGGTGGTAAAAGGCTTGGGAAAGAGCCCCACAGCCTGCGCTGGAACTCAGTCTTTTGAGGAGGAAGTACCTGCTGGTGCTGGTATCTCTGCTCCTGGACTGATAGTGGGAAAAACTGCAACTTGGAACCAACTTATCCTGTTGAAATCAAGGATTTGCCAGATTTAAACACCCCATACTGAAGAGATTCTGACAGCAGCCACAAGCCGAGCCAGGAGAAATAGGCCCCTTCTCCCACCTCCATCGGGCCAGGTCCCTCTCACTCCCCTTATTGGTGAAACCAACAGAGCAGGGGCCCCAGCGTCTCAGGGCAGAACATGGCAAGTTTGGAGCTAAGAGCTCCAGGCGTCATGGATGTATTGTTATTGCATCCTTATTAAATGGAGGTAGTAACAGGAAGTTTTGAGATTTACATTTTATAAATCATGTGAAGTAATTAGCAGAGTTCCTAGAGCCTGATAAGCACTCAGAAGATGTTGTTACTATTTTTTTCAATGAGCAGTTGTTGTGTGCCCACTATGTGCCAGACACAGACCTCAGTCATGAATGCACAGTAGGGATTCAGATAAACAGGTTCCTGTCACTGTGGGACTTGCATTTGGGTGAGGGGTGGTCCATGATAAACAAGGTCATCAGAAAGTGTTAAGTGATGGGCACATGGAACTGAGAAGAGATAGCTAAGATCAGGTAAAAACATGAAAAGACAAGACACAGAGAAGTAAGTATTTATGAAATATATACATATATATTTGACAAAGGATTTGTATCTGAATACAGTCACATGTCGCTTAGTGAATGATGGAGCTATGTTCTGAGAGAGCATTGCTAGGCAATTCTGTCACCATGAGAGCTCATAGAGTGTGCTCACACACCTAGATGGTATAGCCTGCTGCACGCCTAAGCTACATGGGATGGCCTCTTGTTCCAGCCTACAAACATGTAAGAATGTTATTGTACTGACTGTTATAGGTAGTTGTAACATAGGACGTTTGTGTATCTGAACATATCTGAACAGAAAAGGTACAGTAAAAATATAGTATAAAAGATAAAAATGGTATACCTGTATAGGGCACTTACCATGAATGGAATTTGCAGGACTAGAAATTTATCTGGGTGAGTCTAAGTGAGTGGTGAGTGAATGAGAATGCCTAGGGCATTACTATCCACTACTTAGATGTTATAAACACTGGACACTTAGGTGATATGTGTGTGTGTGTATATTTATATGTGTGTGTATATTTATATAGATTTATATATGTATATAAATATATATTATATATAATGTATATATAAATATGTGTATATAAAAATATATGTGTATATAAAAATATATATGTATATATAAATGTGTGTATGTATGTATATATATATATATATATTTTTTTTTTTTTTGAGACAGAGTCTCAACTCTGTTGCCCTGGGTAGAGTGCCATGGTGTCATCATAGCTCACAGCAATCTCAAACTCTTGCCTCAGCCTCCCAAGTAGCTAGGACTACAGGCATGTGCCTGGGAGATACAGTATCATTGTGATTACTGTTGAGGCAAAAGCAGAGTTATAGAAATGGTCTAGACAGGTGATCATGGAAGCACAGACTCAGCAGCAGAGGAGACAAAGAAAGTAGATGGATTTGAGAGATATACTTTGGAGATACAAAGCTGAGGACTTGCTTGTGGATTATGGATGCATAGGAAGTATGAGAAAGAAGAAAATGAAAGATGTTCCTAGGATTTTGGCCTCAGCTACTGGGTAAATATTGGCAGCACATTCTTTATTGTATAATAATAGGAAAGACTTAAATGGTGCTTACAGTGGGCCATGCCCACTTCTAACACTTTACATACATTAACTCAATATATATATATTTTTATTAAATCATAGCTATGTACATTAATGCGATCATGGGGCACCATACACTGGTTTTATAGACAGTTTGACACAGTTTCATCACACTGGTTAACATAGCCTTCCTGGCATTTTCTTATTATTGTGTTAAGACATTTATATTCTACATTTACTAAGTTTCACATGTACCCTTGTAAGATGCACTGCAGGTGTAATCCCACCAATCACCCTCCCTCTGACCATCCTCCTCCTTCCCTCCCCTCCCTCTCCCACTTCCCCATATTCATAGGTTACAACTGGGTTATAGCTTTCATATGAAAGCCATGAATTATGGGCGGCGTCTGTGGCTCAGTGGGTAGGGTGCCGGCCCCATATGCCGACGGTGGTGGGTTCAAACCCAGCCCCGGCCAAACTGCAACAAAAAAATAGCCGGGCATTGTGGCGGGCGCCTATAGTCCCAGCTACTTGGGAGGCTGAGTCAAGAGAATTGCCTAAGCCCAAGGATTTAGAGGTTGCTGTGAGCTGTGTGACACCACGGCACTCTACCGAGGGCGATAAGGTGAGACTCTGTCTCTACAAAAAAAAAAAGAAAGCCATGAATTAGTGTCATAGTAGGGCTGAATACATTGGATACGTTTTCTTCCATTCTTGAGATACTTTACTAAGAAGAATATGTTCCAGCTCCATCCATGTAAACATGAAAGAGGTAAAGTCTCCATCTTTTTTTAAGGCTGCATAATATTCCATTACATATACATATACCACAATTTATTAATGCATTCATCTATTGATGGGCATGTGGGCTTTTTCCATGACTTAACAATTATCAATTGGGCTGCAATAAACATTCTGGTATAAACATCTTTGTTATAATGTGATTTTTGGTCTTCTGGGTATATACCTAGTAGAGGAATTATAGGATTCAATGGCAGATCTATTTTTAGATCTCTAAGTGTTCTCCAAACATCTTTCCAAAAGGAATGTATTAATTTGCATTCCCACCAGCAGTGTAGAAGTATTCTCTTTTCTCCACATCCATGCCTACATCTCTGGTCTTGGGATTTTGTGATATGGGCTAATCTTCTGGAGTTAGATGATATCTCAAAGTAGTTTTGATTTGCATTTCTCTGATGATTAAGGATGATGAGTATTTTTTCATATGTCTGTAGGCCGTGCGCCTGTCTTCTTCCGAGAAGTTTCTCTTCAAGTCCCTTGCCCAGACTGTGATCGGATCGCTTGTTCTTTTCTTGCTTACACGTTTGAGTTCTCTGTGGATTCTGGTTATTAAACCTTTGTCGGAGACATACCTGCAAATATCTTCGCCCATTCTGAGGCTGTCTACTTTCTTTGCTTACTGTGTTCTTGGCTGTGATAGAAGCTTTTTAGTTTGACCAGGTCCCAGTATTTTTGGTGTTGCTTCAATTGCCCGAGGGGCCCTCCTCATAAAATATTCGCCCAGGCCGATTTCTTCAAGTGTTTTCCCTGTACTTTCTTCTAGTATTTTTATAGTTTCATGTCTTAAGTTTAAATATTTTATCCAGTGAGACTCTATCTTAGTTAATAGTGAAAAGTGTGGGTCTACTTTCAGTCTTCTACAGGTTGCCACCCCGCACCATTTGTTAAATAGCGAATCTTTTCCCCATTGAATGTTTTTAATTGGTTTGTCAAAGATCAAATAACAGTAAGTAGCTGGGTTCATCACTTGGTTCTCTATTCTGTTCCAGACATCTACTTCTCTGTTTTTGTGCCAGTACCATGCTGCTTTGATCACTATCGATTTATAGTATAGTCTGTGGTCTGGTAGCGTGATTTCTCCTGCTTTGTTTTTATTTCTGAGTAATATCTTGGCTATTTGAGGTTTTTTCTGATTCCATATAAAATGAAGTATTATTTTTTCGAGATCTTTAAAGTATGACAGTGGAGCTTTAATAGGGATTGCATTAAAATTGTATATTGCTTTGGGTAGTGTGGATATTTTAACAATGTTGATTCTTCCTAGCCATGAACATTGTATGCTTTTCCATTTGTTAACATTTTCATCTATTTCTTTTCTTAGAGTTTCATAGTTCTCTTTATAGAGATCTTTCACGTCCTTTGTTAGGTAAACTCCCAAATATTTCATCTTCTTTGGTACTATTGTGAATGGAATAGAGTCCTTGACTGTTTTTTCAGCTTAACTATTGTTGGTATATATAAAGGCTACCATTTTATGAGTGTTAATTTTGTAGCCTGAGATGCTACTGTATTCCTTGATCACTTCTAAGAGTTTTGTAGTAGAATCCCTGGTGTTTTCCAGATATACAATCATATCATCTGTAAAGAGTGAAAGTTTGATCTCTTATGACCCTGTATGGATACCCTTGATCGCGTTTTCTTCCATAATTGCGATGGCTAAGACTTCCATTACAATGTTAAAGAGCAGCGGAGATAATGAGAAGCCTTGTCTGGTTCCTGATCTAAGTGGAAATGATTTCAATTTAACTTCATTCAATACGATATTGGCTGTGGGTTTGCTGTAGATGGCCTCTATCAGTTTAAGAAATGTCCCTTCTATACCAACTTTCTTAAGTGTTCTGATCATGAAAGAATGCTGGATATTATCAAAAGCTTTTTCTGCATCAATTGAGAGAATCAGATGGTCTTTGTTTTTTAATTTGTTTATGGGCTGAATTATATTTATAGATTTACTTATATTGAATGAGCCTTGAGACCCTGAGATAAAACCCCCTTGGTCATGATGTAATATTTGCTTGATGTGTTGCTGGGTTCTGTTTGTTAGGATCATGTTGAGTATTTTAGCATCTATATTCATTAGTGATATTGGTCTATAATTTTCTTTTCTCATTGGGTCTTTTCCTGGTTTGGGGATCAGGGTGATGTTAGCTTCACAGAATGTGTTGGGTAGTATTCCTTCTTTTTTATATTTTGGAAAAGGTTGAGTAATATAGGTCCTAGTTCCTCTTTAAAGGTTTGGTAGAATTCTCACGTGAAGCCATCTGGTTCTGGGTTTTTCTTTTTAGGGAGATTTTGGATGGTTGATGCTATTTCAGAACTTGATATAGGCCTGTTGAACATTTTCACTTGATTCTGGCTAAGTCTAGGGAGGTGGCATGCTTCCAAGTATTTATCTATTTCATTCAGATTTTCATATTTCTGAGAATAGTTTCTTGTAATATTCATTAAGGATTTTTTGAATTTCTGTGGAGTCTGTTGTTATTTCACCTTTACCATTTCTGATTTTTGAAAATAGACATCTTACTTTTTTTTCTGGTTAGGTTAGCCAAAGGTTTATCTATTTTATTGACCTTTTCAGAAAACCAACTTTTTGATTTATTGATCTGTTGGATAATCCTTTTGTTTCCAATTTCATTTAATTCAGCTCTAATTTTGGTTATTTCTTTCCTTCTACTGGTTTTGGGGTTGGAATGTTCTTCCTTTTCCAGTTGCTTGAGATGTCCCATGAAGTTGTTGTCTTCCTCTCTTTCCATTCTCTTGAGGAAGGCTTGCAGTGCTATACATTTCCCTCTTAGAACTGCCTCTGCAGTATCACAGAGGTTCTGATAATTCGTGTCTTCATTGTCATTTTATTCCAAAAATTTGGCAATTTCCTTCTTAATCTCATATCTGACCCAGCTATCATTCAGCATAAGGTTATTTAACTTCCATGTTTTTGTATGAGTATGCAGATTCCTATTGTTACTGAGTTCAACTTTTATTCCATAGTGGTCCGAGAAGATGCAAGGAATAATTTCTATTCCTTTAAATTTACTGAGGTTAGACCTGAGACCTAAGATGTGATTGATTTTGGATTATGTTCCATGGGCTGATGAGAAGTATGTGTATTCAGTTTTGTTGGGATAAAATGTTCTGTAGATGTCTACTAAATCCAAATGTTGAATGGTTCGGTTTAAATCTAAAATTTCTTTGCTCAGCTTCTTATTAGAGAATCTATCCAACACTTCCAAAGGGGTGTTGAAATCTCCGACTATTATGGAGCTGGAGGAAATCAAGTTGCTCATGTCTGTTAGAGTTTCTCTTATAAATTGAGGTGCATTCTGATTGGGTGCATAGATATTAATAATTGAAATCTCATCATATTGAGTATTACCCTTAAAAAATATGAAGTGACCATTCTTATCCTTCCTTACTTTTGTTGCTTTAAAGCCTATTGTGTCTGCAAATAGTATTGCAACACCTGCTTTTTCCTGATTACCATTTGCCTGAAATATGGACGACCATCCTTTCACCCTGAGTCTATATTTATCTTTTAAGGTAAGATGTGACTCTTGTATGCAGCAAACATCTGACCTGAGTTTTTGTATACAGTCAGCTAATCTGTGCCTCTTTAGAGGACAGTTTAAGCCGTTCACATTAATGGAGAATATTGATAAGTCTGGTAAAATTTTGGGTATCAAGTTTTTCAAAAGTCCAGTGGACATTTTTAATCCTTTTGCCACTGTGAAAGTTGGAATTTGATCAAAAGTTTCTGAGTGAGTTTACTTTTGTGATAGAGGATTGGGCTGGTCATTATGGAGGATAGGTCTGAGAACATCCTGAAGAGCTGGTTTGGTCATGACAAATTTCTTCAACATATGAATGTCATTAAAGTATTTAATTTCTCCATCACAAATGAAACTCAGTTTAGCTGGATACAGGATCCGGGGTTGAAAGTTACTTTGTTTTAGGAGATTAAAAGTCAATGACCACCCTCTTCTGGCTTGAAAAGTTTCAGCATGGAGATCTGCAGTCATTCTAATATTCTTCCCTTTGTAGGTAGTGGATTTCTTACGTCTGGCTGCTTTCAGAATTTTCTTTTTCATATTAACTTTAGTGAAGTTAATTATGATATGCCTAGGGGATGTCTTATTCAGGTTGAGTCCTGCTGGGGTTCTGAAACTGTCTGCTATCTGAATTTCAGAATCTCTTGGCAAGTCTGGAAAATTCTCTTTTATAATTTCATGGAGAAGGGCCTCTGTGCCTTGAGAAGCCTTTGCATCACTTTCAGGGATTCCAATGAGGTGGATATTAGCCTTCTTCAAATTATTCCAGAGCTCTCTGAGAAAATGATCCATTTTTGCTCTCCATTTCTCTTCCTCTTTGAGATTTTGGGAGCATTCAAAAGCTTTGTCTTCAATCAGAAATCCTTTCTTCTGCTTGCTCCACTCTGTTACTAAGGGATTCTACTATATTTTTCAGATCTTTGAGGGCTGCAAAGTCTTGCTTCAGTGCGTCAAAATCTTTGGTGGTTTTGTCTTTAAATTCATTGAATTCTTGAGACAACTTTTGAATTCTCTTCGAATTTCTAATTCCAACTTTTGAATTGCTCCTTGAATTTCTAATGCCAAATTTTCCTCCATTCTTTTAATCTTGTTTGCAATCTAAATTTTGAATTCAATTTCTGACATCTCAGCCAGGGCTCTCTGCCTTATCCAGCACGGGGAGGTGAGGCCTGACAATCCCTAGCGCTTGATGGAGGCTCGGGAGTGTTCACTCAGCTCTAGCCCCGCCCCTGATTGATGTTACTGACAGAACAGAACAACTTTGCAGGAATTTGTTTCTCTCTCTGCTAAGTTCCCCTGCATAAGGAAGCTGTTTTGAGTTCCCAGAACATGTGCCTCAGGCCCTGTCTGTGCTGCTATACAGTGTCAGCTACTTGTATTCGCAGCACGCTTATCTGTCAGATTTAGCCTCTGCCTGCCCTCCTTTGTTTAAGCTGATGGTCCCCTAGGGGCCAGGTGCATCTTAGGCTCAGTAAAGCGGTCTTCTGGGTCAGCCCCACCCTGGGAATCTCCCGGTTCTGCACATGCATTTTCTAGTCCCTGCGCTCCACCCAGGCTGGTACCACCTCAGGCAAACCCTTTACTCACTGGGCCTGCATTTCCATCCCAGATCTGTCCCATGGTGGTTGCCACCTGAGAAGATGCCCGGCCCCCTCTGGTTGCCCAGAGAGACAGGGGGTGTGACTTTGGAATATCCGGGGGTGAGCCCTATTGTTGCCAAAAACAGCTGCTGCTCTGCGCCTTGGGCCACCGCCACTCTGGCATGGTTCCCTCTCAGCTGACTCTCCTCTCCTCACTCCCATCCTGCAGAATCAGCACTGACCAGCTGCAGTCCAGGCCTTGTCCACACCCCTTGAGAAATCACCCAAGAATCTGGACTCCTGGTGGACAGGCCTCCAGACCTCAGAGTGAGAGTGGAGGGGAGTGCTTGGAGCTCAGAATTGCAGGTAGAGAATATATACAGTTTTATACAGTTTTATGCCTGGCAGTAGAGCGCCATGGCACCCTAGTAGGGGAGGTAGGTCCAATTTTTAGAGGGTCTCTCCCATGGAGTGTAGCGGGAGGACCTCTGAACTACTCTGTTCCTTTGTTTGTGGGGCACTCTGAGCCGTTCTCATAGGGAAGGGAACTCCCGTCCGCTTGGTGATGGATTTTGTACCTTTTATGTTTGTATCCTTGGGGTTATAGCTCACCTCAGCAAGGTTGATGTGTGTTCTTCAACCTTCTCTCTTGGTGCAGCTCTAATTTACCAGGTTACTTGCTAAATTTCTGTCCTTTAACTCTCCTTCTGGACAGGAGTCTCTGTGGAAAGCTGGCTTCAGTCAGCCATCTTGTCTCCACTCTATTAACTCAATATTAATTCATTTAATCCTCACTGTGATTTAGGCCTGTGTTTTTCAACATTCTTTTTTTCTCATGGCACACTTGAACCTATAGTTAAATTTCCGCAGCACACTTAAATTATGTTGATCACAAAAAAGAGTTAAAAAAAAAATGTACTTCGTATTCATTGAATGTCTTTTGAAAGTAATTTAATAAATAATCTTTATAAATTTTTGCAGGACATCTAAGATCCTTTGGCAGTTGAAAAATCACTGATTTAGGCAGTTGAGAGTAATGGGGAGGGTTATTTCCACTTTACAGATGAGAAAACTGAGGCACTGAAACATTAGGTAATGTGCTCAAGGTCATTATAGATCAGCAGTTCTCAACCTGTGGGTGGCGACCCACAGGAACTGTATTAAAGGGCCAAGGCATTAGAAAGGTTGAGAACCACTGATATAGATAATAAGTTGAATACAACCTTTTTGGAAAAAAATATGGAGAATCCTCAACCCAAATTAGACCTTCCATTTAATCCTGTAATTCCATTACTGGGCATCTACCCAGAAGAAAAAAATCCTTTTATCATAAGGACATTTGCACTACACTATTTATCACAGCTCAATTTACAATTTCCAAAATGTGGAAACAGCCTAAATGCCCACCAACCCAGGAATGGATTAAAAAGGTGTGGTATATGTATACCATGAAATATTATTCAGTCATTAAAAAATATGGAGACTTTACATCTTTTGTATTAGCCTGGATGGAAGTGGAATACATTATTCTTAGTAAAGCATCACAAGAATGAAGAGGCAAGAATCCAATGTACTCAATTCTAATATGAAAGCAGTAGAAGTGCTAAAATACTTTCCCCCCAACCTTGTATTAGGGGAATGAGGGAGTGGGGAGAGGGGAGGAGAGAAAGGGATGGGGAGCTCGCAATACACCTCTTGGGGGCAGGACACAATTATTAGAGGGACTTTAACAAATGCAATCAGTGCAACTTAATTCTTTGTACCCTCAATGAATCCCAATTAATCAATCAGTAAATGCATCTGCCAATTTCTTTTTACCAATTCACCAAGCAAATCGGATCCATAGTAAAGTCTGAACTATATGAGGCCACATTCACATTGACTATCATAAACTGAATTTGTCTTTCAGATATTCTCTAGCCTGGAGAGTATAATGGTCAGGTACGGTCTCTTGTTGAGGGACTTAGTACATCCAGCTGGACGTAATCAAGCATCATGGTTGTAATAGTTAGGGTTCTCCAGAGAAACAGAGAAGAGAGAGAAATGGATAGATAGGTAGACAGATGATAGACAGAGATTTATTGTGAAGAATTAACTTAGTGATAGAGGCCAACATGTCTCCCAGCCTGTCATCAGCAAGCTGGCAACCTAGGAAACTTGGTGGTATAGATTCACCTAAGTCCAAAAGCCTGAGAACCCAGAGAGCTGTTCAGAGGGCAGGAAAAGACCAGTGTCCCACCTCATGAACTCAAGTAGACAGAATTCTCCCTCTTCTGGCTTTTTGCTCTACTTAGCTCCTGAACAGATTAAATAATGCCCACTCACACCAGGAAGGGCAATCTGCTTTACTCAGTCTGCCAATTTAAATGATAATTTCTTCTGGAGACAACCTTACAGGTACATCCAAACATAATGTTTAATCTGGGCATCCTGTGGCCCAGTCAAGGTTACATATAAAATTAACCCTCACAGTGGTTAGTTAAGACTGCTGCCCGGGTAGTCGGAGAATAGTCAGCGGGACACAGGATCAAATAATGGCTCTTCTCTGTGTCGTGAAGCAAGTTATGTTTGCTTTGCTGTGTTTTGCCTTGTTATCTGTAAAATGGGGGTAAGAATAGTGCCTATTTCATAGGATGACTATGAGAGCTGACAAGATGATGCTTTTACCAGCACCTACCACATAGTAAATGCCAAATAGAAGTTGGCATTTATTATTTCTATATCAAATTCTGACTTAAAAGAAAGCTAATTATGTCAGGGTCACTAGGAGTATCTTCAGCTACATAATAATTTCTTTGACTGGTTGTCACAGTCCAGCGGTGAGAATGAAGAAAGAGCAGAAAGACTGTGGTTAGTATCATCTCTTGTCACTCTTCCTCTTCCCATGGCTTCAGAAACCCTGTCATGGAATTTTTTCCACTCTTTGTTTTTTTTGTTGTTGTTGTTGTTGTTTGTTTGTTTAATTATTAAATCATAGCTGCGTACATTAATGCAATCATGGGGCACCATACCCTGGTTTTATAGACCATTTGACATATTTTCATCACACTGGTTAACATAGCCTTCTTGGCATTTTCTTAGTTATTATGTTAAGACATTTATATTCTACATTTACTAAGTTTCACATGTACCCTTGTAAGATGCACCATAGGTGTAATCCCACCAATCTCCCACTCTTTGAAACAAATGGACACATATTCCCTGCTTTCGGAATATCTGTTTGGAGATATTTACTGATATTCACAAGATCTCTCAGGCCTATTGGGCCCCCTGCCCCAGGTTTCATCTTGGCTTCAGAGGAAGGACACACCTAAGAATCTTTAAGCTGACTGTATTCTCCAAGCACCAAACACATCAAACAAGTCCACATTTTCCACTGAGTTTAGCAGATGTGTAAGTGAACTGAATGTGATTAACTGAAGGATACACAGATATTAAATACCAAGCCAGGAAAGGGGTGTGATTTATATGGTTGTTGATTTTATTCCCAAGAGATACTGGCATCTGGGTGGTGAAACCACCAAAGAAATTAATCTCTCAAGGAAATGTGTTTCAATATCTGCTCGTACCATTAGCAAGACATTCTTTAGGAAACATAGGTGAACCCATTCCCAGAAAACTCTCCATATTTAAATCCAAGCACATACAACAGGTAAAAGTGGGAGATGTTTATTCACTTGACAAGATGGATTTTTGTCACATGATAAAAAGCAAATTTTATCCTGAAATTTGTTAAAGAATAAGCAACTGAAACACATTTAAAATATGATCTGACTCACGTGAAATTGTTCACTTTTTGTCCTACCATTACTCTAACTAGGTCGATCACTTTGTCTCTCTAAATATCACATCCTGGTTTGCAAAATAAGGAGATTAGGACTAATAACTTCAATCTCATCTGTAATAACCTATTCCATGGGGCTAAAGAGTAGTTTGACATACTTATCATTTTTTTCTCTATCTAAACATTTTCCTTGACTTTTTTCTTAATTTAAGCAGAAAGCATGTTCTGGGCTTCTGAGCCCTTACTTAAATTTTTGTGGACAAACAGAAGTGTTAGCCTCTCTTTGTGAGGGCAAGAAGAGAGAGGGTAGGGTGTGAGGGTGGCTTGGAGAGGCATGAAAGGGAGAGTCTGTGGGGTCAGCAGGAACCAATGTTCAGCTTCCTGGCAGTGCCCTGAGGAAATGGTGGACAGAGAAAGGGGGCAGCCAGCAAAGCAGTCTTATCCCCACGTTTCACTCCAAAGCAGCCACGGCCTTCAGAATCACCCACTAGGGGTGGTGCCTGTGGCTCAAAGGAGTAGGGGGCCAGCCCCATATACCGGAGGTGGCGGGTTCAAACCCGGCCCCAGCCATAAAGTGCAGAATCACCCTCTGTGGTTGGTGACAATGGCAAAGCTTGGTGACTCAGTACAACCTTGGACAAAGTCACTTTAGATCTCTGAGCTTCAGTTTTCAAAGTAAATGGGGAGGAACAGGTGAGGTAAACCATACCCAGAGCCACCATGAATGGTTGGGCAAACCATGGCTTGCTCAAGAATGCCCACTGGGCAACTGAGGAGCTAAGTCCAGCCCTCCACTCAGCAGCCTTGTGTCCCGAGACATGTCTGTGTCTGTTTTCCTCACCCATGTAGAGGAGTAGTGTGGCCCCTGTGGCCCTCACTATAGCTACGTAGTCCTGCTCTGATACTCTGTGAATTGAATTTGGTAAGTTTTTTCCTCTAAATGAGTTTGCTTCTAGCAGTCTCTCTGAAAAAAATCTTTCCTAAATGTATTGTTTTTTTCCCTCAAAATCATGTATACACATGCACATTTTATTATAAGAAAGTTGTTACCAAGTCAGGTACAGCCTCCAAGCATCCCAGAGATAACCTGCCATATAGGCTATTTCTTTACTTCATGCTAATTAATTGAGATGACAAATGAACAAAGAGGTTTGTCTAGCAAATAGCAAATGAAAAGAATAAAACTGATAATCACATCTTCAGATCTCTAGTTAGCTGGTCTTTAGGGAAACTGAGACTGCAGGGGAATCCCAGGTCCAGCAAACATTCCTCTAGTAGAATGCCCTTTCAGTTCTGTTTTTGAAAACCACACTGACTGCATCAAGCTGTGAGGATCAGGGGTGCTGTTGTTGCCTCCTTTCAGAAGGCCTCCTCCCTCACTGGGGGAAACAGTTCTGACATTGGAGCCCAGCCCCGGCTTCTCAGAAATACTGCATTCACCAATGACCATGACTGAATCCTTGCAGCACGCTCAGTGGGGAAGCCAGGCAGTGAACACATCCTGGGGAAATCATTGTCTTGTCCCCTGGTTGGCGGATGAAGGCGGACACCCGGTTTCAATGATGCCTTTGTTATCAGATCATTGAGGCACCCTGATTTGCCAATTTAATGAAAATGGGACACCAGAGCCCGGCAGCACTTCTGTACTCCCCAGATCTGCTACTGGAAGTCCCCCAGGTCCCTTTTCAGAAGCACTGGGGTTTTTCAGAGGAGGCTGAGAAAAAACTGGACCTTTATCTGCCCCAGAGCAAGGCTCTTCCACAAGTCCCCATATCCCCTATGGGAAGCACCAAGCACTTTGAGGTGTCACCTGCATCCTTCACTGAGGCTGTCACCCACAGGGCTCTAAAGAGTGAGGGAGGAGTGGCCCAGCTGTAGGAGTGCCCTGGGGCATTTTTTCCCTATTTTCTGGCTTGAGCTACAGGAGACAGTTGAATTAGAGTCATTATTGTAATTTAATTTCTCCAAACTCAGAGCTATTTTCTTTCAGAATATGTCAGGGGCCAGGAAATGTTCAAAGAATTAGGGAAACCATTCCAAATTCAGAGAGGTTAAAGGTTAAGAAAAGTCATGGGGTGAACGCCCCTGCTACTGCAGTATTTCAGAATAATTATAATATACAGGTTGGCCATAAATTTCATGTGCAATTTTCAATTGCACACTACTTTAAATTATGCACACAAACTTTATGATCACCCTATAAGATATACAATTTAATATATTATAAACCTTAACATAGCAAGTAATATGGATTATTATATGGCAATGTATAATAATAATCCCATAAATACATATATTACAGTTATGATAGTATATTATATGTTATGTGTATACATGTTTATAACCTAGTATTCAAAATGTTCAGAAATAATATTGATAATGTTAAAAAATTGGAGGACTATTTCAAAAGCAGAAAGTTGCAAGAGGAAAAAGAGAGGGGGTGGGAATAATCATTATTATTTTAATAATTATTACTGTATCTAATGTAGATTTAACAGTTACATATCATAATCTTATTGTTTCATATGATAACATAGTATGATATAAACTTAACTGTCAATTTTTTTTTTTTTTTTTGTAGAAACAGAATCTCATTTTATCGCCCTTGGTAGGTGCTATGGCGTCACAGCTCACGGCAACCTCCAACTCCTATGCTTAGGCGATTCTTTTGTCTCAGCCTCCTGAATAGCTGGGACTACAGGTGCCTGCCACAACACCCGGCTACTTTTTTTTTTTTTTTTTTTTTTTTGCAGTTTTTGGCCGGGACTGGCTTTGAACTCACCACCTCCGACATATGGGGCTGTGCCCTACCCCACTGAGCCACAGGCGCTGCCTCTGGCTATTTTTTTGTTGCAGTTTGGCCAGGGCCAAGTTTGAACCCACTACCCTCAGTGTATGGGGCCCTGCGCCCTACCCACTGAGCCACAGGTGCCACCCTTAACTGTCAATTTTTATTATTATTGACATTGTTACTGCTTATTGAAGATAACATTTACTGATTACTTATCAGGCACTGTGCCAAACACTTTAGAGGTGTGATATTACTTAATTCTGGTGTAGGTGCATGAAAACTTTTTCTCCTTTTTATAAAAAAATTAGTTTCATTGAGATGTAATTCACATACCATACAGTTCACTCATTCATATATAATTCATTTTTTTAGTGTATTTACAGAGTTTGCAGCTATCATCATAATCAATTTTAGAACATTTTTATTACCTGAAAAGGAAACTCTGTAGCTATTAGCAGTGACTCCCCCTCCTGACCTCCCCAACCCTGGACAACCCTGAGCTGCTTCCTGGCTCTATAGAATGATTTGCTTATTCTGGACATTTTATATAAATAGAATTGAATGATATGTGTCTTTTTTGTGACTGGCTTTTTTCATTGAGCATAATGTTTTCAAAGTTATCCATGTTGGGGCCGGGTGTGGTGGCTCACTCCTGTAATCCCAGCACTCTGAGAAGCCTAGGTGGGCCGATTGCCTGAGCTCATGAATTTAAGACCAGCCTGAGCTAGAGCCAGACCCTGTCTCTAAAAAATTGCCAGGTGTTGTGGCAGCCATCTGTAATCCCAGCTACTTGGGAGGCTGAGGCAAGAGAATGCTTGAGCCCAAGAGTTTGAGGTTGCTGTGAGCTGTAATGCCATGGCACTCTACTGAAGGCAACAAAATGAGACTCTGCCTCAAAAAAAAAAAAAAATCATCTGTGTTGGAGCAGGTACATCATTTTGTTTGTTTGTTTTTTAGACAGAGTATCACTCTGTCACCCTTGGTAGAGTGCCATGGTGTCACAGCTCACAGCAACTTCAAACTCGGGCTCAAGTGATCATCTTGCCTCAATCTCCCAAGTATCTGGGTGTACAGGTGCCCACCACAATGCCCGGCCAATTTTTCCACTTTTAGTAGAGACAGGGTCTTGCCCCTTGCACAGGATGGTCTCCTGAGCTCAGGCGACCCACCCGCCTCAGCCTGCCAGAGTGCTAGGATTACAGGTGTAAGTCACCGTGCCCAGCCTACATCATTTAATTTTTTAAGGCTAAATAATGGTCTTTGTGTGGATATGCCACATTTTGTTTATCCATTCATCACCTGATGGACATCTGAATTGGTTCCTCTTTTTTTTTTTGCAGTTTTTGGCCGGGGCTGGGTTTAAACCTGCCACCTCCAGTATATGGGGCCAGCACCCTACTCCTTTGAACCACAGGTGCTGCCTAAATTGGTTCCTCTTTTCAGCTGTTATGAATATGCTGCTATGAGCCTTTATGTCCATGTTTTTATATAGATGTGTGCTTTCATTTCTGTTAGAGGTACCATGTTCTATCCCATTTTACAGAAGAAGAAACTGAGGTAGAGAGATATTAAGTAACTTGCCTGAGATCACACAATTTGTTAATGCTGTGGAACTCAAACTTCATTCTGTCTGATGCTCCTAGCTACTCCAGCTACTCTGTTTACTTGCCCTCAGGTTTATCAGAGGTTAATGTGTGGAGTAATGTGATTCCTATCTGTCCTCGGCCTCTGCAGAGACACTGAAAACAAACACACCAGGAAGTTTCTGTTGATGCTGAGAATTAATTTCTCCCACTAAGTGTGGTTAGTTAAGCCTAGAAGTGATTTCCAAGGGAGGGCTGAATTCCCCTTTTGGGGTGAAGGATCCTCTGTGAGGTATTTAAAACATACCAGGGATGCCCCACTCCTGAGAGTGGAATTTGGCTCAAGCCTATATAATTGGCAGGACTTGGTCTACATCTGGTGTCCAAATGGTATGAAATGGTCCAGGCCATAACCCAGGCCACCCTCACTGTCTCTCACCCTCATTCCAGGGTCCCCTAGACCTCCTCCCTGTTCATTTGAGGCCTGGGCCTCAGCCTGCCCCACCCTCCAGCTCCCAATGGGGACACACAGGGGGAGCTGGCCAAGGCCCAGCTGAACCAGGGCTGGTGTTAGGTGAAGAAAGGTGATGGAGTACAGGGAGGGAAGGAGAAGGGAGGGCCAAGGGAGCCTCAGGTCACCCAGGGCAGGGCAGGGTGTGACGGAGAAAAGCCACTAATCCTCCAGGGATGTGATATTAATCAAAGTACCTGGCTATAGAATGAGACTCCTGTGCCTGTGTGGCTGATGGAACTAATGCCATTTGATATATTTCTATAGAATATGGTTTTTAAAAACAATCCTACCAAAATTATTCTGAATCGTAAAATTGTTACTGTACCATATATACAAGAAAACCCCAAAATCCATAGCAAAAACCACGGGTTCTTTTTGGGAGGAAGAGGCTTTAGTTATAAAAGGTACTAGAAGCCATTTCAGCTTTATTTTCCTTTTATTACACTATTCTTTTTAATTATATATACTTCTGAACTTTCCCTTAATTTTTTTATGCAGAATGGCTGGGCTAAATTTTTTTTTTTTTTTCCAGATTACTATGAGGGTACAACAATTAGGTTACAATGTTTGCATTTGTTAGGTAAAGTCCTTGTTATAGTTGTGTCCAGCACCCAGGAGATGTGCCATGTACCCCTACATTATGCCCTTTAGGTGGGAGCTCACCAATCTCCTTCCTATCCCCCAACCACAACTTCAATTGAATTGAGTTTTTCTGTTGTATGGATGTGTATTAGATCGAATACTGGCCTCTTATTAGAATTGAGTACGTTGGATACTTGCTTCACCATTCTTGTGATTCTTCACTGAGAAGAATATATTTCAACTCCATCTAGGTCAACAGTTCTCAACCTGTGGGTCACGACCCACAAGAACTGAATTAAAGGGCCACAGCATTAGGAAAGTTGAGAACCACTGATCTAGGTTAATGCAAAAGATGTGAAGTCTCCATTTTTTATGGCTGAATAGTATTCCATGATATATATATGCAGATATGTATCTACATCACAGTTTATCAATTCATTCATGTGGTGGTGGACACAATTTCAGCTTTAAAGTCAGAGATGACATCTTTTCCACGCAAGATACATGACCCTGAAAATTGTCTTAACCTCTCAGATCCTCAAATGTTTTCACATATAAAATGGGAATAATAACATTAGTACCTGCCTTCCACAGTTTTGGGCAGGATTAAATGACATTTTGCAGTGTTTCCCAGTCTTAATATCCACATTCCGATTGGTTATTGATAAGGTGGGGAGCACAGAAGGCACCCAGGCTGATGATTTTGTGGAGCAGTCATTTAAACAAAGCTAAACAGGTTCCATTCTTGCAGTTTTTCTGAGAGCATTTAATGTACTGACCTTCGTTGACAATATCTAAGAAAGACCCCCATTCTGTTGCAATTTGTAAATGTATTTACCACAGAAATCTTTTTGTTATAACATTTAGAGCAGAGGTTGCAAACTAGTAGCCCATGGTTCAAATCTGGCCTATAGATGCAGAGTTTTTTTGGTCAGCAGAGTGTTGCTTTTAAAAGTTTCCTATATTTGGTCTTTCTCTTCTTCTTATAGGGACAACTGTCATTTCATTCAGGGCCCATTTGTATACTCTCATAATGATAACTTTAAGATTCTTTACTTGTTAGATGGCAGCCGAGTAACAGCTTCCTTGCATCTGGGCACCATGAGTCTGGGGAGATAGGACTCCAGGCATCTCTGGCTGGTGGGATCTGCCTACCATCACCCCTGTGAGGATACAGGGAGTCAGCAAGAGACTTCTGGACCCCAAGAGGAGGACTAAAACAGTGGAAAAATGGCAAGTCGTCAAGTGTGTTCAATCTGTCTAAACCCGCCCGCAACTCTAAGTTCAGTAGCAGCGAGACTACAAACCAGAAAGGCCTTATCTGTGAACTGTTTTGGTGTCTTTGGACTTGGCACTCAGTTGAACTGCCTTGGGGAGAGCCTGAGCGGGAGTGCGGAGAACTTTGGCCGTCATCTGGGGCCCCAGTCTGAGCCACTGAGCCAGACGGTGCTAATAGTGTTTGGCTGTGGGTCACAGGGAGCCATTTTGAGCAATCTGCCCCGGCAAGCTCCGCCCTCAGGGTCGCAGAGCTAGAATCGGGTGGGAGCTGGTAACCCAGCAACCAAGTAGCCTAAGGGCCGCCTTGCAGCCCTAACCCTCAGGGGCAGAGTGAGACCAGTTTTGGCACACTGGGTAAGTGGATAGCCACTTCAGCAGTGATTCCAGCAACAAGCACTTTCCTGGGAAAGCTTCTGCTCAGCAAGTTTACAAGTTCAAAGTGCCTTTTAAGTGGGCTGAAGAGAGATTTAGGGTGTTCACCTGCTGGGGTTTGAGAAATCAGCAGCCTCCAGTCGTATCAGAACTGTGATTAACATCTCATACCCCAGAAGACCACGTGTTGCCCAGACAATACTCAATAACATATACATACTGCTTTGTTTTTGGTTCTTTTTTTTCTTTTTTTTTTGTTTGTTTGGTTTTTTTTTTGTTTATTTTGATGTTGTTGATGTTGTTTTGTTTTTTAATTTCAACCATTTACATACAGATCCTTTTTCTTTCTCAATTTTTCTAGTTTAATTATAATTTCCCATTGCTGCCTTTTTCAATAACTAGAACTTCATTTTTGCTAGTGTTTCTACGGCTATTATTTGGTTTTTCACCCAATTTTGTCCCGTAAAGTTTTCTGTTTGTTTGTTTTGGTTTGATTTATAGCATTTGTGTCTTTCCTCTCTAATTGGTGGAGGTGGGGTACTGTGTCTGATCAGGTTACCAAAGAGCTGCTGACTTCAAGGGAACCACCCAACTGGGCACCCCCAGAAGGAGGGGTTTTTTTAAGGTTGTCTCAAAGTACCCTACTGTACACCTATATTGCTCTGTCTCCCTCTTTCTGTGCCTCTCTTCTTTTTGTCAATATTCCTTTTACCCACCCCCCTCTTCTTTCTCTATTTTTCTTTTTTTTTCATATCACTCCATCCTCCTTTCTTTCATCCCTTTTTTGCTCTTCAACCTTCTCACCCTTCTGGTCCTGTAACAATTAGTCCACAGGCACGAGAACTTAAAGAGCAAGAGGAAGTGAAAGGAAAATTAGAGCAAGGAAACATATCAAAGAAATCACTCATGAGGAAGAATCAGCAGAAAACTCCAGGCAACATGAAGAACCAGTCCAGAACAACCCCGCCAAGGGTCCATGAGGTAGCTACTGCACAGGATTCCACCTACAAAGCAATGTTAGGAATGACAGAAAGGGAATTTAGAATACACATGTTGAAAACAATGAAAGAAATGAAGGAAACAATGAAGGAAACTGCTCATAAAGTGGAAAATAACCAAAAGGATATTTAAAAACAGAATCAAATAAGAGATGAACGATATGAAGAATATAAAAAGGATATAGCAGACCTGAAGGAAATGAAACAGTCAATTAGGGAACTTAAAGATGCAATGGAAAGTATCAGCAACAGGTTAGACCATGCAGAAGAAAGAATTTCAGAGGTAGAAGACAAAGGTTTTGAGATAACTCAGATAGTAGAAGAGGCAGAAAAGAAGAGAGAGAAAGCAGAACGTTCCCTGTCAGAATTATGGGACTTTATGAAGCATTCCAACATACGAGTTATAGGAATTCCAGAAGGGGAAGAAGAATGCCCCAGAGGAATGGAAGCCATACTAGAGAATATTATAAAACAAAATTTCCCACATATCACCAAAGATTCTGACACACTGCTTTCAGAGGGCTGTCGGACCCCAGGTCGCCTCAACTCTAACTGAGCTACTCCAAGACACATTGTGATGAACCTGTCCAAAGTCAAGACAAAAGAAAAGATTCTGCAAGCTGCCAGGAGTAAGCGCCAGTTGACCTACAGGGGCAAATCCATCAGAGTGACCGCAGACTTCCCTAATGAAACTTTCCAAGCAAGAAGACAATGGTCATCTACCTGTAATCTACTTAAACAGAAATATTTCCAACCCAGAATTCTGTACCCTGCTAAGCTAAGCTTCAAAATTGATGGAGAAATCAAATCATTTATGGATATACAAACATTGAGGAATTTCGCCACACAAGACCAGCTATACAGGAAATACTTCAACCTGTTCTGCACACTGACCACCACAATGGATCAGCAGAAAAGTAAGAACTCAGAAATTAAAGGACAGAACCTAACCTCCACACTGATGCAAAAGATAAAACTAAGCAATGGACTCTCACCAAATAAGATGAATAGAATACTACCACACTTCTCAATTATCTCAATAAATGTTAATGGCTTGAATTCCCCACTGAAGAGACATAGATTGGCTGACTGGATTAAAAAACACAAGCCATCCATTTGCTGTCTGCAAGAAACACACCTGGCTTCAAAAGACAAATTAAAACTCCGAGTCAAGGGTTGGAAGACAATTTTTCAGGCAAATGGAATTCAGAAGAAAAGAGGAGTTACAATCTTATTTTCAGATACATGTGGATTTAAAGCAACTAAAGTCAAAAAACACAAAGATGGTCACTTTATATTGGTCAAGAGAAAAATACAACAAGAAGACATTACAATTCTAAATATTTATGCACCCAATTTACATGCTCCCAGATTCTTGAAACCGACCTTACTCAGTCTGAGCAATATGATATCTGATAATACCATAATAACATGGGACTTTAACACTCCTCTTACACAGTTGGACAGATCCTCTAAACAAAAATTAAACAAAGATACAAGAGATTTAAATGAGACCCTAGAACAACTATACTTGATACACATATAGAACACTCCACCCCAAAGATAAAGAATATACATTCTTCTCATCACCCCATGGAACATTCTCCAAAATTGATCATATCCTGGGACACAAAACAAATATCAACAGAATCAAAAGAATTGAAATTTTACCTTGTATCTTCTCAGTACATGAGGCACTAAAGGTGGAACTCAACTCTAACAAAAATGCTCAACCCCACCCAAAGGCATGGAAATTAAACAATCTTCTGTTGAATAAAGATGGGTGCAGGAAGAAATAAAACAGGAAATCATTAACTTCCTTGAGCATAACAACAATGAAGACACAAGCTACGAAAACCTGTGGGATACTGCAAAAGCAGTTTTGAGAGGAAAATTCATCGCTTTAGATGCCTACATTCGAAAAACGGAAAGAGAGCGCATCAACAATCTCACAAGAGATCTTATGGAATTGGAAAAAGAAGAACAATCTAGCCTAAACTCAGTAGAAGAACAGAAATATCCAAAATCAAATCAGAGATCAATGACATTGAAAACAAAAGAATCATTCAGAAAATTAATGAAACAAGGAGTTGGTTTTTTGAAAAAATTAATAAAATAGATAAACCATTGGCCAGACTAATGAGGAATAGAAAAGTAAAATCTCTAGTAACCTCAATCAGAAATGATAAAGGGGAAATAACAACTGATCCAACAGAGATACAAGAGATCATCTCTGAATACTACCGGAAACTCTATGCCCAGAAATTTGACAATGTGAAGGAAATGGATCAATATTTTGAATCACACCCTCTCCCTAGACTCAGCCAGGAAGAAATAGAGCTCCTGAACAGACCAATTTCAAGCACTGAGATCAAAGAAACAATAAAAAAGCTTCCAACCAAAAAATGCCCTGGTCCAGATGGCTTCACTCCAGAATTCCATCAAACATTCAAGGAAGAGCTTATTCCTATACTGCAGAAATTATTCCAAAAAATTGAGGATGAAGGAATTTTCCCCAACACATTCTATGAAGCAAACATCACCCTGATACCAAAACCAGGAAAAGACCCAAACAAAAAGGAGAATTTCAGACCAATCTCACTCATGAATATAGTTGCAAAACTTCTCAACAAAATCCTAGCCAATAGATTACAGCTTATCATCAAAACAGTCATTCATCATGATCAAGTAGGCTTCATCCCAGGGATGCAAGGCTGGTTTAACATACGCAAGTCCATAAACATTATCCACCATATTAACAGAGGCAAAAATAAAGATCACATGATCCTCTCAATAGATGCAGAAAAACCATTTGATAAAATCCAGCATCCTTTTCTAATTACAACACTGAAGAGTATAGGCATAGGTGGCACATTTCCAAAACTGATCGAAGCTATCTATGACAAACCCACAGCCAATGTTATACTAAATGGAGTAAAACTGAAAGCTTTTCCTCTTAGAACTGGAACCAGACAAGGTTGTCCTCTGTCACCCTTACTATTCAACATAGTGCTGGAAGTTCTAGCCAATACAATTAGGCAAGACAAGGAAATAAAGTGAATCCAAATGGGAGCAGAGGAGGTCAAACTCTCCCTCTTTGCTCACGACATGATCTTATACTTAGAGAACCCCAAAGACTCAACCACAAGACTCCTAGAAGTCATCAAAAAGTACAGTAATGTTTCAGGATATAAAATCAATGTCCACAAGTCAGTAGCCTTTCTATACACCAATAACAGTCAAGATGAGAAGCTAATTAAGGACACAACTTCCTTCTCCATAGTCTCAAAGAAAATGAAATACCTAGGAATATACCTAACAAAGGAGGCGAAGGACCTCTATAAAGAAAATTATGAAATCCTCAGAAAGGAAATAGCAGAGGATATTAACAAATGGAAGAACATACCATGCTCATGGACGGGAAGAATCAACATTGTTAAAATGTCTATACTTCCCAAAGCAATCTACCTATTCAATGCCATTCCTATAAAAATACCAACATCGTACTTTCAAGATTTGGAAAAAATGATTCTGCGTTTTGTATGGAACCGGAAAAAACCCCGTATAGCTAAGGCAGTTCTCTGTAACAAAAATAAAGCTGGGGGCATCAGCATACCAGATTTTAGTCTGTACTACAAAGCCATAGTGGTCAAGACAGCATGGTACTGGCACAAAAATAGAGACATAGACACTTGGAATCGAATTGAAAACCAAGAAATGAAACTAACATCTTACAACCACCTAATCTTCGATAAATCTTCAAACAAGAACATACCTCGGGGGAAAGATTCCCTATTCAATAAATGGTGTTGGGAGAACTGGATGTCTACATGTAAAAGACTGAAACTGGACCCACACCTTTCCCCACTCACAAAAATTGATTCAAGATGGATAAAGGACTTAAATTTAAGGCATGAAACAATAAAAATCTTCAAAGAAAGCATAGGAAAAACACTGGAAGATATTGGCCTGGGGAAAGACTTCATGAAGAAGACTGCCATTGCAATTGCAACAATAACAAAAATAAACAAATGGGACTTCATTAAACTGAAAAGCTTCTGTACAGCTAAGGAGACAATAACCAAAGCAAAGAAACAACCTACACAATGGGAAAGGATATTTGCATATTTTGAATCAGACAAAAGCTTGAGAACTAGGATCTATAGAGAACTCAAATTAATCCACATGAAAAAAGCCAACAATCCCATATATGAATGGGCAAGAGACATGAATAGAACTTTCTCTAAAGACGACAGACGAATGGCTAACAAACACATGAAAAAATGTTCATCATCTCTATATATTAGAGAAATGCAAATCAAAACAACCCTGAGATATCATCTAACCCCAGTGAGAATGGCCCACATGACAAAATCTCAAAACTGCAGATGTTGGCATGGATGTGGAGAGAAGGGAACACTTTTACACTGCTGGTGGGACTGCAAACTAGTACAACCTTTCTGGAAGGAAGTATGGAGAAACCTCAAAGCACTCAAGCTAGACCTCCCATTTGATCCTGCACCCAGAAGGAAAAAAATCCTTTTCTCATAAGGACACTTGTACTAGACTGTTTATTGCAGCTCAATTTACAATCGCCAAAAGGTGGAAACAGCCTAAATGCCCACCAACCCAGGAATGGATTAATCAAGCTGTGGTATATGTATACCATGGGATACTATTCAGCCATTAAAAAAAATGGAGACTTTACATCCTTCATATTAACCTGGATGGAAGTGGAAGACATTATTCTTAGTAAAGCATCACAAGAATGGAGAAGCATGAATCCTATGTACTCAATTTTGATATGAGGACAATTAATGACAATTAAGATTATGAGGGGGGGAAGCAGAAAGAGGGACGGAGGGAGGGGGGTGGGGCCTTGGTGTGTGTCACACTTTATGTGGGCAAGAGATGATTGCAAGAGGGACTTTACCTAACAACTGCAATCAGTGTCACCTGGCTTATTGTACCCTCAATGAATCCCCAACAATAAAAAAAGTAAATAAATAAAAATTAAAAAAGAAAAGTTTTCTATACTTAAATATTGTGAGATTTCACACAAGATTTCACATAAAAATTAACTTTTCAGCTTTTCTTGCAAAACCTGGGTTTTTAAGATTGGGCCAGCCCAGGTCCTCACTTCCACTTTGTGATACTCAACCAGAGTGGGTGGTCCCTCTAGGCATCCAGTTTGCAAGCCTTGAGGGCTCAACACTGCTCAAATGTTCAGATAAGGAATGTAAAATGGTAAGTTTTGTCCAGACATTCCTTCATTTAATGCTTGTTGAGTATTTGCTGATTAATCATAGTTGTGCATTACTGAATGGCGTAATAGTATAAAGCATATACCAAGAATAACTTAACAGGATGAAATTAAAAGCAATTATAAATCAGAAGTTTCATTCTTCACACTTCACTCTTAGGAGGCCTTCACATGGAGCTGGCACCAAGTTGGGGCTCATGAAATGGTCATTTTTACATGCAGTTATTGGTTGAGGGACCTGAAGATGTCCAGCTTCCTTATTAAAGAACAGCTGAGCATGGAACCATCACCACTGCAGCTGATACTGAGTTGTATTCCCACTCATCACTCCTTACAAGAAGATTGTAGATTGTGTGCTATTTTGCTTTTGGTTTGTCCTTGAGGCTAATTTTGTCTTTCTTTTAATTATGCCCAGTAGCATAAACAAGCTCTTTCGTACCTAGGCTGTGCCTGAAATAATGATTTAGATAAATGCTACTAAACAAAAAGAGACACTGGATTCACAACATTTTTTTCTTTCAAATATTAGTGAAGTGCTTGCTTAAGCCAGAAAAAACTAGGGGAAAGTTATATAATTCAAGGGACTCTTAGAGTCTCCAAGCAGCCATATTCTATCATGAACCCCGAGGGAGTGATATAATAGCAAGTAGTGACTGCTTGTGAAATTGACTAAGAGTTCTGGATGAAAAGCCATTCAGAAACATGAAAGAGAGTTATTAATTATGCCAGTTTCAGGGTTAAATTTAGGGTGTTCCAGCCTCACCCCCTACCAAATTTTCAATTTAGGAAAAAGCAATGTGACTGGCAAGATCAGGTTTTCCTCCTCTTAAAGGGAGCAAACACTGGGCAGTGACGTCCACCCCATCCTACTCTGAGCAAGCAGAACATTTTCAGTGCAGCTTCAGAGGCCCATTGAAGACCTAAGGAATCTAATTTCCTATAATCCTACTGCCACTGCCTACACATGCTAAGGCTTTGGGTACCACCAATCTGGGCAGTTGAGGAAGTAGCCATTTTCACATTCCTGTGACATGCAGCCAGTCAGCAGAATGGCCTTACAGTCAAGACCCTAGACTCTGGAATCACCCCTGGACTCTAATTCTTCTACCATTTACTAGCTGGAAGAGCAGGGCCAGTAGATCTACATCTCTAGGCCTTAGTTTTCTCAGCTGTAAAATGGGAATAATAATAGTACCTCCCTTATAGTGTTAAGAAGAGAGAATGTGAAGTGCTTGGTGCAGTGGTTTGTCACGTGGAAACCACGCAGTATGTGTTCCTCCTTGTATTGCCAACAACAAGCTATTTCTCTTGCTTTTCTGCTTTTGAGATCGGAAGTTCAGTTTTCCTCCTATAACTTGTGGAATCTCCTATTTTGCACCTCACTGACCCATGCCTCCTTTACTTAAGCCAAGGGTTGGAAAATTATTTCTGTAAAGGGCCAGATAGAAAACACTTTCACCATTGAAGGCCATACAATCCTTGTTGCAACTGCTCAACTGTGCCTTTGTAGCTAAAAAGCAGCCATAGACAACATGAGTACGGCTATGTTCCAATAAAACTATAGTTACTGAAATAGGCAACAATAGATTTGGCCCACACTCCAAAGTTTGCTGTCCTCTGATTTAGGCTCTATTTCTCCCCCAGAATATACAAGAAGAAGGCAGGAGGCCATTTGAGAGGATCAAGTATTTAGCATATGGTCTTCAGAATGAACCAGGGAAATGAGCCCAACTTGTGTGGATTTAATGAAAATCGAAGAAATCAAACCCCTTCTTCCTGAAAAATGTCACCTAGACTCTCTCTGCAGAGTAGAACATTCTAACAGTGGAAAGAAAGGAGCTGTTGAGAGAGAGCAGAAAGTGGAACTGGTGTTTGGTGCACACCAGGCACCTACCAAAGGGCTGTGCTCACAGGGCTCCATACTCCTGCCACATGGTGCTAGATTCCCCAGGGTTTAAAATCCCTGGCAGTTGGAGAAGAAATCTGTAAATATCCACACCAAAAAAAGCTTTGAAATGTTCCCAGAACCATCCCCTGTAAATACTCTTGGTTTTGTCATATGGAGAAGATGCCAGACATTCCAGAAGATGGCTGAAATTGTCAGGAACTGGGCATTTGAGAAAACTACTTCCTAGTATTTTCCTGTGTCCCCCTCCACCAACCATATGCACAATTGCCCCCAACATCTCTGCACAGGGCAAGTATTCTTCTCAAATCATTGTTTTCTCCTGAGGGAGATCATTTTTGCCCATTCTGTCTCCATCTTTTCATGGGGGTCTTGTCTTGCACAGAGAAAGAAGTACTTTCCCAGAATGAGCCAGGCAGCTCTTCCTTATAAGTTCCACTCTGCCAGTGTTCTTTTCTGCTTCATCTGCCTGCCTCTGAGACCAGAAAATATCAGGAAGTTCTGAGTGCCCTGGTAATGGATCCCTGAGCTGGGCCCTTTGTGTTTGGGAAAAGGTCACCAAAATGATATGAGGGTTCTCCTGGTACAATGTACCTCCCTTCCACCCTTGGTCCCCTTTGTTTTCTCCAAGCCAACCCTCAGTACCGAGCATAGCTCAGGTTTTGGGTGTCATTCTTCTCCTACTTCACATGTATCTCTGTGGTGTGATCCTAGACACAGGCTATTGTGGTTTGTCTACTTAGGTGTGAGGGTTTTTCCTTTTGACCCTTGGAAGGGTCCCTATGGTGCCACGTTGACAATAGAACTGGGATTCTACCTTAAATGGAGATGTTTATTTCCCAACTGCCTTATCTGGGTTAGATGTTGGAGAAGAAAATTACAGGGCCCTTTTGGAGCATAGATTCTGGTGTATTTTACATGGGCTCAGGTAATAATTAAGCTGAAAAATTGTCAGAAGAAGATTATATGCCATCCACCTTGGTGGTCCCTTGCCTACCACCCAGATAAAGGCCAAGATACTGAGACAGCAGGAATTGCAGTGCAGAAAGAGTTTCATATCATAAGGCACCAGGGGAAGAAAAGGGATAAATTGCTCAAATTCATTTCCCTGAGAATTTAGGGGCTAAGAGTTTTAAAGGTGGCTTAGTGAACAAAGGGCTAGGAATTGGGTCTGCTGATTGGCTAGGGATGAACTCATAGAGTTGGGAGGCAGAAATTTTCTTCTTGGCTGGGACAGCTCCTCAGTTGCGGGGTGGGGGGGGTGGGGGGGTAGAGGGAGGCGGTCACAGGATTTTTGAATTGGTTCCCATGTATAGCCCGAAGCCAGTTTACATCAGTTGGTCCCCTCAAATGCAGAGTATGTAAGATATCTAAAAGACCAGCCTTAGGTTTTACAATAGCAGTGTTATCTACCTAAGCGCTTGGAGAAGTCACAAATCTTGCACCTGTTAAGGTTACATGACACTTAAGCGGTAAGTGGTTATAGCAGTAGGGAAGTTAGGAAACAATGGCTGGTTAACTTTTAGTTATCATTCTGTACTTCTATAGAAATCAGATTTTTTTTTTTTACCATTATTCCTGCCTCATGGCTTTACATTGTTTTTTTTTTTTTTTTTCTTTTGTGGTTTTTGGCTGGGGCTGGGTTTGAACCCGCCACCTCCGGCATATGGGACCGGCGCCCTACTCCTTGAGCCACAGGCACCGCCCTACATTGTTTTAATACAGGCAATTTCATGCCCATCCTCTCAGCTGTCCAGACAACAGCTCTGCCTTTCCAAACAAGAGTCATAACAATAGAGACAATTTCCCTTAATCAAGAAAGTTCTCTAAGTGTGCATTAGAATCATTTAGAATAAATCTTTGCAAGGAGGAAGCAGCTCAGGGAGGTCAAGTGACACATCAAAGATGGCAAAGGTAGTGGGTAACACACAAAGTGTGGCCTCAATCAGATCTCAGAGTTCCTGACTGACCACAGTCAGCTCTGTGGGAGCGACCCTTGGCCCCTGTCTGTGCAGTAGCCAGCACAAGAGTTACAGCAACAGGGAAGAAAAAAACAATGAGAAATTCTTGCATCTGGAGAAGACTTTAGAGTAATCACCGGAACAGCCAGAGGATGAGCTATGGTGAAGAGCTGGGGGCCTGTCAGGCTGGGGTACAGTGATTAATTGGTGTGAGGAACACAGCCAAGAGCAGGGAAGCCACACCAGGCCCCCATCCATTTGTCCATGCCCTGGGGTCAGAGATGGAGCAAATGGAATCTTTTATAAGAGAGGAAAGGGTGGAATGTAGCCATGGGGGAAGTTCTGCAAGGAATTCACAGGTGTTTTCTTATTGTACTTCCCACTCCCTAAGGACCTCTGGGGTGTGCAGTAAGCAATACAGAGGTTGGGGGGGGGCCTCTGGGACAGACTTCCATCTTTCAGACACCCCTCCCCCTGTCCTGTATTCTTGTGAGCTGCAGGGGTTTCAATTGAAATAGCAGAAACCATCTTGAAAATCACAGGGAGCTGGGTCACTAAGAAACTCATTGGATTCTTTAATTAACTTCAACAAGTGAACCTGGAAGGGCCATGAGCAAACCCCTTCACCATCCTGTAAGTCATCCCATCTTGGGGATTCTGGAGATTTAGGTTCAGGAGAAATCCTGTCAACTTTTCTTTGTTGAAGAAAGAAAGCTTCAGAGGTTGGTTCAGCTCATTTCCTCCCATTACAGTGCTGGCAAGAGTGTGTTGGTAATTGATGTTTAGAAGCGTTATTGATGTGGGAGCACAGCTGCCATGGACCAGGAAGTCATTTTTTCTTAACATTTATTCTAATTAAGAAATGATAGAAGGTTTGGCAAAGTTTGTTTTAAAAAATCACTTTTAATCTCACTGCCCAGGAAAACCAGTTGTGCATTTTGCCCTGGAGAGACAAGTAGACAGGTAACTTCCCTATGTCCATAATAACTAGGAAGTGGGCCTGTCTAACCATTTGGTCCATAAAAAACCAGTCGCATTAATGGTATGTTAGGAACACGGAGTCCTACTGTGTTGCCTTTTGGATCATACAAAATCAGGTTCAGAGATGTTGATGAAGTTGTCCTTCTTTCTGTTTCCCCACCCTCTCTGCCCTCCTCTTCACAGGATCTCAGCTTCCATCTTCTGTCCTGCAAATTGCTTCTGTCCTAAGCTTAGTAAGTAACAGAGCATAAATTCTAACCTAGATCCTCTAACTTGGGAGCCTGTAGCAGATTGTATTTTCCCTGTCGTCAGAAGTTTTCCATATAGACCTCCAAGGGACTGGGACCAGACCTAGGGGTCTTAGATTCTTTGAAAGAGAAAATATAGGAGACTAACAACTCTCCCCGCTTTTACCAATAGCAGTCATCTCTCACAGTCTAACTTAACCAGCTATTATGCTGAAAGACTGTTCCTTCCTATTAGAGGATGAAAAAGATGAAAGCGGGTAATGAAAACACAGCACCCTCCTGTTACATTACCTAATAAGACCTAATGTATTTTAGCTAGTGATAATATATTTAATATATGCTAGGTGATATTCTAATTGCTTATTCTGTAACTCATTAATTCTTGTTAGCAACCCAATGAGGAAACTGAGGAACAGAGAGGTTAAGTAACTGGCCAGCCCAAAGTCAAATAGTGTGTGGCACAACAAGAATTCTAACACAGGCCATCTAACCTGGGAAGTCACACATTGGTAGGTTGTGTTTTCCAAAGATGGCAACTCCAAAATATGTATCTCATCCCACATGATTTCTTACAATGTATGGTGACACTCCATCCAGTGGTGGAAATCTCTGTTCCTCTCTTTGAACCTGGATAGACCCTTATCACTGTTTTGCCCAAAAGAATGTGAAATAAGTGACACTGTGTGATTTCCAAGACTGCATTATAAGAGGTAATAGCACTCCTGCTTAGCTTTCCTACTCTCTGGGGATGCTCTCCCAGAGAATCCAGCCACCATGTTGTAAGGAAGCTCATACCACATGGGGAGGCCTCCTATGACATTGTGGCTGACAGCTTCAATGAGGTTTCCATTCGAAAGCCAGCATCAACCCTCAGAAACAAAAGTAAACGGACTTTTAGGTGTTTCCAGCCCCTAGACTTTGGGTCTTCCCTAAGTCCCTTCCCTATGAGGCCCTAGATACCACAGAGCAGAGACAAGCTGTACCTACTGTGGCCCGTTTGAAGTCCTGACCCACAAAAATGGAGAGAGATAAATGAGTACTATTGTTTGAAACCATTAAGTTTTTTTTTTTAATTAAATCATAGCTGTGTACTAAATCACTAGGTTTTGAGCTAATTTTTTATGTAGCTGGAGTAACAGGAACATGGCTCTGAACTATTATTATCATAGGATCTGCGTCTGCTCTCATCAGCTCTTCATCCCCACCCTTCATCTGGCTGACTCTGGGGCATCACCAAGCTGAGTTTCCCACAAGGGAAATTCTCTGTAGATATTTCTTGGTCTACCTCCATGAGGGGAATTATTCCCATTAGGCTTTGTATTGTTTAAGTCGTTGTGTTTTCCTCAGTTTTCCTAAGTCTTTTGTTGGGGAATAAGAAAAGGCTGCCTCAGAGCCTGCAAGCCAATTGCCATTTTAAGCCAGATGTTAAATTGGCCTCTAGGAAAAATGTAGCCATTCCTTCAATCACTGTTGACTGAGGAGTTATTTAGACCAATATTGAGCTTTGTCAAAGTGATTTTGTGCAGTCAAGAGAAATTGTATAATAATTTTTTTTAAAGTAGAAATGTACCCTGTGCTTGAAATCTTGACCATTAGATCTTTTCCATAATGCTATTCTTTTCTGGAAAAAGAAAAAGAAAGGGGCTAAGGAAGGGAAATTACCAAACCAGAAGAAAAATATAAAGGCCTAAGAGTTGGGTGAGAAAGGTCTACTATTGTTAAATTTGACTGTAGAATGGATTTAGGATATTTGTTTGCAAAGCTGTGGTCTCTAAGTTTATCCCCCAACCCTCACCCCTCCTCTTGGAGCTTCTGCACATCTTTATAGCCCTCTGCTCAAATTTATTTATAGAAATTTGATAGGTGTTAATTTGCTTCCAATGGTTTGATGGGGAGAATGAGGAGAAAAGATGGTAACAAGTCTCATAGTGAACACTCTCCTATTAACATAAGGAAAATCCATGTGCTGTTTCACATGGATTTTAATGCCCTATAAATAGCACCTTTAGGTGGACATTATTTTGTGTATTTTATATTCAAGTTTAACAGTTGTACTTCTCAATAAATTGCCTCCTGAAATTCTGTATGCGTCTCCACACAGATTCCTCTACTTTCAGTGGTCATAGGCTTGGGAGGAGAAAAGAGGACAAATAAGAAAGGGAAGTAGACCAAAATTAAATGTGTAAATACCTGAGTTTAAATATTAAAAGAGTCAGTGTTGCTATATTGGCTTAGTTTCTCACCAAGGACAAATGGCACATGCAAAATAAGATTATTTGAGGAAGTTTTTATTCGCCTAGGGTCTGTTTTACAGTGAAGTGGATGTAGGGAACCACAGGGGATAGCACATAAACTGAGGACTGGTATTAGTGATGTTGTCAGCACCCAGAGGCCTAGAGGGGAGAAAGGCTACTGGCACTGGAAGGAGAGAGGGTTGTATAGGACAGGCTGCCTTGAAAGAAGCTGTGACTTCTCTCAAGACATAGTGGAAGAAAGAAGGGACCAGGGGAATTCGTACCCTGATTTCTCTCTCCTTTAACATGCTCAAACTTGCCACTGGACATCTATCTGAAAGCCAGAGGGCCAGGAGCTACTGAACTAGTCCATAGAAAAAGCTCCTGGGAGAGACAGCAAGGAGAAGGAGTGGATCTGGAGAGAGAAAGGGAGAGACCCAGAGCTGTGCCATCCCACACATGTAAAAGTTTTCACAAAAACAGAAAATGCTTGCTGGGAGACAGTGCTACATATTGCTAGTAATGTCTAAAAAGTACATACGCAACTTTAAACCAAATACAGATTCTAGAAAGACCTTTACAAGAGCCTGAGGTTTATCACTCATCTTCTTGGCTCAAGCATAATTGAGTAGTCTGGGTCTACAGCCATAAACTCCATTCTAGTTTATCTCCATGTGGTCAGTCCTCACAGTGATAGTAACTGTACTGTAAACTGTGAGGCATTGTGCCTCAATAAGTAATCATTTTAAAACATAAGTCTAATAAAGTCTGTCTTCTGTTACCCACTCTCCTGCATAGCTTGGAATAGAAGCTAGAATTGTTATAATGGCCTATAAGATCCTAGAAATTAAGCCCCCTGGCTACTTCTCTGTACATATAACTACTATTCTTCCCCCTTGCCCACTTGACTTCAGCCACACTAGTTCAAATGCATCAATCATAATCTGCCCCAGGGCCCTTTTACTTATTTTCATGGCTCTTTCCCAAATATAACATGACTCACTCCCTCATTTTTATGAGTATGTATTCAGATGTCACCTTTAGAGAAGCCTGTCTGACAAGCCTATGTAAAATAGTTTAAATATACATAAATGCATTTTCCAAAAGTGGCCACACCCAACATTTCAAGTGCAACATGATCTGCCAGAAACTTGCCACTTCCCATCAACAGGTAGAGTCTGTTTTCCCTCACCTTGACAGGGACTTAGTACTATTTCAACAAACAGAATGCAATAGAAATAATACTGTGGACTTCTAACACTAGGTCATAAAAGGTGATACTGTTTGCTTCTGATCCTCTCTCTTACTTGGGACATTTGTTCTTGGAACCCAGCTACTATTTTTTGAAGAAGAAAAGGTCATGTGAATAGACCACATATCCATGTTTTATTCAAAAGCCTTCACCAAGGTATTGGCTAATAGACTGCCAAGCATGGAAGTGATTCCCACCCACAGCCTTCAAGCCATACCAGCCAGTGCCAAGTATAAAAGACAGACTCTACCCCTAGCAAGACCTGCTCACATTACAAGTTCATAAACAAAATAAATGATTATTTATGCCACGATTTGGGGGAGTAATTTGTTACACAGCCATAAAATCAGAATGTATTTTTGGTGTCAGGTGTGAGAGCCAGTGGCAACAGAAGACTAAAACATGTGGGCATGTCTTTGAGATAAGGCAGTAAAAACGAAGTGGAAAAAAAAAAGAAAGAAGAACCTTAAGAATAGTGTTAGTGAAACCCTAAAGGATCTTAAAAAGTGTATTGGGGGAAGCTGATAACCCTCAAAAAAGCTGCCAGTGAGGACATGAAGGAAAAGAGAAGAAAATGTTATTGGACACTGGGAAACAGGAAATTCTTTTTATGTAGTGGGAGAAAGTTTAGGAACACTGTTTTCACAATAATATGCCAAATGAAAGGCATACCTAATTAATTAGACGATCTTGCTAAAGAGATTTCAGGCAGAATGTTAAAAGTACCTCCTGGCTTCTTCACATTGTCTATAATAAAATGAGTGAAGAAAGAGAGATGACCTTTAAAAAACGGAATTATTTACTTTTCAAATAATATCTAGAGGAATAGGGAAGCCAAGATGTAAAATGTTTAAAAATAAAACTTGTTCTTAATCTCAGCCTCTCTAATATTCTCAAATTAAGAGAGGGCTTCAGAGCAAAGATTAAACCTAGGGTGTAGACATAAGATCCTTCATGAACATTTCAGAAATACCTAAGGAAGAGCCTCGGGAACTGTTTCATTCAGACCGAGGTCCTGCTAACAGTATTCAAGGAGCATTTTGCTTCTTGAAGGAAGAGTCCACCTGTTAACCAATATAAATATTAAGAATGTAAAGAGTGCTCTCCTTCAGGAGCTTGACAAGATTTATGAGTGTAGCTTTTGTCTAATGGAGTGTCTTATAAATTGATTTATAAGAACCACCCCCCCCCAAGGATTTTTAAAGAATTATACTAGCTTAGATGGAAAAGAAGATTCAATCAACACCTTCCATGACTGAGAAAACTACCTGCAAAACGAGCCATTTTTATGGAAAAGAAGATTGTGAGGGCATAGCCAAGAGCCACAGTGAATTATTAGCAGGCAGTAGGGCTGCACTCTCATCAGGTAACTGGCAACTAGTGCCCTGCTGGATTGCAAAATCCCTTATGGATTCCTTTGTGCCTCCTGTGTCCCCCTTTTAGAAGGGGAGAGTCTATACTAGTTACCCTATCCCTGTCCCATCTCTATATGTTGCATGTCTAAGAAGCAAGCAAATTGCTTCTTGAGATGACAAGTCTTAAATAATTAGGAACTGTCTGCAGAGCCTCTCCTTGAGGAACTTCAATTTTATGTGAACATGATCTCAATGGCAAGATCTTCAACTGTGAGCTTGAGCTTTGCAGACCCAAGGGTAGAGGATAAACTTTTTTTGTATATGACAGGGATAGGAATTATTGGGGCCAGAAGACAGACTATAGCAAAGGGTATTTTCCAAGAATGGCCATAGTACTATTAATATTTCTGGTGCCATATACTTTTTTTCAGAACCTTGCCACTTCCCACTAAGAAGTAGTTTGTTTCTCCTTCCTTTGGACAGAACTTGAGAAATATAGCACCCATGTATGAATAATGATAAACTGATGTGAAAACACTTCAAAGAAAACCAAAATAAATGGGGATATATTTATGCATAGAATGCACAAATCCATAGATGTATTTATGGATAGAATGCTTTGATATCATAAAAATACCAATTCCTAAATTAATCTATAAATTTAAAAATTCTAATTGCCATTTTATCTGGCAGATCTTTTCATGGGAGTGGACAAGGTAATCCTAAAATTCATGTGGATGAGGAAACAGCTATGTAAAGCCAAGGGAATTACAAATAGGAATACAGGCTAGGGTGTGGTGGCTCATTCCTGAAATCTCAGAACTCTGGGAGGCTGAGACCGGTGGATTGCTTGAGCTCGGGAATTTGAGACCAGCCTGAGCAAGAGCAAGGCCCCATCTCTGAAACAAACAAAACAACAACAAAAAACAAATAGAAATGAAGTGGGATATGGCAGGAGATATTTGCCCTGGCATATGTCAAGATTATAAAGCTATATAATAATTAAAGCATTATGGAATTGGTACACAGAGAGATAGAATGGCAAAATAGATTTGGGAATGCAGAGATGTCCCCTTGGACGTATGCATACTTGGTTTATGACAAAGGTGGACATTCAGAGCAGTGGGGAAATAATAGTCTTTTTAATAAATAGTGCTAGAACATTTGAGTATCTTTTAGGAAAAAAAAATAAATAAGAGTACTCCATTCTAATTCTATGTGGATTTTAGACCTAACAGTGTAGGTAACACTATAAAACACAACAAACACCCATTTTAAAATTATAAAACACTCATAAATCTCATCAACATTCTCTATCCTGAGCTTTGTTGTCACACTGCTGAGGGACAGCACTCTTTACATTCTTAAGATTTATATTGGTTAACAGAGAAGACCTTCCTTCAAGAAGCAAAGCACCCCTTGAATATCTTTAGTAGAAACAAAACAGTTCTTAAGGCACTACCTTAGGTATATCTGAGGTTTTAAAAAAGGATTTTATGGTTTCACCCAGGGTTTAATCTTTACCCTGAAGCTCTCTCTTAATTTGAGAATATTGGAGAGGCTGGAATTAAGAACACGTTTTATTTTTGAACCCTATAAAAATAATGCAAAAATAAAATGCAATAACTATAATGAAAAAGACTGATAAAATTGAGTACATTAAAATTCAGAACTTTCATTCATCTAAGGACACCAAAAGCAAGGTGTAAAAAAATTTACCAACTAAGAAGAAATATTTGCAATGTGCATAAGCCCCAAATGCTTAGCATCTGAAATATATAAATAATCCCTTTTCATCACTACTCATTAGAAAAGTGCAAATTAAAACAAGAATGAAGTACTATTTACAGCCCTCAGGTTGGCAAAAAAGTTTTAGTCTGTCCATACCAAATGTGGGCAAGAATGTGGGAGAAAAGAGAAATTTCAAACATGCTGATGGAGTATAAATAGGTCTTTACAGAGCAATTTGTCACTCTCTAATAAAGTTGAAGGCACACGTGGTTTATAATCCAGTATTTCCACTTCTAGGCAGATATCTTATAGAAATGTCTGTACATATGCACAAAGAACCTTGTTCAAGAATATTTTGTAGAGGCATTGTTTCTTATGAGAAAACATTGGGAGCAACCTAAATGTTCATCAGCTGGAAAACGGAAAACCAGATAGTGGTTTATTCATACAATGGAATGCTTTACAGCAGTTAAAATGAGTGAGCTAAATTCCACACAGAAACCTGCATAAGTCCCTGGCTCCATTGCAGCCAGGCAGGAAGTTCCAGGAAGTTTAGTAAATGAATGGGGGAGGGGAGAGCATAGGGCAGGGGCACTGGGGCGCCACACCTGGTACACAGTTTCTCCTAGCGTGACCTCAGTCTGATCAGCAAGCATGAGAACTTGACTCCCATGTCCTGCCCTGGGGTGCTGGGGCCTGATCACCAACCACACTATAGAACTGTCACCACAGCCACCTCTCCTTCCACCCCCGTCATTTCACAGCCCCAGTTCACAGCCATGGACGAACCACAGTACTTCTACAATGAATCTATTGCCTTCTTTTATAAACAGACTGGGAAACATCTTGCCACAGAATGGAACGTAGTCAGCAAGCTGGTGATGGGACTTGGAATCTGTATCTTCATCACGTTGGCCAACATGGGTCTTAGGGGCAATCTACATCAACTGCTACTTCCATTTTCTTATTTATTCCTTACTGGCTAATCTGGCGGCTCAGATTTCTTTGCTGGGTTGGCCTACTTCTATCTAATCTTCAACACAGGACCCAACACGTGGAGCCTGACTATTAGCAAATGGCTCCTCAATCAAGGAGGAGCCTGAAACAAACCTGACAGCCTCTGTGGCCAACTTAGTGGCTATTGCAATCAAGAGGCACATTACAGTTTTCCACATGCAGCTCCACACACAGATGAGCAACCAGCGGTGGTGGTGGTCATTGTGGTCATTTGGACTATGGCCATTGTTTTGAGTGCTATACCCAGTGTAGGCTGGAACTACATCTGTGATATTGAAAATTGTTCAATGGCACCACTCTACAGTGACTCTTACTTAGTCTTCTGGGCCTTTTCAACTTGGTGACCTTTGTGGTAATTGTGGTTCTCTATGCTCACATCTTTGGCTATGTTTGCCAGAGGATTATGAAAATGTCTTGGCACATCTGGACCCTGATGGAATTGAGATACCATGATGAGTCTTCTGAAGACTGTGGTCATTGTGGGTGATTGCATATTTGGTTTTTAATATGTCTTTTCTACTAGACTGTCAGCTTTACAAGGGAATGTGGGGATTGTAATGATTTGTGATTGTATCTTCATATTGCCTGTCACAGTTATCTGGTACAAAGAAGGTGTTCAACAGATAATTGTTGAATGAATGTATGTGATGACAAAACCAAGAGTCTGAGCCTTCAAAACTGAAGACCAGAGAGAGCCATTCACTATAGTCTAAGCCACTTGAGCCATGTGGGAGCCACATCTAGTTACTTTGGATGATTCCTATTATTATTATCATTATTTTTTTTGAAACAGAGTCTCACTTTAATGCCCTCAGTAGAGTGCTGTGGCATCATAGCTCACAACAACCTATACTCTTGGGCTCAATTGATTCTCTTATCTCAGCTTCCCAAGTAGCTGAAACTATAGGCGCCTGCCACAACACCTGGCTACTTTTTAGAGATGGGGGTCTTACTCTTGCTCTGGTTGGTCTTGAACTCCTGAGCTCAAACAATCCACTAGCCTTGGCCTCTCAGAGTACTAGGATAACAGACGTGAGCCACTGTGCCCGGCCTTGACTCCTATTATTAACACATTTCATGCCTTCTAATACAAATAAAACAACTTGGAAAATGGCTACAATGGCTGCTCAGTAAATAATCTGTTTATTTTACTTTCATTTATTCTAGGGGTGGTTCCTCAGTTTCCATTCTCACTTCATCAAAATGACCTCTGCGTTTTAGACTTATTCATTCTTTACAATCAAAGGAAGAATTTTTTGGTCAACAATAATTCCTAGGAGTCAACTTAAAACTAAAGGCATCTTTGAAATTTATGACAGTACCGGGGCAGGTTTTTAGGCATGCCTTGTTTATGGGCTGCTTTTGAGTGAGTACTAGATCTTAATAACTATTTGTCAAACACTCATGTAGCATCATTAATCATGTGCTACCTTGGAAATTAGCATTTGTAAATTAAGACACTATGATGCTGTTTTGGAGTATAGTTACCACCATGGGTTTGTTGTCCTCAAATCAATGTGAAGAAAGATGGTGAAAAGGCAGGTAAAGAGAGATTAGGTAACTATAGAAGCTGGGGTTCAAACTCAGGCACTGCAGTTCCAAAGCCCATGTGTTTTTCACCTCCATGCTATCCTACTTCTCTTATCAGCAAAGAAATTTTAAAAAATGGGTAAGTCACTAAAATATGATACTGAATTAAAAAAATCAAGTTGTAGAATGATGCAAACAGAATGATCCACTTATAGAAAGTTTAAAAACATGGAAAGCTGCTGTAGTTTATGATACTGCTTGTGTAGTAAAAATATTAAAACATCTTTAAGAATGATAAAAATAAAATCTAGGATAAAAATAAGATCCATTTGGGAAAGCAAGGGAACAGGAATGAAGGGGGAAGAGAGAATTTTGAGGTTATTTGTGATGTTTCATTTGTGTAAAAGGAAAAAGGGGGCTATGGCTACATGTTAAGACTTCATAAAGTTTTACTCATACATCATTCTCTCTTCTTTTCTGTTAACATACATTTATTAAAGCTTAATGGGAATCATAAGCCTCAGTGATTTCATATGGTTTGTTCCCTTATTTGTGGATCCAGTAATACATTTGTTACACAACTTCTGTAGAGAATATGCATGGAATTCTGTGCATGTTGTGCTCTGAAGTCAAGCCTACACATTATCAGCAAAGCCCTCTGGTTTTAAGTAAAAGGAGCAATTGGTTATTCTCCCTTTCCTGGAAGCAGAGTTTCTTTTAAATTTATCATCAGAAAATGCATTCAACAACAGCTCAATCTTCAAAAGAGAGGTAAGATGTAATCAAATTATCCCTCACATTATATAAAGACCAAAAAAACAAAAGAAAAACTCAGCATATCTGCTGTGGTTTCGGAGGTGATGTTAAACATCAAATTTTGATTTCTCAGAATGAGAAGAAAGATTAAATCATTCAAAATGACAATTGGGGCTTACATTAGCACTTTACAAAGTCTTGGTTATGAAAAAGTTTCTGAGAGGTCAGTCCATCTCCTTGCCTACTTCTCCAGCTGGATTTAGCTCGCTGTTTAAGAATAAAAGTAAAAAAAAAAAAAAAGAAAAAAGAGTAAGAGTGGAACAGGATTAGGCTTGATTATCAGGAAATGATAGCAAGTAGATAGCTTTTTTTAATATTATTTCTTTTTTCATTTCTAGATGCAAAATCATAAGTAACACTCTCTGATAGTATTCCTTAAAAGGTTTTTAGAAAAAGATTTAGGTGAAATTCACTTGAGGAGGAAATCACAGGCAGGTCCGTGATGAAGTGGGGGAATGAGGAGAGAAGAGAGTACAGGGGGGCTTGTTGATGAGCAGGTTGCTGTCACAGGTGGTTGGGGTTCTACTTTGTTGGAAACTCTATTTTGCTGGAGATCCTATGAGAGAACAACCCTTGAAATTGACCCTACAAAGCATAAGGAGGCATAAGGAAGCAGAACTATTTATTCACCTACTTCTGACTTCACGGTTATTTCTAGGGAATTAACTCTGTGCTTCAGACCTGGCCCTCCTGCTTGCTAGCCAAGCAGACTCCTCTAGGCCGTAGGAAGTCCTTGAGCTGAGTTCAGAACCCAGCTGCATGCAAGGGAATTGTACAAATTTTCAGATGACATCCAGCATGGGCCAAGGGGATTTTCCAACAGCATCTGGCAGAGCTATCTACAATACTGTACACTGTATCATGTTTTCCAAAGTGTGGGACAAGTACCACCAGTGTCTCAGGAGATGTTTTTAGATGGTTCTAGGTCATAGCATTAAATAACACTTGAATCATATGGTGGGGAAGGTCTTTTCCTTTCCATGCTCTCTCAACCTTTCTCATTATCCAAGGAAAATATCTCATTTTGGCATTAATTATGCCCTTACTACACCTCCAATCCTTGCTAGCTTCCAGTTTAGCACAGAGAGTCAGCCTTGGGCTTAAAATGTTTACTGACAACTGTATTTGGGTAAAATTTGCTGACACTGTCCTGGCTTCCTTGTACGTATTTTTATAATTACCTTCAACCTATGGCAAGTGATTCTATTTATTCAGTACCAGCAACAATGCAAAGTTTGCTTTATAAATAAGTTTATTTAATCTTTTGAGCCAGTAAATTTAAAGAACAACATTGAGCAAATAATAGAACCATAAATGGTATCCGGAATTTAAATGGTATCTAACATCTGGAAAAAATCTATAAGTTCCTAAGCTGCATGTTATGATGGAAAGAGTGTGACTTTGAGCAAATCACCTAAGCCCTCTAAGTTTTTGTCCTCCTCATATTGACCTCATAGGGATGTGGGGAAAATTCAAATGGAATATTTGGCAAACAACAAGCATTCCACTTAGAAGTAATAAAAAAGAAATCAGTAGATATCAGTTCTCACCTGTTGAAATTTAAGAAAATGTAGATACTACAAAAAAACCTTAGGAGAATTATTAATCAGATGTGAAAACCCTATTAATCAAATATAAATCAGATTTAATGCAATTTTCTTTAGAAAAGCCCCTTTCCCATCATTTTGCCCCCATCCCAATTTGCAGGAATTGGGTTCTTTTGATCTGTTTGGAACGGCTTGTTCCACCTTTTCTGGAGGTGGGGAAGACAAATGTGCTTTAGAAAGTGTGTTTGCAGACAGAGTGGTGCTACGGTTACCGTGTAGGTCCTGCTGTAGCGTGTGAATCAATTTTTTTTATACTCTTACCTCCTAGCAGGGATGTACTGAAGATTTGTCATCTTGTCTGAAAAGCCCTTACCTGTCTGCAGGATTCTCAGGAATGTTGTCTTCAATTCCTTTCATGAACGTGCCATCTATGGTGAATAAAGCAAAGGGTGGCCCTCAGGGAAGTGAGGGCCTGGATGTGAGTGTGAGGAGGGAATAGAAATAACTGAGTTCTCTCTGGCCTTAGATTATTTTCAAACAGAATCAAATCAACTGGTAAATTCCTGAACAGAAAAGATAAACAATTGCAAAGAATGAAAGAGGAAAAATGTATGCCCCCTTAGAGCTTGTACTCTAGGACAGGGTTTTAACAACTTCCTGTGCCATGGACCTCCCCTGGCAGTTTCATAAAGTCTACATATTCCTTCTCAAAATAATGTTTTCTAATGTATAAAATAAAATACATAGAATTCAAAGAATAAAAGTTATCTTCAAATTCAGTAACTTGCCACACTGTGCTTGGCCCATCCCACTGCTCCATCTGTTAGTGATACTGTTTTAAAAACATACTTCACTGATTACCTCAGCTATCAAATGTATGTGAGCGTGTCTGTTCTTTATTCCTAGCTGTGTGCCTGTCCTGTTGCAATAAGCCTTGTGGAGTATTAAGAATTCTCCTTTGAACTGTTCAAAGTTTTAAACAAACAGTAGAAACAATTCATTCCTTTAATGTAATGATAAACACTGCAAGCAGGAAATACTAGAAAGCAATGAAGTGTCTGGGTCACAACCCTGAGAGGCCACATTTTCACCATTTGGTGACTGAGTGGAAACCCAGTGTACAGCTGCCTGCTAGTTGGCCAGTGACACCTTATGAGACTCTCTGAAAAGGAAGGCTGGGGTCAGTCACATGCCATCTAACGCCCATGCCTAATGACTACCCCAATTTCAAAATGACAATGAGCACAAATGACATTTCAAGGAATTGTCGGTGGCTGTAACATGATAGGAAACACGTCTGTGATCTCATGCTGATGAGTCACAGACACGGCTAAGTCGGGTTTGCTGTCTGTCCTCACCATGAAAGGAAGTGCTGAGTTTCAGTTAGAGGATAGTCATAATAGTGATGCGATTACTTTCCTGGCCTGCAACTTCTTGAAATCCCAGCTTGACTCTAGGTAAAATCCTCTTGTGTAGAAGCAGGTAATAAATAAATAATAAACAGCATAGAAGGTGATGGAAAGCATAATATAGGAATATTACCCACAGGGGGATAAAGGAGTCCAGGTATGGGGAGGAAGAAGAGCTGCTGTGTTCTATCAGACATGCCACTCTGGGGTGACATCACAACTGTGGTCAGAGGGAAGGAGTGAGCCCTGTGACTCCCTGCAAGAAGAACATCCCAGGCAGAGGAAGTGGCAAGTGCAATCCTGCCTCTTTGAATGGGGACACACCTGACACGTGGGAGGAGCAGCAAGGGAGGCAGTGACGGGGTCAGCACCCGCCAGTGGGAACAGTGAGAGGTGACTTAACAGAATGAGCCAGGGCCTTGCAGATTATACCAACCAAGGCTCTATCTGGGAAGTAGAACCACAGAACTTTGGAATAAGGGCTTCATGACAGGAATTAGACCTTGCAAAATTGTGAGGAAAGATGGAGAAGTAACCGTCTGGAAGGTGGACTGGGTGTGAGAGACGTGTCCCTACACAGCCCTGGTCTGGGTGAAGGAGTTTGCAAGGTGGGTCTAGGAGCCAGGCACCAGGAATGAACTAGGGGTAGGGGCTGGCAGAGGAGAGCTGCTGCTCTCTGTGCACACTCACCACGCTGTTGCGTCCACAGACAAGCACTTGGAGGGGGACTGGAGGTGGTTGCTGCTCAGCGGCAGGGAGAAACCAGACACAGAGCAGAGGAGAGTGAGGGACACCTGACTGTGCTGGCTTGTCTGTGCTGGTCCTGCCCATATTTGACTCCAAAGATTTCCAAAGAGTACTAGCTGCATTCCTGCCTTCCAAGTCTTGTGCTAATTCCTCTTTAGTCAACTCTGACACAGAACCCTTTTGGGAAGAAGATTCAAGTAAGAGTGGTTCTAGCTTAACCAAGTTGATAGAGTACAAACAATCACAAATGCCAGTGTAAGGAATTTGGCTTTTCCTAGTGAGATGGAGAGCCACGGTGTCATTTTGAGTGGAGAAATGGGTGATCTGAGTTATAAGAATCTCTTTAGCTCCAGTGTTTGGCACAGACTGTAGGAAGACAGGGTGGAAACAGTACAACCACTTTGGAGATGATTACAATGATCTGGGTGAGAAAGAATGAGAATTGAATCGGCGAAGGGAGGGCGATTGGTGGGATCACACCTACAGTGCATCTTACAAGGGTACATGTGAAACTTACTAAATGTAGAATATAAATATCTTAACACATACACACACAAAGAATGAATCGGATTGCAGTGATGAGAAGGGATGAGAAGAGCTTGAATTCTAGATGTATTCTGACCATCTCACCACCAAGATTTGCTGTTACAAGTGAAAGAGAGGTGACAAGGATAACTAAGTGATTTTAAAACTAAAACCATGAATAAAATGGCATTTTCATCCATTATGGTGGGAAAGACTGCAGGAAGACAAGGGGGAAGTCTAGGAATCAAAAGTCAGACATGGCTTGGTGCCCATAGCTCAGTGGCTAGGGTGCCAGCCACATACACTGGAGCTGGCCAGTTCAAATCCAGCCCAGGCCTACCAAACAACAGTGACAACTACAACCAAAAAATAGCTGTATGTTGTGGTGGGTACCTGTGGTCCCGCTACTTAGGAGCCTGAGGCAAGAGAATCACTTAAACCCAAGAGTTTGAGGTTTCTGTGAGCCATAATGCCACAGCACTCTGCCCAGGGTGACAGCTTGAGACTGTCTCCAAAAAAGAAAAAAAAAAAAAAAAACAGACACATTAAGCTTGAAAAGCTTACTAGACACTCAAGGTGATAAAGGCAAATGGAATGAATGGCTGGAGTTCAGGACTGGGGCTAGCCTAGAGTTATAAATTTGGAAGTTCTCAATGAATGAATGGCATTAACTAGGAACTGAATGTAGACAAAGTAAAGAAAGAAAAAAGAAAAATAAGACTGAGCCCTGTGGCATTTCAAGAGATGAAGGAGATGAGTAGTATCCTGCAAAAAAAGCCCTGAAAAATTGCTGCCCATGAGCCACATTAGAAACCAAGACCAGGCAAAGGAAGAAAATGTTTCCAGGAGAAAGTGATCATGGGCATACAAAGCAATTTTTAAGTCAGGTCTGAGGAAGCTGAGATTGACCATTACAATCACAAAAGAAGGTCATTGGTGATTGTAACAAAAGTTATTTGAGAGAATGAAAGGAGAGTGTAGTGTGGTTGACAAGGAGTTTTGCTGTAAAGGAGACAGAAATGGGCCATCCATGAAGCAGCATGCAGCATCAGGGGAGAATTTGTTTTTATGAGAGATATTACACATATTTGTTACATGTTTATGTGTTAATGGGAATGATCTAGAAGAGAAGCAGGGGGGAACCCTGATATTGCAAAAGAGATAGGGAGCAATTTCTTGAGCAATGTTTTGAAAGGTGAGAGTAGGTGTGATCCAATATAAAATGCAAAAGTAAGTCCTAAATAGGAGCAAAAATGGTTCATTCCTATGAACCATTACTGAAGTAACAGCACAGAGAACAGAGATGGGTGAATAGACACTTTTTTTCTCAAATTGAACATAAGATCTTCAGCTAAGAGCAGCAAGTATGCAAGGCATGTCGGTAAGAGAAGGAAGTATTGACTAGTTGTCTAGGGTACAACTGACCCTTGAACAACACAGGTTTGAGCTTTTATGTGGATTTTTTTCAACCAAACAAAATATGTAGCACGTAAGGCCTGCATATACCATGGGCCAACTTTTCAAATATACAGGTTGTGCAGTGTGGGTTCTTGGACTTGAGTATGTGTAGATTTGGACTTGAATATATGAGGAGGAGGCTGGTCCTGGAACAAATCCCTTGAGTATACTGAGGCACAAATGAACTCTTCTTGTAGAATGATCTGGTCTAACAGCATGAGCTACAAAGCTTAGGGTGAGAAGAATGATTAGGAAGAGGTATTGGGTGCAAAAACGTCACCTATCCCCTCTAGGCCCAGCAGCTGTGTAAAAACAATCACATTTGAGAGGACATTTGAGTGAAAGTAGCTTCTTCTGGGAGAGCCATTTTTAATTGGAACAGAAGGTGAAAGGAACATGCAGACAAGAAGTTAAAGATGTGAGTGATTTTGTTGACAATGAACTGACAATGAGTTCCAGGGGACACAGGGGAAGGGTTTGGTACAGGCTGGTGGAGTGGTGGGGCTGTTAAAACACTGATAAAAAAAAAAAATTATCATTGGGGCCATGATGTTTTATTAGGTCAAGAGTTAAATATGTTTCACAAAACCCCAGGATCAAAACTACCATAAATTAAATGCAACTCAACATGGCAGTTAATACTGTTGAGAGAATAAGCGCTGACCAGGGGCACCCGTAGCTCTGTGAACACAGTCCCATTTTTTTCATTCCTGCCAGTGTCTAAATGGTCCACCTCTCAGTTTCCTGGTTACATGAGCTAGTGATTTCACTTTATCTTTTTTTCCAATATTATATTACATCACAAATCATTTCAACATCAGCAAAGTCAAATTATTTTTTTGGTGAACACTTACAGGCTATCCTTCATATTTTATTATACTTGCATTATCATGTATCAATCCATATATCCATTCTTTTATCAGTCCATGAACTGATCTTACATATGATGCATTTCAAAGCAAGTTGCAGACATCCATACAGCTTACCATATATACAATGGAATATTGCTCAGCATTAAAAAAAAAAATGAACTGCATGTAACAATATGGGTGAATCTAAAAACTATTATGCTACTATGCTTTCTGTTGTGTGTCTCACAGAAGTACTTTAACATCCATATGATTAACTAGAAATCATCAATGTTTATTTGTGATTTTTCTTTTTTTAATTTTAGGTTAATTTGAGGGTACAATGAAATAGGTTACAATGTTTGCATTTGTAAGGTAGAGTCCCTCTTATAATTATGTCCCGCCTCCAAAAGGTGTGCCATACACCCTAACATTGTGCCCAGAAAGTGACAGCACACCCCTGCTCTTCCCTCCTCCCCTTTCCCCGCTCCCTGGTTCCCTTCCCCCTCCTTGAATTGATTTGAGTTTTTCTCCTATGTGGGCATGAATTAGATCATCGGCTGGCTTAATGTTAGTATTGAATACATGGGATACTTGCTTCTCCATTCTTGTGATACTTTACTAAGAAGAATGTGTTCCAACTTAATCCAGGTTAATAAAAAAGATGTAAAGTCTCTATCTTTTTAATGCTTGAATACTATTCCATGGTATACATATACCACAGCTTGTTAAATCTATTCCTGGGTTGGTGGGCATTTACGTTGTTTCCACATTCTGGCAATTGTAAATTGAGCTGTGATAAGTAATCTAGTGCAAAGGTCCTTATAATAAAATGATTGTTTTGCCACAAAATGTACAAATCTTAGCTGCATATTTGCTAAGTTTTGACCAATGCATGCATCTATGTAACGTAAACCCTTTATGCTCATTCTCTACCCCAAATCTGTAGAGTGGTCACGTTTCTGATGTTTTTCTACGTAGTTTCAACAGTTCCAAAATTTCAGATAAATTGAATCATATAGTACATACTCTTTGTGTAAAGCCCTTACTCCATAGTAGCTTTTAGATTTATTCATATTGGTACCATATTTTGCCATGTATAACGTACACCCTTGCTTTTGGCCCAAACTTTCAGGAAAAAACTTGTTTTCATTTTTTAATTCTAAATTTTATTTGTTTATATTTAAGTGCTTCTTTTTTGTATTATAAAGGAATTTTAGCATTTATTTTTAAAAATATTATGATACAAGAAATTTTATGTAACAATAATTACAAAACACAAGAACAGATACAAAGAATAATAAATTTTATATACTGGTAATGCATAGTACTATCTGTGTACAATATGCATACTTATTTTTCCCTCAAAAATTTGGGCAAAAAAGCTTTCATTATACCTGGCAAAATACGGTACTTATAGCTCATTCCTTTTTATTACCAATGGTATTCTCTTAGACACTTCAGTTCCTCTGCTCCTCTACTGATGGCTGGCTGGATGTCTCTGGTTTTTGTCTACTGTGAAGAAAACTGCTATGAACATTCTTGTGCAAGACTTTGCAGATATATGTTTCTATTTCTCTTAGATACCTGGAGATGAAATGGGCCAGTGGTTGAGTACATCCTTTTATGTAGAAAACCAGTGTGAGTTGAGTTTTCTGTTGCTTGTACCCCAATTTACACCGCCTAGGTGAATTATGTAATGTATCCCTGGTACCTGGTAGGCATCCCCTTGGTCAGTGTTTTTCAACCTTTTTTATCTCACAGCACACATGAACCTATAGTAAAACTTCCACAGCACACTTAAATTATGTTGATCATAAAAAAAGTAAAAGAAAAGAATATACTTACTGTGCTTTGAACTTCTTCTGAAAATAATTTAATAAAAGATCTTAAAAATTTTTCATGGCACTCCTAAGACTCTCTCACAGCACACCAGTATGCTGTGGTACACCAAGTGAAAATCATTGCCCCTAGATGAATTACTATGTTCCTAAAATGGACCAGATCTTCAGTGGGTTGCTCTAACACCAAGCACACTACTAAGAACAGTATTTACTATGTGTTCTTGACATATTATTCTCTCAACAAATGCAGAAAGTTTTTCTTTCTTTGTTCAGCCAGACTAGCCCCAACCTAAACCAAACAACTATCTCCTAAAACAATTTCTAGAGTTCTGGATTTTTCCACTACTTAAGAGGTGGATTTGAGGTAAAAGACCTATAGCTGGAAGATATCGAATCATTTAAAAAGATACACCTACCCTAACAAATTCAAATATTGTGAACTTGTTGTTTATACCCTCACATTAACCTGAAATTAAAGAAAAAAGCTACACACACATATATGTATGTATGTATGTATGTATATATGTATGTATGCATATACACACTATAGAAGCACGCACACACACATATGCTCACACACAGAGCAGGTCCATGAATAACATCATTTCACTCAGCATTGTTTCATTATAATATCGATAAAAAGAAAAATCACTCTCCAGCCAGGCCACTAGGTTTATGTGGCATGTGCATGTTCTGATCGTGTCTGCATGGGTTTTTCTAGGTACTTTGGTTTCCATCATGAAGGTGTGCGTGTCAGGTGAATTGGCATGTCTGTGTGGTCTTGGGATGAGTGAGTGTGGTGTGCATGTGAGTGGCCTGTGAAGGGACAGTGGCTTGTCTGGGGTTAGTTCCCCACTGTCACCCTGAGTTGCCAGAATGGGCTCCAGCTACCTGGGACCCTGAACTGGAATAAGTGGGTAAATAATTATTTTACTTGTTTTGATTAATCTTTCTTAAATGTATATATAACTCCCATTAATTTCCAGGTTAAATATTAGAAGAGTTTTGGCCTTTTCTTAGAACTTTGGTGGTGTTTTTGTGGCCAGAAATATGCCATAGGAACTTAACTCTTGTTCACATCCATTAGCCTGAGGTAAAATCACCTAAAGTCACAGTTTCCAAGAACTTATCAATGATGTTAAGTGAGGACTTACCATATATAGGTGGTCCCTGAGTTTCAGATGAGTGGGCTCCTGAGATCATCTTTAGGTCAGATTTCTATGTAACTTGGCTCCCTGATGAACAGTGAATATATGGTAATAATAATAATAATGTTATAATGCCTCATATGTGGTAATAGTAATGATAATGATAGCCATCTACTGTAATAACAAGTTACAGAAACTACTATGCTCTTTATTTTATTTTTATTTATTTATTTTTTTTTTTGAGACAGACTCTCATTCTGTTGCCCTGGGTAGAGTGCCATGATATCATAGCAACCTCAGACTCTTGGGCTTCAGCAATCCTCCTAACTCAGCATCCCGAATAGCTGGGACTATAGGCATGTGCCACAAGGCCCAGCTAGTTTATCTATTTTTAGTAGAGACAGGGTCTCACTCTTGCTTAGGCTGGTCTTGAACTCCTGAGCTCAAGCAACCCACCTGTTTAGGCCTCCCAGAATTCTAGGATTACCAGCATGAGCCACCTTGCCCAGCCTGTGTTCTTTATTTTAATCCAAACAAACAGAACATAAAAACAAATTCATACAAAAAGTTTAGATAGGAGAAATTTCAAAAAAGAAAATTAAAGATAACACTTACCTAATGTTGCATCACTTTCTTGCTTACTGGAAGGGGTGTTTTTGAGGTAAGGAGTTATGCTAAAGTTAACCAGAAGATGATGATGGAGATGGTGCTGGAGAGGATGGAGAATCAGGATTTGATTCTGTTGCTGGATGGGGGTAGCTTACCACTGAAGTCAGTTTCTTGGAAGGGTTGTTGGCACAGCCTTTTTCTTTTTTTCACCATAAATGGCCGTGTAGCAGCTGGTGTTCTCACTAACTGCGCAGTAAACCTTTGTAAAGCACTCAGTGCTAGGATCCAGCAAACTTAACAAATCCTGCTTCAATGAGATGAAAGCCTTCAGCTAATTCTTTTGTTGTAAATGTTCTTGGGTCTGAATCTTCTTATTTCTTGTGTTCTTTTCAGCCACTTCTCTATGAGAAGAGCATAAAGGTGTTGTACCCCTAAACCACATAGGCCATGTGGGTTTATTTATATGCGTGGAAGAAACTAGTTCCCAGGTTATTAATTTAATTCTGTAGTTATAAATCATCCTTATGGGGGACTTTGGGAGCCCATTTGTAAATACAGAACACATAAGTTGGGTTGTTCTTAAGCGGGGGACTGCCTGTATGTCTTGAGAGTCTTCTGTGTATGCAGTACAACATCATCCTTCTATGCATGTAGGATTTGTCAGTTAACACAGGAGACCAACAAAATTTGCTTCTTCATGGCATTTACATTCTAGTAGGTGAAAACAAACAATAAACAGTAACATAAATATCATTAATTTACAGAGTATTTCTAAGTACAGCAGAATAGGGTGACAGGGAGGACTGGGAGGCCTAGGGAGGCAGGTTGCATATTAAACAGAATAATCAGGGAAGGTGTCACTGGAAAAGCAAGCCATCAGCAAAGCCTCGGAGGAGATAAGGGAGTGATCAATGTGGATACCTGGGGAAGGTATCAATGTGGATATTTGGAGGGAAGAGCTGAAACAAAGGCTCTCAGGCAAGCACACGTCTGGCATGTTCAAGAAAGGAACAAGTGAAGGGGACAATCACAGGAGATGAGGTTGGAAAACACTGTGGGGACAGGAGAGTTGAGCCTTAGAGTCCCTGTAAGGACTTTTGCTTTTACCCGTAGTGGAAGAGGAAGCCATGGCAGAAGTTAGAGCAGAGTGTCTAACTGCTGACACATGCTAGGAATTTTTGCCCTGTGAACTCATTTTCAGACATTGTGTTTTGGAACTAACATGCAGGTGTAGTCTGAACACATCATTATTTCCAAAACCAAATAGGAAGACTCCACTCTCTCCTCAAGGAATACTAACAGTTGAAAGGAAAAGTAGGACCATGAGCCAAATCAAAGACATCAATCTCAATGACTGCAGTGTGCTCAAGAAATGGAACTGGACTCACTTTCCATGTTCTCAGAAAGGATTTCAAATAGGCTAAAGCAACCTTGCTCCAGGATCCCTTAGGGTTTGGAATTAGCCCAGACTTGGGTTTTGTGGGTCCAGAAATACTAACTGGGACTTCCCAAAATATATTCAATATTGATTAATGATAAAAGGCTTCCCTGTTCCGTTGCTTTGAGTGTAGGAAAACCCCTATCTCTAGGACATCTGATAGGCTAGCTAGAAGATTGGTCCTTTATCATACTAGAAAACCTCAAGTGGTAAAAGATACCAGCGCTCATGTAGGCCTGGATTGGACAAATCTCACCCCCAAATCTCACACACACACCCCAAGAGCCAGCCTATGATACTTACTCCACCAGACCTATAAAGTTAGAGTTCCTTTGTTCGATCACAATGATTGCTTCTCAAATACTACCTCTTCATGATAGAAATGAAGAAAGAAACCTCCCCAGAAAGTCACCCTGTAGCTCCCCAACCACGTCATTCTCAATTCAAGGCTAGAAAATATAGCACAGACTTCTTTTTTCTGTTCAGGGGAGACAAAATCTGCTACTGAAAGCAGGTTAAAAAAAAAAAAGGAAGAACAAAAGTACCATTTTAGAAGGACGTTGGAGAGCGATTGCTCAATACTTGGAATACACTTTAAGATTGAGTCCCATCATCTGTTTAGAAAACTGTGTGCAGTCCATTCCCAGAGGCCCTGTGATGAAATCCCCTGTGGAGTAAACAAAAAAAAGAAAGAGAATGAGCATCAAGACCCAACAGGACTAACTCGACCGGAATCAGAAGAGGACTGGCAAGCTCACAACAAATCATAATACTGGTCACAAAATCCTCCCTAAGGCTGCCAGTTTCCAAAAGTGTAGCCAGAACAAATCAGCATGCTGAAAGACAAGTATGAGAGACTCAAACAATGAGACTTTTTTTTTTGAAGGTGTGGTACATTTGACTGCTCACCTAAAGAGGTGCCACAGATGGTGAGAAAAATGAAGGTGTTCTTCTGCAGAGAGAGTAAGACATCAAAAAGTTTTCGAACCCCAGGATGATTTAAAATAGAACTCATTGTCTTTTTGATTTTTTTAAGTAGCATTGAATTAGGCCCTGTTAGCTAAAGATTTACAAACCCAGGCCACATTCCAACAGTCTCTGCTCCTTTCAGCCAGCTCCAGGAAGCTGCTGTACAAATTTTTGGGAAAGGAGCCTGAAGAGCTGGAACCACCTGGTTTCGAGGTTACTTGGGGGCAGAGTTTACTTGACTTGCTTCTTTAAGGGCCAAAAAGTAATATTTAATAGCTGATGTTTATGAATCTCAGCCTATTGCTGGATGGTAAGTTGTCTATTTTATTCCTGCTCTGAATAAGGAAAGAGCCATTTTCCTTGTAGACCCCTGATTTGGTCTAGAAGCATTGGTCTATAGAAGCGTTGCGGTGACTAACAAGCTTTGTCTGCGGACACAACTTTGCTGAGGAACTCCAGACCATAATGAGATGCAAAAACCAGGGCTCTGGAAGTCTAGCATGGGGAAGGGTTGGGAGGGGATGTGGCAAGCAAACCCAGAGCCCAAGGATTTCCCCAAATTACCTATTTTATTCAAATTGGTAGGAGAGCAGCAGGGCCAGGGGGCATCGTTACCTAAAAAGATAGTGAAAGTGTCTCTCTTTTTGGATTTAGTAGTCAGGTTTTAGAATCCCCTTCAAATTTAGGATGATTTAGAGAACTGTGTGTCTCCAGAAAAATCTTACAGATAGGATGTCTGTCAAATGAAGCGGCTGGTTTTGAGATGAGTCTTGTTCCAAACATACATATCCTCCTAAGCACAACCTAGCTGTAAGCATAAACCATAAACACCCACAAGAGAATAAAGATTCCAGATTGAACCCGAGGACACCTCCACACTTAACTGTGACCTCTCCCACCAGTAGAAAGAGAAACACTTACCACTGGTGTTGGGATTTGACTGACTTTCTTTCTAGTCATGGAAAGGGGATTGCACAGGACCCTCCAGTGATTCTAAGAGGACTGGCTTGTAGCAAAAGGCAACAACCTCAACCACAAGCAGAGCCAAGTCCCATAGGAGCACAACCTCTGGCCTTGGTCTATGAACTCCTAGCTTTTTTCTTTGTATATTTTAGGTGGTGATTTGGATTTTTAGTAATTTTAGTAAGATAAGAGCTCATGTAACCTAGTATTGTCAGTCTGCTTTTTCCAGAAGCAAATGACATTCTATTCATTTTATTTAAAACTTTGTCTTTAAAATCTAGCAGAAGAGAGAGACAGAGCAAAAGGAGAAGGGTTCATCTTGAACACTTCTTAATCACAATGAGCATAATTTGTTCTGTCAACAGGTGATTCATAGGATTTCATAAGTCATCTAATCCACCCTTCTCATTTTACATATGAGGAAATTGAGGGCCAAAGAGGGGAAGTAACTTGCCCAAGGTCATACACGTTTATGACTGTAAACATAATGTTAGAATTTGTTCCCACCTACTGATTCACTATTATTATTCAATTTTCCTCTCATTCTTTCCATGAGGGTTGATTAGCATCACAAATTTTTGTTTAAGATAAACCTGGCCTGTTACTATCAAAAAGAAAAACTCAGTGGGACCAGTTATTTCTTTTTCTTTCATTCATTCTTTTTTTTTTTTTGAGACAGAGTCACACTCTGTCACCCTGGGTAGAGTGCCCCGTGGCGTCATAGCTCACAGCAGCCTCAAACTTGAGCTTGAGCAATCCTCTGCTTCAGCCTCCCAGGTAGGTGGGATTATTGACATGGACCAGTTATTTCTTATCTGTGATAACCTGAGAGAGCTGTTGCACCAAGCCCTGGTAAACAATGCCACCTTGGGTAACCAGATAGCCCTAAGGGTTATAGTTGCAAGGCTCAAGAAAATAAATTCATTTTTATTTTACGCTCTCTGCTTGGAAAAAAGAAAAAAAAAAAACTCTAGAATTAGCTGTCCCAGTGTCTTATTGACATCATTTATTACATACAAACATTCTTTGCTTTTGCAGAAATTGGACATTTAAATTAAAATATCAGTTCTCAGAATATTCACCAGTGGTGTTCCAATTTCATGGAAAGTTATTTGAGTATATAGTTTTCATTTTCCTTAATTAGATTATCAGGAAATTCAGAAGCATGGAAACACTATTCATGTGTAGTATGTTAGTATGTTGCTCTTATTATAGCAATGTGTCAGTATGGTGTGTAGCTGGACAAATCTTCCTCTGCATGGTCTGAATTAGTGTATTTAACACGTTTCTTTTGGAGAAATCTCTTGGACTTCCTATTTTAATTCACCAAATAGTTTCTACATGACAGAAACAACATCATGTGTATTTGAGGCTCCTAGTTAAAATAAATTTTAAATTCTATTTTTCAGGCATAGATTGAAGAAAATAGTTGATCAGCCTCAGGGTTTCTCAGTTTCAACACTATTGATATTTGGGTTTGGATAATTCTGTCGAATGAGACTGTCCTGTGGATTATAGGGTGTTCAGTGGCATCCTTCACGTCTACCTCCTAGATATGCCAGTAGCACTAACTCTCTTCCGCCCCAGCCTCAGGGTGACAACTCAAAACAACTCTAGACATTCCAAATGTCTTCTGGAGAGCACAATCATCCCTGATTGAGAACCAATGATAGATCTTATTTCAGAAATAGACACCAATAGCATGTAAGCATGAGAGCCAAAACTGTGCCAGTTTTATTCACCACTATGTTAAACATACAATATGGAATTTTTATTCTTTTAATTTTTTTATTTTTTTATTTTATTTTTCTTTTATTAAATCATAACTGTATACATTGATATGATCATGGGGCATCATACACTCATTTCATAGACCATTTGACACATTTTTATCACAATGGTTAATATAGCCGTTCCGGCGTTATCTCAGTTACTGTGCCAAAACATTTACATTCTACATTTACCAAGTTTCGCAAATACCCCTGTAAGATGCACCACAGGTGTGATCCCACCGATCCCCCTCCCTCTACCCACCCACCCCCTCCCTTTCCCACTTCCCCCTATTGTTAGGTTGTAACTGGGTTATAGCTTTCATGTGAGAGCCCCAAATTAGTTTCATAGTAGGGCTGAGTACATTGGGTACTTTTTCTTCCATTCTTGAGATACTTTACTAAGAAGGATATGTTCCAGCTCCATCCATGTAAACATGAAAGAGGTAAAGTCTCCATCTTTCTTTAAGGCTGCATAATATTCTATGCTGTACATATACCACAATTTATTAATCCATTCGTGGATCGATGGGCACTTGGGCTTTTTCCATGACTTAGCAGTTATGAATTGGGTTGCAGTAAACATTCTGGTACAAATATCTTTGTTATGTTGTGATTTTTGGTCTTCTGGGTATATGCCCAGCAGAGGGATTACAGAATTGAATGGCAGATCTATTTTTAGATCTCTGAGTGTTCTCCATTTATCTTTCCAAAAGGAATGTATTAATTTGCATTCCCACCAGCAGTGCAGAAGTGTTCCCTTTTCTCCGCATCCACGCCAACATCTCTGGTCTTGAGATTTTGTGATATAGGCTAGTCTCAGTGGAGTTAGATGATATCTCAAAGTAGTTTTGATTTGCATTTCTCTGATGATTAAAGATGATGAGCATTTTTTCATATGTCTGAAGGCCGTGCGCCTGTCTTCTTCAGAGAAGTTTCTCTTCAAATCCCTTGCCCAGCCTGAAATGGGATCCCTTGTTTTTTTCTTGCTGATGCGTTTGAGTTCTCTGTGGATTCTGGTTACTAAACCTTTGTCAGAGATATACCCTGCAAATATCTTCTCCCATTCTGAGGGCTGTTTGCTTGCTTTACTTACAGTGTTCTTAGCTGTGCAGAAGCTTTTTAGTTTGATCAAGTCCCAGTAGTGTATTTTTGAAGCTGCTACAATTGCCCGGGGGGTTCTCCTCATGAAATACTCACCAAGACCAATTTCTTCAAGGGTTTTCCCTGCATTCTCCTCTAGTATTTTTATAGTTTCATGTCTTAAGTTTAAATCTTTAATCCAATGAGAGTCTATCTTAGTTAATGGTGAAAGGTGTGGGTCCAATTTCAGTCTTCTGCAGGTTGCCAGCCAGTTCACCTAGCACCATTTGTTAAATAGGGAATCTTTTCCCCACTGAATGTTTTTAATTGGCTTGTCAAAAATCAAATAGCGGTAAGTAGCTGGATTCATCTCTTGGTTCTCTATTCTGTTCCAGATATCTACTTCTCTGTTTTTGTGCCAATACCATGCTGTTTTGATCACTATCAATTTGTAGTAAAGTCTGAGGTCTGGTAGTGTGATTCCTCCTGTTTTGTTTTTATTTCTGAGTAATGTCTTGGCTATTCGAGGTTTTTTCTGATTCCATATAAAATGAAGTATTGTTTTTTCAAGATCTTTAAAATATGACAGTGGAACTTTAATAGGGAGTGCGTTGAAATTATATATTGCTTTGGGTAGTATGGACATTTTGACAATGTTGATTCTTCCCAGCCATGAGCATGGTATGTTTTTCCATTTGTTAACATTTTCAGCTATTTCTTTTCTTAGAGTTTCATAGTTCTCTTTATAGAGATCTTTCACGTCTTTTGTTAGGTAAATTCCCAAATATTTCATCTTCTTTGGCACTACTGTGAATGGGATAGAGTCCTTAACTGCTTTTTCAACTTGATTGTTGTTGGTGTATATAAAGGCTACCGATTTATGGATGTTGATTTTGTAACCTGAGACGCTGCTGTATTCCTTGATCACTTCTAGGAGTTTTGTAGTAGAGTCCGTAGTGTTTTCCAGATACACAATCATATCATCTGCGAAGAGCGAAAGTTTGATCTCTTCTGACCCTATATGGATACCCTTGATCACCTTTTCTTCCCTAATTGAGGTGGCTAAAACTTCCATTACAATGTTGAAAAGCAATGGAGACAATGGGCAGCTTTGTCTGGTTCCTGATCTGAGTGGAAATGATTCCAATTTAACTCCATTCAATATGATATTGGCTGTGGGTTTGCTGTAGATGGCCTCTATCAGTTTAAGAAAAGTCCCTTCTAGACCAATTTTCTTGAGTGTTCTGATCATGAAGGGATGCTGGATATTATCAAAAGCTTTTTCTGCATCAATTGAGAGAATCATATGGTCTTTGTTTTTTAATTTGTTTATGTGCTGAATTACATTTATAGATTTACGTATATTGAACGAGACTTGTGACCCTGGGATAAAACCGACTTGGTCATGATGTATAATTTGTTTGATGTGTTGCTGGATTCTGTTTGTTAGGATCTTGTTGAATATTTTTGCATCTGTATTCATTAGTGATATTGGTCTATAATTTTCTTTTCTTGTTGGGTCTTTTCCTGGTTTGGGGATCAGGGTGATGTTTGCTTCATAGAACGTGTTGGGTAGTCTTCCTTCTTTTTCTACATTTTGGAACAGGTTGAGTAATATAGGTACTAATTCCTCTTTAAAGGTTTGGTAGAATTCTGACGTGAAACCATCTGGTCCCGGGCTTTTCTTTTTAGGGAGGTTTTGTATAGTTGATGCTATTTCTGAACTTGATATAGGTCTGTTCAACATTTCCACTTGATTCTGGTTAAGTCTTGGAAGGTGGCGTGCTTCCAAGTATCGGTCTATTTCCTTCAGATTTTCATATTTCTGAGAATAAAGTCTCTTGTAATATTCATTAAGGATTTTTTGGATTTCTGATGAGTCTGTGGTTATTTCGTCTTTGTTGTTTCTGATTGATGATATTAGAGATTTTACTCTTTTTTTCCTAATTAGGTTGGCCAGAGGTTTATCTATTTTATTGACCTTTTCAAAAAACCAGCTTTTTGATTTATTGATCTGTTGTATTATTCTTTAGTTTTCAATTTCATTTAATTCTGCTCTAATTTTGGTTATTTCTTTTCTTCTACTGGGTTTGGGGTTGGAATGTTCTTCCTTTTCCAGTTGCTTTAGATGTCCCATTAAGTTGTTAACTTCCTCTCTTTCCGTTCTCTTGAGGAAGGCTTGCAGTGCTATAAATTTCCCTCTTAGAACTGCCTTTGCGGTGTCCCAGAGGTTGTGATAGTTTGTGTCTTCATTGTCGTTTTGTTCCAAAAAATTGGTGATTTCTTTCTTAATGTCATCTCTGACCCAGCTATCATTCAGCATAAGGTTATTTAACTTCCATGTTTTTGTATAAGTATGCAGATTCCTGTTGTTACTCAATTCGAGTTTTATTCCATGATGGTCCGAGAAGATGCATGGAATAATTTCTATTCCTTTAAATTTACTAAGGTTAGACTTGTGACCTAAAATGTGGTCAATTTTGGAGTAAGATCCGTGGGCTGATGAGAAGTATGTGTATTCAGTTTTGTTGGGATGAAATGTTCTGTAGATGTCTGCTAAATCTAAATATTGGATGGTTAGGTTTAAATCTAAGATTTCTTTGCTCAGCTTCTTGCTGGAGGATCGATCCAACACTGCCAAAGGAGTGTTGAAATCTCCGACAATTATGGAGCTTTGTACGTAATAGTTTTCTTTCGCCAGGCTGCTTTGAGAATCTTCTCTTTCATGTTAACTTTAGTGAAGCTAATTATGATATGTCTGGGGGATGACTTATTGGGGTTGAAGTGTGCTGGGGTTCTGAAGCTGTCTGCTATCTGAATTTCAGATTCTCTAGGCATGTCTGGAAATTTTTCTTTCATAATTTCATGCAGAAGGGCCTCTGTGCCCTTCGAGGCCACTTCATCATTCTCAGAAATCCCAATAATTCGTATATTGCTTTTTTTCAAAGTATCTGAGAGCTCTCTGAGTGAGTGATCCGTTTTTGCTCTCCATTTCTCTTCCTCTTTGAGAGATTGGGAGCGTTCGAAGATTTTATCTTCAATGTCAGAAATCCTTTCTTCTGCTTGCTCCATTCTGTTGCTGAGGGATTCTACTGTATTTTTCATATCTTTGAGGGCTGTAAGTTCTTGTTTCAGTGTGTCTAAGTCTTTGGTGGTTTTGTCTTTAAATTCGTTAAATTCTTGAGATAACTTTTGAATTTCTCCTTGAATTCCTAATTCCATTTTATTAATCTTGTCTGCAATCCAAATTCTGAATTCGATTTCTGACATCTGAGCCAGTTGTTTATGAATGGAATCTTCAATCACATCTGCCGTATCTTTTCTTGGGGGGGTTGATCTATTCTGGTTATTCATGTTACCAGAGTTTTTCTGCTGATTCCGCCCCATGGTTATTTTACTCCCTTTGATTTTTCCCCTGGGGCTTTATCAAGGGCCCGTACAGTGTTGTGGCCTGAGAAACTGGGGCCCTGTCTTGTGTGGTGGAGCTAAGGGTTCTGTCTTGTTTTCAGCTGGTTTCTGTTCGATCCTATTGCAACTTCTACTCTGGCTTGAAGTCTCAGCTGTGTGGAAAAATCAGCAATTAAGTCACCCCCCCTGCCCCCCTCTGGCCCCAGTTGGAAAAGGAGAATGAAACCTTCCTACAATCGCACACCCAGGGCACCGCCTGAAAAGTCCTCAGTCTATTAGCCCAGTTCAAAAGGTCCAAATCAGCTGTCTCAATCGGCACCTGTCTCGGGTGGGAGAGTTCAAGAGGTCTCTGGGAACTGGATCACAGGGGCCTGGTGACTCCTCTGACACAGCTCATCCCAGTGCAGCGTGGAGTCAGGAGGAGCCACCCAGCAAAAAGAGCAGTCTGGGAAGGTTGACGTCTCCTTCCCCACTTTGCCCCTCCGTCGGACCCAGTCACTGGTATCTCTGCAGATGGCTAACCAAGTTGCCTGCAGTGAACAGACACTCCAGGGGTTTGCACCTGCCTGAATCGCAAGGAAGTCTGCCAGGCCCCTGCAGACTGCCGCTATTTAGCAGGAGGAGATGGGGCCTGACATCTTTGAGTGCTTGATGCAGGTGATGGGAAGGAGGTGTTCACTCAGGCTTAGCCCCGTCCCTGATGGGTGCTGTTAACAGAACAGAACAGACAACTTTGCGGGGTTCTGTCTCTGTTCCTGCCGAAATCGCCTACAGAAGACTGGCTGTTCTGAGTTCAAACGTCTTTGCTGCTGGAGGTTTGTGCCCTCTTTGCTGCTGAAGGCTTGCGTCCGATCACCTCTCTGGGTCGGCCCCGCCCTGGAAGCTTCCCGGGTTTGTGAGCAGTGTCAGGAAATCCCCCGCTCACCGGTGGCCTCCTCTGGTTGCCCAGGGAGACAGGGGGTGTGGCCTCAGAATATCCAGAAGTGAGCTGTTCTGCCGTTAAAGAAAAAACAGCTGTTGCTCTGCCTCCAGGGAACTGCTGCTCTGGTGTGGGCACTCAGCCGACCCTTTTCTCCTCTGTCTCGCACCCCAGAGTCAGCACTGAGCAGCCGCAGTTTATGCTGGGTCCACACCCCTTGAGAGATCCCCCAAGAATCCGAACTCTTGGGGGACAGGCCCCCAGACCCCAAGTGGGAGTGGGGGGGAAGCTAGAGTTTCATTCAGTTTTATGCCCTGCCGTACTGTTGCCCGCCCGGGGAGGGCTGCTGCACCACACCGCAGTGAAGTGCCACCAAGGCTTTATTTCCCCTCAGCAGAGTGCCCTCTCCTCACTCACGTGTCTCAGAGTCAGCGCTGACCTGACGCAGCTCGGGCACTGTGTATTTCCCTCGAGAAATCACCCAAGGATCCAAACTCCTGGGGGATAGGCCTCCAGACCCCGAGTGAGAGTAGGGGCGCTCAGCAGGGAAGCTAGAGTTTTATTCAGTTTTGTGCCCAGCCATAATGTTGCCCGGGGAGGGCTGCTGCACCGCACCGCAGGGAAGTGCCGCTGAGGCGTGACTCCCCCTCAGCCCGGTGCCCTCTCCTCGCTCGCATGTCTCAGAGTCAGCGCTGACCAGTCGCGGCTCGGGCACTGTGCGCTCCCCTCGAGAAATCACCCAAGGATCCGAACTCCTGGGGGACAGGCCCCCAGACCCCGAGTGAGAGTGGGGGGGAAGCTAGAGTTTCATTCAGTTTTATGCCTGGCCGTATTGATGCACGGGGAGGGCTGCTGCACCGCACCACAGGGAAGTGCCACCGAGGCGTGACTCCCCCTCAGCCCGGTGCCCTCTCCTCACTCGGGTGCCTCAGAGTCAATGCTGACCAGTTGCAACTCGGGGACTGTCCACTCCCCTTGAGAAATCACTCAAGAATCTGAACTCCTGGGGGACAGGCCTCCAGACCTCAGTGGGCGGGAGGGGAGTGTTGGGGATTCAGGGTTGCCGGCAAAGGATTTTTAAAGTTTTATTCAGTTTTATGCCCGGCAGGAGAATGCCACAGCACCCCAGTAGGGGAGGTAGGTCCAGTTTTTAGAAGGTCTCTCCCGTGGAGTGTAGTGGGAGGGCCTTTAATTTCTGCCCGTTTGTTTAATTGTGGGGCTCCTGAGCCGGTCTCATGGGGGAGGGGGACTCCTGTCCGCTTGGTGGTGGATTTTGTACCTTTTGTTTGTGTCCTTGTGATCACAGCTTGCCTCAGCGGTGTTGATGTGCGTTCTTCAACCTTCTCTCTTGGTGAGGCTCAAGTCCACCAGGATACTTACTAAATTCCTCTCCCTTAACTCTCCTTCTGGACGGGAGCCTCTGTTGAAAGCTGGCTTCAGTCCGCCATCTTGTCTCCCCCAGATTCAATTTTTTTTATTTTTTGAGACTCCTCCTGGCTCAAAGAGTCTCTGTCACCCTGGGAAGAGTGCCATGGCATCCGGCTCACATCAAACTCAAACTATTGGGCTCAAGTAATCCTCTTGCCTGAGCCTAGGACTACAGTTACCCGCAGCAATGCCTGACCAGTTTTTCTACTTTTAGTAGAGATGGGGTCTCGCTTTTGTTCAGGTTGCTCCTGAACTCCTGAGTGCAGGAAATCCACCCCACTCAGCCTCTCACAATGCTAGGACTATAGGTGCAAGCCACTGTGCCTGGCTAATAAGGAATTTTTAGAAAAAGTATTTGTTTAAATTGGATGAAAGACACAATGTGGTATCAGAAAGGAAGCCTTGGATATGGACTATCCAGACATCAAATCTGCCACTCTCTAGCTGTGTCATTGACCTAAACCTCTTTATCTCTTAGAATCTTAGCAGAGTTGTATGTATTAAAGGAAAAACATCTTTACTTCAATGCTACTAGCTTATGAATTTCAAATGCAAATTTGCATGAAATATTTGTAACCTGTGAAATATCTTCACATCTGAAAGACAATAAAGGACAAATGCCTTGAAGTAGATGCTGAATTCCTGAGAGTGAGTCCCAGGTCAACCTAAAAAAATGGTTCTTACCCAGCTAGGAATGCTCCTCCTGGCTCTGTTTGGCCTTGAGGTAAGGTAAGGATTGAGGAAGGAAAAGGGGTTGTACCCAACAGCTCTAGAAAAACACAAAGATGAGGAGGCGGAGCAAGATGGCAGCCGAGTAACAGCTTCCTTGCATCTGGGCACCGTGAGTCTGGGGATATAGGACTCCAAGCATCTCTGGCTGCTGGGATCTGCCTATCATCAACCTGAGAAGATACAGGGAGTCAGCGAGAGACTTCTGGACCCCAAGAGGAGGACTAAAACAGTGGAAAACCGGCAAGTGGTCGCATGTGTTCAATCCATCTAAACCCGCCCACAACTGTAAGTTCAGTAGCATCAAGACTGTAAACCAGAAAGGCCTTACCTGTGAACTGTTTTGGTGTCTTTGGACTTGGCACTCAGCTGAACTGCCTTAGGGAGAGCCTCAGCAGGAGTGAGGAGAACTTTGGCCTTTGTCTAGGGCCCCAGTCTGAGCCGCTGAGCCAGACGGAGCTAATAGTGTTTGGCTCTGGGTCACAGTCAGACATTGTGAGCGATCTGCCCCGGCAAACTCTGCCCTCAGGGTCGCAGAGCTAGAATTGGGTGGGAGCTGGTAACCCAGTGACCAAGTAGCCTAAGGGCGGGGTCTGAGCCGCCTTGCAGCCCTAACCCTCGGGGGCAGAGAGAGACCAGTTTTGACACACAGGGTAAGTGGATAGCCACTTCAGCAGTGATTCCAGCGACAAGCACTTCCCTGAGAAAGCTTCTGCTCAGTAAGTGAGCAAGTTCAAAGTGCCTTTTAAGTGGGCTGAAGAGAGATTAGGGTGTCTACCTGCTGGGCTTTGAGAAACTAGCAACCTCCAGTCATATCAGAACTGTGATTAACATCTCATACCCCAGAAGACCACGTGTTGCCCAGACAATACTCAATAACATATACATACTACTTTGTTTTTGGTTGGTTTTTTTTTTTTTCTTTTTGGTTTGGTTGTTTTTTGTTGTTTATTTTGATGTTGTAGATTGTTGTTTTGTTTTTTAAGTTCAACCTTTTCCATACAGATCCTTTTTCTTTCTCAAATTTTCTAGTTTAATTATAATTTCCCATTGCTGCCTATTTCAATAATTAGAACTTCATTTTTGTTAGTGTTTCTCCCACTATTATTTGGCTTTTCCAGCCAATTTTATCCCGTAAAGTTTTCTGTTGGCTTGTTTTGGTTTGATTTATAGCATTTTTGTCTTTCCTCTCCACTTGGTGGAGGTGGAGTACTGTGTCTGATCAGCTTAGCAAAGAGCTGCTGACCTCAAGGGAACCATCCAACTGGGCACCCCCAGAAGGTGTTTTTTTTTTTTTAAGGTTGTATCAAAGTACCCTACTGTACACCTATATTGCCCTGTCTCCCTCTTTCTGTGCCTCTCTTCTTTTTGTCAATATTCCTTTTACCCACCCCCTCTCCTTTCTCTATTTTTCTTTTTTTTTTCTTATCACTCGGTCCTCCTTTCTTTCATCCCTTTTTTGCTCTTCAACCTTCTCACAATTCTGGTCCTGTAACCCTTAGTCCATAGGCAAGACGACTTAAAGAGCAAGAGGAAGTGAAAGGAAAATTAGGGCTAGGAAACAGATAAAAGAAATCACTCGTGAGGTAGAATCAGCAGAAAACTCCAGGCAACATGAAGAACCAGTCCAGAACAACCCTGCCAAGGGACCATGAGGTAGATACTGCAGAGGATTCCACCTATAAAGAAACGTTAGGAATGACAGAAAGGGAATTTAGAATACACATGTTGAAAACAATGAAAGAAATTATGGAAACAATGAAGGAAACTGCTAATAAAGTGGAAAATAACCAAAAGGAAATCCAAAAACAGAATCAAATCAGAGATGAACGATATGAAGAATATAAAAAGGATATAGCACAGCTGAAGGAAATGAAACAATCAGGGAACTTAAAGATAGAATGCAAAGTATCAGCAACAGGTTAGACCATGCAGAAGAAAGAATTTCAGAGGTAGAAGACAAAGTTTTTGAGATAACTCAGATAGTAAAAGAGGCAGAAAAGAAGAGAGAGAAAGCAGAACGTTCCCTGTCAGAATTATGGGACTTTATGAAGCGTTCCAACATACGAGTAATAGGAATTCCAGAAGGGGAAGAAGAATGCCCCAGGGGAATGGAAGCCATACTAGAGAGTATTATAAAAGAAAATTTCACAAATATCACCAAAGATTCTGACACACTGCTTTCAGAGGGCTATCGGACCCCAGGTCGCCTCAACTCTAACCGAGCTTCTCCAAGACACATTGTGATGAACCTGTCCAAAGTCATGACAAAAGAAAAGATTCTGCAAGCTGCCAGGAGTAAGTGCCAGTTGACCTACAGGGGCAAATCCATCAGAGTGACCGCAGACTTCTCTAATGAAACTTTCCAAGCAAGAAGACAATGGTCATCTACCTTTAATCTACTTAAACAGAACAATTTCCAGCCCAGAATTCTGTATCCTGCTAAGCTAAGCTTCAAAATTGATGGAGAAATCAAATCATTTACGGATATACAAACATTGAGGAAATTCGCCACAACGAGACCAGCTCTACAGGAAATACTTCAACCTGTTCTGCACACTTACCACCACAATGGATCAGCAGCAAAGTAAGAACTCAGAAATTAAAGGACAGAACCTAACCTCCACACTGATGCCAAAGATAAAACTAAGCAATGGACTCTCACCAAATAAGACGAATAGAATACTACCACACTTATCAATTATCTCAATAAATGTTAATGGCTTGAATTCCCCACTGAAGAGACATAGATTGGTTGACTGGATTAAAAAACACAAGCCATCCATTTGCTGTCTGCAAGAAACACACCTGGCTTCAAAAGACAAATTAAAGCTCTGAGTCAAGGGTTGGAAGACAATTTTTCAGGCAAATGGAATTCAGAAGAAAAGAGGAATTACAATCTTATTTTCAGATACATGTGGATTTAAAGCAACTAAAGTCAAAAAAGACAAAGATGGTCACTTTATATTGGTCAAGGGAAAAATACAACAAGAAGACATTTCAATTCTAAATATCTATGCACCCAATTTAAATGCTCCCAGATTCTTGAAACAGACCTCACTCAGTCTGAGCCATATGATATCTGATAATACCATAATAACAGGGGACCTTAACACTCCTCTTACAGAGCTGGACAGATCCTCTAAACAGAAATTAAACAAGGATATAAGAGACTTAAATGAGACCCTAGAACAACTGTGCTTGATAGACGCATATAGAACACTCCATCCCAAAGATAAAGAATATACATTCTTCTCATCACCCCATGGAACATTCTCCAAAATTGATCATATCCTGGGACACAAAACAAATATCAACAGAATCAAAAGAATTGAAATTTTACCTTGTATCTTCTCAGACCATAAGGCACTAAAGGTGGAACTCAACTCTCACAAAAATGCTTGACCCCACCCAAAGGCATGGAAACTAAACAATCTTCTGTTGAATAACAGATGGGTGAAGGAAGAAATAAAACAGGAAATCATTAACTTCCTTGAGCATAACAACAATGAAGACACAAGCTACCAAAACCTGTGGGATACTGCAAAAGCAGTTTTGAGAGGAAAATTCATCGCTTTAGATGCCTATATTCGAAAAACGGAAAGAGAGCACATCAACAATCTCACAAGAGATCTTATGGAATTGGAAAAAGAAGAACAAACTAAGCCTAAACTCAGTAGAAGAAAAGAAATATCCAAAATCAAATCAGAGATCAATGACATTGAAAACAAAAGAATCATTCAGAAAATTAATGAAACGAGGAGTTGGTTTTTTGAAAAAATAAATAAAATAGATAAACCGTTGGCCAGACTAACGAGGAATAGAAAAGTAAAATCTCTAGTAACCTCAATGAGAAATGATAAAGGGGAAATAACAACTGATCCCACAGAGATACAAGAGATCATCTCTGAATACTACCAGAAACTCTATGCCCAGAAATTTGACAATGGGAAGGAAATGGATCAATATTTGGAATCATACCCTCTCCCTAGACTCAGCCAGGAAGAAATAGAGCTTCTGAACAGACCAATTTCAAGCACTGAGATCAAAGAAACAATAAAAAAGCTTCCAACCAAAAAATGCCCTGGTCCAGATGGCTTCACTCCAGAATTCTATCAGACCTTCAAGGAAGAGCTTATTCCTGTACTGCAGAAATTATTCCAAAAAATTGAGGTAGAAGGAATCTTCCCCAACACATTCTATGAAACAATCATGACCCTGATACCAAAACCAGGAAAAGACCCAAACAAAAAGGAGAATTTCAGACCAATCTCACTCATGAACATAGACGCAAAAATTCTCAACAAAATCCTAGCCAATAGATTACAGCTTATCATCAAAAAAGTCATTCATCATGATCAAGTAGGCTTCATCCCAGGGATGCAAGGCTGGTTTAACATACGCAAGTCTATAAACATTATCCACCATATTAACAGAGGCAAAAATAAAGTTCACATGATCCTCTCAATAGATGCAGAAAAAGCATTTGATAAAATCCAGCATCCTTTTCTAATTAGAACACTGAAGAGTATAGGCATAGGTGGCACATTTCTAAAACTGATTGAAGCTATCTATGACAAACCCACAGCCAATATTTTACTGAATGGAGTAAAACTGAAAGCTTTTCCTCTTAGAACTGGAACCAGACAAGGTTGTCCTCTGTCACCTTTACTATTCAACGTAGTGCTGGAAGTTCTAGCCAATACAATTAGGCAAGACAAGGAAATCAAGGGAATCCAAAGGGGAGCAGAGGAGGTCAAACTCTCCCTCTTTGCTCACGACATGATCTTATACTTAAAGAACCCCAAAGACTCAACCACAAGACTCCTAGAAGTCATCAAAAAATACAGTCATGTTTCAGGATATAAAGTCAATGTCCACAAGTCAGTAGCCTTTGTGTACACCAATAACAGTCAAGATGAGAAGCTAATTAAGGACACAACTCCCTTCACCATAGTCTCAAAGAAAATGAAATACCTAGGAACATACCTAACGAAGGAGGTGAAGGACCTCTATAAAGAAAACTATGAAATCCTCAGAAAGGAAATAGCAGAGGATATTAACAAATTGAAGAATATACCATTCTCATGGATGGGAAGAATCAACATTGTTAAAATGTCTATACTTCCCAAAGCAATCTACCTATTCAATGCCATTCCTATCAAAATACCAACATCGTACTTTCAAGATTTGGAAAAAATGATTCTGCATTTTGTATAGAACCGGAAAAAACCCCAGATAGCAAAGGCAGTTCTCTGTAACAAAAATAAAGCTGGGGGCATCAGCATACCAGATTTTAGTCTGTACTACAAAGCCATAGTGCTCAAGACAGCATGGTACTGGCACAAAAACAGAGACATAGACACTTGGAATCAAATTGAACACCAAGAAATGAAACTAACATTTTACAACCACCTAATCTTTGATACACCAAACAGGAACATACCTTGGGGGAAAGACTCCCTATTCAATAAATGGTGTTGGGAGAACTGGATGTCTACATGTAAAAGACTGAAACTGGACCCACACCTTTCCCCACTCACAAAAATTGATTCAAGATGGATAAAGGACTTAAACTTAAGGCATGAAACAATAAAAATCCTCAAAGAAAGCATAGGAAAAACACTGGAAGATATTGGCCTGGGGAAAGACTTCATGAAGAAGACTGCCATGGCAATTGCAACAACAACAAAAATAAACAAATGGGACTTCATTAAACTGAAAAGCTTCTGTACAGCTAAGGAGACAATAACCAAAGCAAAGAGACAACCTACACAATGGGAAAGGATATTTGCATATTTTCAATCAGACAAAAGCTTGATAACTAGGATCTATAGAGAACTCAAATTAATCCACATGAAAAAAGCCAACAATCCCTTATATCAATGGGCAAGAGACATGAATAGAACTTTCTCTAAAGACGACAGACGAATGGCTAACAAACACATGAAAAAATGTTCATCATCTCTATATATTAGAGAAATGCAAATCAAAACAACCCTGAGATATCATCTAACCCCAGTGAGAATGGCCCACATCACAAAATCTCAAAACTGCAGATGCTGGCATGGATGTGGAGAGAAGGGAACACTTTTACACTGCTGGTGGGACTGCAAACTAGTACAACCTTTCTGGAAGGAAGTATGGAGAAACCTCAAAGCACTCAACCTAGACCTCCCATTTGATCCTGCAATCCCATTACTGGGCATCTACGCAGAAGGAAAGAAATCCTTTTATCATAAGGACACTTGTACTAGACTGTTTATTGCAGCTCAATTTACAATCTCCAAAATGTGGAAACAGCCTAAATGCCCACGAACCCAGGAATGGATTAACAAGCTGTGGAATATGTATACCATGGAATACTATTCAGCCATTAAAAAAAAATGGAGACTTTACATCCTTCGTATTAACCTGGATGGACGTGGAAGACATTATTCTTAGTAAAGCATCACAAAAATGGAGAAGCATGAATCCTATGTACTCAATTTTGATATGAGGGCAATTAATGACAATTATGGTTATGGGGGGTGAAACAGAAAGAGGGACGGAGGGAGGTGGGTGGCGCCTTGGTGTGTGTCACATTTTATGGGGCAAGACATGATTGCAAGAGGGACTTTACCTAACAATTGCAATCAGTGTAACCTGGCTTATTGTACCCTCAATGAATCCCCAACAATAAAAAAAAAAAAAGAAAAACACAAAGATGTGTCATGCTGACTGGATAACAAGACAGAAACCTACCAGTGGTTTCTTTTTACAACGAAGAATGTTCTATACCAACCCAAGCACTAACGGAAAACAGTGTGTCCCTAGGTGAGATAGCATAGTAGCAGATGGGAATTAAGACCCTGATAAGTCTTTAATACCAAAAGACTATAGTTTCTCACTCCCCCTACATTATAGATAAACCAATAGAAAAATTATGTGTATGTGTGTATGTATATAAACACAAAATTGGACTGTATTTTCATGCTCCCTAGTAAGTAGCCAACTGTATCAGACACCTGAGCACACAACCAGTCTACCTGTTGGAGAGCCCAGAATAAATTTTGAGATGGTGGACAAAGAACCTCCAAGGGTAGGTTTCCCAAGGAAGGAGAGGAGAAATACTGGTCACACCTGTGTGGGTGGGTTGCTGTCAGTGACATGTACAGGAGACTCCCATGGGAAGCTCAGTTTATAATACATGACCACTGATGCCCCAGAGCTGTCTAGAGCTAGATAGTACCAACCTGGAGGCTGAGTCTCTGTAATATGGTGTTGTGAGTTCTGCAGGAGCTGATCCGTCGGCACAGAGAGTTCTTGCTATGAACCACCTTTATGGCTATGAGTGAGGAACTTGGCTTTTGTATTCCTCAGCTTCCTCACCCAATATTTCCTTCCTCACCCAGGATAATATGGCTGATCCTGTCGAACTTAGAGTACTGTTGTGAGGGCAAATGCAGCGAGGATCTCAGAATTTGTTTTGTGTTTTTATATTTGTTAATGGGTTGTTATGTTAAAGATCTCCAGAAACACAAATCCAATAGGATATGTGTGTGTGCGCGCACACAAGCGTGTGTGTGTATTTATATACACTGTAACAAACTGGTCAACATATAGAAGTAGTCAACATAAGGAACTAGGCCTACCGTACTGATACATGTATGTCTGGTCTATGAAAATTAGGTCAATTTAAGAAGGTGGTTAAGTAGGGAGGCAGTCAACTACAGAGGATCTACTATATACACACACATACTCTGCTAGTAACCACTTTGAGCACCTCTTATAATTTCAGAAGCCAAACCTGACTTGTAATCATCTTTTGTTATCAGTATATACTGAGTATTACAATGTCAGTGGAGGTTTATCTGTGCCTTAAATATGCATACATTTTTTTTTTGGCACCCTCTATATATGGAAAGAGAGAGAGAAAGAAATTTAAGGCATTGTCTTATGTAACTGTGGGAACTGACATCAAAATCTGCAGGGCAGGCAGGAAATTCCAGCAGGAGTTGACATTGCAGTCTTGCATTTGAAGGCAGTCTGACTGAAAGCAGAATTCTTTCTTCCTCAGAGGCCTCAATCTTTCATCTTTCCTCTGAAGGCCTTCAGATAATTGGCTGAGGCTCAACTCCATTATGGAGGCTGATCTGCTTTGCTCTAGGTAGATTTAAATGTTAATCGTATCTAAAATATATCTTCACAGCAGCATTTAGATTGTGATTTGACCAGACAACTGGATGCCACAGCCTAGCCAAGTTAGCACATAAAATTAAACATCAGAGTTGTGAAAATATAGTTGACCCTTGAACAACATGGGTTTGATCTACACACGTCCATTTATACATGGATTTTCTTCTGTCCCTGCCACCCCTGAGATAGCAGGACCAACCTCTCCTCTGCCTCTTCCTCCTCAGCTTTCTCAATGTGAAAATGATAAGGTTGAAGATGACCCACTTCTACTTAATGAATAGTAAATATATATATTTTTTCTTCCTTATCATTTTCTTAATAGCATTTTCTTTTGTCTAGCTTACTTTATTGTAATACAGTATATAATATTATAGGGGATCAAATTCCAGAATCCAGTGTATAATACAGTATATAATATAATATAATATACAAATATTCATTAATCAACTTTTTATGTTATCTATAACTATTTGGGCCAACTGTAGGCTCTTAGTAATTAAGTCTCTGGGGCATCAAAATTATAGTTCAGAGGCAGGCACAGTGGTAGACACCTCTAATCCCAGATATTCTGAAGACCAAAGCAGGAGGATGGGTTGAGCCCAGAAGAGTGGATGTTCCAGGCAAGGGGCCCAAAGGGAATTTCTAGGGTGCTAATAATACTTTTTTATCTTGGTGCTAGCTAATTTTGTTTTTACTTTGTTAAAAATGTATTGAGCCAAACACTTATGTTTTGTGCCCTTCTCTGTGGGTATAATGTTTATCTGGAGGGAAAAAAAAAGAACAGAGCTATAAGAATAGAGAAAAGATATTTCAATAGCTAATGGGGCAAATGTTTGGGCTTGTAGAAGAATTTGTGCATTATTCCAACACTTTCTTATAATATAGGTTTATTTATCAACATTTGTGAAGTTTAGGTAAGATTTTACAAAATGTACTTTGGACAAAAAAATTCCCAGCTCATCTTTAGAGGCAGAAAACTCATGGAAAAATAAAAGTTATGTGGCCTACAGAGCTCTGGACCAGCACTTCCTCTGATCAGCCCTTAAACTTGGCACCCAGCCTCTAAGGTGGAGTTTCAAACACATTTACAGATTACATTGTTGAGATTATCATAAAAGAGTTCCGTTTGTCAAAGTTTCCTTCCTTGCTATGGTAACTGTCAGGTTCTTAAGCTTTTGTTGTTCAACTTATTCTCACAGTGAGTCATTGCTGTGACTGAACAATAACAACAACAAAAAAAAAAAAAAAAAAAAAAAACCCTTCTTTCAAATGTCTCTGTAGATACACTGGGACCCTTTAAACTTGCCAGGACTTAAAAATCCTATTGAAATGACCTCTAAGGGCCTTTTCAGGTTCTTTTCTTGTGCAGGACTTTTGCTTTATCTAATATTGTTTTAAATAATTAGACCAATGGCTGCAGCTTGGAAACATTTTTTGCTCTTCGATTATCTTTGCAAAGGGGTGATTTTCATTTAACCTATCTGACATCTAAGTCCTTTTATTTTAACATTTCTGCTAAGGGAAAAGCAAAGACCAGAGACAGGGTGCTGAATGGTTTGGATATACTCAGGACATTATTTTTCTGGAATTCCCTAAAGGAAAATTCTCTCAACTTTCCCACTTTCCCAACTTTCCCTTTATTTTATCCATTTGAGAACTAGGTTCTACAACTTGGTGCCTGACCCAGGATTTTCCTGAGCTTAAGGACATACATGGACACAAATGTATGAACCAAATATCTCTTGAAGGTTTCTAACGAGATTATAAAAAGCCTCAATATGAGCTATTCTTGCAAGGACATAAAATAGACAGTGAATTTTCTGAGCCCACTGTATCTAATTTTCCCCAGGTTTTTTAGCTGGGTTTCTGGAAAACAACTGTCAACTTGGCCTAAATGTCTTTATTCTGGGCTTCCCCAAGATGGCACAAGATCCACTGGTCTTTTGTTCACTTGAAATACAAAGTTGTCTTTCTTTGTAAAAGGCAAATGAGATACAAATTTATAGAACTAGTGAAAGGCTAGGGGAAAGAATCATCCCCCAGAGCTTTTTGGCACAAAGAAGAAAGATTTTCTGACAATACCCAATTGTGAGCTATGAACATTGGAAAGGTGATGGGAAATGTAACCCAAGACACTTTCCTCCTTTAAATCAAAAGATATGTTGAGCTCATGAAATAGAAGTTATTATTTTATCTTTTAGCAGGGACTCACAAATCATTGCCAGGGGTCTAATCCATCCACACTCATTCAGATACTCTCTGTGGCTATCTGGATGTTTAAAGAAAAAGTGTGCTGACCCTTTCACCCTGAAAAAGTGTGGAAGTTTATTTTATCTACAGATTGTCTTAATTTTTAGTTGTCAGAATTATGTTATCTTCATTTTTAGTTTTTACCTTTTTTTTTTTTTTAAGAGATAGGGTGTCCATTACAGTGAACTGAGTCTCAAACTTCTGGGCTCAAGGGATCCTCCTGCCCCAGCCTCCTGAGTAGCTAGGACTAGTACATACTATCATGCTCAACAATTTTTTAACTATTTATTTTATTTTATTTTTTTTTTTTTTCAGTTTTTGGCCGGGGCCGGATTTGAACCCGCCATATCCAGTATATGGGGCTGGCACCCTACTCCTTTGAGCCACAGGCACTGCCCTAATTTTTTTTATTTTTTTAGGATGGGATCTTACTATGTTGCCCAAGCTGGTCTCAAACCCCTGGCCTCAAGTGATCAAAAAGTGGTGGGATTCCAGGCATGAGCCACTGCTCCTGGCCCTAGTTTTTAGTCTTAAAAAATAAAACATCTTGTGATATATCTGCTTATAAGGTTCCCAGGATACATTTATAGCAACATGGAGTTTATGGTCCATCTCACCACTTACAATTACTCTCTCTCCTCTCCCTTCCTTCCTCTCTCTATCTCCTTCTCTTATCTCCCCTCCCCTTCCCTTTCTTTCCCAATGTCCTTTTCCTTCCTACCTGAAGAAAAAGGGCTTTCTGATAACACAGAGAAACAAAGACATGCTAATGCCATAGTACACCAACATGTTTCAATATAGATGATCTTATTGGACTTTGTCTTACAAGAAGCTTTGTCTAAGACAAAGGCTTCTAAGACAAAAAGTGGAAACCAAATAAACACATAAACACATGTATATGTATAGAGAAAATTTAAAAAAAAGAAGAAGAAGATGCTTCAATCTGAAGACCTTGAAAGACACAGAGGTGAGTGCAGGGATCTTCAATTTCCACAAACCCATTATAGTGTGAGCTTGCTCCAGAGGTTAGACTATGTCCCCAAACTATTCATGGGCCCTTTCCACAACCCTTCCTCCCCATGCGATGCCAGCAGGGTTTGTGTTTGGAGGTTGAAACAACTCATTCTTCCTATCAACTGTCATGAATCGCCTCTGCCCTGGCTACCAGCTTCTCAAGGGATACAGATCTTTTTACAGGGCCTAGCGTACCTTTACGGGGTTAGAACAAACAGTTGTTCAGAATGCACAGAAATGTAATATCCAGCTCAGATGTGCTTTCTGCTGAGCTATGCAGGAATGGGAGGCTTGGGCACATGGTTATCATACAGCAGAAATCTTCTGGATTGGAACCATGTATGCAAGGATCTAATACCTAGAGGCAATTCAGACTATGACAGTGTTAGACAAATGTCATCAAAATTCTGCAAACAACTTACCCCCTTTTATAAGGGAAAAGTGAAAGCAAACAAGCTATTCTTCCTGAGATGTATCATATAATTGATAGCTCTTTGAGCACTGTATAAAAAAATGGCCTCTTCTGTAGAAAATTCTAGAAAAAGTTCCTTTCCTAGAATTCATACTTGGTGCTAATCTCTTCATCTTGCCAATTCACCAGGAAATTTAAACAGAATTTCCTGCACCTTTTTTGTGCCCCTGTAGTCAAAACTGCTATAATTTCATGTGTATAATCTGTTACCAATAAGATTTGACAGTTCTCTGAGGATAACCACTTCTGCAACCTTGTTACCTCACCTCACATCAGGCCTGATACCCACCCTGGTTGATGTTGAATGGATGTAACAATTAGTTTATTAATCAAAGAAAGAAGAAAAGTGGTTCTTTGTTTTGTGGATGGGGAATGAGGCCTCTGAGGAAGTGAGTAAAAAATAGCCAGCTAACAGTGAGAATGTTCTTGCAGTCAGAGAGTAGAGATGGAGAGGATTCTCACAGCCCAGGGGCGGGGGGCAGGGAACATACAGAACTGTTTGAAATTTTGCTTATGTGGCAGTGACTTTGGGCCAAAGTATTGCACTTTTTGCAGACTCAGCCCCATAAACAGACATTTTCTGGACCAAAGATCTCTGCTCAGATTCTTCCTGCTCCTCTGACTACATTTGTCCTACTCACGTCGCCCTGTGGGTTGAAAAGAATGCAAGATCTTGGGAAGATGAAAGGACATCTTTAGGCAAGATGGCTCATGTCTCAGCCTCACAAGGGCCATGAGGGGTATGTGGAGATCATTTTAGACACTTACTCTCCCCCTGTGAGCACCAAAACTCACACCAAGTTATGCTGGTGATCTTTAAAGAGTATTGTATTTTCAAAAGGGAGAACATGCTCTCTTCCCTGTGGCATCTGGTCCCTCTTCCCCAGGCTGGTGGCTGTATCACTGAGCCACAATCGTCCCCATCTGTTCTGCAGCTGCTGAGTCAAAGGAGGAGACTGGCGCATTCTCTAACACTGGGCTGTACCAGTCCTGAGTTGCTTGTGCATAGCTTTTGGCACTCATTTCTGTAAGCACACAGCCTATTTTCAAGTAAGCCGCTGAGATTTCTTTTTCCAAAGAAAAACATTCTCTACATTCCCATCTTCATTTGGGCATAAAAATGGGTGAGTTCCCTTTGTCTCTAAGCCTGATGTTTTTATTCAATTTAACAAATGTCTATGGAGCCCGTCCCACATGGCCAGACACTGAACCATGGATGCTGAGTCTGATGCTGAAGACAGCGTGATCTGAGCTTTTGAGGAGTTCATGACCTATCACATGAGACAAAATAGTGAATAATACATGATAATATAATAAGGACATACAATATTTAAGTACAAAAATGACATAGAAGATAGAATAATTACTTCTATTTGGGAAGGTTTTTTTTTTTTAAGGTAAACTAAAGTTGGGATTTTAGGGGATGAATAGGAGTTTGCCAAGCAAAGACAATGAGAAGAAAAAAAAAGTATCTAGATGTTTTATTATGTAAATAACAATATTTATAACTATATCCAATAAGATTTATTGAGGATGCCTTATGTGGAAGATATTCTGATGAAAGATTTAAAAACATCATCTCATTCATTTCTTAAAATAATCATTACAATAATAACATGTAATAATAACAAACATCACTTCTCAGCCTTTTGGCTAAGATCAAGTGTAATAATAACAAACTTATCCGTAATAACTTGCAATGCAATAGGGATTGCTCTATACACTTTATATATAGACATAAATGGAATGAGATGGAATCTCCAAACTTTTTTTCACAACTCTGTGGATCACTATTCCAAGAATCACCAAAAGAAAAATATTAAACATTTCCCGATTGGTTCTCAATTTTTACTATCTCTAAATTGCTTAGTATGTGAAAGAGAGGGAAAAAAGTCTATGTATATGTCAGGTGATAGGAAAAGAAAAGCCTTTATCCCTGGATTTACTCCCAAATGTATAGATTTTATGGCTATGGACTTAGAAGTATTTTTTATTTAAGGAAAAACCTTTATGATTAAAATACCATGCAGAAAACTTTTTAATAAAAGAAAAGAAAAAGAGTGCAGTGCCTGTGGCTCAAAGAAGTAAGGCGCCAGTCCCATATACCAGAGGTAGTGGGTTCAAACCTGGCCCCGGCAAAAAACTGCCAAAAAAAAAAAAAAGAAAAGAAAATGGTATCCTCTTCTATACCCTTAGTAAAGATCTACAGCGAACTGTCTCATGACCTTTATCCAAACTACCTAGAAATCCTCTGGGAAGAGTGTGCTACTATAGTGTGCTATATTTAAGCTTGGAAAAAGCCAATCCTCTTTGGTTCCCATCTGGGGTAAATCCCACCATTTTTCTACAGCTGATCTCTAAGACAATCCACGACTTGGCTCTGGACTTAGTTGTCCTTAGTATACAAACGGCTTGTGACTTTACCATTAAATCCAGGAACTCTGCATTTGTATTGACACAAATTGGGAGGATTGATTGGAATTATGAAACAACGAGGAAGTTTATCACATGGTGACAGTTACTTGTTTCCTGCATAAAAACTACTCCAGGTTTTCTCTCTTCTTTTTTTCTTTAATTACTAAATCATAGCTGTGTACATTAATGCAAATATGGGGCACCATACACTGGTTTTATAGACTGTTTGACACATTTTCATCACACTGGTTAACATAGCCTTCCTGGCATTTTCTTACTTATTGTGTTAAGACATTTACATTCTACATTTACTAAGTTTCACATATACCCTTGTAAGATGCACCGCAGGTGTAATCCCACCAATCACCCTCCCTCTGCCCATCCTCCCCCCCTTCCCTTTCCCCCTTCCCCCTATTCTTAGGTTATAACTGGGTTATAGCTTTCATGTAAAAGCCATAAATTAGTTTCATAGTAGGGCTGAGTACATTGGATTCTTTTTCTTCCATTCTTGAGATACTTTACTAAGAAGAATATGTTCCAGCTCCATCCATGTAAACATGAAAGAGGTAAAGTCTCCATCTTTCTTTAAGGCTCCATAATATTCCATGGTGTACATATATCACAATTTATTAATCCATTCATGGATCGATGGGCACTTGGGCTTTTTCCATGACTTAGCAATTATGAATTGGGCTGCAATAAACATTCTGGTACAAATATCTTTGTTATGATGTGATTTTTGGTCTTCTGGGTATGTACCTAGTAGAGGAATTATAGGATTGAATGGCAGATCTATTTTTAGATCTCTAAGTGTTCTCCAAACATCTTTTCAAAAGGAATGTATTAATTTGCATTCCCGCCAACAGTGTAGAAGTGTTCTCTTTTCTCTACATCCACGCCAACATCTCTGGTCTCGGAATTTTGTGATATGGGCTAATCTTACTGGAAAAAAATACCATGCTCATGGCTAGGAAGAATCAACATTGTTAAAATGTCCATACTACCCAAAGCAATATACAATTTTAATACAATCCCTATTAAAGCTCCATACTTTAAAGATCTTGAAAAAATAATACTTCGTTTTATATGGAATCAGAAAAAAACCTCGAATAGCCAAGACATTACTGAGAAATAAAAACAAAGCAGGAGGAATCACACTACCAGATCTCAGACTATACTATAAATCGATAGTGATCAAAACAGCATGGTACTGGCACAAAAACAGAGAAGTAGATGTCTGGAACAGAATAGAGAACCAAGAGATGAATCCGGTTTTCTCTCTTCTTAATTCAACTTTAGAACATAAAAATGAAGTGAAATAAGGCTTGGCACCTGTAGCTCAAGCAGCTAGGAGCTCAAGCACTGGAGCTGGCAGGTTCAAACTCAGCCCAGGCCTGCCAAACAACAATAAAGCTACAACTCAGAAATAGCTGAGCATTGTGGTAGGCAACTACAGCTATTTGGGAGGCTGAGACAAGAGAATCGCTTAAGCCCAAGAGTTTGAGGTTGCTGTGAGCTATGATGCCACAGCCCTCTACCGAGGGCGATATAGTAAGACTCTATCCCAAAGGAAAAAAAAAATGAAGTGAAAGAAGATTGTCTTCATGCCACAGAAATAGGACAGGACCTTGGGATTCAATAGTCCTTCAACTGGTAGTTTGATGTCATACAACTGCCAAATGATTTGTTGCACCTTAGGAACCACGAAGTTAAAAGACACCAATGTCCAGGAGTCCAATAAAGAAAGATGGCGATCCCACAGAGATACAAGAGATCATCTCTGAATACTACCAGAAACTCTATGCCCAGAAATTTGACAATGTGAAGGAAATGGATCAATATTTGGAATCACACCCTCTCCCTAGACTTAGCCAGGAAGAAATAGAGCTCATGAACAGACCAATTTCAAGCACTGAGATCAAAGAAACAATAAAAAAGCTTCCAACTAAAAAATGCCCTGGTCCAGATGGCTTCACTGCAGAATTCTATCAAACCTTCAAGGAAGAGCTTATTCCTGTACTGCAGAAATTATTCCAAAAAACTGAGGAAGAAGGAATCTTCCCCAACTCATTCTATGAAGCAAACATCACCCTGATACCAAAACCAGGAAAAGACCCAAACAAAAAGGAGAATTTCAGACCAATCTCACTCATGAACATAGACGCAAAAATTCTCAACAAAATCCTAGCCAATAGATTACAGCTTATCATCAAAAAAGTCATTCATCATGATCAAGTAGGCTTCATCCCAGGGATGCAAGGCTGGTTTAACATACGCAAGTCTATAAACGTTATCCACCATATTAACAGAGGCAAAAATAAAGATCACATGATCCTCTCAATACATGCAGAAAAAGCATTTGATAAAATCCAGCATCCTTTTCTAATTAGAACTCTGAAGAGTATAGGCATAGGTGGCACATTTCCAAAACTGATTGAAGCTATCTATGACAAACCCACAGCCAATATTTTACTGAATGGAGTAAAACTGAAAGCTTTTCCTCTTAGAACTGGAACCAGACAAGGTTGTCCTCTGTCACCTTTACTATTCAACGTAGTGGTGGAAGTTCTAGCCAATACAATTAGGCAAGACAAGGAAATAAAGGGAATCCAAATGGGAGCAGAGGAGTCAAACTCTCCCTCTTTGCTGACGACATGATCTTATACTTAGAGAACCCCAAAGACTCAACCACAAGACTCCTAGAAGTCATCAAAAAATACAGTAATGTTTCAGGATATAAAATCAATGTCCACAAGTCAGTAGCCTTTGTATACACCAATAACAGTCAAGATGAGAAGCTAATTAAGGACACAACTCCCTTCACCATAGTTTCAAAGAAAATGAAATACCTAGGAATATACCTAACGAAGGAGGTGAAGGACCTCTATAAAGAAAACTATGAAATCCTCAGAAAGGAAATAGCAGAGGATATTAACAAATGGAAGAACATATCATGCTCATAGATGGGAAGAATCAACATTGTTAAAATGTCTATACTTCCCAAAGCTATCTACCTATTCAATGCCATTCCTATCAAAGTACCTACATCGTACCTTCAAGATTTGGAAAAAATGATTCTGCGTTTTGTATGGAACCGGAAAAAAACCCGTATAGCTAAGGCAGTTCTTAGTAACAAAAATAAAGCTGTGGGCGTCAGCATACCAGATTTTAGTCTGTACTACAAAGCCATAGTGGTCAAGACAGCATGGTACTGGCACAAAAACAGAGACATAGACACTTGGAATCAAATTGAACACCAAGAAATGAAACTAACATCTTACAACCACCTAATCTTTGATAAACCAAACAAGAACTTACCTTGGGGGAAAGACTCCCTATTCAATAAATGGTGTTGGGAGAACTGGATGTCTACATGTAAAAGACTGAAACTGGACCCACACCTTTCCCCACTCACAAAAATTGATTCAAGATGGATAAAGGACTTAAATTTAAGGCATGAAACAATAAAAATCCTCCAAGAAAGCATAGGAAAAACACTGGAAGATATTGGCCTGGGGGAAGACTTCATGAAGAAGACTGCCATGGCAATTGCAACAACATCAAAAATAAACAAATGGGACTTCATTAAACTGAAAAGCTTCTGTACAGCTAAGGAGACAATAACCAAAGCAAAGAGACAACCTACACAATGGGAAAGGATATTTGCATATTTTCAATCAGACAAAAGCTTGAAACCAGGATCTATAGAGAACTCAAATTAATCCACATGAAAAAAGCCAACAATCCCATATATCAATGGGCAAGAGACATGAATAGAACTTTCTCTAAAGATGACAGACGAATGGCTAACAAACACATGAAAAAATGTTCATCATCTCTATATATTAGAGAAATGCAAATCAAAACAACCCTGAGATATCATCTAACCCCAGTGAGAATGGCCCACATCACAAAATCTCAAAACTGCAGATGCTGGCATGGATGTGGAGAGAAGGGAACACTTTTACACTGCTGGTGGGACTGCAAACTAGTACAACCTTTCTGGAAGGAAGTATGGAGAAACCTCAAAGCACTCAACCTAGACCTCCCATTTGATCCTGCAATCCCATTACTGGGCATTACCTACGCAGAAGGAAAGAAATCCTTTTATCATAAGGACACTTGTACTAGACTGTTTATGGCAGCTCAATTTACCATTGCCAAAATGTGGAAACAGCCTAAATGCCCACCAACCCAGGAATGGATTAACAAGCTGTGGAATATGTATACCATGGAATACTATTCAGCTATTAAAAAAAATGGAGACTTTACATCCTTCGTATTAACCTGGATGGATGTGGAAGACATTATTCTTAGTAAAGCATCACAAAAATGGAGAAGCATGAATCCTATGTACTCAATCTTGATATGAGGACAATTAATGACAATTAAGTTTATGGGGGGGGGAAGCAGAAAGAGGGATGGAGGGAGGAGGGTGGGGCCTTGGTGTGTGTCACACTTTATGGGGGCAAGACATGATTGCAAGAGGGACTTTGCCTAACAATTGCAATCAGTGTAACTGGCTTATTGTACCTTCAATGAATCCTACAATAAAAAAAAAAAAAAAAGTATAAAAAAAAAAAAAAAGAAAGATGGCGGCCGAGTAACACCTTCCCTGCAACTAGGAACAGCGAGTCTGGGGAGAAAAGACTCCAGGCATCTCTGGCAGGTGGGATATGCCTATAATCATCCCTTTGAGGATACAGGGAGCCAGCAAGGGAGTTCTGGACCCCAAGAGGAGGACAAAAACAGTGGAAAACTGGCAAGTGGTTGCGTGTGTTCGATCGACCTAATCACGCCGGCAACTGTAAGTACAAGCAGCAGTAAGACTGCAAACCGGAAAGGCCTTACCTGTGAACTGTTTCGGTGTTCTTGGACTTGGCACTCAGTTGAACTGCCTTGGGGAGAGCTTGAGCAGGAGTGTGGAGAACTTTGGGCATTGTCTAGGGCCCCAGACTGAGCCACTCAGCTGGGCACAGGAAGCCATTGTGAAAGAACTGCCCTGGCAAGCTCCGCCCTCAGGGTCTCAGAGCAAGGATTGGGCGGGTCAAAGTAACCTACTGACTGAGCAGCCTAAAGGTGAGCACTGAGCTGCCTTACAGCCTTAATCCTTAGGGGTAGAGTGAGACGGTTTTGGCACACTGGAGCCTTGGGCTGTTGCCCTGGGTAATGTGCCATGACGTCACAGCTCATAGCAACTTCAAACTCCTGGGCTTGGCGCCACCCAGACCTCCATAAGAGCTGTGCAGCGACCCCCGACCGGTGACCTGCACCCACCGGGCCTCTACACTCCCTGACCAGGAACTGCAGGAGCCACGCAACCCTGTGCCCTCCCTCCTGTGTCCTCCCAGCTTCCACACTATCCCGTTCCTCTGGACAGGGACTCTGGTAGCTGCGTGCCCTTTGGAGCCCTCCCTGCCTCTGCGCAGAGCTCTTCTTCTAGCCAGAGACTGCTGGAGCCTTGGGCTCTCTGTGCCAAAGTCACTGGGCGCCTGGCACTCCCAGAACCGTGCTCACCACCCCCAGCCTTGTTGCTGGATCTGGGTGTGTCACAAACTGGAGCTGCTTCCACAACCAGAACTCCCTAGCTAGAGCAGCCCCAGAGGATCTACACAGGGTCACTCCCTACAAAGATCCAGCAACAATAGACTGATCCCGCTGGGGTCTAATCTTGGAGAGACACCTCCCCAACTCTGAGGACAGCCAGAGGCAATGGTGAAAAACAATCATGAGGCAAAATCAACAGAAAAACTCTGGCAATATGAATAATCAGAGTAGATCAACTCCCCCAAGGATCAATGGGGCAGAAACAGCACAAGACCCCATGCACAAACAAATAGCTGAGATGTCAGAAATTAAATTCAGGATTTGGATAGGAAATAAGATCGAATTAGAATTCCAAAAGTTATCTCAAGAATTCAATGGATTCAAAGACCAAATGACCAAAGATTTTGACACATTGAGACAAGAAGTTGCATCCCTCAAAGATCTGAGAAACACAGTAGAATCCCTCAGTAACAGAATGGAGCAAGCAGAAGAAAGGATTTCTGACATTGAAGACAAAGCTTTCGAATGCTCCCAAACCCTCAAAGAAGAAGAGAAATGGAGAGCAAAAACAGACCACTCTCTCAGAGAGCTCCCGGATAATTTGAAGAAAACCAATATTCATCTTATAGGGATCCCCGAAAGTGACGCAGTGGCTTCACAAGGCACAGAGTCTCTTCTCCATCAGATTATGAAGGAGAACTTTCCAGACATGCCAAGAGATTCTGAAATTCAGATAGCAGACAGTTTCAGAACTCCAGCACGACTCAACCCAAATGAGACATCCCCCAGACACATCATAATCAATTTCACTAAAGTTAATATGAAGGAGAAAATTCTGAAAGCTGCCAGACGAAAGAAAACCATTACCTACAAGGGGAAGAATATCAGAATAACTGCAGATCTCTCTGCTGAAACCTTTCAAGCTAGAAGAGGATGGTCATCGACTTTTAATCTCCTAAAACAAAATAACTTTCAACCCAGGATTCTGTACCCAGCTAAACTGAGCTTCATTTATGATGGAGAAATTAAATACTTCAACAACATTCACATGTTGAAGAAATTTGCGATAACTAAACCAGCTCTCTAGGATATTCTCACACCTATCCTCCATAAAGACCAGCATAATCCTCCACCACAAAAGTAAACTCACCCAGAAAATTTTTGATCAAATTCCAACTTCCACAGTCACAAAAGGATTAAAAACGTCCACCGGTCTCTCGAAAGGCTTATCAATAATCTCAATTAATGTGAATGGTTTCAATTGTCCTCTAAAGAGGCATAGGTTGGCGGACTGGATACAAAAACTCAAGCCAGAGATCTGCTGCATCCAAGAATCGCATTTTACATTAAAAGACAGATATAGACTCAAGGTGAAGGGATGGTCATCTATATTCCAGGCAAATGGAAAGCAGAAAAAAAGCAGGCATTGCAATCCTGTTCACAGATGCAATAGGCTTTAAACCAACCAAAATAATTAAGGATAAGGATGGACACTTCATATTTGTTAAAGGTAATACTCGATATGATGAGATCTCAATTATTAATATTTATGCACCCAACCACAACACACCTCAATTTATAAGAGAAACTCTAACAGACATGAGCAACTCGACTTCCTCCACTTCCATAGTAGTTGGAGATTTTAACACCCGTTTAGCAGTCCTGGATAGATCCTCCAACAAGAAGCTAAGCAAAGAAATTTTAGATTTAAACTCAACCATTCAACATCTGGACTTAACAGACATCTGCACAACATTTCATCCCAACAAAACTGAATACACATTCTTCTCATCAGCCCATGGAACATACTCCAAAATCAACCACATCCTAGGCCACAAATCTAACCTCAGCAAATTTAAAAAAAATTGAAATTATTCCTTGCATCTTCTCAGACCATCATGGAATAAAAGTTGGACTCAATAACAACAGGAACCTGCATGCCCATACAAAAACATGGAAGCTAAACAACCTTATGCTGAAGGATAGATGGGTTATAGACAAGATTAAGAAGGAAATCACCATATTTTTGGAACAAAACAACAATCAAGACACGAATTACCAGAACCTCTGGGATACTGCAAAGGCAGTCCTAAGAGGGAAATTTATAGCACTGCAAACCTTTCTCAAGAAAACGGAAAGAGAGGAAGTCAATAACTTAATGGAACATCTCAGGCAACTGGAGAAAGAAGAACACTTCAACCCCAAATGCAGCAGAAGAAAAGAAATAACCAAAATCAGAGAAGAATTAAATGAAATTGAAAACAAAAGAAGTATACAACAGATCAATAAATCCAAAAGCTGTTTTTTTGACAAGATCAATAAAATAGATAAACCTTTGGCCAACCTAACCAGGAAAAAAAAGAGTAAAATCTCTAATTTCATCAGTCAGAAATGGTACTGATGAAATAACAACAGACCCCTCAGAAATTCAAAAAATCCTTAACGAACACTACAAGAAACTCTACTCTCACAAATATGAAAATCTGAAAGAAATCGACCAATACCTGGAAGCACGCCACCTACCAAGACTTAGCCAGAACAAAGTGGAAATGTTGAACAGGCCTATATCAAGTTCTGAAATACCATCAACTATACAAAATCTCCCTAAAAAGAAAACCCCAGGACCAGATGGCTTTATGTCAGAATTCTACCAAACATTTAAGGAAGAACTAGTACCTATACTACTAAACCTCTTCCAAAATATAGAAAAAGAAGGAATATTACCTAGCACATTCTACGAAGCAAACGTCACCTTGATCCCCAAACCAGGGAAAGACCCAACAAGAAAAGAAAATTATAGACCAATATCACTAATGAATATAGATGCTAAAATACTCAATAAGATCCTAACAAACAGAATCCAACAACACATCAAAAAAATTATACACCATGACCAAGTCGGATTTATCCCAGGGTCTCAAGGCTCGTTCAATATACCTAAATCTATAAATGTAATTCAACACATAAACAAACTTAAAAATAAAGACCATATGATTCTTTCAATTGATGCAGAAAAAGCTTTTGATAATATCCAGTATACCTTCATGATCAGAGCACTTAAGAAAATTGGTATAGAAGGGACATTTCTTAAACTAATAGAGGCCATCTACAGCAAACCCACAGCCAATATCATATTGAATGGAGTTAAATTGAAATCATTTCCACTTAGATCAGGAACCAGGCAAGGTTGCCCATTATCTCCATTGCTCTTTAACATTGTAATGGAAGTTTTAGCCATCTCAATTAGGGAAGAAAAGGCGGTCAAGGGTATCCATATAGGGTCAGAAGAGATCAAACTTTCACTCTTCGCAGATGATATGATCATATATCTGGAAAACACTAGGGATTCTACCACAAAACTTTTACAAGTTATCAAGGAATATAGCAATGTCTCAGGCTACAAAATCAACACCCATAAATCTGTAGCCTTTATATATACCAACAATAAGCAAGCCGAACAAACAGTCAAGGACTCTATTCCTTTCACAGTAGTGCCAAAGAAGATGAAATATTTGGGAGTATACCTAACTAAGGACGTGAAAGATCTCTACAAAGAGAGCTATGAAACTCTAAGAAAAGAACTAGCTGAAGATGTTAACAGATGGAAAAACATACCATGCTCATGGCTGGGAAGAATCAACATTGTTAAAATGTCCATACTGCCCAAAGCAATATACAATTTTAATGCAATCCCTATTAAAGCTCCATTGTCATGCTTTAAAGATCTTGAAAAAATAATACTTCGTTTTATATGGAATCAGAAAAAAACCTCGAATAGCCAAAACATTACTGAGCAATAAAAACAAAGCAGGAGGAATCATGCTACCAGACCTGAGACTGTACTACAAATCCATAGTGATCAAAACAGCATGGTACTGGCACAAAACCAGAGAAGTAGATGTCTGGAATAGAATAGAGAACCAAGAGATGGATCCAGCTACTTACCGTTATTTGATCTTTGACAAGCCAATTAAAAACATTCAGTGAGGAAAAGATTCCCTATTTAACAAATGGTGCTGGGTAAACTGGCTGGCAACCTGTAGAAGATTGATACTGGACCCACACCTTTCACCATTAACTAAGATAGACTCTCACTGGATAAAAGATTTAAACTTAAGACATGAAACTATAAAAATACTTGAAGGAAGTGCAGGGGAAACTCTTGAAGGAATCGGCCTGGGTGAATATTTTATGAGGAGGACTCCACAGGCAATTGAAGCAGTATCAAAAATACACTACTGGGACATGATCAAACTAAAAAGCTTCTGCACAGCCAAGAACATAGTGAGTAAAGCAAGAAGCCCTCAGAATGGGAGAAAATATTTGCAGGATATACCTCCGATAAAGGTCTAATAACCAGAGTCCACAGAGAACTCAAACATACTAACAAGAAAAGAACACATGACCCCATCTCAGGATGGGCAAGGGACTTGAAGAGAAACTTCTCTAAAGAAGACCGACGCAAGATCTACAAACACATGAAAAAAAGCTCATCATCCTTAATCATCAGAGAAATGCAAATCAAAACTACTCTGAGATATCACCTAACCCCAGTAAGAGTAGCCCACATAACAAAATCCCAAAACCAGAAATGTTGGCATGGATGTGGAGGAAAGGGCACACTTCTACACTGCTGGTGGGAATGCCCACTAATACATTCCTTCTGGAAGGATGTTTGGAGAATACTTAGAAACCTAAAAATAGACCTGCCATTCGATCCCATAATTCCTTTACTAGGTCTACACCCAGAAGACCAAAAGTCACAATATAACAAAGACATCTGTACCAGAATGTTTATTGCAGCCCAATTCATAATTGCTAAGTCATGGAAGAAGCCCAAGTGCCCATCGACCCACGAATGGACTAGCAAATTGTGGTACATGTATACCATGGAATACTATGCAGCCTGAAAGAAAGATGGAGACTTTACCTCTTTCATGTTTACATGGATAGAGCTGGAACATATTCTTCTTAGCAATGTATCTCAGGAATGGAAGAAAAAGTATCCAATGTACTCAGCCCTACTATGAAGCTAAACTATAGCTTTCACATGAAGACTATAACCCAACTACAGCACAAGACTATGGGGAAAGGGCCAAGGAAGGGGAAGGGAGGGGGAGGTTTTGATGGAGGGAGGGTAATGGGTGAGGCCACATCTATGGTGCATCTTAGAATGGGTACAGGCGATTGCACTAATCTACACAGCTATGGTTTAACAATAAAAAAAAAAAGACACCAATGTCCAGTTACCAACTCAAACCAAAGTCCTGCCAACAAGGTGCCCTTTAGAGAGAAACTGATGGCACCCTCAGAAAAGCCTTTAAAATTAAACAAACTGCTCCCAGATGAGACCCAGTGGACAAGCTCTCACTCAAATGCTTTAGTCTTAGTGCCTAACTGTCTTTGGAGAAGCTGTAACCTATAGGATGGAAGGCTTCTGACTAATTTTCAAAGGGCCGGCAGCATGAATGTAGTCAGAAATTTCCATAGTGCCAATAGCCACAAAAATTGGCCTTGCACAGAGAATCCTGGATCCAGATAACCTCAACAGAAACCAAGTCTACCTTTCGAATCAACCAAAGTGTTTTGCTGGATAGGTTGAGTAAGACTTGTCAGTATATACAGATGCCCCTCTTCTCTTTCCTTCAAAGGATGTTCCCATGCCTCTACTTAAAGGGGGGTAGGAGAAATATATTTTCAAAAGACAAAGTAAATATCATGTAAAAAATTATTTCCTGGCTTTGGTTTCTTTTCCTCATTTAGTTTCCTTCCTTCATTCATTACCATTTACTCAATTTTTATGAGTAAGTACCTCAAAAATCTCAATCCCAAGAATTTGAGGACATCTGAGTGCCCACAAGGTACAGCTTGGGTGACTCCTTGGCTTCACCATGACTCACAGTTCAGTGTTTCCCTAGGAAGTATATCACTGAGAGAGAAAAGGCAGTAGCTTTGGAAGCTAATGTTCTAAATATTAATCGAGGTTCTTAAATGTGAGCTCTCATTGCAGGCTCCAGACTCCCCCTGGAATGAAATTATATTGAACATTTCACATTTTTCAGAGTTCACCTTCCACTTTAAAGAAGAGGAAGAAAATTCTTTTGGCAATGCAGATGCCTATTAGTGTACACATCAGGAATAATAAAACCACATCTTAAAAAAAGAAACTTAGAAAAGGATGCAGAAATAGCTCTTTGAAAAGTAATTTTTCAATTTCCTTGATCTGTTTAGTGGAAATTGCTCTTCAATTTATTATAATTTAAAAAGACAATGAATTCTTCATTTGGAATTAACATAAAAATGACTGAAATGTATCTTGCTTGTCTCAGAATTTACAACCTATTTGGATAAAGCATTTTGAGTCATGGATCACTGTTGAAACCCAAGACTCAGAAGGCTGGTAATGCGTTCCATATGGTGCTCCCTAAATGATAATTATAGCTCATTCTGAACTACAAATTACATACACTAAAAATGTTAATTTAATTTAGGTCAACTGACTAGATTTTTTTTTTCTAAAAGCAGGTGTAATAGGAATTACATTATCCGAATATTGTCAGTAATGCTAGACATGATGAATTGGGGTAACCAAATTATTTCTGAATTTGACTTTATTTTGAGGATTCTCCTTGCAAATGCTCTGCCTGGTATGTATTTTCTGTGATTTATCCTGAACGGATAAAACATTAACCAAGAAAATCAAAACAAATGCCTCTCCTGGACTCTCCAGTATGGCTATTTGAAATAGACTATCAAGGAGATGAGAGGAGAGTCTAAAACTGCCAACCAGGCTCCATGGGACTTCTTAGGATTTCGTGATCAATCAGCATTAAATCAGAAACATTAATAATTATTGAAGGTGAAATTAACTGCAGCCTCTAACTGAAAAGTACTTATAAACTGTCAGTTAGTTTCTCTTATGAAATATGGCAATGAATTAACCATCGTATCCTGGAAAAATATGCTTAATAAGAAAAGCTGCTCATATTTAGAAGCTATGTATTGTCGTATTTATTTTACTGAATCCTCTTATGTTGCCCACCCCCACCACCAGCACCCCTACCCCCACCCTGCCATAAATGTTGTCTTTTCTCAAAGCCATCACTGCTTACAGGTAGAGGCAAATACTTGGGAACATTTTTAATTAGTCAAAATTTTCAAGGTGTCAGGAACCTTATGCACCTTAATTCAGATGCCATTCAAAGGGTGGGCAGAATATACAGAGGTCAGGGGTTAGGGATCTGCACCCCAGGGTCAGAACCTGCCTTCCTGAACACACTATGCCTGAGACCTTAAGAAAGTTGCCCAACCAATGTGAGTCTCAGTTTCTTCCTCTGACAAATGGGTATTACAGTAACACTTCAGAAGTATGAAAGTAACAAAAGCTCGTCATAGAGTTTGTACCTAGACAGAATCTCTAATGTTTGCTGTCTTGTGGGAGCAAAAACTTAGGATACACCTTAAAAAGACAGATCTTTGTGCTCCTGCACTGAGAGGTTCCAGTTTATTCAGCGTTGAGCAGAATGCAGATATCTGCATTTGGACAAACGTATAAGGTGGTCCTGGGGCACACTTTAAGAAACATTGATGTGATCCAACCCTTTTTTGGAAGATGATAAAAGTGAGTCCCAGGGGTGGCACCTGTGGCTCAGTGAGTAGGGCACCAGCCCCACATACCAAGGGTGGTGGGTTCGAACCTGGGCCTGACCAAACTGCAACAAAATATAGCTGGGCATTGTGATGGGCACCTGTAATCCTAGCTACTTGGGAGGCTGAGGCAAGAGAATCACCTAAGCCCAAGAGCTGGAGCTTGCGGTGAGCTGTGACACCACGGCATTTGACTGAGAGTGACAAAGTGAGACTCTGTCTCTTAAAAAAAAAAAAGTGAGTGCCAGGACGTGAAATCCCTTTCTCAAGGTCACACAGCTTGTTAGTGAACCACCTGATAGAGGTGCCAGGCCTCTTGTCCCCCACGCCAGCATGCTTTCCACCATGCTGCAGCCAGAACTCTATGGTGCAAATACTGAAGCAGCCCAGACCTGCGGAACCTAGTGACAAGTGGCAGATCTCAGACCTGACTGCCACCAGTCCAGGAGATTGCTTGTGTTAATATCTCATGCTTATCTCAGGCTGGAGTGTAGTCACATTATGCTTTTGGTATATTTTCCTCTCTCTCCCATTATAGAAATTTGGCAATGACCACTGCCTAGGCTAAGTGTTTTGTCATTCTTCCCCAATCTCCATCTCCAAAGTCCTTTCTTTCTTCCTTTTTTTTTTTTTTTTTTTTTTGAGATAGGAGCATACTCTATCACCCAGGTTAGAATCCAGTGGTATATGATAGCTCACTGCAGCCTCAGACTCCTGGGCTCAAGGGATCCTCCTGCCTCAGCCTCCCCAAAAGCTAGAACTACAGGTTCATACACCTGTGCCTGGCCTCCAGGGGCCTTTCAAATATAGATTGGGCTAATACAGGAGTTCTCAACTGGGGACTATATTTTTGCCCTTAAGGAAACATTTGGTAGCATCTAGAGACATTTTGGTTGTCCTAACCAGGAAGGTGCTACTGGCATCTAGTGGGCAGAGCCCAGAGATGCTGCCAAACACCCTATAATGCACAGGACGCCCCCCACCCAACAAAGAATTATATAGCCCAAAATGTCATAAGTAGCCAGGTGGAAAAGCCCTAAGCCAGTCAGTGGAAGAAGGACTCAGATGGGGGAATTTATCTCAGAGAGAACTGAGAGACACTTGTAGAGGGGAAAGAAGAACTCGTGTGAGAAGAGAAGAGTAGGGCCTGGCCTTGGGAATGTGAGGAGAAATTAAACAGTGGGACTGGGACGGAAGAGAGGAGGAGGAACGTCCCCCGTGCGGGAGTTAGCACCCATGAGGAAACCATGCTTAGGAGTTGCATGCTCTTTAATATTCCTCAAGAAACGCAAGTTTATTTTGTATTTTTAAATGTGACAGTGCTCCAGGACTGGGCCCATGGAATGCTGGCTTGTAATTAGTTATGGAACAGTTCTTAAATTTCATCCCCTTTCTGAAGATAATGAAAAGCATCTTAAAGAGTCAAAATAATTTTTCTTTTTCCCTATAATATATAAGCCTTAGGTTAACAGGATGCTTTTCAGTGAAAAGAAGGAACAGAAAGTGGAGATGAGCATAGCCAGAGACCCAGAAGGGCTATAGGAGCAAGTTTCTGGCTTAGCTTTGCCCCTTATTTGATCAGTAACCAAGCACAGGATGAAGGGGCATTAACTGCCCTGGTGACCCAAGGAAAGTGAATAACCATAGAATCTGTAGGTAAAATCCCTGGGTTTGGGGCGGGGGGCAGAATATTCTGGAAATAGTAACTGTCATAAATTGTTACAGTAATGGCCCTGAACAAATCATGCCTTCCTGTGTCCAGCCATCTCTGCAGTATGATATCACTCTTTTCAACAACAGGCAGGTCCATGGCTCCACCTGCTTGAATACATGCTGCTCTTGTGACTTGTTTTGACCAAGAGCAAACGTGATGTTGCACAAGTTTGAAGCCTGGGCCTTAAGAGGCCCTGCAGCTTCAGCTCTCATGCTTGTAAAACCCCAAGAACTCCATGTGGTGAGGAGCCCAGTCTAGCCTACGGGAGGATGAGAAGCTGTGAGTAGAGCAGTGGTCCTGAATTTTTGGTGCCAGGGACCAGTTTCATAGAGGACAGTTATTCCACTGGACAGTGGAGTTGGCATTAGATTATCACAAGGAGCATGCAATCTAGATCCCTCACGTGCACAGTTTATAGTAGAGTTGGGAAGCCTGTGAGAATCTGACGCTCCCGCTAATGTGACAGGAGGTGGAGCTTAGCCAGTGATGCCAGTGACAGGAAGCAGTGGTAAACACAGATCAACCTTCACTCCTTGATGCTCCACTCACCACTTGCTGGGTGGTCTCTTTCCTAACAGACCACTGTACCAGTCTGTGGTCCAACCCTTTGGTGGGGCCCACAGCAGTAGAAAGCTGAGGACCAGTTGCCATGAAGCTGGGTCCTTCCGCCTCAGTCAAGCTGTCAGATAACTGCAGCTACATGAGCCATCCCAGGCAAGACCAACAGAGGAAAGGACCAGATGGCCAGCCCACCACGTTAAGAGAAATATGAAGTCTTTGCTTTTTTTGGGGGGGGGGACTTTGTTTCTGAACAATCAGTATCTGAAAAATTTCCCCCTAAGTCCCTAGTAACAAATTGCTTTAGGCAAAAAGAGTTTACACAGGAGGCCAAGATAGCTGTGTCCTCACTGTGTGTGGCTCTCTCCTGGACCCACAGTTCAATCTGGGTCTCTCAGGCAAGTCACAACTGTGAGGTCAATCAAGAATGCCTTTGACTCTTTCTTTGTTTTTGTTAAGTATTCTTTTTTTTTTCACTAAAACCTTGAGATAAGTCAGAAAGTTCTTTTTAAGTATTCTTTGTTTTCCCAGGACTTTCCATCCTCCCCACAGAAAGTCCTAAAATGTGAGGGCCACACCAGGGGGAGCTGGTTACCCCCAGGCAGGACTCCATACTCTCAGAGGGCGCCTCATCCAGCTCACAAAACCTTTTCTTCCCTGAATACCCTTCTCCCACCTCACTCTGACAAGGGAAATGATGTACATCTCATGATTTGCTAATGTGTGAGGAACCAATGAAATTTTTCTCCAATATTTATTAATAACAATATTATTAGAATCCTGTGTACCTGTGGCATATACCACTGCTAACTTGACACTGACCACCTAAGAGGAGTGTGGGAGGAAAAAGAATTAGAGAGTGAAGGAATTTGCCTGAAGTCATAGAACAGGGAAAAATAGAACTCAACTCTTTCATACTCTATTAAGATGGAGTTTTTCTAGTATTCAGCATCACCTGATCTATAAAGTGTGACAGAGGAAACCTCATTTCAGAAACTGTGCTGGGAAAAGAAGCAGAGAGTTGGAAGATGTTTGGTCATTCAAGCCATATCCATTGAGCGCTCGTTATCCTAGGGCACTGTCCCAGTGAGAACAGGAGCTGCATGTAAGATTGTACAAGTGAGAACATGATGATATTTCTCACACACACACCCCGCCCCAAGAAAATCATTTCTTCTAGTACGAGAAGCTTAGGAGAGGAAATTAGGATTCAGGGTACTAAGCCAAGAGGCTACTTCTGTATAAGACCTAAGGCAGGCTAGAAAGTTGAAAAGTTGTTTAGAGATAAAATTTACAGAATTGTAGTTATAGAGTATCTTAAAGATGGGATCTAAAACGTCTTCTCTCGAAAGAGGGAGGGGGAAAGAAAGAGCAGAGAGAGGGAAGGAGGGAGGGGGTGGGGTCTTGGTGTGTGCCACACTTTTGGTGGGGGGGACAATACGCAATTGTAAGAGGAACTTTACCTAACAAATGCAATCAGTGTAACCTTGTTTCTTGCACCCTCAATGAATCACCAACAATTAAAAAAAAAAAAAAAACCTCCTCTCTCTGATGATACATAATAATAAGCATCTGTTATGGTGGGCCAAGCTCTAGAATCAGAAGTGAATTTGGATCCCTGTTCTATCCTTCAAGACCTAAATAATTTCGGGCAAAATATTGTACCGTCTAAATCTCAGTTTCTTCATATTTAAAATGAGAATCATAATAATGCCAGTTTCAGAAGAACTGTTGCAAGTATTGAATATTGTGTTTCTTGTAGACAAATATTTTCCCAACTTGCAAGCGGTTACTGTGTTTTCATGGCCATCTTTTCTCTGCCTGCCTGTGGTGTTGTTGGGGTGTGTTTGAATGATTAGCCAGGAATTATAGGGTCTTCACATATTCCCAACTTGCATGCATTTTACTAATTAGTGTGCTATTTTAAGAGGTCTTATTGAGTATCCAACATTATTACCCTTGGGACTATATGACACATACTTTGGTTTAAGGAAGTCAATTATCTGAGAAACTCAGGACATCTTGGGTTCTGGAAATTTGCCTCAAGGGATTAATCTATTTAATGGGGACGGTAGCAATCATATTCCCTCCCACTGCAAACTCCTCTGAAATTTCTAAGTTTTTGCTCAGTGTTTGAACTGAGTCATATGTCAAGAAAAACACATCGCATTCCTTTGACATAAGACAAACGCCATATGTTAAGTTTATTTTTAAATGGAGGATAAGAACAGGGAGACCATGTTCCAGTCTAAGAAAATATTGATGCCGTGGTGTCAGTGAGGCAGTTTATGGTTTAATTCATACCTGTGGATTAAAGAATGAAAAATGAACGCACGTCCACGGCCTGACATCTGTGTAAATGGTGTATAGGGACAGAGGCCCGTCTGCCTGCCTTAATGTTCTTGGGATAAAGTAAATACTGAAAGGCTTGACATCTCTCCTAAGCCCAACGAAGCTGGTGCCCAGATGCTCTGCAGGGTGGGTAGGAGGTCTTAGGGGCTGGGGAGAGTCCCTGGGGCTTAGGGGGGTTGGGAGAAATCATGACAAATGCCTGCTTTTACCCAGGATTGCCTCATGTATCATTGGAAAATGGATGAAGTTAGTTTGGGACAGCCCTATACCCATCCTCTTTCTGGCCATCCTGCCAGCACACTGCCCCCTCCGTGTCCCATCCCCCTGGTCCTCAGTGTTGGTCTCTCTGTATGTGATCAAGAGGGAAGTACAGAAGCATCTCTTAACATACACACGCCCTACTCCTCACCCCATCCTACCCATGTCTCACCCCATCCTACCCATGTCTGGGTAAGGGGATCTGGCAGCACATTCATCAGGGCAAGCAATTAGAAATACCCTGAATGTCTAGCAATAGATGAAATAGGCATGGTAATTTGGTTGTGAGATTTGCTGTTTGGAAATTAGCTGCTTATTTCATGGTATTCCTTGAGAATTAAGTAAGAACAGTTCTTGACAGGCAGCAGTCCACAAATTATAACTGCTATCATTATTATTATTATTATTATCATTGCTATTATCACAACTGCATGGAATACAGTGCAGCTGTTAAAAAGAATGAGCTGTTTTTCTGTAGTAACAACCATAATAAGGGCAAAAAACATGCAAGCAAAAAGCAATAAATATGGTGTATTGTTCATATTTTTTATTTTTATATTCAGAGAACACACTTGCCCAGCTTGTCTCATTTTAACAAGCTTCTGAGACATTCAAGTGGAAATGGAAAATCAAAATGAGCAGAAACAGCGTTTATATATTTTTTAAAAATCTTCATAAAACAATATTATACAGTTCTTTGGATATACACATGTGTACAAAAATATAGAAAACTGTCAGCAATTGGGAGGCCGAGGCAGGTGGATCGCCTGAGCTCATGAGTTCGAGACCAGCCTGAGCAAGAGCGAGACCTTGTCTCTAAGAATAGCCGGGCGTTGTGGCGGGTGCCGGTAGTCTCAGCTATTCAGGAGACTGAGGCAGGAGGGTCACTTGAGCCCAAAAGTTTGAGGTTGCTGTGACTTGTGAAAGAAAAAAAGAAAAGAAAGAAACACTGTCAGCAAAAACATAGATCAAACTCTTAAAGAAGTGAAGTGGATAAAACTTGGAGGGGGTGTGGATTAGGGTCAGATGAAGGAACAACCTGAGTCTCACCCCTAATGCTTTCATTTTGTGGAGGAATATATGTTCACGAACCTGTTACTTGTTCTATTAAAAAAAAAAATACTTTAAAGGAGAAGGGGCAAGCCATGCTCAGGGGTTCACTTTTAAGCAAGCCAGGTGTATTTGTTCTTGAGCAGGTGCGACCAGAATCTTATAATCTCAGAAAGGGGGAGCCGTTAGGGACCTGCTAGAACAAGTGAGGGAAGCGAGGCTCTGCCAAGTCAGGTGAGTGGCTCAAGATCACATAGCAAAGGCGGTAGGCAGAGAAGGATGGAGAGAGGGAGCAGGCATATATGCCAACTCTACCAGAATTGGGGTGGGGTGAGTAGTTGGAGAGAAACTAGTGATACTGCAGACCAGGTAAAGTTAAAGAGGCAAGGAGGTCGGGAGAAGGGAGATGAATTAGGATGTTAAGAGGTTTTGTAGCAGAGACCCACAAAAATCTTAGCATGCCAATTTCTCAGCCTTTCCCCTTCCTACTGCTTCCCAGGGGGGCCTCTAGGTAGCCTGCTCACCTCCTAGGGCCTTTGGTTGGTTAATGCTGGGACTAGCAGAAGGAGAATTGGAAAATATCCAGGAAATTTTTATATTAAAAAAGATGAAGTCCCTCATGAAAGAAAATAACAGATCCAGAATGTTGAGGGGCAGGAGTGAGGAAAGAGCCATGCTAGAGAGAGTCTGAAGAGCAGAGGGTTTGGGAAGATGCATCAAGAGCTGGTTGAGCAGAGACAACAGGACTTCACAGCATTTCCACAGGTCAGGAATGCAATCCCCTTTGCTTGCAGTTCAAGAGGCTTCAGTAAAAGTTTAAATTGTTCTTCAGTATATTCTGGGTGTTATATTGAATGGAACAGTAGCCCAAGTTCCTAACAATGGCCCTAAATATCACCACTGCTGATGGAAATAGGAAGAAATAAACAACATGCTGAAATTCCACATTAATATCAGGAGTGGGACCTGAAGCCCTCTCTCTAAATTGTCCCCCTCGGCCACCTTCACTTCTTGCCTCTCATTACTTTGTTTCCCAGGCAAAAATGAAAACAAGGTGGTGGTCACATAAAGCCCACACTTGAAACTACTTTTATTCCCCCAGTGTTTTGTTTGTTTGTTTGTTTTTAAGGATTTCATAACAGTACCCATTGTCTGCCAAGAACACATGTGACTGGCTTTTGACTTTATCTCAACAAGGCTTTCTGATTTTCAGCAGAACTAGAAAAAAGAAATGTGCAGAAACAGGGTATGTATCAAATCATCACAACTGCAAGACTGAAATACACGTACATACACACCCCCCACAGTGAGGGGGGGGAACCAACACATGCCCTTCATTTGTGCTAGCAGAGTACCAGGTGGGAGCCGTAGAGACTCTGTATTTGGTGCCCTGTAGAAAGTTTAAGGTTTTTCTACTTTGTTATGAGCACCCACCAAAGAGGCCTGGTTTATCTGCCCTAGGTGACCTCAGCCTGGTGAGTGGGTTTTATGTGCTGCATTTGTAGACAGATCAGAATATGCGTTGACGTTCATGTGCCAAAAATTACCTGGGTGGCACCTTCTTATAAGAATGGAAATGATTGCTCCAGATCCCGCACACGGTGAACGAAGAATAAACAACCTTGTTGAAATAGTCTATGTGACGTGGAATGCTAAAAGCCTTTGGTTTGCATGCTGTAGTGCAAAAATATGAGAAATATTTAATCTTTAAAAATACACAATGGTATCATAATTCTGCTACAGGTTCAAAGAGAGCACAATATAACTTAGTGTATTTAAAATGTAACGTCATTGTATATTTTCAAAATGCAAACAGCAGAGAGTTTGATGAATAGCTAAAGAGCACCAGACCGTATCTTATCCTTATAAAAGTGTCTCCTGTGAATGTTAACCGTATCTCTCAGAACATTTTTAATATGTTCCATAGCTAAATGTGTAGACAACAACACTATAGAAATGTATATGCCTACTTGGTGTGCGGTCTCTGTCAATTCAAGGTGAAGGTTATATAAACTTTCAATGGCCAGCCTTTTGCTTTTGTACAAGGAAACAAATTTAAACGTTTATAATTTTCCAGATCTCATATATACCCAGAGTTTAAAAAATTCTATTTTTGACACAATATTCTTCTGTTTTTTAAAATGATCAAATCAGACTATTTATGATCTATCTTTATCTGTTTTAAATCATGCTTGATGTTTAAATGTGTATTTTAAACCATATTAGTTTTATAACATAAAATTGATGTGTTCATTGTAAAAAAGAATTTGTATGGTGTGTGTTTAATTCAACTACAAGTAACAAAGACATAAATATATGAGGATTTGTTCCCTATGTAAAGACTGGAACCAGGCAGCAGAACAACACTACCTAATAGAACTTTCTGTAATGATGAGAATATTCTCTTATTCTTTTCGTCCCATCTCCTAGCCAGGTAGCTACTGAACACTTAAAATGTGGCTAGTAGATCTGAGGAATGGAATTTTTAATGTTCTGTAAATCTAATTAATTTAAGTTAAAATCTTCATTTGTAGCTAGGGCTAACACCATAGTAGAAAGCAGAGCTATAGTGGGTTGGTATCAAGAGGATTCGCAATCCTTCATCCCAGTGTCCTGCTTTGTGGCTTTGATCCTTCAGATCTCTTCATGGTCTGAGATGGCTGTTGGAGCCACTGGCCAACTCCACATCCAGGCAGCAGAAAGAAGTATGGGCCTGGGGCTAGCCCCTGTCCTGTTAGGAGCCTTCTAGCCATCCTATACAACACTTCTACTTACAGATTGCCCAGAACTTAGTCACATGACCATACCATGCCACACAGAGTATGGAAAATGTTTGGAGTTAGTCTGTTTGGGGGGTGTTTTGTTTCATTTTGTTTTGACTAAAGAAGAGATTTGAGGGCAGGAAGTTAGCAATCCCTACCACAAAAATGTATAAAGTCCACCATTCCTGTCCATTCCGCCCAACCTGAACCCATTGCTAATCCTCAGAGATAACTGCCATTAATTTTATTGTATATAAACACATATATCATTTTTACATATTGGATTTTGCAATATATTTTGATGACTTTCGATGATAGTTAAGTATAGATAGTAAGAATAATTCTACTTCATTCAATATACAGTTAATTCTGTGACGGTAATAATTGTGTCTTCTTGTTCATCTTTGTGCCCTGTGAACAGTAGACATTGAAAAATAGCAGCAGCAGCATTTCTCATTTTTTGAATATACTATAATTTCTTAATCCATTATTTCCTCCTAACTCCCAAAATAACAATCCCCTGCTCAAAAGAAAACAACTTTGCTTTGTTCTCTGAAAACTCCAGAGCATTAACTAAATTAGCTACTGCCTTGACAATCAAATTTCCTAAGTATCTTTCTAATCAACTGCAAAAATTGATTATCTCCACTTTATTGTGATTTGATTCTGTTGTTACAACAACTCAAAAAATAGGTATCCATGGTTCTGTTACTCTGACCAGAAGGTGCATGGACTTAGAAGAAGCACCAGCTAAGAAAAGGTCAAAGTAGTTAAAATTCTCTTAGGAAAGAAAAGAAATCTCTTCTTTGTGTTTTCAAGACATTCTTTTAGTCCAGATACACTATACTGCTGGAGAAAAATGGTTATGCCCCAGGCTTAGAAGTAGAGTGCAGTGAAGGGAGTGGAAGAAACGGAGAGACCAAGAGGCAAACAGGAAAGAAGCAGCAAACACGGAAACTTTGTTTCCTTATCATTAAAACAGGGATAGCGTCTCTCCCCTCCCAGCATTGTGTTATGAATTACATGACATTGTCATTATATCCATCTGTACAATGCCTGGCACATTGCAGCACTCACACGATCAGAACTGTAAATGTGGAAGGTACTCACATGTTTCAAAATATTGGAATGAGGCCTAAGATCCAGTGGTCAGTTTCAAGGGCAAAACCTTCAGAACAGTAGAGTTGCCCATCTGTATTGACTAAGTCAGACTGGTACAGCTTGAAATGTGACACATTCTCATGTCTCTGTAAGACACCCTTACTGGTAGATAGTCCAGACGTATTTGAGTGGCTCCATGCTGACTGAGGCACTCCTGAGACCTGGAGGTTGTAGAGACCAGTACAAGATGCAGGACAGTCGCATCCCACCAGACCAGAAGCTCAACATCCCAGACTTTTACACCAGAGTTCTCCAACAACCTTCTGTATGAGAAATACTTAGGGCTGCTAGTTAAAAATACAAATTCCTGCTCCTTGGCCAGAATCTGGATCTGTGCTTGGTGTATGGCCTCCTCCATCTGGCCTTTCAGCTGCATTCTGCTTCACCCAACAAAACTATGAAGACCTATCCTGTACTAAGTGGGTACTGATTTGATGCATGCATCATTGCTACTTGGAAAGATCCTCTGCTACGGGCCAGAATCTTCAGGGAATGTGGAGAGGACTCTGCATTTGCAGGGCAGGGTTAGTGGCTGCTGGAGCAGGACTGGTGTGATGGAAGAGTGCCCCCGCTAGTGGGTCATATTCCCAGATTCTGGGGTCCACTCAGCCCAGGGCACCCTAGTTAAATTTGTCTTGAGGGGCAAAGGTAAGATGGTTGAATGGAGCCAGCTTTCCACAGAGGCTCTCATCCAGAAGGAGAATTAAAGGACACAGGTTTACCAAGTAAGCTGATGGTTTGGAACTGAGCCAAGAGAGAAGGTTGAAGAGCACACATAAACCCTGCTAAGGCAAGCTGCAACCCCAAGGATACAACAATAGGTACAAAATCCATCACCAAGCAGATCGAATCCCCTCCCCCACAAGAACAGTCAACGGTCTGTGAAGCTAGTGAATGATACCCCATGATCATATCAATGTACACAGCTATGATTTAATAAAAAAATAAATAAATAAAATAAAATAAAATAAGAATGGCTTGCAGTATGCTTTCTACAAACAAGAGAGCAGAGTTCAAACATCCTCCCATTTTATCCCATGGGAGAGACCCTCTAAAAACAGGACCACCTTCCCCTACTAGGGTGTCATGGCACTCTCCTGCCATGAAGGAACTGGGAAAGGGAGAGGCAGTGCCCCCTGGCACAGAGCAGCAGTGGCAGCAGCAGGAATAATAGGACTCACACCCCTGGGGATATTTTGGAAAGATACTCCCTATCTCTCTGGGCAACCAGAGAAAGCCAGGCATCTTCTCTAGTGGCAGGCACTGGCAGAACAGATCTGGGATGGAAACACAGGCCCCATGATTAAAGTGAATGCCTGAGGCGGTACCGGCCTGAGCGGGGCACAGTGGGGACAGAGAATAGAAGATGCTGAGCACACAGATGGCTGACTCCCAGGTTGGGGCTGAGCCAGAAGGACTTCTTTAGTGAGCCTAAGAAGCACCCATCCTTCAGGGGATCATAGCTGAGACAAAGTCATGCAGGAAGATGCTGGAACTCAGAGCCAAGTGTGAGCTCTAACCACATCCACCCCAACACAGACTGCAGCAGAGACAGACACACCAGCTCTGGGCAGCAGCACAGACTGGGGCTGAGTTGCAGTTTCTGTGAACTCAAAAGGCACTTGGTCCACAGCAGAATATACCCAGAACAGAATCACAAATTCTGCAAAAATAAAACTGTCAGCAACATCAATCCAGAGTGGGGCTGGAACTGAGTGAACCACCCCAGCCTCCATTAAGTACCTGAGGTTGTCAGGCCTTACCTCCCTCTGCCAGATAGTGGTAGAGAGCAGCAGCCTGGCCTAGGAGACATAGATCTCCCTGTGACTCAGGCAGGCACAAACCTCTGGAGCTTCTGCTCATTAGAGGGAACTGGGTCAAAGCCCTGCGGGGTTACCAGTGACTGGGTATGACAAAGGTGCAAGGTGGAGAAGGAGGCATCAACCTTCCCAGACTAATTCATTTGCTGGGTGGGTCCTTCTGACTCCAGGGAGCACCAGAACAAGTTATACTTGAGCTGCCAGCAAACCCTTGGTATCTAGTTGCTGGAGACTTTCGAACTCTCCCACTTGAGAATGGGTGCTGACTGGGACAGTTGATTTGGATCTCTCGGAGTGGACCAATCACCAAAGGACTATCCAAAGTGGTACACTGGGTGTATGGTTGTGGGAAGGTTTGATTTTCCCTTTCCAGTTGTTGCCCATGGGGGGTGGGTTGATGTAATTGCTGATATTTCTCCACAGTTGAGACTGATTCACTAGGGTAGGACAGAGACCAGCTGAAAACAAGACAGAGCCACTAAGCCCCACCACACCAAGTAAGCCCCCAGTGTCTCAGACCATAGCACTGTATGGGTCCTTTGCAAAGCTCCAGGGGAAGAGGTACAGACACCAGTCCCAGCTGCTCATCTAGCCAAATGGTGTAAAATATTATGGGGCAGAATCAGTGGGAAAACCCCAGTAACATGAATAATCAGAGTAGATCAACACCCCCAAGGAATGATATGCAGACACAACTAAAGATCCAATTCATAGACAAGTGGCTGAGATGTCAGAAATCGAATTCAGAGTTTGGATTACAAATAAGATTGATAGAATGGAGATAAAGTTGGAATTAGAAATTCCACGAGCAATTCAAAAGCTGTCTCAAGAATTCAGTGAATTCAAAGACAAAATCACCAAAGATTTTGACATATTGAGGCATGAACTTGCAGGCCTCAAAAATCTGAGAAATACATTAGAATCTCTTAAATACATAACAGAATGGAGCAAGCAGAAGAAAGGATTTCTGACATTAAGGACAAAGCTTTTGAAGACTCCCAAGCACTCAAAGAGGAAAAGAAATGGAGAGTAAAAACTGATCATTCTCATCAGTGTAACCTGGCTTATTGTACCCTCAATGAATCTCCAAAAATAAAAAAAATAAAAAAAGACCATTCTCTCGGAGAGCTCTGGATAATTCGAAGAAAACTAATATTCACCTTATAGGAATTCCTGAAGGCAATGAGGTTGCTTCCAGGGCACAGAGGATCTTCTCCATGATATTATGAAAGACAATTTTCCAGACATGCCAAGATATTCTGAAGTTCAGAGAGCAGACAGTTTCAGAACCCCAGCACAACTCAACCCAAATAAGACATACCCCAGGCACATCATAATTAACTTCACTAAAGTTAATACGAAAAAGAAAATTCTGAAAGCAGCCAGATGTAAGAAAACCATTACCTACAAAGGGAAGAATATTAGAATGACTGTAGATCTCTCCACCGAAAACTTTCAAGCCAGAAGAGGGTGGTCATCCACTTTTAATCTCCCAAAACAAAATAACTATCAACCAAGGATCCTGTATCCAACTAAACTGAGTTTCATTTATGAGGGAGAAATTAAATACTTTAGTAACATTCACATGTTGAAGAAATTTGCCATAACTAAACCAGCTCTCCAGGATATTCTCAGACCTATCTTCCATAATGACCAGTACAATCCTCTACCACAAAAGTAAACTCACTCAGAAACTTTTGATCAAACTCTAACTTCTACAGTGGCAAAAGAATAAAAAATATCCACTGGACTTTCGAAAAACACAATACCCAAAATTCTACAAGACTTATCAATATTCTCCATTAATGTGAATGGCTTAAACTGTCCTCTAAAGAGGCACAGTTTGGCTAGCTGGATACAAAAACTCAGAACATATATCTGCTGCATAAAAGAATCTCATCTTACCTTAAAAGATAAATATAGACTCAGGGTGAAAGGATGATCGTCTATATTTCAGGCAAATGGAAATCAGAAAAAAGCAGGTGTTGCAATTCTATTTGCAGGCAGAACAGGCTTTAAACCAACAAAAGTAAGGAAGGATAAGAATAGTCACTTCATATTTTTTAAGGGTAATACTCAATATGATGAGATTTCAATTATTAATATCTATGCACCCAACCAGAATGCACCCCAATTTATAAGAGAAACTCTAATAGACATGAGCACCTTGATTCCATCCAGCTCCATAATAGTCAGAGATTTTAACACTCCTTTGGAAGTGTTGGATAGATCCTCCAATAAGAAGCTGAGCAAAGAAATTTTAGATTTAAAACTAACCATGCAACATTTGGAATTAACAGACAGCTATAGAACGTTTCATCCCAAAAAAACTGAATACACATTCTTCTCATCAGCCCATGGAACATACTCCAAAATTGATCACATCTTAGGTCACAAGTCTAACCTCAGTAAATTTAAAGGAATAGAAATTATTACTTGCATCTTCTGGGACCACATGGAATAAAAGTTGAACTCAGTAACAACAGGAATCCACATACTCCTCCAAAAACATAAAAGTTAAATAATCTTATGCTTAATGAAAGCTGGGTCATAGATGAGATGAAGAATGAAAATTACCAAATTTTTGGAATGAAATGACAATGAAGACATGAATTCTCAGAATCACTGCGATATTGCAAAGGCGGTCCTAAGAGGGAAATGTATAGCACTGCAAGCCTTCCTCAAGAGAACGGAAAGAGAGGAAGATAACAACTTAATGGGACACCTCAAGCAACTGGAAGGGGAAGAACATTCCAACCCCAAACCCAGTAGAGGAAAGAAATAACCAAAATTAGAGCAGAATTAAATGAAATTGAAAACAAAAGGATTATACAACAGATCAATAAATCAAAAAGTTGATTTTCTGAAAAGGTCAATGAAATAGATAAAACTTTGGCTAACCTAACCACAAAAAAAAAGAGTAAAATCTCTAATTTCATCAGTCAGAAATGACAAAGACTAAATAACAACAGATCCTCAGAAATTTAAGAAATTCTTAATGAATACTACAAGAAACTGAATTCTCAGAAATATGAAAATCTGAAGGAAATGGACCAATACTTGGAAGCATGTCACCTTCCAAGACTTAGCCAGAATCAAGTGGAAATGTTCAACAGGCCTATATCAAGTTTTGAAATAGCATCAACCATACAAAATCTCCCTAAAAAGAAAACCCCAGGACCAGATGGCTTCATGTCAGAATTCTACCAAACCTTTAAAGAGCAACTAGGACCTATATTACTCAACCTGTTCCAAAATATAGAAAAAGAACGAAGACTACCCAACACGTTCTATGAAACAAATATCACCCTGATCCCCAAACCAGGAAAAGACCCAATGAGAAAAGAAAATTATAGACCAATATCACTAATGAATATTGATACAAAAATATTCAACAAGATCCTAACAAACAGAATCCAGCAACACATCAAACAATTTATACACCATGACCAAGTGGGTTTTAACCCAGGGTCTCAAGGTTTGTTCAATATATGTAAATCTATAAATATAATTCATAAACAAATTAAAAAACAAAGACCATCTGATTCTCTAATTGATGCAGAAAAAGCTTTTGATAATATCCAGCATCCCTTCATGATCAGAACACTTAAGAAAATTGATATAGAAGGGACATTTCTTAAACTGATAGAGGCTATCTACAGGAAACTCACAGCCAATATCATATTGAAAGAAGTTAAATTGAAATCATTTCCACTCAGATCAGGAACCAGGCAAGGCTGCCCATTGTCTCCATTGCTCTTTAACATTGTAATGGAAGTCTTAGCCATCACAATCAGGCAAGAAAAGGCGATCAAGGGTATCCATATAGGGTCAGAAGAGATCAAATTTTCACTCTTCGCAGATATGAATGTATATCTGGAAAACACCAGGGATTCTACTACAAAACTCTTAGAAGTGATCAAGGAATACAGCAGCATCTCAGGTTACAAAGTCAACATTCATACATCGGTAGACTTTATATTTACCAACAATAGTCAAGCTGAAAAAACAGTCAAGGACTCTATTCCATTCACAGTAGTGCCAAAGAAGATGAAATATTTGGGAGTTTATCTAACAAAGGATGTGAAAGATCTCTATAAAGAGAACTATGAAACTCTAAGAAAAGAAATAGCTGAAAATATTAACTAATGGAAAAACATACCATGCTCATGGCTGGGAAGAATCAACATTGTTAAAATGTCCATACTACCCAAAGCAATTTACACTTTTAATGCAATCCTTTAATGCAAGCTTTAATAAAAGTTCCACTGTCATACTTTTAAAAATCTCAAAAAAATAATACTTCATTTTATATGGAATCAGAAAAAACTTTGAATAGCCAAGACATTACTCAGAAATAAAAACAAAGCAGGAGGAATCACGCTACCAGACCTCAGACTATACTATACATCGATGGTGATCAAAACAGCATAGTACTGGCACAAAAACAGAGAGATAGATGTATGGAACAGAATAGAGAACCAAGAGATGAATCCAGCTACTTACCATGATTTGATATTTGACAAGCCAATTAAAAACATTCAGTGGGGAAAAGATTCCCTGTTTAACAAGTGGTGGTGGGTGAACTGGCTGGCGACTTGTAGAACACTGAAACTGGACCCACACCTTTCACCATTAACTAAGGTAGACTTTCACTGGATTAAAGATTTAAACTTAAGACATGAAACTATAAAAATACTAGAAGAAAGAGCAGGGAAATCTCTTGAAGAAATAGGCCTGGGCAAATATTTTATAAGGAGGATCCCTCCAGGCAATTGAAGCAGCTTCAAAAATACTCTACTGGGACCTGATCAAACTAAAAAGCTTCTGCACAGCCAAGAACACAGTAAGTAAAGCAAGCAGACAGCCCTCAGAATGGGAGAAGATATTTGCAGGTTATGACTCTGACAAAGGTTTAATAACCTGAATCCACAGAGAATTCAAACATATTAGCAAGAAAAGAACAAGTGATCCCATCTCAGGGTGGGCAGGTGACTTGAAGAGAAACCTCTTTGAAGAAGACAGGCACACAGCCTACAGACATATGAAAAAATGCTCATCATCCTTAATCATCAGAGAAATGCAAATCAAAACTACTTTAAGATATCATCTAACTCCAGAAGATTAACCCATATCACAAAAATCCCAAAACCAGAGATGTTGGCGTGGATGTGGAGAAAAGGGAGCACTTCTACACTGCTGGTGGGAATGCAAATTAATACGTTCCTTTTGGAAAGATGTTTGGAGAACACTTAGAGATCTAAAAATAGACCTGCCATTCAATCCTACAATTCCTCTACTAGGTATATCCCCAGAAGACCAAAAATCACATTATAACAAAGATATTTGTACCAGAATGTTTATTGAAGCCCAATTCATAATTGCTGTCATGGAAAAAGCCCAAGTGCCCATCAATCCACGAATGGATTAGTAAATTGTGGTATGTGTACACCATAGAATATTATGCAGCCTTAAAGAAAGATGGAGACTTTACCTCTTTCATGTTTACATGAATGGAGCTAGAATATATTCTTCTTAGTAAAGTATCTCAAGAATGGAAGAAAAAGTATCCAATGTACTCAGCCCTACTATGAAAGTAATTTATAGCTTTTATATGAATGCTATAACCCAATTATAACTTAAGAATATGGGGAAAGGGGAGGGGGCGGGCAGGAGAGGGAGGAGGCTGGGTGGAGGGAGGGTGTATTGGTGGGTGTATATGCACCTATGGTGCATCATACGAGGGTACATGTGAAACTTACTAAATGTACAATGTAAATGTCTTAACACAATAACTAAGAAAATGGCAGGAAGGCTATGTTAACCGGTGTGATGAAAATATGTCAAATGGTATATAAAACCAGTATATGGTGCCCCATGATTGCATTAATGTACACAGCTATGATTTAATAATAAAAAATAAATAAAAATTGAAAGTGCTACTCACAGTTGCCCTACATCCCTGCATTTGTTTTCCATCAATGCTTTAGGTAAATTTTAAAACCTTATTCATCTTCATTCTGAGAAAACTCACATAACATAAAATCTCCACCTTTGCACCTTTTAAGTGTATAGTTCAGTGGTGTGAAGTACATTCACACTATGGTGTCATCACCATTTATCTACACAATTCATCTTGTAAAACTGCAACTCTGTCCTCCATAAACAAAGACTCTCCAATTCCTACCTCTCCCCCAGCAACCACCTTTCTACTTCCTGTCTCCACGAATTTGAATTCCCTGGGTACCTCATGTAATTGCAATTAGACAATATTTACCTTTTGAGACTGGCTTAGCACAGTGTCCCTGAGGTTCATCCATGGGTAACATGCATCAGAATCACCTTTCTTTTTAAAATTGAATAAATGTTTCATTATATGTACAGACCCATTTGGTTTATCCGCTCCTCATTGATGAACACTTGGGTTGCTTCTGCCTTTCAGCTATTATGAATAATGCTACTTCAAACGCAGGTGAAATAATACCGCTTTGAGATGGTACTTTGCATACCTTTGGATATATACCCAGATGTGGGATTGCCGAATCACATGGTAATCCTGTTTAGCTCTTTGTGGAACTACCATACTGTTTTCCATAATGGTAGCACCATTGTACATTCCCTCCACCAGTGTACAAGAGCTCCAGTCTCTCCACATCTTCACCAACACTTACTGTTTTCTGTTCCCGTTTGGATAGTAGCCATCCTAAGGAGTGTAAAGTGGTTTTTGCTTGCATTTTTGCTTCCCAGTACTCTTATGATTAGTACTGTTAAGCATCTTTTCATGAGCATGTCGGCCATTTGTGTAACTCCTTTTCAGAAAAATCTGTTCAAGTCCTTTGGCTGTTGTTTAATTGGCTTATTTGTTTCATTGTTCTCAACATATAGGGATTCTCTAAATATTCTAGATGGGAACCCCTTATCAGGTATATGAAGTGCAGGTATTTTCTCCCATTTCATAGGTTGCCTTTGCTCTCTTGTGCCCTTTGATACTCAGAGATTTTAGATTCTTTTTTTTTTTTTCTTTTTCATCTTCAGACACAGTCTCACTTTGTCACCCTGGGTACAGTGCCGTGGCATCATAGCTCACAGCAATGTCAATCTCTTGGGCGCAAGTGATCCTCTTCCTCAGTTTTGGAATAGCTGGGACTACAGGCAACAGCCACGGTACCCAGTTACTTTTAGAGACAGGGTCTTGCTCTCATTTGGACTGGTCTTGAACTCCTGAGCTCAAGCAATCCACCCACCTCAGACTCCCAGAGTGCCAGAATTGGGGAGGGGGGTGAGCCACTGCACCTGGCCCAGCTTTTTATTTTGATGTGGTCCTATTTACCTACTGTAAATATGTAACCTGTACTTTTGGTATTATAGGCAAAAAAAATCAATGCCAAATCCATTGTCCTGAAGCTTTCCTCCTATGGTTTCTTCCAGGAGTTTCATAGTTTCAGCCCTTAACATTTAAGTCCTCAATTCACTATGAGTTAATTCTTGTGTATGGTGTCATGTCAGGGTCCATCTTCATTCTCCTGCATGTGGATGTCCAGTCATCCCAGTACCATTTGCTAAAGAGACTGTCCGTTCCCCAGTGGGTGCACATGGCACCCTTGTAAAATCATTTAACCATCCAAGAGCAGGTTGATTTCTGGGCTCAGTGTTCTCTTCCGTTGCTCTCTAAGTCTGCCTGTGCCAGGACCACCCTGTTCTGAACTCAGGAGCTTGTAATGAATTTTGAAAACAGGAAGTGTAAGACCTCCAAGTTCATCCTTTTTCAAGATTATTTTATATGGGGTTCATTGAGATTCCATATACCTGAACCTTTCCTAAATTAGCTTTGGTTGTTATACTTCATTTGTGGAATCTAAAGTGTTTTCTACATATGCGATCATGTCATTTGCAAACCGATCGCTTTACACCTTCCTTTTTCAATTTGAGTGCCTTTTCTTTCTCTTGCCTAATTGCTCTTTCAGTTATTGGTGTCTCCGGATGATGTGAGTCCAAAACATCCACTCACAATAGCCTTTTTTGATACTTTAGGTCTCTTAAATCAAGTACAAGACAAAAATAGTACTAGGCTTTATAACTGTCCATGTATTTGCTTTTACCAGACATCTTTATTTCTTCATCAAGCTGTGAGTGCCTGTCTTAGTGTCCTTTCTTTACAACCAGAAGGATTCCTTCTATTGTAGGGCAGGGCTGCTGGTGCTCACCTTTTGGATATCTGACAAATGTCTTAATTTCTTCCTCATTTTTGAAGCACAGTTTCTTGGATATTGGACTCTTGGTAGACGGAACATTTTTCTTCCCCAGGACTTTGAATATTTCAGCCCATTGATGTCTGGACTCCAAGGTTTTTAATGACAAATTCTTATGTTTCTCATGTGGAAAAATGATGATGAAAGTCATCTTCCTAGCAGTTCACTAGACATTAATAATGGACCTTGTTGTGTATCACACACCCCAAAATACTTCTGTATGGTATCATGATGGCAGCCATTTACAGCATCTTTCTAACACCAACCCAAATTTAAAGAAAAAGAAATTGAACACTTTCCATATAGACATGATGGGGTCTCTAAAAACCTGAAGTTATTATAGATTTTCAAATTATAAGTTAAAAGGCCACTGAAATGTTGTACAGGTGTTAATTTCTAATAAACCAAATATCAATCTCCATAACCCATGCAAACAAAAAGCACTTGTTTCTCTTTCAAGAGGAAAATGTTTTTGCACCCAAATAAGGAAAAAAAAAAAAAAAACTACCCTGTGTTATCCCCAGCCCTGATTGGTCCATTTCCCCCTGCCTCTGACCTCAGAGAGCCATTGAGGCCAAAACCTATATAAGCGCCTGTCTGAGCCTGGGTCTTTCGTTGTTACAGCCCAGGAAGCTCTTTTGGTGACCTGAGGACTTGACCTCAGATAGCGTGTTTCCTTGATCGTAGTTCTTGCAGTTATCCCAGTGATTACTATAGCATAGCATAGATAGTATTCTTAGCATAGTGTTATTTGTTTTGTTAGCATAAGGTCTCATATTATTTTTATCCTAGTTAGCTTTCATTAGTACTGTTAGCCTGTTTAGTGCCCCAGTTAGTATAGTTTGTTAAGTGTTCTTAGCATAGTGAGTATAGTTGTTTTTGATTAGTTATTTAGTGTAGCTTATCTAGTGTAGTGCTAGAGTAGTCAGGCTCCCCATGGCGCCTGGGGCGTCCTGGAGGTCCTCCAGGACTATGAGTTCTTGAAGACCCTTGGCAGGGGCAGCTTTGGCGAGGTGAAGCTGGCTCGGCACCTTCCAACCGGGACCAAGGTGGCAGTGAAGATCATCAGCAAACACCGTGCTTGTGCATCTTCAGAGTCTGAGATCATGAAGTGCTTGAACCATACCAACATCATTAAGCTGCTGGAGGTCATAGAGGGTAAGGATCAGGTGTACCTAATAATGGAACATGCAGGTGGTGGTGACCTGGCTGACAGGATAGACATATCTGGTCAGATGGAGGAGGGGGAGGCCCGAGCCATATTCTTGCAGATACTGAAAGCCATGGAGTACCTTCACGAAGAGGGCATCTTGCACAGGGATCTGAAGCTTGACAACATTTTGGTGGACTCACAAACAAAACAATGTGAAACTAGCTGACTTTGGCTTGGCCGTAACCTTCACCGAAGTTGAGACGTTCACAGCCTTTTGTGGTACACCCCAGTATTTGACCCCAGAAGTTTTCCTGCAAGAGAACTACAAGGGACCAGAGGCAGAAATCTGGAGCTTTGGCGTCATCCTCTATACAATGGCTGCCGGGACCGCCCCATTTTTCGGACAGGACTCAGAGGAACTAAAAAGGTCAGTCTTAAATACCACCTATAGGATACCTGCTTTCACTACCCCAAAATTAAAATCCTTTATCCAAAAGATCCTAAACCCTGACCCCAGCAAAAGGCCCACCCTATGCCAGATGATGGAAGACCCCTGGATGTCTGGGCAAGACAGCAGGCCACCCACGGCAGCGACAGACATGCCACAAGAGACCGCCACTCTGCCAATTCCCAGTCCCAGATGTGCCCCCACAGCCTGGCCCCGTGTCCTCTCCCTCCCCCAGCACCAGCCATCTTAGGGGAGGCCCAGAAGGAGACGTGGGAGCTCAGGCAAGTCCCAGACAAGACTGTACCCTCCCGGCTGGGCAGGTAGTGGAGGAGGACACCACTGAAGCGGGCCAGGGCCAGCGGGGGTGCGCTAGGAGGATTGCCAATTTCTTTTGCAAAATGTTCTGCCTCCCACTGGCCCAGATGGTGCAACAAGGTGGTGCCTGTGACCAGCCTGGAGACCTGAGGCCCAGACGAGCCAGGGTGAGGCGGCCAAGCTTCCTCCTTTCATGTCTTACAGTTTTATTGGATTTTTCAATAAAGAAATTGAAATTGGGGCAGCACCTGTGGCTCAGCTGGTAGGGCGCTGGTCCCATATGCCGGAGGTGGCGGGTTCAAAACCCAGCCCCCGCCAAAAAAAAAAAAAAAAAAAAAGAAATTGAAATTGAAATGGTATCATTTTCTGTGTGTACGTGTATGGGGTGCAAGGTAAAGTTCAGGTGTGGGTGGAGTGGAGACATAAAGGTAACCCCCCCAAGGCAGATGCAGCATGCTGTCACTGATGTGTGGCCTCTGAAGAGCTGACCTCATAGAAGTAGTTTGCTGACACAGGTGGGGGGGCGGCACAGGGAGGGATTGGGAGGCGGTTGGTCACAGGGAACAAAGTTTCCTAAGGAAGAATCCCTGGATTCTCTGTTCCACAGCAGGGAGACCAGGTGAAGGAGAATGTAGGGCACATTGTGAAATACCTCAGAGTCCATTTCAAATGTGTCCTTGGAGAGCAAGAAGGCCCTGAGTTCCCGGGATCCTGAAACATGGTGTGGGAGGTGGGCCAGGTGTGGACTCCCAGCTGGGTGGGGAGCCAGAGAAGCAGCCTGCAGCCTGCAGATGCCTCCTAGCCACAGTTGACTAAGCTGAAGCATGGCCTGGTCTCCCCTTTCCCTGCCCCTCCCAACCACCTGGGACATCATTGAGTCTGGACTGTGACTCCTGGGCACTTGTCCCATCCCTGCCCTTTTCCTCCATGATTGGGGGGGAAGGGAGATGGTTCTCAGTCAACTCCTGTTTTCTTTGAAATCAGTGCTTACTCCAGAAAGCCAAGTCCTGGGTATTTTTCTGTTTTGCGTCCTCCCTGCACAGCTGGGGCTGTGCACACCCTAGTTAGATAGCCTGGAATAGTATAGTACTGGGAGTTAATGAGAAACACTCAATGGAAAAGGGCCTTGAGGGAACTACCAAGGTCACCCAACAGCCACACAGGAGTCTCTGGGCCATGTGTAGGGCGGAGATGCACACACCGTGCATGGCCTCCCCAAGCTGATGTCACCTGGTTAACATCTTCACAAGGAATAATGGGCACTTGAGGTCCTGCTGGCTCCTGCTGATTATTCCAAGTAAGATAACAAAGTCCTGTGAACCAAACTAGTTAGGGAGTCAGAGAGTGACCTGGCTGTGCTCCCCAAGGTCCCTAGGGGACCACTTGTCCTGCTGTGTCTTCTGACTGAATACTGCAGCACTTGAACTTTCCTCTGTGATCTTCTCTCCTTTTCGTAACAGTAGCACAGGTGGGTCCCTCTAAGAGGCCTGAGCCAGGTGTGGGCCTTTGGTTCCCCCCAAAACCATTCCTCTGTGTTCAGTGCTTTCTTTGTAAAAAACACATTTCCACATTCATAACCTTTTTTTACCTTTCTTTTTATCTTTTTTTTTTTTCAAAACCATACATTGAATCAACTTTGAAACAACCTCTAACTTAGATGGCATTACACATATATTTCCTCACTAAGGGCACGTTTCATGCCTTTTTCACAACACATCCTTCTCCCTGGTTCACCCCATATGCAGAACCATGTACGTCCAGACTTCCAGACTTTACAGCATCAGTAACTTTAAAGTGCAGTGAAAACACTAAGACAGGAAATTCTGATTTGTTCTTTACAAAAATAGCTATGTGAATTAGCATGGATTTGTAATAAAATAGCTTAAAAATTTATCCTACGCCCAAGAGATATTAGCCTCCATAAAAATACATTTGCTGGGAAAAATGTTTCTAAAATCAAGGATGTTGTTGGAAGCTTATGTGTTACCCTTTGCTTTCTTTGAAAATGAAAATAATGCTAATCACTTCTGTCTTCCATTAACTGAGTTGTTTGAACCTAATATGCTGACTTAGGACAAATAAGGCTAATGAGCTAAGGGCAAGATTTTGATATTACAGAGGATCTGAGTATCAAATAAACTGCTGGGGGAAATGCATAAACTTGAAATTATTTGGGGTGATCTGTGGACTCAAGCTCTATGTATATTCCTGTAACCTGTGGTTGATAAATCCATGTGTTCAACAAATATTTATTGAGCACCTATTATATGCTTGGACTCAAGATGTGGAATCCTAGGAACATAATGGTGAATGAAACAGACATGGTCTTTATAAGGCTTTCTGTTTACTTTTGAAGATGGTCATTCAACGAATAATTACACAAACATTTTGTTACAACTTTGTTAAGTGATATAAAAGATGAAAAGAGAATGTTTTGAGAATTTGGTGTCTTCATGCAATAGAAGATAGTTCAGAGTGGCTAGAGAGATAGGAGAAGGGCCACCTCTCTATTTTCCTAGGATAGCATACATACCATATGCCCCTCACTAGCAGTGTCTAGAGAAATGTGCAGACATCGTATCTCTTTTATTTATATTTATCCAATTTATTATTCTGTGACATAAGAAATCAGGCATTCACACTAGGAAGACCCGCAAAATTCAACACATGAGCATCTTTGTCAATACATACAACTCAGATGACCTGGCTGCTCTACACAACCAACGATACCAGAAATAGTTCTACTTATCACAGATGATACCAAGACAGATCCAGTGTTTTACCCCAACTTCCAGTCAGGAGACATAAAAATGAGCCATTTTTTCCCAACCGTTCCCAGCCATTCCAGGTGCTGAGGAGGCAGGCTAGTGGGGAGTCCCCTGGGATGCTCACCCACCACATCTTGAACTGACATTTTGTCTGACATTGGGGTAGGGAAGCCCCTAAACCTGGTTGAGAACAGCGATGTTTCCATCTTCCCTTCCCCCTCTCAGTTAGCAAAGCACTAATGGCCAAACCCAGCCCAGTCAGAATTAGTGTGGCTGGAAAACAAACACAGAGGCTTGCCCAGGAAAGATCCAACACAGTGACACAAATGTCCCAACATCCAGAGGACAGCTTTTGCAGTTCAGGGGTAGGGCAGCTGGGAAGTAGCAGCGAAAGAGTGGGCCGAACTTAACCAGAGAAGCTATACAATACACAGGGGCTTGTAATTTGCCTTCCCCTTCACAGGGGTAGGGGAGGCAGGGGAGAGACAGAGGTCCTGCCAGGTTAGGGATTGAACACAGGGAAGTGGGGAATCAGGATGCCATAAAGACATGGCTGCCAAGCCTCCTTCAAAAAACAGGTAAAGGTGACCTAGTTTTAGAGTCCCCTGTACTGGAGGCACCCTCTCAGCCTTCTTTATCTTCCTTCTGCCCAGGTCCCAGGGTTCACGCCTTCTATGCCTGCAGGTCATTGTTGTTCCCTGTTACAGCTGTCTAAAGGGCTGCTCATAGTAGTCTGGTGTTGCTATTGCATTTGAGGCCCAATTTGACTAAAAAGACTCTTTGCAACAATGACATTGGAACCTCTGGGATAAGCAGAAATTGGTGGCTTACTAACATTCCTTCCCAACTACATAATAACTTGGGGGGTGCTCCTGTAGCTCAATGCCACAGCTATACAAGAGGACGACAGGGGTCACCAAAGGTTTTTATGATGAAATAGGTGGCTCCCAAATCAATTAGAAAACATTAACAGCCACAGCCAGGGTTACCTAGGGTTCTTCATGTGTGATTTGGAGGGGATGAGTGGGAGCCAGCATGGGACCCTGCCACTTTAGGCCTGGTCATTTATGACCGTGACCACCAGGGTCTGAACATTCCCTCAGCCTCCCTGTGATCCAGGGACACTCCATGCCCAATAACCTGGCTGTCTCCATTTAGGACAGGGCCACCAGTGCTTCATGGCTTTTCCCTCCTCACCTTTGGTCCTTCTGGGGCTGGTGTGACAGTGTCTCTAAAGGTGTCCAGGTTTCCCTTGAAGGTGGCAGGCCTTTCCACCATCCCCACGGCATCTTGGAGTGAGTGTCTGGGGAGGATATTGCTACAAAAGACACCCCCATTAATCTGGCCTTTTGGAGCTCCCCTGTGTTACATACATTTCCTGGTTCTTGGTGACAGTGGAGGCCACTGACAGTAACTGGGATATGTCTGGGGGCCCAAGGCCAATGTCTGGAGTTTCCTATGGGTTATCACAGTCAGAGGTGTCAATCATGTATTAATCACTATTTCTGCCTCAGCTGATCTGGGTCCATGTTGTACACCTTCTGAAAGCTTCAGAGATTCGTTCTCTAAATATTGCTGGGCTTTCCTCCTTTCCCTGAACCACCTCTGTTAATTTGGAAAAGTTCAGTGGTTTCACCTGAATAGTGTCCATGTCCTTATGAAACACACTAGTATGTGGTTGCAGAGATGGAATTCTCTTTGACACAGATGGTGTTCCACCCTGGACCCCCTTGTACTGTTTGATTTCTACATAGCAGCTTTGACTAGGGCATAGAGTTGGAGCCCTTAGACCTAACCAACCTGCCCAAATGCTGTTTCTCTCATCTAGAAACATCGATATAAGAGTAAAACACACACATCATTACAGGTCAAATCAAAAATAATAGCCAAGTATTCACATTCCTCTGTGAATTTCCCAGGGTCAACAGAGAAATTCCTAACTTTTCCTTAACATTTTGAGATTGCCCATTGAAAATACCCTGTTTCCCTGAAAATAAGACATCCTCCAAAAATAAGACCTACTTACAGAAAAGATAAGACGTCCCCTGAAAATAAGACCTAGCGCATCTTTGGGAGCACACCTTAAAATAAGACACTGTCTTATTTTCAGGGAAACAGGGTAGAACATGAACCCTCGCAGGCTGTCCTGTGTGGGTCCTGATACCTCCTGCAAAGGACATATAGAAGGGAAGTTAGGATCCAGAAAGGGGGCTAAAGAGAAGGGGTGGGATCCTATGCTGGTGGGGGCTGAGCCTCCTCTGGGGCTGAAATAACAGCCACAGTCCTGATCCCTGCCTCAAAGTCTCAGGCCTGTTCAAAGTCAAAGAGGGATTCGGATCTCTCCCTGTCCCCTTAAGCCAACACTTTTCCACACAAGATTCACAATATTGTTGGGGGGGGCGGAGTTTGTTTGTTTGTTTGTTGCAGTTTTTGGCCGGGGCTGGGTTTGAACCCAGCACCTCCTGCATGTGGGGCCGGCACCCTACTCCTTTGAGCCACAGACCCACCCCACAATATTGGGTTTTATCCCTCAGGCTCCACCAGCAGGAAGTATCAGGGCCCACATTGTCCTGAAGCTTTTCTCTTATGTTTACTCCCAGGAGTTTTGTCCTGTTAGCTCTTATCATTTAAGTCTTCAATTCATTGTGAGTTAATTTTTGTGTATGATATTAAAATGTCAGGGTCCAGTGAGACCAGCCCACATCACAAAGTCCCAAAGCTCCAGATGCTGACATGGATGTGGAGGGAAGGGAACACTTTTACACTGTTGGTGGGACTGCAAACTAATACAGCCTCTTTGTTTTGTTTTGTTTTTTTATTGTTGTTGCAGCCTCTTTGGAAAGAAGTATGGAGAATCCTCAAAGAACTCAAACTAGACCTTTCATTTGATCCTGCAATCCCATTATTAGGCATCTACTGAAAACAAAACAAAAAAAAATTATTTTATCATAAGGATATTTTCACTAGATGCTTCATCACAGCTCAATTTACAACTGCCAAGAATCAGAAACAACCTAAACGCTCATCAACACATGAAAGGATTACTGAAGTCTGGTATATGTGTGTCATGGAATAGTATGCAATTATAAAAACGATGGAGAACTTACATCTTTTGTATTAACCTGAATGGAGTTGAAATACATTCTTCTTAGTAGAGTATGGCAAGAATGGAAAAGCAAGTATCCAATGTTCTCAATACTAATATGAAGCAGTAGATGAAGTACTACATGGCCAAACAAGGGAAAAACTCAACTTAGGGGGAAGAGAGAGGAGAAAGGGACAGATTGGTGTGTTCCCAGTGAATGGGCACAATGTAAGGGTACATGGCACACCTCCTGGGTGTAGGACACAACTGCAACAGGGACTTTACCTAACAAATGCAAACATTGTAACTTAATTGTTCCTGTATATTAATTGGGGGGGGGGGGGAGAAACTTAGTCTGCTGTAAACATGTGAACTCTAAGAGTGAACATGGTTACAGCAGACTCAGTGAACTATAAGAGTGAACAAATCGCGTAAGCCCAAGAGTTAGAGGTTGCTGTGAGCCGTGTGACGTCATGGCACTCTACCCGAGGGCGGTACAGTGAGACTATGTCTCTACAAAAAAAAAAAAAAAAAAGAGTGAACAGGCCCTCAACAAGGTTCCACGAGGAGCTGAGATGAGTGGAATGGCCCAGACTCAACTTTTGCCTGTAGGGGCTTCAGGGAAGTGCCTTGGAACAAAGAAGCACAGGTCCCAGAGCCAGACAGATCTGCTACCCACCCTGCCACTGGAGCCCTTTCCTGCCTAGGCCTCTAGTTCTGACCTCACAAATGTCTGTGCAGGCTTGAAGGAGAGCGGTGAGCTCACAATGAGCAGTGGTCAGGACTGGCTGCAGAGTAAACTGACACATGGAACGGCAAATACTGATGGCAGCTAAGGCTATTAGCTGCCCACCAAGTTTCCACACCCCCTCTACCTTAAGGAAGGCACCCCCACTTTTTAGGGTAGTAAAATGCCCAGGGAAAACATTTCCAACTTCTCTTGCTTCTAGGTATGGATAATGGGCAAACTTCTGGTCAGTGGTATGTAGAGAGAAATAGTTCTAACCTCCTGGCAAAACTAGGTGAGCTGAAATGTGAGCTATTTCCCTTTGCCAGCAAGCATTTTAGACCCTGATCCCTCTAAAGGATGTAAGCCACATAAAAGCACGATGACATAGAAAGACAGAAGTCTGGATCTCTTATGAATAAGGAGTAGCCAAACTACCCCTGTATGAAACATCACACGTGACAGAGAGATAAACTTCTGTATTGGTTAAGGCCCTGTCATTTTGGGTTTTGTTCCCAGTAAATGGACTTAACTCATCCTTATATTTGTCCAATCAGGAAGCCACCATGGGAAGGGACAGATGTACCTTTTTCTGACCCTTACAGCCCAGATAGCAACAGTGAGCTCAAGCTTGGCCTCTGCTGCTCCAGCTAAGTGGCCAGGAAGGGCCCTGAAGATCCCCCTCCCCAGGGGCCTACTGAAAAGCTCCATCTCTCTGAAGGTGTGGCAGGGTGTTGCCAAAAATGCCTACTGTCCTAGCTGAAATTTCTATCAAAATTTGTAGCCTATCTCCCCCCACCCCCAACCTACCCCCCCCACCCCGCCGAGTGTCTGGTCATGGGACAAAGGTTTCTGTGTTTTCAGCTCTGGGACATCTCCTGGCCTAGAGCAGAGACAGGGAGGTCTCACAGACACGTGCTGCATAACTGGATGGCTGGGCAGGAGGAGCCTCTGCTCACAGCAGACACCTGCAAGGGGCTGCTGAGTTTGCTCTGGGGGTCAGGAGGCCTTCATTTCAGCTCTGCTGGGTGACCCGGGACACATTGCCTCACTCATTCACCCTAAACAAAACCACCCTTGGTTGGTCTCTTCTTTGTATGAGGCACTGGGCCCACGTATACAGGTGCAGAGATGAAAGGTCCTAGGGTCACTGAGCTGGCCTCTAATGGGACAGACGGAGAAACAAACATCACACACCATGGGGACCAGCACTGTGTGACCCTGGGTGGCAGGAAATGTGAGAGCTGCCTGTCCTAGTCCGGAGCTTGGGGGATCCCCCAGGAGCAGGAACTCCCACCAGCTCACCTCCTCTGGGCCCCTTGTGGATGAGGCAGGGTTCAGACACAGGAAAAGCAGGTCCATTCACCATCCCGCCCTGTAGCAGCCCTTGTGAGAAGCCTCCACAACCACCCTTGAAGGGAGACCCAGGCCTTTGTCTTCATGTTTTATTGACTGACCCTCACTGAGCACTCACTACCTCCCAGGCTGCTATTATTCCTTGCATCTTCTCAAACAACCATGGAATAAAAGTTGAACTCAGTAACAACAGGAATCCGCATACTCATACAAAAACATGGAAGTTAAATAACCTTATGCGGAATGATAGCTGGGTCATAGACAAGATTAAGAAGGAAATTACCAAATTTTTGGAACAAAATGATAATAAAGACACGAATTCTCAGAACCTCTGGGATACCGCAAAGGCAGTCCTAAGAGGGAAATGTATAGCGCTGCAAGCCTTCCTCAAGAGAACGGAAAGAGAGGAAGATAACAACTTAATGGGACATCTCAAGCAACTGGAAAAGGAAGAATATTCCAACCCCAAACCCAGTAGAAGGAAAGAAATAACCAAAATTAGAGCAGAATTAAATCAAATTGAAAACAAAAGGATTATCCAACAGATCAATAAATCAGAAAGTTGGTTTTCTGAAAAGGTCAATAAAATAGATAAACCTTTGGCTAACCTAAACAGGGAAAAAAGAGTAAAATCTCTAATTTCATCAATCAGAAATGGTAAAGGTGAAATAACAACAGACTCCTCAGAAATTCAAAAAATCCTTAATGAATGTTACAAGAAACTATTCTCAGAAATATGAAAATCTGAAGGAAATAGACTTAGCCAGAATCAAGTGGAAATGTTCAACAGGCCTATATCAAGTTCTGAAATAGCATCAACCATACAAAATCTCCCTAAAAAGAAAAATCTGGGACCAGATGGCTTCACGTCAGAATTCTACCAAACCTTTGAGGAACTAGGACGTATATTACTCAACCTTTTCCAAAATATAAAAAAAGAAGGAATACTACCCAACACATTCTGTGAAGCAAACATCACCCTGATCCCCAAACCAGGAAAAGACCCAATGAGAAAAAAAAATTATAGACCAATATCACTAATGAATATTGATGCACAGATATTCAACATGATCCTAACAAACAGAATCCAGGACACATCAAGCAAATTATACATCATGACCAAGTGGGTTTTATCCCAGGGTCTCAAGTCTCATTCAATATAAGTAAATCTATAAATATAATTCAGCCCATAAACAAATTAAAAAACAAAGACCATCTGATTCTCTCGATTGATGCAGAAAAAGCTTTTGATAATATCCAGCATCCCTTCATGATCAGAACACTTAAGAAAGTTGGTATAGAAGGGACATTTCTTAAACTGATAGAGGCCATCTATAGAAAACGCACAGCCAATATCGTATTGAATGAAGTTAAATTGAAATCATTTCCACTCAGATCAGGAACCAGACAAGGCTGCCCATTGTCTCCACTGCTCTTTAACATTGTAATGGAAGTCTTAGCCATCACAATTAGGGAAGGAAACGCGATCGAGGGTATCCATATAGGGTCAGAAGAGATCAAACTTTCACTCTTCACAGATGATATGATTGTATATCTGGAAAACACCAGGGATTCTACTACAAAACTCTTAGAAGTGTTCAAGGAATACAGCAGCATCTCAGGTTACAAAATCAACACTCATAAAACAGTAGCCTTTATATATACCAACAATAGTTAAGCTGAAAAAACAGTCAAGGACTCTCTTCCGTTCACAGTAGTACCAAAGAAGATGAAATATTTGGGAGTTTACCTAACAAAGGACGTGAAAGATCTCTATAAAGATAACTATGAAACTCTAAGAAAAGAAATTGCTGAAAATGTTAACTAATGGAAAAACATACAATGTTCATGGCTAGGAAAAATCAACATTGTTAAAATGTCCATACTACCCAAAGCAATATACAATTTTAACGCAATCCCTATTAAAGCTCCACTGTCATACTTTAAAGAATCTCAAAAAAATAATACTTTGTTTTATATGGAATCAGAAAAAAACCTTGAATAGCCAAGACATTACTCAGAAATTAGAACAAAGCAGGAGGAATCACGCTACCAGACCTCAGACTATACTATAAATCGATAGTGATCAAAACAGCATGGTACTGGCACAAAAACAGAGAGGTAGATGTCTGGAACAGAATAGAGAACCAAGTGATGAATCCAGCTACTTACTGTGATTTGATCTTTGACAAGCCAATTAAAAACATTCAGTGGAGAAAAGATTCCCTATTTAACAAATGGTGCTGGATGAACTGGCTGGCAACCTGTAGAAGACTGAAACTGGACCCACCCCTTTCACCATTAACTAAGATAGACTCTCACTGGATAAAAGATTCAAACTTAAAACGTGAAACTATAAAAATGCTAGAAGAAAGTGCAGGGAAAACTTTTTTTTAATTTTTTTTTATTAAGTCTTTTGAACATAGATCATAAATACATTTATGCCCATTTCAGTGTGTTGATTATTTGTACAAATTTGTACAAGTATGCTTACATCATACTAGAACTCTTGAAGAAATCGGCCTGGGCAAATATTTTATGAGGAGGACCCCCCAGCAATTGAAGCAACACCAAAAATACATTACTGGGACCTGATCAAACTAAAAAGCTTCTGCACAGCCAAGAACACAGTAAGTAAAGCAAGCAGACAGCCCTCAGAATGGGAGATGATATTTGCAGGTTATGTCTCTGGCAAAGGTTTAATCACCAGAATCCACAGAGAATTCAAATATATTAGCAAGAAAAGAACAAGTGATCCTATCTCAGGGTGGGCAAAGGACTTGAAGAGAAACTTCTCTGAAGAAGACAGGCACCCGGCCTACAGACACATAAAAAAATGTTCATCATCCTTAATCATCAGAGAAATGCAAATCAAAACTACTCTGAGATATCATCTAACTCCAGTAAGATTAGCCTACATCACAAAATCCCCAAACCAGAGATGTTGGCATGGATGTGGAGAAAAGGGAACACCTCTACGCTGCTGGTGGGAATGCAAGCTTTACCTCTTTCAAATCACTAAAATTTATTGGCTGGTTTACCAAATGCTTAGAACTGCTGATGTTTGGATTTAGATTGAGTTGCTTTTTCTATAGGCAGCTCCATGGAGCAGGGCCAAGGTGGGATGGTTAAGGGATTTATTATTATTATTATTTCATTTTTTGGCCAGAGCTGGGTTTAAACCCACCACCTCCAGCATATGAGGCCAGTGCCCTACTCCTTTGAGCCACGGGCAACGCCCAAGGGATGTGTTATTTAATGATAGTGAATGATGTTCCTGCATAGAAGGGAGGGGGGTCAGCTAGTTCTCCATAAAAGAGAAGTCAATAAATTCCATGACATAATGTGTAATTCCCACCTCACTACAGATATAGAACAGAAACCTTGTCTGATCCATTATGACCAACACCATTTCTCCCTAACTTTGCTACTTGAAGCATGGTGAATAGGCCATCAGTATCACTTGCGATCTTACCCCAGATTCATTGAACATTTTAACAGGCTTTCCAAGCAAGTAAACTTTAAGAAGTACTGCCCCAGAATATGTATTCTGCCATTTCGGCAACTTGCTGAACTCCTACTCAGCCTTCAAAGCCCCACTCAGTTATCATCTCTTCTTTAAAGCTTCTTCTAGCAATGCCTGATGGAGTTAATCACTCCCTCCCCTCTGCTATTTCCCTGGAGCTCCTATTTGCCTCTATTCTGTACTCATTACATTGTTTCGCCCTCTCACTCTTGAGAAGAGGGAACATACGTACCCCCAGAATACTCTTTGTATCCTAGTATCAGTCAACTGTGTCACTTCAACAAGATAAATTCTCAAAAGCATTCAGTTACTCAATTTAGTTTTTATTCAAGTTAAATTCTTCTTGGACAATAGCTTTTGAATTTTCCTATGAGATTGGTAAACTGGAGGCCTGTGGGCCCCCCTATAGACTCTGATTCTGTATATTTAGTTGGGCCCCAGAAATTTGTATTTTTATTTATTTACTTTATTTAATTTTTTATTAAATCATAGCTGTGTACATTAATGCAATCATGGGGTACAATGTGCTGGTTTTATATACAATTTGAAATATTTTCATCAAACTGGTTAACAGAGCCTTCACGGCATTTTCTTAGTTATTGTATTAAGACATTTATATTCTACACCTAGTAAATTTCACATGTACTCTTGTAAGATGCACCATAGGTGTGGTCCCACCAAATGCCCTCCCTCCACCCATCCTCCCCATCCCCTCCCCTCCCTCTCCCCTTTCTCCATATTCTTGGGCTAAATTGGGTAATAGCTTTCATAAGAAAGCTATAAATTGGTTTCATAGTAGAGCTGAGTACATTGGATACTTTTTCCTCCATTATTGAGATACTTTGCTAAGAAGAATATGTTCCAGCTCCATCCATGTAAACATGTAAAGAGGTAAAGTCTCCATCTTTTTTTAAGGCTACGTAATATCCCATGGCGTACATATACCACAATTTATTAATCCATTCGTGGGTCAATGGGCACTTGGGCTTCTTCCATGACTTAGCAATTATGAATTAGGCTACAATAAACATTCTGGTACAAATATCTTTGTTATAATGTGATTTTTGGTCTTCTGGGTATATACCTAGTAGAGGAATTGTAGGATCGAATGGCAGGTCTATTTTTAGATCTCTAGGTGTTCTTCAAACATCTTTCCAAAATGAACATATTAGTTTGCATTCCCACCAGCAGTGTAGAAGTGCTCCCTTTTCTCCACATTCATGCCAACATCCCAACATTTGGGAAATGCAAATCAAAACTACTCTGACATATCATCTAACTCCAGTAAGATTAGCCCACATCACAAAATCCCAAATGTTGGTCATTGCTTTTTTTCTTCTTTTTATGTTCCACATTTTATTTACATTTTAAGACTAACTTTAATCTCAAAATCACATGCCCTTATTTTTCCATGCCAAAATCACACCTATTTCCTTTTTGTTGACTTCAGTTAAACTTAAATACATGGTTTGTTAAACAAAGACATGTCTTTACCTGTAACACACAGGAATAACTTTTAACAGAAACTCATCAACTCCCCCCTCAACATTTTACTATAAATGTAAATACAGGTATCAAAACAACCCTGAACATATTTTTGTTACTACTAGTAGTCAGCACCCACACCACTTCAAAAATTAACATGATTTGCAACAATATTCATTGTACCTGCTACTTTAAACAATTTCAACTGCAGCTCTTTCACTAAACAAGGTGGGATAAAGCATGCCATTTCTGTTTTTCCTTCTTGAGATTTTTACTTTCCAGAAACACACATGCTTCCACTGCCATCTGATACCCCTCTTCACCCTTTCATCATGTAAACCTGAATTCTATTTTGAGTAGATTCCAAGTTTGTGTTTAAATGGTGTTTAATAAGAGAAAAAAAATGTCCTGCATTTTTCCTCCTGTTTCCTGAAAACTCAATGGGTGCACATACATTAAATGTATTCCTACAAATGTCCAGGTCATGTTTACCAGGTGGTATTCTTTTACTTAGTGTATAGATATTTTGCATTGTGATATTTAATCAAGACATTAACATGCGTAAAATGTTGTTGATTTAAGACAAGTTTGAGATCCACTAAAATTAATTGTTGTATGTTTGTCCTTCTGTGGCTGTGGAAGCTTCATATTTCCTTTGGACATCGTTGGACATCTTAGCTCTTGAAGTTCAACTTTTAATGCTATTTTGCCATTTTGCCAACACTGGTATGCTATGTGTATCCACCATCCCACTAGAATTATTTATTCCATTCATATTAATGTTTGTTATAAATCTAACTGATGGAGGAGCTTCTGGGTATCTGGTCCACATTCTACTTTCTTTTTTTTTTTTTTTTTTGTAGAGACAGAGTCTCACTGTACCGCCCTCGGGTAGAGTGCTGTGGCGTCACACGGCTCACAGCAACCTCTTAACTCTTGGGCTTACGCGATTCTCTTGCCTCAGCCTCCCGAGCAGCTGGGACTACAGGCGCCCGCCACAACACATTCTACTTTCAAGCTATGTATTCTGTTTTCATAATTTGTCCCTGGCAGCCCAATATCATGCCTGTCCACCTTGTAAGTATCATGTCTTCATCATCTTCAAGGCCCCACCTAACCATACCATCGTCTACTCCTCTTTGTCCTTCTTCAGTTCTTCCAACAACTGAAAATTTCGAGGAACTTTAACTGCTGAAGAGGATAGCTTGAGCCGAGGTTGAGGGTGCAGTGAGCAAAGATGACAGCAACGCACTCCAGCCCAGGTAACAAAGCCAGGCCTGTCGGTGGAGACTGCCATCTTATCCTGCAGCCTGTCGCAGCCCATTAAGTCATTTCTGATTTGTCTCATTTCAGACATCACTCAAGTGAACATTTTTATGCATATCTTCTTATGTATCTGGATACTCTAGACTCATCTAGCTATGAAACTCTTGGGTCATAGTAAAAGGGGTTCTTTTTCTTTTTTCTTTTTTTTAAGACAGAGTCTCACTCTGTTTGTTGCCCAGCCTAGAGAGCTGTGGCATCAGCCTAGCTCATGCAACCTCAAACTCCTGGGGTCAAGCGATTCTCCTGCCTCAGCCTCCCAAGTAACTGGGACTATAGGCAGCCAGCACAATGCCCGACCTATTTTTTTTCTGTTTTTAGTAGAGATGGGGTCTCACTCTTGCTCAGGCTGGTCTTGAACTCCTGGCCTTAAAGAATCCTCCCACCTCACCCTCTTAGAGTGTTAGGGTTACAATCGTGGGGTTCTTTAATGTGACTAGATATTGTCAAATTGCTCTTTCATGTGGTCACAAACATTTATATTCTCGCCAGGAGTCTCAGATTCCATATTATCTATCATCTCTACTTGATATTATCCAACTTCTTACTTGGGTATGACATGCCGTTTACCATGGTTTAGCATGGATTTCCCTGATTACCAGTGTGGCTAAGCCTCCTTCCATATTTTTGTGGGACATTCACATTTCTTGGTCTGTGCATTGCTTCAATATCTTTATTACCCATTTCCTTCATTTCATCTTCAGGCATTTTTTTTTTTTTTTTGTAGAGACAGAGTCTCACTTTATGGCCCTCTGTAGAGTGCCGTGGCCTCACACAGCTCACAGCAACCTCCAACTCCTGGGCTTAAGCAATTCTCTTGCCTCAACCTCTCGAGCAGCTGGGACTACAGGCGCCCACCACAACGCCCGGCTATTTTTTGGTTGCAGTTTGGCTGGGGCTGGGTTTGAACCCGCCACCCTCGGTATATGGGGCCGGCGCCTTACCGACTGAGCCACAGGCGCCGCCCAGGCATTTTTGTTTTTTTGTTTTGTGGGGGGGGGGGTTATTGAGACAGAGTCTCACTCTATCACCCTGGGTGGAGTGCTGTGGCAACATAGCTCACAGCAACCTCAAACTCTTGGGCTTGAGTGATTTTCTTGCTTCAGCCTCTCAAGTAGCTGGAACTATGGATGCCCACCACCACTCCTGGCTAATTTTCCTATTTTTAGTAGTGATGGGGTCTCACTCTTGTTCAGGTTAGTCTCAAACTCCTGATCTCAAGCAGTCCTCCCACTTGGGCCTCCCAGAGTGCTAGAATCACAGGTGTGAGCCACCATGCCTGACCTTAGGGTTTTTTGTTTTTTTTAATCAGCACATAGAGCCTCATTGTATACTCTAGACCAGGGGTCCTCAAACTGCAGCCCGTGGGCCACAAGAGGCGGTGTGATTGTATTTGTTCCCATTTTGTTTTTTTACTTCAAAATAAGATACGTGCAGTGTGCGTAGGAATTTGCTTATAGTTGTTTTTTTTTTTTTTTAAACTGTAGTCTGGCCCTCCAACAGTCTGAGGGACAGTGAACTGGCCCCCTGTTTAAAAAGTTTGAGGACACCTGCTCTAGACACTAATCCTGAGTGGTAAATGCATTTTAAAAACTCTGTTTCTTTGTTTTCTTTTTATTGTCTTTTCTTGAAGCTAAGTTCTTAATTTTAATATCAACAAATTTATTGAGATTTTCTATGCCTTGTATAAGAAACTGTCAAAAGAAAAGTTCTAGAATGAGTGTGATGTGGAAGCATCCATGATATTAATAATGTGAAGGAAAATCTGACTCTTACTTTTTGTCCTGAGTTATATAGAAAAAAATGAAGAATGAGTGGCCTTTACCTGAAAAAGATTACCATTAATGTGAGAGAGTTTTCTCGAAAAAAAGAGGACATTACATGGTGATATTTCATGTCAAACCGGATTCCAAAGACTTAAGCACAAGGGGGCTGGTGGTGGACGAGCAGGACAGGGAAGTGAGAGAGCAAGTGCAGATGGGTGGAGTAGAAAAGGAAATGGTTGGAAAGGGCTCATGTCTTGGACAAAGAACATGGGACCCAGTGAGGACAGGTGAAGGTAAAGAGAGACAAGTATAGACTTCCCCAGTGCCAGGGCTCTTCTCAAACTTTAGCGCACATCCTATTGAATCACCCAAGGATGTTGTTCAAATTCAGATTCTAATTCCATGGTGTCTGAGACCCAGGATACTACATTCCCAACAAGCTTCCAAGTGATGCTGATTCTGCTGGTGCATGACAAATCAAGAGAGTACACTGTCCTTTGCATCTTTTAACGGTGTTTCTCACAATAAACCGCAGGGTCTCGGAAACAGTATTCACAAACCAAGATATCTACAAAAACATTGTCTGACCCAGAATATTTCTATTGTTCCTTCCAGAGATCTATACCTTTTTCCTCCTTCCAATTTACCAGTTGTCAGAGGAAAAATAAAGCACCCAAGCATGTGAATGACAAAGTAGGGGACAGGGTTGCCCCCTCCTCTGCTGAGCAGTGAGGGCTTTGAGGTGACTGAGAAAGCTGAATTGACTAAAGCTGATGGTACACAAGTCCTTTAAAAGAAAACAGGAGGAAAATGCCTACGAAGTAAGGCTAAGACCCAACAAGGAGGATAGAAGAACTTAACCTGGTTTGCCAAGGAAGCTGGACAGGGCACTCAATTACAGGTTCTAGAAGAGTCAGACAAATATGCCATCCCAGGTATCACGTTCTGCAAAGATCCTAAGCACCTGAACGAGCTAAGTTAGTATTCCCATCCTAAGGAGATTATTTATTGTGAGTAGTGCTATCTATCTGTCTGTAACGGTGATTTTCAACGAGTATGCCCCGCACACCAGTGTGCTGTGAGATCTTAGGTGTGCCACAAAAAATTTTTTTTTTTTTTTTTTGTAGAGACAGTCTCACTGTACCGCCCTCGGGTAGAGTGCCGTGGCACCACACGGCTCACAGCAACCTCTAACTCTTGGGCTTACGCGGTTCTGTTGCCTCAGCCTCCCGAGCAGCTGGGACTACAGGCGCCCGCCACAACGCCCGGCTATTTTTTTGTTGCAGTTTGGCCGGGGCTGGGTTTGAACCCGCCACCCTCAGCATGTGGGGCCAGCGCCCTACTCACTGAGCCACAGGCGAATTAAATTATTTTTGAAAGAATTTCAAAGCACGAGAAGTATATTCTTTTTTTTTTTTTTACTCTTTTTTCTTTTTAATCAACATAATATAAATATGCTGTGGAAGTTTAATTATAGATGTTCAAGTGTGCCATGAGGTAAAGAGGTTGAAGAACACTGGTCTATATCATGATAACAGTGGTAATTTTTCAGAGTTTATTTTTCCTGAAAATGTAATTATTAATATTAGGACCCACCTGTTTGTTTCTAAACAATCATAGGTTATGAAATAGGTTGTATCTCTAGGACATAACAAAGTAAAAATTTAGTTTTTAAAATAAGTGGTGACTTTTAAGCCCAGAGCTTTAAAGAAAAGAAAGCAATTCAAGTCCTCATTGACAGCTTCTCATTTCCTAGATCTAGCCACTTAACTTCTCTGAATCTCAATTTCCTCATCCACAAAATGAGGGAAATGATGTTAACACTTTCTAAAGATACAGCCCGTGATTTTCCTTTCATATGGTTAATTTTAGCTCGTTTCAGTGGAAATTTCTATAGAGAAGCTGTGAGCATCCAGCTAATGCTGAGGTTCCCTAGTCTGACAATCTGTGAAACCAGAGAAAAGAGGAACCATCTCTGGAAGGAGCAGTGGAAACTCTGGCTTAACTGAGACTGTGTGGATCTGTTACCTTGTAAATACTGTCCAAGGACGTGTTAGTTTCTCTTCAGAAGTGCTGCAACCAACCTAAGGGTTCATAGACCTTGTTAGACCTCAACTGACACAATTTTAAGGTGACTTTTGTTTTCCTCCATGAAATACATTCTTATTCACAGTGGACTCAATCAACTGACTTATTTTCTTCCTATGCTGACCAAAGAGGTTCCTTTCCATTAGTACAAAATGTATCACTTTAGTCATGAATTCTCTTCTCTTCCCCTGAATATGTCCTATGTTGGGTTTTTCCCCCTTCTATTTTCTCTTCTTTCTCTCTCTCTCTCTTTTTTTCAAATAAGCTTTGGTGGCTTTTATCCTATTAGTAGAAAATGTAGACTTGCACATTTTCTTGAAATTCAGTTACTAAGTTTTTCTTAACACCAACTCTTGGAGTTGAGGCATCTGAGTTTCTTCCTTGTCATGTCTTCTTTTGCAAAATGGGAAACCAAAACAAACCCTTGGAAGACACCGTGAACCTCATGGCATGGAAAAGTTTATTGTCTCGCAAGATCCTTCGAGAGTTTCAGAGGTTTGAGGTGGGGACAGGAATTTCAGTGGCTTCAAAAATATCCTACTTTCAGGAGGACACTTGTATTCAACAGGGAGGCAGAGACTGAGTTTTAAACAACAAAGGCGGCCCCTCCCTCTTGCTACCAACAAGATTTTATGCCATGGGGATAAAAGAGGAGGAGAAATTCCCTCAACAATAACCACCAATGTTAAAATGCTGAGCTGCAGCTACAACTCACGGAGATGCCCCAGCTGGAAATATTTGAAAGGATTCTGACACCCATTGGAAAACTCCGGAAGGGGTTCTGGGGTTAGAGGTCATGTGTGGAGCCTTAAAGTCTACATATGACAGAGTTGTTTTTCTATCAGCACTTGGCAGGTGAGTCGTAGACATCACATTTGCCTCCTGTGGGAGCTGACAAAATGTCAGGCCTCTCTGCCCAGCTTAGTTTAGCATCATTCACTTCAGGCCTTTGTACAAACAGTTACTAGTCTCCAAGCCCTTCCTTCCCATTCAGACTTTTTTTAAAGTTAAACAAAGTCACTGACCATCACAAAGAAAATATTTAAAGCATTGAATGGGAAAAAGGGGGTGCACAAAATTGGACTGTTTACTTTGCTGTGTTTGGATTATAAACAAATATTCACACCTGAGTGAGGCCCCAAGCTGACAAAGAACCTCGTCAACTATTTGAAACAAACACATTTTCATACTTTCCATAACTCCAAGTCATTTTAGCATATGTTTCCAAGAATGAAAATCAAAATATAAAGAAGAAAAAGAGCAAAGCATTTCATGGGTAAAAATTGCTAAATGGGGTGAATCTCACCACCAGTCTGTGGTGAGAGTCTACCTTCAGTAAGATGGCATGTCTATCTTCTGCCATCTTACTGAAGGTGGAATATCTCTAAGTAGCAGTTAAAGAATTGATGTGCTGATAGATTGCTCCAACACATAAAGTAAAAAGTAGTGGATACATATCACCCACAGCATTCAGGCCAAGTGTCAACACTGGAGCAAAAGTCAAAGTTAGGAAAATAAGCATAATCAATTTGGAAAAAATGTGGGCAGGTCAGCCTTATTAAGGGCAGTTTCTTGTTTTTAACTGGTCAACCCAGAAGCATAGTAACTCCATAGCACCTAAATATTGATTGGGTTTCCAACATGCCAAAGTCTGCTGACTACATAGAGATAGTTCCTGTCAACAAATCAATGAGCTTTTTGCTGTTTCATCCTGCACAGTTAAGTACATCTTCTTAAGAGGTCTTCAGAAGTAATTACCTGGCTATTTTTAGAGCCATTGAAAGTACTGTTTCCTTGTGCATTTCCCTCTCAGATCTGTATGGAGTTATTTGCTGGACTTTGATTTCTTGGAATTCAGGGTTGGCTCAGAGACCAAGTTAGCTGTTTGCAGTTGCCAACTGGTAGTCAGACACACAGCAGACACAGCCAACAAGGCTCCTCATGTGATGCTTGAGCTCCATGGGTGGTCCTCGTGTTCACACAGCCGACTTGCCCACAGAGGCCCCAGGTGGGTCCAGAAGCAATGGTCATATTTGGTGAATGCTGAAAAAAATAAATGGAGAGCCATTTTCTCAGAAGAAACCTTGTAGATTTGTATTAAACTTTTAGACTGAAAATTAGGCCCCTGGGTTTGCCTTCTTCCTGTGGACACTGGGTATGGTGACCAGTCACAAAGCCATTTTGTGGTTGGTCCCAACAAGAATTTTAATTTTGTCTGGAATGGCAGAGACATTTATGGAGTGAGGACTGTAGGCTGGAGGAGGAAGAGGCCAGGCTCAGAAATGAATAAAGCAGGGATCCTGGCCTGAAGAACATTTTCTTTTGTCAAAGAGATGAATCATAGACGGGTGATGTTTAACACCAGAACTATGAAAATTCTAAACAGCCGTTTCTTTGAGGCTAAAAGAGAAAGAAGGTAATTCAGGAGAAATATTGAAATTTGGGGCTGGGTGTTATTTGGGATGGAGGCTGTCCTCTTTGTGGTGAGATGTTGAACAGTGTCTCTGGCCTCCCCTCACTAGCTCTCTGTGACACACAGATGCACACTCCTCCCCCCATGTGGCAACCCAAAGTGTCTCCAGACATTGCCAAGTGTCCTTCGAAGGGGAAAAGTCACCCTGGTTGAGAAGCATAGGTCTAAGGAGTTGTTTCTCAGAGCAGGATCAAAGATGAATTGCACCAGCTCGGTGCCAGCCACATACACCGAGGGTGATGGGTTCGAACCTGGCCCAGGCTGGCTAATCAACTGCAACAAAAAAATAGCTGGGCAGTTACCCTGTAATCCCAGCTACTTGGGAGAATGAGGCAAGAGAATCACTTACACCCAAGAGTTGGAGGTTGCTGTGAGCTGTGACACCACAGCACTTACCAAGGGCGACATAGTGAGACTCTGTCTCAAAAAAAAAAAAGACGAATTGCATCAGAATCACCTAAGTAGCATTAAAAATAACATAGCCTAAGCCTCATCCTGGCCCTGCTGAATCAATCAATGCCAAGAAGTCAAAAGTCTGACTTTTAGTGAGTTTCCCATGGGATTCTTTTGTTTTTTTTATTAATATTAAATCATAGCTGTGTACATTAATGCGATCATGGGACACCATACACTGGTTTTATAAACAGTTTGACACATTTTCATCACGCTGGTTAACATAGCCTTCCTGGCATTTTCTTAGTTATTGTGTTAAGACATTTATATTCTACATTTGCTAAGTTTCACATGTACCCTTGTAAGATGCACCACAGGTATAATCCCACCAATCACCCTCCCTCTGCCCATCCTCCCCCCTCCCTCCCCTGTCTCCCCCCCTTCCCCATATTCTTAGGTTATAACTGGGTTATAACTTTCATATGAAAGCCATAAATTAGTTTCATAGTAGGGCTGAGTACATTGGATACTTTTTCTTCCATTCTTGAGATACTTTACTAAGAAGAATATGTTCCAGCTCCATCCATGCAAACATGAAAGAGGTAAAGTCTCCATCTTTCTTTAAGGCTGCATAATATTCCATGGTGTACATATACCACAATTTATTAATCCATTCATGGATCGATGGGCGCTTGGGCTTTTTCCATGACTTAGCAATTGTGAATTGGGCTGCAATAAACATTCTGGTACAAATATCTTTGTTATAATGTGATTTTTGGTCTTCTGGGTATATACCTAGTAGAGGAATTATAGGATTGAAGGGCAGATCTAGTTTTAGATCTCTAAGTGTTCTCCTAAGCTCACATGGGTGTAAAGGCAGCTACAGGAGCGTGATGAGCTTTACCTGTTTGGTAAAATTACTTTTCTGACCATAGGACAGAGTATGACTAAGGCTCATAAGGGAAGTTCTCAGGAACTTGAAGTAATGTACCCCAACTTTTGTGATTCAGGGTTTTCTCCCTATAGTGAATTTTGTCTTGTGTCAAGTTATGGCAGAAGGATGCCTTTTATCTTGAATATACATTAGAATCACCTCAGGAGCTTTAAGAACCACAGCTGCCTCAGCTGCACCCTGACGAGAGTCTGGGGTAATTAGACTGGGTATAGCCTGAGCTTCACAATCTTTTAAAATCTCACTGGGTGACTCTAATACATTTCCAAGGTTGAGAAACCACTATCCTAGGCCAGGTTCTCAAACTTGAATGTGTTTAAGACTTACCCCTGCAGTGCTTATTAAAATGTAGGTTTCTGGGCCCAGTCTCAGGAACCAAAATACAGCAGGACCGAGGTGGAACCCAGATGGCTTCAATTTAACAGTCTCTTTATGAGGTTTTTGTTTCTAGTCCTTATCTTAAACATTGTTATTGTTATTAAATTTTAAGCCTTTTTAATTCTGTGAAGGCAAAAGTGGAAACCTAATAAACACATGTATATGTAAAAAAAAAAAAAAAAAAAAGACAATCTCATAACCACCCCCACCACCCGGCACCCCCCATGTTTACTCATGCAGGCATGCTCAGGGTATTTGAAGTATATCCTCTACAGAGCCTTTTGAGGACAGCTAGGTGACAGGGCTTGAGTACTACCTACTATGTAAATAGAAGCTATCTCCCTTTTCTGAAAGCAGATTGACGCAGTGGGAAGGGCAGACAGAAGCCAGAAGCCCATCACAGAGGGTCTCAGACCCTCATAGTCAGATGGTTCCTGAAACAAAGAAGCGAGAGGTAGTAAGAAGGTGTAACTGGGTCTAGGAAGGACAGTCTTTCTACCTATGTACTTATTTTTAATACCCAGACAAGGAACAGAGGCCATTTCTTTTTGGTTTTTTTTTAGACTTACATAGCTTTTATTTTTTTCTTCAGAGGCCATTTCTTGTGTTTTAATAGAAAGCAGTCACCCTCAAAGAGAATGAAATTATTACCTGGGGAATTGTGGCCAGGCATGGCCTCCAGACCAGCAGATGGAGCTTGAAGGGGTGCCTGCCTCCCATTCCTGCTGGGACTTGGATTCACTCGCCCCTGTAGTTAGCACTTGGGGAGAAACCATTCTACACACACTATTCTCAATTAGACAAGGATGATACAAAGGTTAATAAAAAACAAGTTCATGCTCTAAAGAGGTTGTCTGTTTATCATAAACACCTGATCACAATCTTGTGGAAAACAAGAGCTGCCTCTGAAGAAGGTAGAGATGGCCAATGAGTCCAGAACATGTGAGACTTTGAATCAAATAAAGTCTTTTTTCTCTCATATTTTGCTCTTTGCCACAGTAAACTAACAAGCTAAAGAAAGCAGGTCATAAAAACCCCAAAAGGCAGCCAGTTTTCTCAGAGATTGTTTCTCTTGAAGTGATTGATTTTAAATGTGATATTTGGGCACCCAAAGCAAATACTTCTAGTAAGGCAAATGGAAGGTGCCAAACCCACAGCTAGCCAGGATCAAACGCTGGCCGCTCAGATGTTGGCCTGGCCCCTGCTGGCGTGGACTCTGGACATTACCTGTCCTCCAACAGGACAAGCTGTTTCGATGTTCACCGAAGGTCACTGAGCACTTTCCCTTTCCAAACTTATTTCACTCAGGCTGGTCACACCTGAAACAATAAACCCTGAGGTTACATTTCACAAATCATCTCTCCTCCCTCTGTCCCTCTCACCTTGTGACAGCCTGCACTCACTGTGGTTTCTGGAGAGAGACATCTGTAAACAGACCACACCATCATTATTCCCAAAACCACAGGGTTTGGGGGACATGGGAGCAGTATTTGACCCCAGCCCTATCATGGAGAAGTGACATAGGCTCTCCAAGCATCATTCTCCTCCTCTATGGAATAGTTTGATAGGGTTGCCAAGAGGATTAAATTCTCCCCACGCATCCCAAATGGAGCGTCTCCTTTATTTTTATTAAAATTGCAGCTTAGATGAATCAATTTTAAATTAATGAATTAATTTCCATTCAGAGAAACATGTCATGACCATCCAATCTCGCTCTCTGCTAGGGACTAAATAAATGCCCACCAAAAATGATAATCATGATTATTTATAATTAGGTTTCTTTGCAATGGCATAACATTTTCATTCCGAAAGTTTTACTATACATAGCATGTATTTATGAAGGAGATAGGGTCTTCTTCAGAGAAGAAGTCAGAGAGGGAGTCAGAGAGGTATCAAGGCAAAGTATTTTTGCTATTAATTGTAATATTTCTGGCATCAAATTTGATACAGCCCACTCTGTTTTCTCTGATGCTAATAAAACATGATTAGTCATCATTTATAAATGAATTCAATCAGAGACACAAATCATGGGCCGTAGACACAAGGATACCTTCTGGATTCCTCTCTTCACCTAACTTTTTTCCTTCTTTACTGATCTGAGGTAGCTGAAAACTAGCTCATGTTACTTCTAGCAGCTCCAAACTAACCTTATTAATTTTGATTTCATCTCACTTCACGGTAAAGAACAAAGCTATGAATCTGAGCCCAAACTAATAGCAAGAATTTTTTTTTTTCCTGACAGTAATGTTCAAAAATCAAATAATAAAAAGGAACCATACATGGTCCTACAAAATCCTGGGAGATTTGGGCAGAAGCAAGTTTGCATGGCAGGATTTTTTAAAATCCTACCAACATAGTATACAGTAGACAGTGGAAGATTTTAGTTGAAGGCTCTGGAACCGGTCTGGCGCTGACCATAGCTCTAACACTGAGTGAAAGCCCACAGAATCCAACAGGGAGTGCTGTTTATACAAGTCCAACTTGCCTGTTACTTCAGGAATAAGAAAATCAGAACCAGGATAATAATATCTCAAAAACCAGAAAATTGTGTTCCCTTTGTTTATCACAAACGAGAAAACTCACCTAGCCACTGTCAGAGCTCCCTCAGAGCCTGTGGTCTCTGTGTCTCTGTTTTACAGCCATGTCACCGTGTACCTGAAGAGGATGGTGAGTGAACTGTATTCTTGGGGTGACCATTCATCTCTAAAACAATTAACTACATCCAGACTCAGAAATTTTTAAGAAATATAAATCTAGTTTTCTTCTCTGTTTCTGCTGTTCAGCTCACCCTGTGCCATGCTCAGATCTTTTTCAGGAAAGATACTTGGCAAAGCAAAAGAAACAACATCAATATTCATGATAATTGCACTTGTTATTTATTGAGCATGTAAGTGTGCAGTGCCCGCAGCTACAGGCCTCCCAGGGTTGATCTCATGGTCACACCCTCTTCCTCTTTTTCTCTAATAGAAGTATTAGAACTAGAATCAATAAAGGTCCTCCGCCTAGGTGTATCCTTTGTGTAAAGAAGAACCACCTCACGAAGTGCATATTAAGTATTTGTGGCTCATAATATCCTCCTACACATGCTAGGGACTGGAACGATTCATAGATTCAAAAAAGATTTTAATAAGCAATAGAGGTACATTCAGAAATGTTCACTGTCGCATTATTTCTATGAGCAAGAAAATCCTAACTGGCTATCAGATAATGATGGGAAAATGATGGCATTCATAGCTGTGATACTATGCCGCTATTACAAATGATATAGACCAATATTCATAGACAGGAAAACACGTTGACTGAAACACAAAGACACACACACATCTCTATTTATGAATGGAGATAAGGTCAGACAGACCTTGAGGTTAAATCATTAACCCTCTTCATCTCACATTAGGGACAGAAGAATGGTGTGTGATTTTTACCTTCCTCTTGATACTTTCCTCCAATTTTGGAAAGTTGTTTTAAGAGCCTATGAATACATATGACTTCTTCTTCTTCTTTTTTTTTTCTTGAGACAGGGTCTCACTCTGTCACCAGTGGTCTTATCACAGCTCACTATAACCATGCACTCCTGGGTTCAAGTGATTCTCCTTCCTCTGCCTCCTGAGTATCTTGGACCATAGGCACCCACCATCATGCCTGGCTAATTTTTCTATTTTTGTAGAGACAGGGTTTCACTCTTGCTCGGCTGGTGTAGAACTCCTGGACTCAAGCAATTGTCCCACCTCAGCTTCCCAAAGTGCTAGGATTACAGGCATGAGCCACCATATCTGGCCGACTGTTTTAATTTTTTTAGAGCAGTTTTAGATTCACAATAGGATTAAGCAAAACGTACAGAGAATTCCCATATACTCCCTGACTCTCCACCCTCAGCTTCCCCCACCATCAACATCCCCATCAGAGACCAGCGTACATTTGTTACAGTCAATGAAGCTATGTTGACACATCGTTATCACCCAAAGTCTATAGTTTACCTCAGTGTCCACTCCTTTTGTTCATTCTATGGGCATGGGTGATTTAAATATATATATATATATATGAATCTTTAAAGATTTTAAAGAATGGATTAATGAAACAGTCTCGGTTATTGATGAAACCCTAGATTGTCAGGATATCATCTCCACCTATCCCAGTCTCCTTAGGATCCCTAAATGAAGATCAATCCTTAGAAGGGAGAGTGTGGGTTTGACTCACTACAGCAATATTTTTTTGTCTGTCTTCTCCCTGCCTTTAGCTTGCTTGGGAAGCCGAAATAAGCCAGCCTCTTCCCCACCTCTCCCTTCTCCTATATCCCTGTGGATCAAAGGAGCTGAACTTGGAGTTGTGGTTTGGGGAGCTGGGGAAATAAAAAAGAACTCTGGGGCGGGGTGCACTGGCTCCTGCCCATACGCCCAGCACTCTGGGAGGCTGAGGCAGGTGGATTACTTGAGTTCAGGATTTTGAGACCAGCATTTTCAATCATGTCCCTGCATCCTTTGTCCTCACCAGTGAGGATATGAGGAGGAAGGATTTATCACAGAAGCCCTAAAGATATCAAAGATATCAAGATGCCGAGGCAAGAGACTGCCACATTGTCCTTACATTCCATAAAGCCTGGCCTCCAATAAATGTGTGAATGGATGAGAGAAAGAAGAAAGAAAGAAAGTTGGAAGCAAGCAGGCAGCCTGACAGGGGGGACTTTACATGATAGAGAAATGTTCACCAACCCTTAGGGGAGATCCATTATTTTTTAATGAACCTCCCAGGTCTTAAAAAAGATTTGTGTTCTTAAAGCTGGCTTTGACCACACCTGGCCTTATCACCCAGATTTGGCTTCTTCCTTTACAGTGCTTCTCCAAGTGAAAATTGGACCTAATTTATTTTTTTCCTTCCATATTCAACTATCACTTTCTAAATGCTCACCATCTCCATTTTCATTTGAAATGACAACAAAAATAATGGTTCATTGCACGCTCATTAGTATTATGTAAAGCATCTACCAATAGTAATAGGATTCTGTACATTTCTGACTATAAGAAAGGCAAAGAAATCAGCTACTTCTCCACAGGGATCTCTGTAGTCCTCGTTCCCATGTTTTTGTAGGGAAGAATAACAGAGTGGAAAGAGAACAGGATTGAATTGTGCCTCTCTTCCTCAATAGCTGTGCGTCCTCAGGTAAGTGACTGGAACTCCCTGAGCATCTAGATCGCTATTTTGTAAAGGAGGGAAAATGAGTCAATTGGACAGTGAGGCTTATATGAAATGTGTGTCTGGAAACTGCTGTTTAAATCATTATCTTTCCAGCCAGGCTTCATCATGGAAACAGTGAAGAGGACCCTGTTTTTCCTGCATTGCAGTAACAGAAGACAAAATGCTCAAAAGCTTTGGCCTGTCTTTGAAAATATTTATTTTACATTTTTTTCAGATCAGGGGTGGGTTGTAAGGAAGGCATAGGCAGTCTGAATGTTTGGGTCTATTGAATTTCGTGAGAGACACCTGGCTTCAAATTTTTACACAGGGAGGTAACTCTAAAAACAAAAAGGCATCCCACCCACTGGTTTCTTTATTGAGAAACCTAGGATTATGTAACTCAGGAATCACAAACAATCTGCATGTGAAATGAGAAGGCACAAAAGGGACAAGTTTAATCAAGTTTATGGGCATTTTGAGACCTGTAACCACAAAGCAAACACAGGTGAAGAAATCTTCAGTTACAAGGCTGCCGTATGCCAAGTCAAGCCTCAGGATAAACATGAGTTGATATGGTTGTTTTATACAGCTCCAGCAGGAGAGAGCAAAAGGGCAATGTACCGAGAAGCTCAGAGAGAAAATACTTTGATCACTCAACTATTTCATTTATGGAAAAATTATCTCAGATCATTAACTTAGTGGCCATATTGCAGAAAGTGTTGCAGAGAATAGTAACATATTGGGACTGATGATGTAATGATATGAACTGCTGGCTGCTTTTCATTGATAGGGAAAACAGGTGTAAAAAGATCAATGGGAGGACTATTTTCTTTTACAGGTTCTCGTTCGGCATTGGAGCATTTTTCCTTTAGACCAAGGGTCAGCAAATTTCTTCTGTAAATGGTCAGATAGTAAATGTTTTTGGTTGTGTAAGTCATACTGTCTCTGTCACAACTACTCAACTCTACTGTTGTGTCACGAAAGCAGCCATAGACAGTTTATAAGCAAATGAGCATACCCACTTTCCAATAAAACTTTATTTACAAAAATAGGTTGTGGGCCAGACTTGGTGCATAAGCTGTAGTTGGCTGCTTTAGACCAATACACTCTCTATTTTGATCACCCCAGACCCCAAACTACTTAACTACTTAGCTTGGCAGCTGACACCATGTTCTTCATGTGCAAGAACAACTTTGTCTTTTCACAGGAAATAAAGAATGCTGGGACATGGACCCAGTAATTCCACTGCTGGGAAATATCCAAAAGAAAACAAATCAGCATATCAAAGGGATATTTGCACTCCCATGTTTATTACAGCACAAGTTGCAATAGCCAAGATAAGTAATCAACCTTATTGTCCATCAGCAAATGAAAGGATAAAGAAAATGTGTCCATATATATAATGGAATATCTCTCAGCCAGGAAAAAGAATGAAATCCTGTCATTTGCAACATAGTTGAAACTGGAGGACTTTATGTGAAGTGGAATAAGCCAAGCACAGAAAGACAAATGTCACATGTTCTCACTCATATGCTCAGATAATTGAACTCATGAAAACAGAGAATGGAATGATGGTTATCAGATTACCAGAGTTTGGAAAGGATAGTGGTGAGGGGGGAGATAAAAAGAGATGGTTAACGGCTACAAAAATATAGTTAGTTAGATATAATGAATAAGACCTGATATTTGGTAGCACAATAGGATGAGTACAGTTAATAATTTACTGTGGGCTCAGTGCCCATAGCACAGTGGTTACAGCGCCAGCCACATACACTGAGGCTGGCAGGTTAAATGCAGCCCAGGGCCTGCCAAACAACAATGACAACTGCAACAACAACAAAAATAAAATAGCTGGGTGTTTTGGTGGGCACCTGAAGTCCCAGCTGCTTGGGAGGCTGGAGCAAGAGAATTGCTTAAGCCCAAGAGTTTGAGGTTCCTGTGAGCTGTGACTCATGGCACTCTACTGAGGGCAAAATATATGACTCTGTCTCAAAAAAAAATTATTGTGTATTTTAAAATAACTAAAAGCACAGAAATAGAAAGTTCCCAACACAAAGAAATAGCAAATGCTTGAGGTGATAGATATCCAGTTATCCCAATTTGATCATTATGCATTGTTTTCCTGTATCAAAACATCATATGTACCCCATAAATATGTACAACTATTATGTATCCATAATAATTAAAAATAATTTTTTTAAAAAAGAACTTAGTTTGTTTTTTCTTTTTTTTTGCAGTTTTTGGCGGGGGCTGGGTTTGAACCCACCACCTCCGGCATATGAGGCTGGCACCCTACTCCTTTGAGCCACAGGTTCCGCCCTGTCTTTTCAATACAATAGATTTGTGTTGTGTATCTGGAACCTGTGGCTTAGGCCAGGCTATACTCCTACCATGAAAATATAAGAGCAAGATTTTATCTTCCCTTCTAACTTTACATTTTTTTTCCTCAGTTGATTTTCAGAACATGGCTATAAACTGCCTAGTAAAGTTCAACTGGTATCTCTAGTTTGAATCCCATCTTTCAACAAATTCTCTAAGCACCAATGAACGTTTATCCTTCATACAGTAGAGAGTTCCCTGGTTGTTTTTTTGTTTTTTGTTTTTTTTCCAATCGCACTGGACAAGCACAGACAAATGTGTTTAAGATTCTATGTTATTGACATACAGTGCCGAGAGCCTTGTTACTCATAGGTATTCAGTAAGTATTAGCTGAATGAAAAAGGGAGCAAGGAGGGAGGAAAGGAAGGGAGGGAGGAAGGGATGAAAGGAACAGAAGAAGGGAAGAAAGGAATGAGTGGGGGGAGAGAAGACAGTGGGGAGGGAAGAGCATCAAGCATCACTGAATCAGTGAGTCATCGTGTTGCCACATCAATATATCTGGTTCTTTTGGAAGCAGATGTGCAGATGAGCTTTCTGAGTACATACTTTGTTTAAAAGATTTATCAATGAGGAAAGAGTAGGCCTTCACTCATATTCAACAGGTATTTTTTAAGAAGTATCTCTGTGCCATGCTTTGGGGTTCCAGTGATGAACAAATAGACAAAAACCCTGCACTCCTGGAGCTCACATTCTGTTGGCAGGGTAAGACTTTAAATAAACAAGTCAAATAAGATGCCAGGGCACTGGCTTCCAGGCTCACTACAGCACTTAGTACCTGCCCTTGCCCTGCCCCTGGTAACTATTAAATATTTGTGGAAGGACTGAGCAAAGTCTGTGAGCCTGACTCTGCAGAATAATCTGTGCGATGGTCAGGTTAGGAGCAGACGAGCAATAAGAACTGGGATATATTTCAGGCACTGTGAGTAGCTCACTTGTTCTGGCATCAGGCTGGGGGAAGGAGGTGCTTCTTTTGAGCGATTTGAAATTTCCCAGGCTGGTGGCTGGCTGGAAACTATAAATTGCTGGTGGCAGCTTCACTGACTACAGCCAGCACACAGTCCTTGACAGCTAGATGCTTGTGGTGTCTTGGAGCCATATCCATAACAGCACCACAAACATAGCTGGTGCCTGTGGCAATGATGTTCCCAGGAACATCTGCTTTTTCTCTCCCTGAGCCCCATGCTCCACTTCCAGAGCTTAGGCTCCTGAGGGGATAAACAGAAAAAGGGATGAGCAGCCAACACGGAGAAAAACAATTGAAGATGTTTGCTACAGTAGGAGCCAGACCAGCCACTGCATGTCCAGACAAAGTTTGTCTCCACTGCAATTTCCCAGGAAAGCTAACTCAGTGTCAGGGGACAAGCAGAGGTGTCCTGAACAGCAGACTTCATCCTGACCCCTCCACAGGACAGGGACAGCATACATATTACTCCAGAGGAGACATGTGAGTTCCCGGAGATGCAAATTCTTTTAGGGATTCATCAGAAGCAGCAGATAATTGTGAGCTGTCTAATAATGACCCCACAAAGTGGCTGTGAGAAGGGAGAAGCCAGTATAGGCATGTTCTTTCCAGAGAAGAAGGTAAAATTTAGGGGAGCAGTCCTGGGTCATGTCATTATATGGTAATCGTCATATCGTGCCAGTATGTGATGCTCTGTGGATTCCAGAACGCTCTCAATTTAAACAAAAATAGTTATTTGTCGAGGGCTTACTTTGTACCAAATGATAGGCTAAGCAGTTTATATCTATTATCTTGTTTAATCTACTTGGCTACCTGTAAGAGGTTGTTATCCATAAACCCATTTTTCAGATGAGGAAACTGAGGCCCAGGGAAGCTAAGTAAAGCTGGCAAAGGCCACAGGGACAGCAGGTGATGGAGATGGGATTTAAACCATGTCTTCTGATTTCATCACATGAAACTATCTTTTATGTCCATCATTTCATTTATTCCTCACCACACACTGTAAGACAAACAGATTGGGAATTACTTTCCTGATTTTATAGATTAGAACTGTGCTAATACAGTAGCCACTAGCCACATGAGTCTATTCATACTCAAATTGATTAAATTTAAATAAAATTTAAGGGCAGCAGCCAGCGGACCCAAAGTGTAAGTGCGTGTGCTGGGGTGAGCGGGAGCAGGCGAGGATGGGCACGGGATAGAGACACAGCCACTCACACCAACGCGACCTCGAGCTGAGCGACAGAGCCTCCAGCCCGCTTCCATGATCACAGGTCACTAGATCTCTGATCGCTGGGAACCCCTGCCGCCGCTGTCCTGCGACCCCTGAGCAGGAGTGCTTTGTGATTTTTATTTGGATACCTTGCTCAAGAATTAACATATGTCAAGGGAGCCTCCTCTCCTCCTCCGAAGCAGCTTAAAACAACCAACATATCGAGAGGGCGGAGCAAGATGGCAGCCGAGTAACAGCTTCCTTGCATCTGGGCACCGTGAGTCTGCGGAGATAGGACTCCAGGCATCTCTGGCTAGTGGGATCTGCCTATCATCACCCCTGAGAGGTTACAGGGAGTCAGCGAGAGACTTCTGGACCCCAAGAGGAGGACTAAAATAGTGGAAAACCAGCAAGTGGTCGCGTATGTTCAATCCGTCTAAACCCGCCCGCAACTGTAAGTTCAGTAGCAGCGAGACTGCAAACCAGAAAGGCCTTACCTGTGAACTGTTTTGGTGTCTTTGGACTTGGCACTCAGCTGAACTGCCTTGGGGAGAGCCTGAGAAGGAGTGCAGAGAACTTTGGCCTTTGTCTAGGGCCCCAGTCTGAGCCGCTGAGCCAGACGGAGCTAATAGTGTTTGGCTCTGGGTCACAGGCAGCCATTGTGAGCGATCTGCCCCAGCAAGCTCCGCCCTCAGGGTCGCAGAGCTAGAATTGGGTGGGAGCTGGTAACCCAGCGACCAAGTAGCCTAAGAGCGGGGACTGAGCCGCCTTGTAGCCCTAACCCTCGGGGGCAGAGGGAGACCAGTTTTGGCACACAGGATAAGTGGATAGCCACTTCAGCTGTGATTCCAGTGACAAGCACTTCCCTGGGAAAGCCTCTGCTCAGCAAGTGAACAAGTTCAAAAAGCCTTTTAAGTGGGCTGAAGAGAGATTTAGGGTGTCTACCTGCTGGGGTTTGAGAAACTAGCAGCTTCCAGTCGTATCAGAACTGTGATTAACATCTCATACCCCAGAAGACTACGTGTTGCCCAGACAATATTCAATAACATATACATACTGCTTTGTTTTTGGTTGTGTTTTTTTTTTTTTTTTTTTTGGTTTGCTGGTTTTTTGTTGTTTATTTTGATGTTGTAGATTGTTGTTTTGTTTTTTAAGTTCAACCTTTTCCATACAGATCCTTTTTCTTTCTCAATTTTCCTAGTTTAATTATAATTTCCCATTGCTGCCTATTTCAATAATTAGAACTTCATTTTTGTTAGGGTTTCTACAGCTATTATTTGGTTTTCCAGCCAATTTTATCCCGTAAAGTTTTCTGTTTGCTTGTTTTGGTTTCATTTATAGCATTTTTGTCTTTCCTCTCTACTTGGTGGAGGTGGGGTACTGTGTCTGATGAGGTTAGCAAAGAGCTGCTGACCTCAAGGAAACCACCCAACTGGGCACCCTCAGAAGGTGTTTTTTTTTTTTCTTTTAAGGTTGTATCAAAGTACCCTACTGTACACCTACATTGCTCCGTCTCCCTCTTTCTGTGCCTCTCTTCTTTTTGTCAATATTCCTTTTACCCACTCCCTCTCCTTTCTCTATTTTTCTTTTTTTTCTTATCACTCAGTCCTCCTTTCTTTCATCCCTTTTTTGCTCTTCAACCTTCTCACCCTTCTGGTCCTGTAACAATTAGTCCACAGGCACAAGAACTTAAAGAGCAAGAGGAAGTAAAAGGAAAATTAGGGTAAGGAAACAGATAAAAGAAATCACTCGTGAGGAAGAATCAGCAGAAAACTCCAGGCAACATGAAGAACCAGTCCAGAACAACCCCGCAAAGGGACCATGAGGTAGCTACTGCAGAGGATTCCATCTATAAACAAATGTTAGGAATTACAGGGAATTTAGAAAACACATGTTGCAAACAATGAAAGAAATGATGGAAACAATGAAGGAAACTGCTAATAAAGTGGAAAATAACCAAAAGGAAATTCAAAAACAGAATCAAATAAGAGATGAACGATATGAAGAATATAAAAAGGATATAGCAGAGCTGAAGGAAATGAAACAGTCAATTAGGGAACTTAAAGATGCAATGGAAAGTATCAGCAACAGGTTAGACCATGCAGAAGAAAGAATTTCAGAGGTAGAAGACAAAGTTTTTCAGATAACTCAGATAGTAGAAGAGGCAGAAAAGAAGAGAGAGAAAGCAGAACATTCCCTGTCAGAATTATGGGACTTTATGAAGCATTCCAACATACGAATTATAGGAATTCCAGAAGGGGAAGAAGAATGCCCCAGAGGAATGGAAGCCATACTAGAGAATATTATAAAAGAAAATTTCCCAAATATCACCAAAGATTCTGACACAATGCTTTCAGAGGGCTATCGGACCCCAGGTCGCCTCAACTCTAACCGAGCTTCTCCAAGACACATTGTGATGAACCTGTCCAAAGTCAAGACAAAAGAAAAGATTCTGCAAGCTGCCAGGAGTAAGCGCCAGTTGACCTACGGGGGCAAATCCATCAGAGTGACCGCAGACTTCTCTAATAAAACTTTCCAAGCAAGAAGACAATGGTCATCTACCTTTAATCTACTTAAACAGAACAATTTCCAGCCCAGAATTCTGTACCCTGCTAAGCTAAGCTTCAAAATTGACTGAGAAATCAAATCATTTACGGATATACAAACATTGAGGAAATTTGTCACAACAAGACCAGCCCTACAGGAAATACTTCAACCTGCTCTGCACACTGACCACCACAATGGATCAGCAGAAAAGTAAGAACTCAGAAATTAAAGGACAGAACCTTACCTCCACACTGATGCAAAAGATAAAACTAAGCAATGGACTCTCACCAAATAACACGAATAGAATACTACCACACTTATCAATTATCTCCATAAATGTTAATGGCTTGAATTCCCCACTGAAGAGACATAGATTGGTTGACTGGATTAAAAAACACAAGCCATCCATTTGCTGTCTGCAAGAAAAACACCTGGCTTCAAAAGACAAATTAAAGCTCCGAGTCAAGGGTTGGAAGACAATTTTTCAGGCAAATGGAATTCAGAAGAAAAGAGGAGTTGCAATCTTATTTTCAGATATATGTGGATTTAAAGCAACTAAAGTCAAAAAAGACAAAGATGGTCACTTTATATTGGTCAAGGGAAAAATACAACAAGAAGACATTTCAATTCTAAATATTTATGCACCCAATTTAAATGCTCCCAGATTCTGGAAACAGACCTTACTCAGTCTGAGCAATATGATATCTGATAATACCATAATAACAGGGGACCTTAACACTCCTCTTACAGAGCTGGACAGATCATCTAAACAGAAATTAAACAAGGATATAAGAGATTTAAATGAGACCCTAGAACAACTGTGCTTGATAGACGCATATAGAACACTCCACCCCAAAGATAAAGAATATACATTCTTCTCATCACCCCATGGAACATTCTCCAAAATTGATCATATCCTGGGAAACAAAACAAATATCAACAGAATTAAAAGAATTGAAATTTTACCTTGTACCTTCTCAGACCATAAGGCACTAAAGGTGGAATTCAACTCTAACAAAAATGCTCGACCCCACCCAAAGGCATGGAAATTAAACAATCTTGTGTTGAATAACAGATGGGTGCAGGAAGAAATAAAACAGGAAATCATTAACTTCCTTGAGCATAACAACAATGAAGACACAAGCTACCAAAACCTGTGGGATACTGCAAAAGAAGTTTTGAGAGGAAAATTCATTGCTTTAGATGCCTATATTCGAAAAACGGAAAGACAGCACATCAACAATCTCACAAGAGATCTTATGGAATTGGAAAAAGAAGAACAATCTAAGCCTAAACTCAGTAGAAGAAAAGAAATATCCAAAATCAAATCAGAGATCAATGAAATTGAAAACAAAAGAATCATTCAGAAAATTAACGAAACAAGGAGTTGGTTTTCTGAAAAAATAAATAAAATAGATAAACCATTGGCCAGACTAATGAGGAATAGAAAAGTAAAATCTCTAGTAACCTCAATAAGAAATGATAAAGGGGAAATAACAACTGATCCCACAGAGATACAAGAGATTATCTCTGAATACTACCAGAAACTCTATGCCCAGAAATTTGACAATGTGAAGGAAATGGATCAATATTTGGAATCACACCCTCTCCCTAGACTCAGCCAGGAAGAAATAGAGCTCCTGAACAGACCAATATCAAGCACTGAGATCAAAGAAACAATAAAAAAGCTTCCAACCAAAAAATGCCCTGGTCCAGATGGCTTCACTGCAGAATTCTATCAAACCTTCAAGGAAGAGCTTATTCCTGTACTGCTGAAATTATTCCAAAAAATCGAGGAAGAAGGAATCTTCCCCAACACATTCTATGAAGCAAACATCACCCTGATACCAAAACCAGGAAAAGACCCAAACAAAAAGGAGAATTTCAGACCAATCTCACTCATGAACATAGACGCAAAAATTCTCAACAAAATCCGAGCCAATAGATTACAGCTTATCATCAAAAAAGTCATTCATCATGACCAAGTAGGCTTCATCCCAGGGATGCAAGGCTGGTTTAACATATGCAAGTCTATAAACATTATCCACCATATTAACAGAGGCAAAAATAAAGATCACATGATCCTCTCAATAGGTGCAGAAAAAGCATTTGATAAAATCCAGCATCCTTTTCTAATTAGAACACTGAAGAGTATAGGCATAGGTGGCACATTTCTAAAACTGATTGAAGCTATCTATGACAAACCCACAGCCAATATTTTACTGAATGGAGTAAAACTCAAAGCTTTTCCTCTTAGAACTGGAACCAGACAAGGTGGTCCTCTGTCACCTTTACTATTCAACGTAGTGCTGGAAGTTCTAGCCAATACAATTAGGCAAGACAAGGAAATAAAGGGAATCCAAATGGGAGCAGAGGAGGTCAAACTCTCCCTCTTTGCTCATGACATGATCTTATACTTAAAGAACCCTAAAGACTCAACCACAAGACTCCTAGAAGTCATCAAAAAATACAGTCATGTTTCAGGATATAAACTCAATGTCCACAAGTCAGTAGCCTTTCTATACACCAGTAACAGTCAAGATGAGAAGCTAATTAAGAACACAACTCCCTTCACCATAGTTTCAAAGAAAATGAAATACCTAGGAATATACCTAACAAAGGAGGTGAAGGACCTCTATAAAGAAAACTATGAAATCCTCAGAAAGGAAATAGCAGAGGATATTAACAAATGGAAGAACATACCATGCTCATGGATGGGAAGAATCAACATTGTTAAAATGTCTATACTTCCCAAAGCAATCTACCTATTCAATGCCATTGCTATCAAAATACCAAATCGTACTTTCAAGATTTGGAAAAAATGATTCTGCGTTTTGTATGGAACCGGAAAAAAACCCGTATAGCTAAGGCAGTTCTCTGTAACAAAAATAAAGCTGGGGGCATCAGCACACCAGATTTTAGTCTGTACTACAAAGCCATAGTGCTCAAGACAGCATGGTACTGGCACAAAAACAGAGACATAGACACTTGGAATCGAATTGAAAACCAAGAAATGAAACTAACATCTTACAACCACCTAATCTTTGATAAACCAAACAAGAACATACCTTGGGGGAAAGATTCCTTATTCAATAAATGGTGTTGGGAGAACTGGATGTCTACATGTAAAAGACTGAAACTGGACCCACACCTTTCCCCACTCACAAAAATTGATTCAAGATGGATAAAGGACTTAAATTTAAGGCATGAAACAATAAAAATCCTCAAAGAAAGCATAGGAAAAACACTGGAAGATATTGGCCTGGGGAAAGACTTCATGAAGAAGACTGCCATGGCAATTGCAACAACAACAAAAATAAACAAATGGGACTTCATTAAACTGAAAAGCTTCTGTACGGCTAAGGAGACAATAACCAAAGCAAAGAGACAACCTACACAGTGGGAAAGGATATTTGCGTATTTTCGATCAGACAAAAGCTTGAGAACTAGGATCTATAGAGAACTCAAATTAATCCACATGAAAAAAGCCAACAATCCCATATATCAATGGGCAAGAGACATGAATAGAACTTTCTCTAAAGACGATAGACGAATGGCTAACAAACACATGAAAAAATGTTCATCATCTCTATATATTAGAGAAATGCAAATCAAAACAACCCTGAGATATCATCTAACCCCAGTGAGAATTGCCCACATCACAAAATCTCAAAACTGCAGATGCTGACATGAATGTGGAGAGAAGGGAACACTTTTACACTGCTGGTGGGACTGCAAACTAGTACAACCTTTCTGGAAGGAAGTATGGAGAAACCTCAAAGCACTCAAGCTAGACCTCCCATTTGATCCTGCAATCCCATTACTGGGCATCTACCCAGAAGGAAAGAAATCCTTTTATCATAAGGACACTTGTACTAGACTGTTTATTGCAGCTCAATTTACAATCGCCAAAATGTGGAAACAGCCTAAATGCCCACCAACCCAGGAATGGATCAACACGCTGTGGTATATGTATACCATGGAATACTAATCAGCCATTAAAAAAAATGGAGACTTTACATCCTTCGTATTAACCTGGATGGACGTGGAAGACATTATTCTTAGTAAAGCATCACAAGAATGGAGAAGCATGAATCCTATGTACTCAATTTTGATATGAGGACAATTAATGACAATTATGGTTATGGGGGGGAAGCAGAAAGAGGGAAGGAGGGAGGTGGGTGGGGCCTTGGTGTGCGTCACACTTTATGGGGTCAAGACATGATTGCAAGAGGGACTTTACCTAACAATTGCAATCAGTGTAACCTGGCTTATTGTACCCTCAATGAATCCCCAACAATAAAAAAAAAAAAAGTTTATAAAAAATAAATAAATAAATAAATAAAAGAATTAACATATGTCTGAGAAGAAAGGAAAAGCAAAGGAAATTGTGCTGATTTGTAGACTTGATGTCTCCTCACAAGTTAAGGTTAGGTAGAAAGAGTTAGAGATCATAGATTAAGTGTGTATGTGACCACCAGTGTATATAAGGTAGTCAAGAATAAAGATGTTTCGCTACATGCCAAAAAATAAATAAATAAATAAATAAATAAAATTTAAGAGTAAGTTCTTTAGTGCCAGCCAATTCAAGTACTCAGCAGTTACCTGACACTAGAGGCTACCACATTGAACAGTACTAATAATGAATGCTGCCATCCCCAAAAAGTGAAGTTTAAGTGAAAGGATACTGGGTTCATGTGAACCCCAGAACCCTGAGGTTCAGTCTGATAGTTGTTGAGTGCTTTCTACCAGGCTCTGTGCTAGAAGGTACAGTGAAGGAAAAGGCATCGTCATTTCCCTAATTGATTAAATAGCTCGCTGGAGGTACGGACTGGGAAGAGAACCCTACTTACCTCCATCTCCTCCATGATGTTCACATTCTGGCCTCTTAAGTACAGGAAAATAAGACAAGTATCCCAATTTTGGGTCTTTCTAGATGTGCTCTTACACCAACATTCAGGCTTGTGGCAAGCTGTGTTGTTCTCACAAGTGGTTTGTGTGAGAGAGAGAAATAGAAAAGAGGAGAGAGTTTGTGTTGGGAGAAGTACATCAAGGTAGTCACGTGTAGATTGCTCGTGACAGCTTCTGATGAAGAACATCCTTATGTATCCAGCAATCTCAAGAAAACATAAACCCAGGTGGCACCTGTGGCTCAAGGAGTAGGGCGCCGGTCCCATATGGCAGAGGTGGCGGGTTCAAACCTAGCCCCGGCCAAAAACCAAAAAAAAAAAAGAAAACATAAACCCAGCTCTCCTTTTGTGGATCCAGTCTCTGATTAGGGAAAATGTTCTTGAAAGATAAATCAGAAAAGCATGCAACCTCTTTTCAGAGCAAATATTCATGAAACTAAGTGCAGTGCCATAGCAGTGGAGAAGGGTAGATTTGACAGCATAAATCCTTAGTTCACATCGTGGCTACAGACCAGGCACCATGGCTCATGTAGTATGGGTGGCCAAGGTGGGAGGATCAAGGTTGCGGTGACCTGTGATGGCACCACTGCACTCCAGCCTGGGTGACAGAGTGAGATCCCAAAACAAAACACATTCCAGCCATACTTCTTCCTAGCTGTACAATTTTGGACAAGTTACTCAACTTCACTACTTCCATTTCTCCATCCATAAGATAAAAATCCTGGTGTCCTTTGTTTCTTGTGAGAATTGAATATGACATTTATGTGAATTAGGTAGCACCCGCATGTGCCAAGCACATAGGAAGCAGCTATAAATGGTAACTTTGGGTAGCTAAAAACTATTATCCTTGTGTAGCAACAATTTGATTTTTCTGGACCAGTATATATTAAATTTCTTTTGTTTCTTTCTGTGACAGAGATCACTGCAGCACTGAGTTTGATGCAGTACAGTAAATTGCATTCATTTGCTTATTGCATTCACATAGTTTATGTAGCTGGATAATAAAATTTTGACTAAAGAGAGGATGAGAAATAACATTGCAAATCATCATAAATTGACTTAGTCTAGGGGGTCTCCACCATGAAGGAAAATTTATTCATTCTGCAAAGATGTGCTGAACACTTTGTTTTATTTTTCTTGGGTTTTTCTTGAAGATAGAGTCTTGCTATCTTGTTGTCCAGGCTGGACTCAAACCCCTGGGCTGTGCGATCCTCCTGCCTCAGCCTCCCGCGTAACTGGGACTACAGGTGTGTGCCACTGCATCCAGCTTGAGCAATCTTTTATGTGCTAGGCAAAGACAAATAAGATGTAGCCACAACCTACAAGAGTTTGAAAACCATTAAGAGAGAAATGGCAGGAAATGTACGCAAGTAGTACGCATGACACAAGAGAAGTGTCAAAGTCCTAGGAGAGCACAAAGGAAAGTTAAGTCGCATTTAGTTGTTTAGATACAAAAAGTTTGCATGAAAGAGGTAAATTTCAAATTGGGCTGTGACAGAGAACTCACAGAGTTTTATCAAAAGGGAAAAGAGCATTGTAAGAGGCAGAATATAAGCAAAGGTTTGGTCAGTTGCTGATGTTAGAATAAGGTGCTGGGCAGGTGAGGGGACAGGCAGGGGATCGGGCTGAGCTGACTGACAGATTGGGGAAAAGAATGGGGAGATTTGAATGGAAGCTTACGGGGGCTGGAATTTATTTGACAAGGCAGTGGAAGATGGTGCTTTAAGAAGATTAACTTTTATCAGTGTAAAACAAAAAGAAACAGAGGGCAAGGAGATAAAGAAGCCTGTGCAATTTTACAGCTAAGATTTGATAAGATATAATGAAGTAGTAAAGTACAGTTGGCGTGATGGCAAATAGGAGAGACAGAAGCAGAAGCCATCTGAAAGTGTCACCAGCGGACCTTGACATCAGTTTTATAACAGATATTGGTGGCTCTGGGGTTTCAAGTCTTGTTCAGTGGGAGAACCGTGGTGCCCTGAGCAGGATGGGTTGATCGAGACAGGATCCTGGTCCAGGAGATGATACTCTGCGCATGGAGCCACCCAAACCTAACATTGCTGCACATCTCCCATGCTCCACAATTCCTTAAATTACTGTATTAGTTATCTATTGCTGTATTAACAAATTACCCTGAGACTTAGCAGCATGAAGCAGTGACCCCTCATTCTCTCACCAGATCTCTGATGGTCAGGAATCCAGTCCTGACTGATCAGAGTGATTCTGGCTCAGGGTCTTTTATAGTTTTATTTGTTTTGTTTTTTTGTCTTTGAGACAGAGCCTCACTCTGTTGTCCCAGACTATAGCTCACATAATAGCTCACCACAACCTTGAACTCCTAGGCTCCAGGGATCCTCTTGCCTCAGCCTCCAGAGTAGCAGGGACCATGGCAGGTGGGTGCCACCATGCCTTACTAAAAAATTTTGTTTTTTATTTTTAGTAGACACAGGGTCTGGCTCTTGGTCAGGCTGATCTGGAATTCCTGAGCTCAAGTGATCCACCTGCATCAGGTCCCCCAGAGTGATAGGATTACAGGCGTGTGCACCTTGCCCGTCCTCTTTTATAGTTTTACAGCTAAGATGTGGTCAAGGTTAAGGTTGTGTCGAGCTGTCCCCTGGAGATACAGCTATCTCCAGGCTCAAGGGAAGCTGGAGAATCCACTTCCTGGCTCACTGTGTTGTTGGCTGGAGGCTGCCACTTGGCATTTTCCTTGGGGCAGCTCCTAGCATGGCCGCTGGTGTCCCCCAGAGCAACTGACCTAGGAGAAACAGCTCAAGATGGAGGCACAGACTTGTGTAACCTAATCTTAGATATGACCTGTCACCATTTCTTCCATTTGCTGCTGGTCACACAGACAACTCCTGTTACAGTATGAGAGGAAATGACACAGAGGATTGGTACAAGGAGGCAGGCGTCATTGGGGGCCAGCTCCAGAGCCACCAGCACAGCTGCTGAGTCCTGCCAGTCAGCCTCCACACCTCTCAAATCTCGCCCTATCCTCCCGTCTCAACTCCCCTGCCCTAGTTAGTGCTCTTAGCTCAGATTCAGACCAATCTCAGTCTGACTGGTCATGCCACCTTCAGCTTTTCTGCCCACAAATTCATCCTTCTTGCCACTGCAAGGGTGATCTCTCAAAACTGGAGATATGCTCATCCCCTCACACTTCCTGCCCCCCACATGATAATTAAAGAAGATAATTAATGATAGACAGAGATAAGGTCAGCTTCTTAGCATGGGTGTTGGTCCCCCTATGTCCCAGTCTAGCCCCCAGAACCCTCTGCCTTGGACTTTACACTCAAATGTCAAAGTCAGAACTCTGTTTCTGGCACCATAGTGCCATTTCCCTGTCTGTGCCTTTGCTACATTCCTCCTCCCGCCTGCCACGCCCTTCCTTCCTCAGCTCTCCCCGCCTTCCCCCAGCTGAATGGCATGGACTCGAGTTTCCACCACTCACTCCTGCAGGACTCAACCAGTCACCTCAACTCTGTGAGCCAGGCATCGGTTCCTAAGTTTTGTACCCTTCCACAACCTAAAGGAAGATGATGAGGGTTACCATCATTGTACAAAACTAAGGTATGCAGAGTAAGAGCTACAAAGATAATTGCAATTATAATTATTTCTTGTTCAGTACCAAACTCAGATGCTTTTTCCTCCTCCACTAAAGTCCATCCTCCTAAACTTCCAAGACAGGTGCTTCCCACAGCATCCTGGGTGTAACGCTGACTTGGCATTGCCATGTTGTTTTGAAGTGACCTAAGTTTGTGCTTGCCTTTTATGTAGCAAAAAGCAGGCTCTTTGTGTGGAGGTCCACATCTCAGTGTCTGCGCCAGCCCCATCCCTAAATGTTGGCTGAGCTTAACTGAGTCTGCAGGGCCTGTTGAACATCCAGGTGAAGCTATAGGCAGTTGCCAAACAAAGAAGGAAAAGAAAGGAGAGAAACTAAACACAGAAAGAGAAAGAAGAGGTAGTGGAAATAACTACTTTAAGATGAAATTTAATATTTTCCTTAATAGAACTATAATAAAACAATGACTCTAAACCACTTGTTTGAAAACCTTACCTGAAATAGCTATGTAGATAGAAACAAACTGAGAATCATCCGTAAGTGTGATTCCTTCCTTGCTGTTTTCTCCGGACAAGAATGATCACATGTACCTGCAGGCTCAGGCATAGCAACTAGAGCAATCATGTCTCCAGGGCTCATTCCTCAAAGACTCCCATTTCCATTCTCTTCCAGAGCGATATTTTGTCTCATTGTTGAAGGCAGGGAGAGTGATCTACGGTTACAGTCCCCATTCCCTGGGCTGCCAACCAGTACCAGTCTGGGGCCTGTTATGAACCAGGCCACATGGCAGGAGGTGAGCCATGGGCAAGTGAGTGCTTCCCATCCCTTTCATCACCACCTGACCTCTGTCTCCTATCAGATCCCCTGCCCCCAGGTCCATGGAAAAATTGTCTTCCATGAAACCAGTTCCTGGTGCCTAACATGTTAGGGACTGCTGCTCTATGAGACCAGAAAAATGGTCACATTTAAACACAAACTAATAGAGAAATTTAATGAAAGTAATAAACTTTTCTTTTTCTTTTACAGTTGTTTTTATGAGAAGAATATCAAACGAGAGCAATTTCTGATTATCGTGAACCTTACAAAAATGTCTTTGAGTTCTTAACAAACGGTAACTTATGACCCAAAAAGTCCCTTCACTTCATAATCATAAATAATATAGAAATTGAGGTAATTTATCTTTAGTGGTCTAATCTCTGACCAGGCTTGATCACAGACATGCCTTGTATTTTGTCATATGTTAAATCTTCGTTAAAAAAAAAAAGCAATCCCTCAAATTATTCCTGCCAGGTGTTTCTAAAAAATAGTTTCCATATGACAGCAGCTAGTGTCAATATCCTGCTAAAAAATGAAACATTAAAAAAAAACTTTATACAGCCCCAACTTTGTCTAGGGAACCTTTAGTTTCCTGTCTCCAGTGATATCATTTTAAACATTCGCTTTCTCCAAATGGCTTATGTGTGCTATATAACTCTATTTGTGATGTGTCTTGGCGTGTTGCTGTGGAAATATTAAATCATTCCACATGTGTATGTGTTTGCCTCTCCAGGTATATTCCGGAATTCACTTGTCTCCTCTTCCTCCTTTTCCTCCTTCTCTTTTCCTCACTCTCTGTTCCTGAGGAATGCTTCAAAACAGTGTTCACTTAGTGAGCATAATCTTGACTGATCAGCTTCTTCGTTTAAAAAGATTACTTCAGTTTGTTGACTCCTGCTGCCTTTGTTCCGTGCATAGAATGAAGCGTAAAACATTTTCTTTCTTTAGCCCTTGCAGAAGCCCTAGAGTATTTTCTTTGCTCTCCAATTTGGGAAACTGAGACTAAGGGAGAGAGGTTGGTTTCCCCCAGGTCACAGCTAATGATCGTGCAGAGCTGGGCTGTCTGCCTGAGGTAGCACCCGCTTGCTGTCCTTTTAACTAGTTAGGGTCTCTGGAATTACTGCATTGCAGATTTAGAAGGAAAAGTGTATTCTTTGGGGTAGTGAATCTAATGTTCCTGACGAAAGACAGGAGGTTTGATGCTTGTAAAGTCTGCTGGATTCCTTCCGCAATCCTCATTGCTGGAAAGTTCTTGTGCTTGTCTCCTTTAAAACAGCATGGCTGCCTTGTTGTTGCATCCAGGCTGGTTGGTCTGTGCAGCAATTCATTAACCATTCCAGCATCCTCTACCTCCTTGCTGCTCAAAGTGCAGTCCCTAGAATAGGAAAAAGAATGATACCTGGGATGTTAGGAATGTGGGCTCTCAGACTTACTGAATCTGAATCTATATTTTGACAATGTCTTTTGGTGCTTTGCACACCCATGGAAGTTTGAGAAGCTGTTTCCTCCTTGTCAGTTGCCTTGGGAACATAAAGGGGAACACTCCCCTGTGACTATTGACAAAGTAGTAAGAGGGGTAGCAGATCCCCATTCAGGTGTGTCTAAGCAATGCGAGTACATAAACCCAGTGGGTAGTGTCCATTTTCTCCCATGAACACATAATTGTTACCACCAGCTGCTCCAGTCTCCTGTCTCAACATGAATTTTTCAAGTTAGTTGAAAATTCTCTAGATACAGAGAATTATGTGGTAGTATTAAAATATAAAACTTTGTCTATGGGTAGTTCTAAAATTCATTGTGCTTTCGAAAGCACGACATCCCTAATGTCCATCTTTATGATATCCCAAGTTCAGCTTTTAAATTCATATGACATTTTAATCTAGCCTAGTCTGATGTCAAAACATAATAACTTTGTTAAAGGAGAGGTGAGTTTAGGATTACAGCTTCTTTTAGAGGTTTAAGGCATTAAGAAATGTTTATACCATCAGTCTCCAGCATGTGCCAAATTGTGTTGTTGCTGTGGGCAGTACGGAGAATGGCCTCATTCTCTGTCTAACCTCTTTAGAGCTATAAAGCCTAAGCATGCTTTGTGCTTGTGCCGGTTTGAATGCAATGTTATTCTGCAAAACAGGACTAGTGATTATTCTGCAAGGACTTAACATGTTTGCGTCACAATTTAGAGCCTGCTCTTTTTCAAAAAATACATTTAAATTTATTGTATTTCCTTATGCTTGTATTCAAATACTTATCAAGTAGTGTGGCAGGCGCAAAACAAGTGAGACATGAATAATTGCTCTCAAGGAGACTAGATTCTGGCTGGGGTGGGGGTGGGGGAATAGATTGTACATGGGAAAAAATAGAAAAGAATATACATTATTCTGCACAATTTACCAAAATAATGGTGTGTTCGGGGAAGGCCTCAGGACAGAGGAGAATAGATAGACAAAGAGTGAATAAGAGGTTTTGCCAGAATAAAAATAATCTTAGCAAAAGGATAGGGAATAATTATCCCAGAAACTTCTTCACTAATGTTTGCCTGCAGCTAACATTTATTATCTAAACCATACAGGGCTACTGTGTATTTCTTCAGCTAAACCTAACTAGATTCAAAAATGCATTGTTCAACACATTTTTCTAGATCTTAAATAATAATATATAATTACCTAATATTATAATTATGTATAATTATATATGGTACATATTAATCTATATTAATAATAAATTAATAATAATGATTCTACTACTATATAATTAATGTTACACCAATATAGTGTTAATAATAATATGATTAATCATATTAATGACAGAAGGTCTGACAATTACGTTCATGAACTTCCCACCATGTACTTAGGGTGGCAGCACTGTACAAACAACTTGGTAAGGTTTCATAACCTTGGTATATCAGTGTCTCACAACTGTGTTTGTGTCAATATGCGACAGTGTCTTTCTGAGTGTTGTTCATTATTGTTGTATGTTTTGTGTGCTGTGATGAGTATGTCGCAGCTCGAATTAGAGCAACAAACAAATATTAAATTTCTTATTAAACTTGGCAAAGTGGAAGTGAAATCAGAGACATGTTATTCCAAGTTTATGGAGATAATGCCATGAAGAAAATGGCAATGTACAAATGGAGGGAGCATTTTTCTGAGGAGAAAGAAAGTCTCACTGATAAAGAAAAGAGGTGAGGGCAGCTAGTAACAAGCAGAACTGATGAAAACATTTCTAAAATTCATCAAGTTGTACCTCAGAATCACCAGCTGACTGCAAGATGCAAGCAGACCAAGTGAACCTCAATAGAGAAACAAGAAAATCTTAACTGAAAATCTTGATGTGAGAAAGGTATATGCAATGAACAAAAGCAAACAGCTCACATAGCACTATCTGTGAGGGAGTTTTTAGCCCTTAAACAAATAACCGTATTGGAACACCCACCCTACTCACCTGATCTGTCCCCCAGTGACTTTTGTCTTTACCCAAGATAAAGGAAAACATTTTGATGACATTCAGCACATTAAGGGTAATATGATGACAGCTCTGACGGCCATTCCAGAAAAAGAGTTCCAAAATCACTTTCCAGGGTGAACTAGGTGCCAGTGTCTGTGCATAGCTTCCCAAGGAGAGTACCTTGAAGGTGACCATAGTGATACTCAGCAGTGAGATATGTAGCACTTTTTCTGGGATGAGTTTGCAAACTTAATTGTCATACCTCCTTCATATATTGACCAATATCAATATATAAGGATATGATATGCACATATGCTTACACGATCTAATTGTGTATGTATGTACTAAATTATATAATTTGTAATTAACACTTTGAAGCTTCTCCATTCATGTCTGGGTGGCTTTAGTGACTTTATGGACATATTTAGATCTACCATTTTACTGATAAGGGAACAGACTTAGTTTAGGAACTTAAACACAGTCACATGATATATGTAAGTGGCATTACTTATATATGAACTCAAAATTTGAGGGCAAGACCCACATTCTTAGCACTATCCCATAGTGTCCAGATATTCTACATCCTATAGAACCTTAAATATTGTTTACTCAGGGGTGACATTAGGATGTGGAGCAATTTCTGTTCTTTATGGGGAGAGAAGGGCTCATGTATAGAGCTAATGTGTTGAGCAAGATGATGTGGCAATCTCTCCTCTTTCTCGAGTTTTGAGAGCACATTAAGAAGGCAACAAGGGTAAGGTTAGTTTGGGTAAGATTCCCAGAACTAATAATTTTGGGAAGATTAACAGATCTGTTATTCTAAGCCAAAGTTCCAATTTAGATACTTCTGTGGCTGCATGACTATATATTGTCCAAACATCACTTCCCAAGATGGCCAAAAATGCAAGACACTAGTTGAGAAAGATTTGGGTTATTTCCAAAGTAGTATTCGCTGAGTTTTTGACATGATTTCCTGGGTGTGTGTTTAAATACCTTTCACTCACTTCTTTTTGGAGCTCATGGGAAGCAGTTTACCAAAAATGACTGAAAGAATAGTCACGTTCAAACCTGGGTTTGAGAACAGATCCTGCCACAAAATGATCACAAGACTTAGTTATTTATTTAAACACGAGGCCTGTGCACTCCAAGTGTGGTCCTGGTCAGTGGCACCAGCACTACTATGGAACTTGTCAGAAATGCAGAATCTCAGAATCTCCTGCAATGACATTGTTCTAGTATAGCACTAATCTTGACTCAATATATCTCCAGATTTCTTGTTATGTGTGATTCGGGCTGAATCAGAATCTCTGGGAGGCAGGAGCCAGGGATCTGTATTGTAACAAGCTTTTGAGGTTTAGGGCACACTGCACTAGGCCTCACCTCCCTCGTCTCTGAAAAGAAATGTAGTACTCCCTTCACAGTATCAATGTGAAGGCTGAGTGAGATGATGCACACTGAGGGCTTAGTGCAATGTCTAAAACAAGAGTTCTCGATAAATACTCTCTTCCATGACTTTATTATATTTCTTCATTTTGGGTTAAGGGAAGGTAAGAAAGCAGAGCCCGGGGCAGCTGAGTCTGTCTGCCTTGGGTTTCAGCAGCAATCAGTTCTTACAGTGAGTGATTAACACTCATCTGACATCTGCCTTATGTTACTAAGAAAATCTGAACTGTATAAACAGGTTTCTGTTGCGCCCTTCCTTGGGCTCCTATTTGAAAACCAAGGAGGTCTGTGGCTGCGTATTTTACAGTCAGTCCAGAGGCTCCATGGAGCAGTTCTAATGGATGTGTGTGTCAGATTGCAAAAACACACAGACTGAAACATTTAAAATCCTATTTAGAAAAGCGTCTCCAGGTTTCACACTGGAGAACACAAACACTTGTGAAATGCCATGCTTCTTCTCAGGGAGACAGGGCACTGGGGCAGCTTCTGATAGGCTGCCTGTATTTGAAGTTGGACAGTTAAGTTTGCAAACTCATCCTAGAAGAAGTGCTACATACCTCATTGCTGAATATCACTACGGTAACCACATGACCAGGGAAAGTACTGTGAAGGTGGCCGTAGCATATTCAACAACGAGGTATGTAGCACTTTTCTAGGATGAGTTCATGAACTTAATTGTCTGACCTTGTATATCAGGGGCTGAGCAGAGCCCTTGAAAGGCCTGGCTTGACACAATGGTCATTTCCAAACTACCTGAACATATTTTAACTCTCTGTAGCTTTTGTTTAGTCTTTATTCATGTGAGTTTGACCATTTATCTTTCTTAAAAACTTCTTACTTTTTCACTCCCAGACAGAGGTCAACAAACTTTTCTGTAAAGGGCCAGGTAATGAATATTTTAGACTTTGGGGACCATAGGATTTCTGTCACAATTACTCACCTCTGCAGTTATAATTCAAAAGCAGCCACAGGCAGGGAGTAAATGAATGGGCTTGGCTGTGTCCCAGTAAAACTTTATTCACAAAAACAAGTGGCAGGTGCCAGGCCCAGTGGCTCAGGCCTGTAATCCTAGCACTCTGTAATCCTAGCACCTAACAAGGTAGGTGGATTGCTTGAGTTCAGGAGCTCGAGTTCAGGAGTTCGAGATCAGCCTGAGCAAGAGCAAGATCCCCATCCCTGTTAAAAATAAAAAACTAGGCAGGCATTGTGGCGGGTCCCAGCTACTTGGGAGGCTGAGGCAAGAGGATCGCTTGAGCCCAAGAATTTGAGGTTGCTGTGAGCTGTCACACCGGGGCACTCAACCCAGGGCAACAGAATGAGACTCTGTCCCAAACAAACAAACAGGTGGCAGGCTGAATTTAGACCACTGAGCTATAATCTGCTGAGCCCTGACTTAAGAGTCTCAAAATATCAGATTAAAAGGACCCAGGTGACTTGACAGCAGAATCATTCAGTGTCTATAGGTGAAGTTCCAGCTTAGAAGAAGTTCCTGGCCTGAACTTAGACATACCTTGGGGAACAGAAAGTAAACAACACTAAATGTCCCTCCAGACCAGCTGGACCAAGACCCATTCTCATTTTGCTGCTACCTCATGGGAACGCACCTTCTCTCCAAGTGAAAACCTTTCATGAAGTTTCCTTGCAGCTTTGGAATAAGCAAAGTGAGTTTCAGATCTGGAATATGAAAGTCTTCCTCAAAGTGATAAGATAGAAAGGAAGATGCTGCTAGATATCAGGAAGTAGGATGAGGGGCTCAGACCTAAACCACAGGGGCAGAGAGAGAATGGCTGTGTACAATTTAAGGTACATAACTCATGGTGTTTAGAAATGACTAGACTGGTCCCTCTGCTAAGAAGTAACCCAGAGGGTATGAAAGTAATAGACTATTCTGTATCCATGTTTCAGGATTTCCAAGGTAACGATAAGGATCTTTATATAAGACTGGAGCAGAAGAAACCAGGGGACAAATTTTCTAACCTAGGCTGTTCTTTCATTACTAGGATTTTTGCAGTGCCAGGTACAAATTGATACTCTACCTTGTAAGAGTTACTCATTCCAGAGTTGGAATTTGCTTGGTTCCAAGGTACCCATTCGTAACAGATATGCAACCACCATCCTAGTTTTCCCTGTTTTTCTATGAAGAAGAACCCCAAATTGTGTTGAAGTGTCTGTGTGTAGTGAGGAAAATCCTACCTGGATTAATTCAATCATGACTATCTGATTATTCATGTCAGAGATTGGTTTCTGGATAAACATGAAACCCAGATCTTCCCAGTGAAAAATAAAGAGAGGTCTACTGGAAAAAAATACCTTTTCCCTTAAAAAGAGGCCTGGGGGACCTAAAAATAGACCTTCCATTCGATCCTATAATTCCTTTACTAGGTTTATACCCAGAAGACCAAAAATCACAATATAACAAAGACATCTATACCAGAATGTTTATTGCAGCCCAATTCACAATTGCTAAGTCATGGAAGAAGCCCAAGTGCCCATCGACCCATGAATGAACTAGCAAATTTTGGTACATGTATACCATGGAATATTATGCAGGCTTAAAGAAAGATGGAGACTTTACCTCTTTCATGTTTACATGGATGGAGCTGGAACACATTCTTCTTAGCAAAGTATCTCAGGAATGGAAGAAAAAGTATCCAATGTACTCAGCCCTACTATGAAGCTAATTTCTAGCTTTCATATGAAGGCTATAACCCAACTATAGCACAAGAATATGGGGAAAGGGATAATGGAGGGGGAGGTTGGGGTAGAGGGAGGGTCATGGGTGGGGCCACACCTATGTTGCATCTTAGAATGGGTACAGGCAAAACTTACTAAATGCAAAATACATATGTCTACATACAATAACTAAGAAAATGCCATGAAGGCTACATTGAACAGTTTGATGAGAATATTTCAGACTGTATATGAAACCAGCACATTGTACCCCTTGACTGCACTAATGTACACACCTATGATTTAACAATAAAAAAAGAAAGAAATTAAATTATTCAATATTGCTAAAAAAAAAAAAAAAAAAGGCCTGGGGGAAATGTGTCCTTCTGTGAACACTGTTGATGTAGAGCTTGAAAGTATGGTGACCACCTTGTAACCCTGGAGAAGCCAAGCTATGGATTCCAAGGCAGAATTAACCCTGAGATGCCTCACCTGGAGACTTCTTTTATTGAGAGAATAGGTGTCCCTTATTGTGTAGACTAACTTGGGTTTCCTGATTCTTGCAACCAAATGAATCCCAGATGATCCACATTCTGTTTTGGTCTCCACCAGGCTAGTTGCACTCTCATGATCAGCTTTCGTTATCCTCACCTCATTTTTCCACGTGGCGAAGGACTCTGGGATTGTGTTTTGTTTAGTCCATAATCAGTAGCCCCTGAGGGCTACTTACCCTTTTGAAGTCTTACCTGATAGTATTTCACCAAAGAGCCAATGCACAGTGAAGAGTTACTAAAAGAGAAACTCACCAACTCAAGTGATTTCAATTTCTTGTTTTTGTTATTAGAAGGACTGGTAATAATGCTACTGGTAATAATGTTTCTTTTTCATTCATCTGGTATAGTTATTTTATGAGAGTTAAGGCAGCTATCTTGTGACCATGAGTTAAAAGCCAAGGGAATTGCAGAAAAGTTGAATCCAAGTTTGGACATTGTTCTGTCACAGAACTAATCTTGAATCAATATATCTCCAGATTTCTTGTTATATGTGTGTGTGTGTGTAGTACCATCTTGTCTCAGCATCTATCACTTAATGGCTAATAGCATGCTAAGTGATACAATACACATCTAACTTGGACAGAGGGAGTCAAAGAAGACTTCCTGGAGGAAGTGACTCACGTGCTAAAGCATAAAAGATGGGTACACAGTATGTAACAGAAGGAGAGGTGATAAAGGAAGGTGCAAAGGTTTGGAGGGGAGAATGTGGCAAGTTTAACAACTCAAGATACATGGCTATAAAAGCCATACTGGGAAGGGGCAAATTATACATGTCCTTGTACATTATGTTAAGGAATTTTGCCCTTTTCCAAGAATATTAAGAGCGCTCTTAAAGCCTTTCTCATTCTCAAGGTCAAAATTAATCACTACTTTTATACACCCAGATGACTTTGCTGATAGTTAGCTGATAGTTCACCTTACTGAGGATTGTAGTTTGTTAATCAAACAGATGTTTCCTCTGGAAACTGGAAGATCTTGGAAGGCAGGCTATGTCGTATGTCATTTATATCAACCCCTCCTGATGAATGCTAACCAAGAATTGTTGAACTGAATTACCCATCTCATTACAGTATCAAGATCCTGAACCGATTTTAATGTTTTATCTTCTTTGGTTGTTTTAATACCCCATGACTTCACACAGTTCAGACTTCACGCAGCTCATTAGGAAGGTACCAGGAGGCTTAGAACTATATTTTATCTCTCTTGGTCCAAAATACTTTCCACTACATCATATATTTTTACCCCACAGCAGGTGTTTCTGTTACTATAAAGTTTGTACATTTATCCGTTTTGGAGTGAGGCGCCAATGAGATGAAACATAATTTTTTTTTTCATGTAGACATAGCCAGAAGCTTCTGTTTTTAGTGGAGGAAACGTCCAATCATACTTTCTTTTACTGGGGAGAATGCTGTGTGGCCTTTGAAGTAGGCCGCTATAAGGCAAGTTAAGGCCTCTTTATTGTACCTTGAGAAAGGCTAACATTCCCCCATGTCTCCTGTTCTGCAAAGCTCGTAGACTGTTACAGAGTGGAGGACAAGTTTGTGTAGGAACACTATTAGTTAGGGTAACTAACTATCTGCCATGACACATAAATCCAAACATCTCAGTGGCTCAGCTCAATAATTTTACTTCTTACTCACATAAAGATTAACATGCAGGGAGACAGCATCAGAGATCTAGCCTCTTCCTATCTTGGGTCCACGATGCCTTGTGACTTTTGTCACATCTTCTGAGTCTTATAGACTCAAGGAAAGGAGCTTTCACCACAGACATCACTTCTGCCCACACAACTTTGAGTAGGAACATCAAATAGACACACTTGCTTGCATGTAAGGATGGGAAATGTAGGCCACCTTGTGCCCTGAAAAATAGCTGAATAAATAGTCATCTCTGACTTAAAGATCAAGGGGCATCTTAGGAATAAGGTGGTGATACCCCTTACCTTCTGAGATTCTGCTTTAGCCAGTATTTCTGATGATCTGGGATAGCTCAGAGGAGGCCCTAAGAAAATTTCCCATAAGGGATAGGATGTATTTGTCCCAATTCACCTCAAAGCCAGGATTATGGTTTTCTTGCAGGAAAAATAGCTGATAAATAGCTATGATAAATAGCTGCAAGTTAGAAATCTGTCTGATCTAAATACTGTCTTGGGGTAAAAATGGGTGAGTGCTCATACAGTAAAAGAGCTGTGTAGTAAAGAATTGTATATGTTATTCAGAGTCCTTAGCCCTATGTAATACCATCAAGTGACCCAACTTTCACTCATTCATTCAACAAGGTTTATTGAGTACCTACCATGTACCCAGCACATTCTAGATGCAGAGATACCTACCATTGTCCCTACTTTCATGGGGCTTAGTTTTCAGAGAGAGAGACAAGATAAATAATAAATGCTTTCAAATGGTTATAAGTGCCATGATGAAAACAGACTTTGGTTGCAGGGTCGGGGGATAGAACATAACTAAGGAAAAAGAGATAAGCACTCTTCTAGATTGTGTAGAATGAGATATGATGAGTGTAACCAATGGAGACAAAGGCTTCATTTCCCCATTTCTAAAACCCAACAAAAGACTATTGGGCCAGCAATGGTGTGTGCTTTGTTTAACTGAAAAATTTTCTTCAGTGGTATAAGTCTACCACACGTTTGTGGAACTCTTGCTGTTGAGAGCTGTGCTGTGCGGTGGACTCCTTAGCAGCAACCAGCAGAAAAGCCTGCCCATCTGCTTGCCCGTCCCCCTGCCTTGTTCACAATGCAGCCTGCTTCTGCAAAGTGGTACAATAAAAGGGACTATGTCTTCGTTGAATTTTGTGTTGAAGACAGTAAAGATGTCAATGTAAATTTTGAAAAATCCAAACTTACATTCAGTTGTCTTGGAGGAAGTGATAATTTTAATGTTTAAATGAAATTAATCTTTTTCACTGTATTGATTCCAATGATTCCAAGCATAAAAGAATGGACAGGTCAATTTTATGTTGTTTATGAAAAGGAGAATCTGGCTAGTCATGGCCAAGGTTAACAAAAGAAAAGGCAAAGCTTAACTGACTAAGTGTAGACTTCAATAACTGGAAGGACTAGGAAGATGATTCAGATGAAGACATGTCTAATTTTGATCATTTCTCTGAGGATTCACAAGACAGTGATGAAAAAATGCCAGATCAGAAGTAAGAAATATTGTTGTCACCCAGATTTTAAGAAAGATAAATAACTTCTCTGCAAGATTTCATAAGACAATTTCTTGTCTTATGGCAAGAAAGGCAGGTGCTGTATTTGCCTCCTTTAACTCATTTTTCAACCTGTTTTGATTTTTATATTTTTTTTGAGACAGGGTCTCACTATGTCACCATTGGTTGAGTGCCGTGGCATCACAGGTCACAACAACCTCAAACTCTTGGGCTTAAGCGATTCTCTTGACTCAGCCTCCAGAGTAACTGGGACTACAGGTGCCCGCCACAATGCCAGGCTATTTTTCTGCTGTGTCGTTGTTCTAGCAGGCCCGAGCTGAACTCGAACCCGCCAGCTTTGGTGTATGTGGCTGGCACCCTGCTCACTGAGCTACGGGTGCCGGAGCTAACCTGTTTGTTTTTTAAAGGCTTCTTTAAGGGTTAATATGTACTATTGTATGGGGCAATTTTAATCAGCTAAGGCAATAACCTTATGCATGAACACTTCCCAGACTTCCATGAAGTTGTTGAGGTGCTAAGCAATTGATACAGCAGTTGTGAGAAATAGAAACGTTTCACCTAAGTCTCCTTTTCTTCATAACATAGATACGGACATGATAGGAAGTTTTCAGCTTAAGGAAAGGTAACTGAATTTAAATTTTTAGAACATGGACTCAAAAGTGGCCAAAACAAATTGGCTGACACCTTAAACTGGTAACCTGCTTTTCCTCTGGTTTATCCTTCATGATTGTTCCACTAAAATTTATTTTTCAAAAAATTTACTTCACCTTATTATATATTAAGTGATCACTTGTCAGTGTTTCAGATGTATCTTAGCAAAACTAGTGAATGCCCTAACCTAGATGGTTTTGAAGCCTATACATTTGGTATTCTTTGGCCCTTAAGCTTTTACATCTCTTAGCATGGAGGACAAAGAAAGCTGTACATTGTTGCTTGAGAATCTGTACATTTAGACCAGATTTGTATTTGCACTGTCAGTATGAAAAAATGTTAATACACTATTGGATTTGTTATTTCTTTTTTTTTTTTTTTGAATGCTTATGGCAACTTTATTCAGAATGACCAAAACCTGGAAACCATCTAGATGTTTTTCAATTGTTGAATGGATAAACAAACCATGGTACATCCATACAATTAAATTGAATCATTAAGCAATAGGAATGAATCACAAATGCATTCAAGTGGAAAAAAAACAAAGTCTACATACAAACTGTATGATTCCATTTGTATGAAGTTTTGGAAAACATAAAGTTATGAGGAAAGAGAATGTATTAATCAGTGGTTGCTTGGAGTTTTGAGTAGAGGGGTATTGCCTACAAGAGGTCTGCGTGAGGAAATTCAGGGAGTGCTGGAACTGTTAATCACCAAACCCTGCAGAACTATAGATCACAATTTTTTTTTTTGTGATATATATATATATATTTTTTTTTTTTTTTTTTTATTGCTGGGGATTCATTGAGGGTACAATAAGCCAGGTTACACTGATTGCAATGTTAGGTAAAGTCCCTCTTGCAATCATGTCTTGACCCCATAAAGTGTGACACACACCAAGGCCCCACCCCCCTCCCTCCTTCCCTCTTTCTGCTTCCCCCCCCATAACCATAATTGTCATTAATTGTCCTCATATCAAAATTGAGTACATAGGATTCATGCTTCTCCATTCTTGTGATGCTTTACTAAGAATAATGTCTTCCACGTCCATCCAGGTTAATACGAAGGATGTAAAGTCTCCATTTTTTTTAATAGCTGAATAGTATTCCATGGTATACATATACCACAGCTTGTTAATCCATTCCTGGGTTGGTGGGCATTTAGGCTGTTTCCACATTTTGGCGATTGTAAATTGAGCTGCAATAAACAGTCTAGTACAAGTGTCCTTATGATAAAAGGATTTCTTTCCTTCTGGGTAGATGCCCAGTAATGGGATTGCAGGATCAAATGGGAGGTCTAGCTTGAGTGCTTTGAGGTTTCTCCATACTTCCTTCCAGAAAGGTTGTACTAGTTTGCAGTCCCACCGGCAGTGTAAAAGTGTTCCCTTCTCTCCACATCCACGCCAGCATCTGCAGTTTTGAGATTTTGTGATGTGGGCCATTCTCACTGGGGTTAGATGATATCTCCGGGTTGTTTTGATTTGCATTTCTCTAATATATAGAGATGATGAACATTTTTTCATTTCATTTCATTTTTTCATTTTGTTAGCCATTCGTCTGTCATCTTTAGAGAAAGTTCTATTCATGTCTCTTGCCCATTGATATATATGATTGTTGGCTTTTTTCATGTGGATTAATTTGAGTTCTCCATAGATCCTAGTTCTCAAGCTTTTGTCTGATTGAAAATATGCAAATATCCTCTCCCATTGTGTAGGTTGTCTCTTTGCTTTGGTTATTGTCTCCTTAGCTGTACAGAAGCTTTTCAGTTTAATGAAGTCCCATTTGTTTATTTTTGTTGTTGTTGCAATTGCCATGGCAGTCTTCTTTATGAAGTCTTTCCCCAGGCCAATATCTTCCATTGTTTTTCCTATGCTTTCTTGGAGGATTTTTATTGTTTCATGCCTTAAATTTAAGTCCTTTATCCATCTTGAATCAATTTTTGTGAGTGGGGAAAGGTGTGGGTCCAGTTTCAGTCTTTTACGTGTAGACATCCAGTTCTCCCAACACCATTTATTGAATAAGGAGTCTTTCCCCAAAGGTATGTTCTTGTTTGGTTTATCAAAGATTAGGTGGTTGTAAAATGTTAGTTTCATTTCTTGGTTTTCAATTCGATTCCAAGTGTCTATGTCTCTGTTTTTGTGCCAGTAGAATGCTGTCTTGAGCACTATGGCTTTGTAGTACAGACTAAAATCTGGTATGCTGATGCCCCCAGCTTTATTTTTGTTACAGAGAACTGCCTTAGCTATACGGGTTTTTTTCCGGTTCCATACAAAACGCAGAATCATTTTTTCCAAATCTTGAAAGTACTATGTTGATATTTTGACAGGAATGGCATTGAATAGGTAGATTGCTTTGGGAAGTATAGACATTTTAACAATGTTGATTCTTCCCGTCCATGAGCATGGTATGTTCTTCCATTTGTTAATATCCTCTGCTATTTCCTTTCTGAGGATTTCATAGTTTTCTTTATAGAGGTCCTTCACCTCCTTCGTTAGGTACATTCCTAGGTATTTCATTTTCTTTGAAACTATGGTGAAGGGAGTTGTGTCCTTAATTAGCTTCTCATCTTGACTGTTATTGGTGTACACAAAGGCTACTGACTTGTGAACATTGATTTTATATCCTGAAACATTACTGTATTTTTTTTTTAATTTTTTTTATTAAATCGTAACTGTATACAATGATATGATTATGGGGCATCATACACTCACTTCATAAACCATTTGACACATTTTTATCACAGTGGTTAACATAGCCTTTCCGGCGTTATCTCAGTTACTGTGCCAAAACATTTACATTCTACATTTACCAAGTTTCGCAAATACCCCTGTAATATGCACCACAGGTGTGATCCCACTGATTCCCCTCCCTCTACCCACCCCCCCTTTCCCACTTCCCCCTATTGTTAAGTTGTAGCTGGGTTATAGCTTTCATGTGAGAGTCCCAAACTAGTTTCATAGTAGGGCTGTGTACATTAGGTATTTTTTCTTCCATTCTTGGGATACTTTACTAAGAAGGATATGTTCCAGCTCCATCCATGTAAACATGAAAGAGGTAAAGTCTCCATCTTTCTTTAAGGCTGCATAGTATTCCATGGTATACATATACCACAATTTATTAATCCATTCGTGGATCGATGGGCACTTGGGCTTTTTCCATGACTTAGCTATTATGAATTGGGCTGCAATAAACATTCTGGTACAAATATCTTTGTTATGTTGTGATTTTTGGTCTTCTGGGTATACGCCCAGCAGAGGAATTACAGGATTGAATGGCAGATCTATTTTTAGATCTCTGAGTGTTCTCCATATATCTTTCCAAAAGGAATGTATTAATTTGCATTCCCACCAGCAGTGCAGAAGTGTTCCCTTTTCTCCGCATCCACGCCAACATCTCTGGTCTTGAGATTTTGTGATATAGGCTAGTCTCACTGGAGTTAGATGATATCTCAAAGTAGTTTTGATTTTCATTTCTCTGATGATTAAAGATGATGAGCATTTTTTCATATGTCTGAAGGCCGTGTGCCTGTCTTCTTCAGAGAAGTTTCTCTTCAAATCCCTTGCCCAGCCTGAAATGGGATCCCTTGTTTTTTTCTTGCTGATGCGTTTGAGTTCTCTGTGGATTCTGGTTACTAAACCTTTGTCAGAGATATACCCTGCAAATATCTTCTCCCATTCTGAGGGCTGTCTGCTTGCTCTGCTTACTGTGTTCTTAGCTGTGCAGAAGCTTTTTAGTTTGATCAAGTCCCAGTAGTGTATTTTTGAAGCTGCTTCAATTGCCCGGGGGGTTCTCCTCATGAAATACTCACCCAGACCAATTTCTTCAAGGGTTTTCCCTGCATTCTCCTCTAGTATTTTTATAGTTTCATGTCTTAAGTTTAAATCTTTAATCCAATGAGAGTCTATCTTAGTTAATGGTGAAAGGTGTGGGTCCAATTTCAGTCTTCTGCAGGTTGCCAGCCAGTTCACCCAGCACCATTTGTTAAATAGGGAATCTTTTCCCCACTGAATGTTTTTAATTGGCTTGTCAAAAATCAAATAGCGGTAAGTAGCTGGATTCATCTCTTGGTTCTCTATTCTGTTCCAGATATCTACTTCTCTGTTTTTGTGCCAATACCATGCTGTTTTGATCACTATCGATTTGTAGTAAAGTCTGAGGTCTGGTAGTGTGATTCCTCCTGTTTTGTTTTTATTTCTGAGTAATGTCTTGGCTATTCGAGGTTTTTTCTGATTCCATATAAAACGAAGTAATGTTTTTTCAGATCTTTAAAATATGACAGTGGAGCTTTAATAGGGAGTGCGTTGAAATTATATATTGCTTTGGGTAGTATGGACATTTTGATAATGTTGATTCTTCCTAGCCATGAGCATGGTATGTTTTTCCATTTGTTAACATTTTCAGCTATTTCTTTTCTTAGAGTTTCATAGTTCTCTTTATAGAGATCTTTCACGTCTTTTGTTAGGTAAATTCCCAAATATTTCATCTTCTTTGGCACTACTGTGAATGGGATAGAGTCCTTAACTGCTTTTTCAATTTGACTGTTGTTGGTGTATATAAAGGCTACCGATTTATGAATGTTGATTTTGTAACCTGAGACGCTGCTGAATTCCTTCATCACTTCTAGGAGTTTTGTAGTAGAGTCCCGAGTGTTTTCCAGATACACAATCTTATCATCTGCGAAGAGCGAGAGTTTGATCTCTTCTGACCCTATATGGATACCCTTGATCGCCTTTTCTTCCCTAATTGCGGTGGCTAAAACTTCCATTACAATGTTGAAAAGCAATGGAGACAATGGGCAGCCTTGTCTGGTTCCTGATCTGAGTGGAAATGATTCCAATTTAACTCCATTCAATATGATATTGGCTGTGGGTTTGCTGTAGATAGCCTCTATCAGTTTAAGAAAAGTCCCTTCTAGACCAATTTTCTTGAGTGTTCTGATCATGAAGGGATGCTGGATATTATCAAAAGCTTTTTCTGCATCAATTGAGAGAATCATATGGTCTTTGTTTTTTAATTTGTTTATGTGCTGAATTACATTTATAGATTTACGTATATTGAACCAGCCTTGAGACCCTGGGATAAAACCAACTTGGTCATAATGTATAATTTGTTTGATGTGTTGCTGGATTCTGTTTGTTAGGATCTTGTTGAATATTTTTGCATCTATATTCATTAGTGATATTGGTCTATAATTTTCTTTTCTTGTTGGGTCTTTTCCTGGTTTGGGGATCAGGGTGATGTTTGCTTCAAAGAACGTGTTGGGTAGTCTTCCTTCTTTTTCTACATTTTGGAACAGGTTGAGTAATATAGGTACTAATTCCTCTTTAAAGGTTTGGTAGAATTCTGACGTGATACCATCTGGTCCCGGGCTTTTCTTTTTAGGGAGGTTTTGTATAGTTGATGCTATTTCTGAACTTGATATGGGTCTGTTCAACATTTCCACTTGATTCTGGTTAAGTCTTGGAAGGTAGCGTGCTTCCAAGTATCGGTCAATTTCCTTCAGATTTTCATATTTCTGAGAATAAAGTTTCTTGTAATATTCATTAAGGATTTTTTGGATTTCTGATGAGTCTGTGGTTATTTCGTCTTTGTTGTTTCTGATTGATGATATTAGAGATTTTACTCTTTTTTTCCTGATTAGGTTGGCCAGAGGTTTATCTATTTTATTGACCTTTTCAAAAAACCAGCTTTTTGATTTATTGATCTGTTGTATTATTCTTTTGTTTTCAATTTCATTTAATTCTGCTCTAATTTTGGTTATTTCTTTTCTTCTACTGGGTTTGGGGTTGGAATGTTCTTCCTTTTCCAGTTGCTTTAGATGTCCCATTAAGTTGTTAACTTCCTCTCTTTCCGTTCTCTTGAGGAAGGCTTGCAGTGCTATAAATTTCCCTCTTAGAACTGCCTTTGCAGTGTCCCAGAGGTTCTGATAGTTTGTGTCTTCATTGTCGTTTTGTTCCAAAAAATTGGTGATTTCTTTCTTAATCTCATCTCTGACCCAGCTATCATTCAGCATAAGGTTATTTAACTTCCATGTTTTTGTATGGGTATGCAGATTCCTGTTGTTACTCAATTCAAGTTTTATTCCATGATGGTCCGAGAAGATGCATGGAATAATTTCTATTCCTTTAAATTTACTGAGGTTAGACTTGTGACCTAAAATGTGATCAATTTTGGAGTAAGTTCCGTGGGCTGATGAGAAGTATGTGTATTCAGTTTTGTTGGGATGAAATGTTCTGTAGATGTCTGCTAAATCTAAATATTGGATGGTTAGGTTTAAATCTAAGATTTCTTTGCTCAGCTTCTTTCTGGAGGATCGATCCAACACTACCAAGGGAGTGTTGAAATCTCCAACGATTATGGAGCTGGAGGAAATCAAGTTACTCATGTCTGTTAGAGTTTCTCTTATAAATTGAGGTGCATTCTGGTTGGGTGCATAGATATTAATAATTGAGATCTCGTCATATTGAGTATTACCCTTAACAAATATGAAGTGACCATTCTTGTCCTTCCTTACTTTTGTTGGTTTAAAGCCTATTGTATCTGCAAATAAAATTGCAACACCTGCTTTTTTCTGATTACCATTTGCCTGAAATATGGATGACCATCCTTTCACCCTGAGTCTGTATTTGTCTTTTAAGTTGAGATGTGACTCTTGTATGCAACAAATATCTGGCTTGAGTTTTTGTATCCAGTCAGCTAACCTATGCCTCTTTAGAGGACAGTTGAAGCCATTCACATTGATGGAGAGTATTGATAAGTCTGGTGGAATTTTGGGTATCGAGTTTTTCAAAGGTCCAGTGGACATTTTTAATCCTTTCGCCACTGTGGAAGTTGGAGTTTGATCCGAAGTTTCTGAGTGAGTTTACTTTTGTGGTATAGGATTGGGTTGGTCATTGTGGAGGATAGGTCTGAGAACATCCTGAAGAGCTGGTTTACTTATGGCAAATTTTTTCAACATATGAATGTCATTGAAGTATTTAATTTCTCCATCATAGATGAAACTCAGTTTAGCTGGATACAAGATCCTGGGTTGAAAGTTTTTTTGCTTTAGGAGATTAAAAGTTGATGACCAGCCTCTTCTTGCTTGAAAAGTTTCAGCAGAGAGATCTGCAGTTATTCTAATATTCTTACCTTTGTACGTTATAGTTTTCTTTCGCCGGGCTGCTTTGAGAATCTTCTCTTTCATGTTAACTTTAGTGAAGCTAATTATGATATGTCTGGGAGATGGCTTATTGGGGTTGAATCGTGCTGGGGTTCTGAAGCTGTCTGCTATCTGAATTTCACATTCTCTAGGCATGTCTGGAAAATTTTCTTTCATAATTTCATGTAGAAGGGCCTCTGTGCCCTTGGCAGCCACTTCATCATTCTCCGAAATTCCTATAACCCTTATGTTGTTTTTTTTTCGAATTATCTGCGAGTTCTCTGAGTGAGTGATCCGTTTTTGCTCTCCATTTCTCTTCCTCTTTGAGAGATTGGGAGCGTTCGAAGACTTTATCTTCAATGTCAGAAATCCTTTCTTCTGCTTGCTCCATTCTGTTACTGAGGGATTCTACTGTATTTTTCATATCTTTGAGGGCTGTAAGTTCTTGTTTCAGTGTGTCTGAGTCTTTGGTGGTTTTGTCTTTAAATTCGTTAAATTCTTGAGACAATTTTTGAATTTCTCCTCGAATTCCTAATTCCATTTTATTAATCTTGTCTGCAAACCAAATTCTGAATTCGACTTCTGACATCTCAGCCAGTTGTTTATGAATGGGATCTTCAATCACATCTGCCGTATCTTTTCTTGGGGGGGTTGATCTATTCTGGTTATTCATGTTACCAGAGTTTTTCCGCTGATTCCGCCCCATGTTTTACTCCCTTTGGTTTTTCCCCTGGGGTTTTATCGAGGGCCCGTACAGTGTTGTGGCCTGAGAAACTGGGGCCCTGTCTGATGTGGTGGAGCAAAGTGGTTCTGTCTTGTTTTCAGCTGGTTTCTGTTCGATCCTATTGCAACTTCTACTCTGGCTTGAAGTCTCAGCTGTGTGGAAAAATCAGCAATTAAGTCACCCCGCCTGCCCACCTCTGGCCCCAGTTGGAAAAGGAGAATCAAACCTTCCTACAATCGCACACCTAGGGCACCGCCTGAAAAGTCCTCAGTCTATTAGCCCAGTTCAAAAGGTCTGAATCAACTGTCTCAATCGGCACTTGTCTCGGGTGGAAGGGTTCAAGAGGTCTCTGGGAACTGGTGACTCCTCTGACACAGCTCACCCCAGTGCAGCGTGGAGTCAGGAGGAGCCACCCAGCAAACAGAGCAGTCTGGGAAGGTTGACGTCTCCTTCCCCACTTTGCCCCTCCGTCGGACCCAGTCACTGGTATCTCTGCAGATGGCTAACCCAGTTGCCTGCAGTGAACAGACACTCCAGGGGTTTGCACCTGCCTGAATAGCAAGGAAGTCTGCCAGGCCCCCGCAGACTGCCGCTATCTAGCAGGAGGAGATGGGGCCTGACATCTTTGAGTGTTCGATGCAGGTGATGGGAAGGAGGTGTTCACTCAGGCTTAGCCCCGTCCCTGATGGATGCTGCTAACAGAATAGAACAGAACAGACAACTTTGTGAGGTTCTGTCTCTGTTCCTGTCGTCGCCTACAGAAGAGGGGCTGTTTTGAGTTCAAACGTCTTTGCTGCTGGAGAATTGCGTCTGAGCACCTCTCTGGGTCGGCCCCGCCCTGGAAGCTTCCCGGGTTTGTGAGCCGTGTCACCGGTGGCCTCCTCTGGTTGCCCAGGGAGACAGGGGGTGTGGCCTCAGAATATCCAGAAGTGAGCGTTCTGCCGTTAAAGAAAAAACAGCTGTTGATCTACCTCCAGGGAACTGCTGCTCTGGTGTGGACACTCAGGAGACCCTTTTCTCCTCTGTCCCGCGCCCCAGAGTCAGCACTGAGCGGCCGCAGTTTGTGCTGGGTCCACACCCTTTAAGAGATCCCCCAAGAATCAGAACTCTCGGGGGATGGGCCCCCAGACCCCGATTGGGAGTGGGGGGGGAAGCTAGAGTTTCATTCAATTTTACACAATACTACGGTCCGGGGAGGGCTCCTGCACTGCACCGCAGGGAAGTGCCGCCAAGGCTTGATTTCCCCTCAGCAGAGTGCCCTCTCCTCGCTCACGTGTCCCAGAGTCGGCGCTGACCTGACGCAGCTCAGGCACTGTGCACTCCCCTCGAGAAATCACCCAAGGAGCCGAACTCCTGGGGGATAGGCCCTCAGACCCCGAGTGAGAGTAGGGGTTCTTAGCTCTCAGCGGGGAGGCCAGAGTCTTATTCAGTCTTGGGCCCCGTATGCCCGGGGAGGGTTGCTGCACTGCAGCGCAGGGAAGTGCCGCGAGGCGTGACTCTCCCTCAGCCCGGTGCCCTCTCCTCACTTGCGCGCCTCAGAGTCAATGCTGACCAGTCGCAACTCGGGGACTGTCCACTCCCCTTGAGAAATCACCCAAGGATCCAAAGTCCTGGGGGACAGGCCTCCAGACCTCAGTGGGCGGGAGGGGAGCGCCGGGGATTCAGGGTTGCTAGCAAAGGATTCCCAAAGTTTTATTCAGCCCTATCTCCGGCAGGAGAACGCCACGGCACCCCAGTAGGGGAGGTAGGTCCAGTTTTTAGAAGGTCTCTCCCGTGGAGTGTAGTGGAAGGGCCTTTAATTTCTGCCCGCTTGTTCAATTGTGGGGCTCTTGAGCCGGTCTCATGGGGGAGGGGGACTCCCGTCCGCTTGGTGGTGGATTTTGTACCTTTTGTTTGCGTCCTTGTGATCACAACTTGCCTCAGCGGTGTTGATGTGCGTTCTTCAGCCTTCTCTCTTGGTGAGGCTCAAGTCCACCAGGATACTTACTAAATTCCTGTCCCTTAACTCTCCTTCTGGACGGGAGCCTTTGTTGAAAGCTGGCTTCAGTCCGCCATCTTGTCTCCCCTCCTCCCATTACTGTATTTTCTGATGACTTCTAGGAGTCTTGTGGTTGAGTCTCTGGGGTTCTCTAAGTATAAGATCATGTCGTCAGCAAAGAGGGAGAGTTTGACCTCCTCTGCTCCCATTTGGATTCCCTTTATTTCCTTGTCTCGCCTAATTGTATTGGCTCGAACTTCCAGCACTACGTTGAATAGTAAAGGTGACAGAGGACCACCTTGTCTGGTTCCAGTTCTAAGAGGAAAAGCTTTCAGTTTTACTCCATTCAGTAAAATATTGGCTGTGGGTTTGTCATAGATAGCTTCAATCAGTTTTAGAAATATGCCACCTATGCCTATACTCTTCAGTGTTCTAATTAGAAAAGGATGCTGGATTTTATCAAATGCTTTTTCTGCATCTATTGAGAGGATCATGTGATCTTTATTTTTGCCTCTGTTAATATGGTGGATAACGTTTATAGACTTGCATATATTAAACCAGCCTTGCATCCCTGGGATGAAGCCAACTTGATCATGATGAATGACTTTTTCGATGATAAGCTGTAATCTATTGGCTAGGGTTTTGTTGAGAATTTTTGCATCTATATTCATGAGTGAGATTGGTCTGAAATTCTCCTTTTTGGTTGGGTCTTTTCCTGGTTTTGGTATCAGGGTGATGTTTGCTTCATAGAATGTGTTGGGGAAGATTCCTTCTTCCTCGATTTTTTGGAATAATTTCTGCAGTACAGGAATAAGCTCTTCCTTGAAGGTTTGATAGAATTCTGGAGTGAAGCCATCTGGACCAGGGCTTTTTTTGGTTGGAAAATTTTTTATTGTTTCTTTGATCTCAGTGCTTGAAATTGGTCTGTTCAGGAGCTCTATTTCTTCCTGGCTGAGTCTAGGGAGAGGGTGTGATTCCAAATATTGATCCATTTCCTTCACATTGTCAAATTTCTGGGCATAGAGTTTCTGGTAGTATTCAGAGATGATCTCTTTTATCTCTGTGGGATCAGTTGTTATTTCCCCTTTATCATTTCTGATTGAGGTTACTAGAGATTTTACTTTTCTATTCCTCGTTAGTCTGGCCAATGGTTTATCTATTTTATTTATTTTTTCAAAAAACCAACTCCTTGTTTCGTTAATTTTCTGAATGATTCTTTTCTTTTCAATTTCATTGATCTCTGATTTGATTTTGGATATTTCTTTTCTTCTACTGAGTTTAGGCTTAGATTGTTCTTCTTTTTCCAATTCCATAAGATCTCTTGTGAGATTGTTGATGTGCTCTCTTTCCATTTTTCGAATATAGGCATCTAAAGTGATGAATTTGCCTCTCAAAACTGCTTAAGTATCCCACAGGTTTCAGTAGCTTGTGTCTTCATTGTTGTTATGCTCAAGGAAGTTAATGATTTCCTGTTTTATTTCTTCCTGCACCCATCTGTTATTCAACAGAAGATTGTTTAATTTCCATGCCTTTGGGTGGGGTTGAGCATTTTTGTTAGAGTTGAGTTCCACCTTTAGTGCCTTGTGGTCTGAGAAGATACAAGGTAAATTTTCAATTCTTTTGATTCTGTTGATATTTGTTTTGTGTCCCAGGATATGATCAATTTTGGAGAATGTTCCATGGGGTGATGAGAAGAATGTATATTCTTTATCTTTGGGATGGAGTGTTCTATATGCGTCTATCAAGCACAATTGTTCTAGGGTCTCATTTAAATCTCTTATATCCTTGTTTAATTTCTGTTTAGAGGATCTGTCCAGCTCTGTCAGAGGAGTGTTAAAGTCCTCTGTTATTATGATATTATCAGATATCATATTGCTCAGACTGAGTGAGGTCTGTTTCAAGAATCTGGGAGCATTTAAATTGGGTGCATAAATATTTTGAATTGAAATGTCTTCTTGTTGTATTTTTCTTGACCAATATAAAGTGACCATCTTTGTCTTTTTTGACTTTAGTTGCTTTAAATCCACATGTATCTGAAAATAAGATTGCAACTCCTCTTTTCTTCTGAATTCCATTTGCCTGAAAAATTGTCTTCCAACTCTTGACTCGGAGCTTTAATTTGTCTTTTGAAGCCAGGTGTGTTTCTTGCAGACAGCAAATGGATGGCTTGTGTTTTTTAATGCAGTCAACCAATCTATGTCTCTTCAGTGGGGAATTCAAGCCATTAACATTTTTTGAGATAATTGATAAGTGTGGTAGTATTCTATTCATCTTATTTTGTGAGAGTCCATCGCTTAGTTTTATCTTTTGCATCAGTGTGGAGGTTAGGTTCTGTCCTTTAATTTCTGAGTTCTTACTTTTCTGCTGATCCATTGTGGTGGTCAGTGTGCAGAACAGGTTGAAGTATTTCCTGTAGAGCTGGTCTTGTTGTGGCAAATTTTCTCAATGTTTGTATATCCGTAAATGATTTGATTTCTCCATCAATTTTGAAGCTTAGCTTAGCAGGGTATAGAATTCTGGGCTGGAAATTGTTCTGTTGAAGTAGATTAAAGGTAGATGACCATTGTCTTCTTGCTTGGAAACTTTCATTAGAGAAGTCTGCGGTCACTCTGATGGATTTGCCCCTGTAGATCAACTGGTGCTTACTCCTGGCAGCTTGCAGAATCTTTTCTTTTGTCTTGATTTTGGACAGGCTCATCACAATGTGTCTTGGAGAAGCTTGGTTAGAGTTGAGGCGACCTGGGGTCCGATAGCCCTCTGAAAGCAGTGTGTCAGAATCTTTGGTGATATTTGGGAAATTTTCTTTTATAATATTTTCTAGTATGGCTTCCATTCCTCTGGGGCATTCTTCTTCCCCTTCAGGAATTCCTATAACTCGTATGTTGGAACGCTTCATAAAGTCCCATAATTTTGACATGAACGTTCTGCTTTCTCTCTCTTCTTTTCTGCTTCTTTTACTATCTGAGTTATCTCAAAAACTTTGTCTTCTACCTCTGAAATTCTTTTTTCTGCATGGTCTAACCTGTTGCTGATACTTTACATTGCATCTTTAAGTTCCCTAATTGACTGTTTCATTTCCTTCAGCTCTGTTATATCCTTTTTATATTCTTCATATCATTCATCACTTATTTGATTCTGTTTTTGGATTTCCTTTTGGTTATTTTCAACCTGAGTAGCAGTTTTCTTCATTGTTTCCATCATTTGTTTCATTGTTTTCAACATGTGTATTCTAAATTCCCTTTCTGTCATTCCTAACATTTCTTTATAGGTGGAATCCTCTGCAGTAGCTACCTCATAGTCCCTTGGCGGGGTTGTTCTGGACTGGTTCTTCATGTTGCCTAGAGTTTTCTGCTGATTCTTCCTCATGAGTGATTTCTTTTATCTGTTTTCTTACCCTAATTTTCCTTTCACTTCCTCTTGCTCTTTAAATTCTCATGCCTGTGGACTAAGGGTTACAGGACCAGAAGGGTGAGAAGGTTGAAGAGCAAAAAAGGGATGAAAGAAAGGAGGACCATGTGATAAGAAAAAAAAGAAAAATAGAGAAAGGAGAGGGGGTGGGTAAAAAGAATATTGACAAAAAGAAGAGAGGCACAGAAAGAGGGAGACGGAGCAATGTAGGTGTACAGTAGGGTACTTTGATACAACCTTAAAAAAAAAAAAACACCTTCTGAGGGTGCCCAGTTGGGTGGTTCCCTTGAGGTCAGCAGCTCTTTGCTAACCTGATCAGACACAGTACCCCACCTCCACCAAGTAGAGAGGAAAGACAAAACTGCTATTAAACAAACCAAAACAAGCAAACAGAAAACTTTTTGCTAAAAAACTTTTTGCTAAAACTTTGGGATAAAATTGGGTGGAAAACCAAATCATAGCGGTAGAAACACTAACAAAAATGAAGTTCTAATTATTGAAATAGGCAGCAATGGGAAATTATAATTAAACTAGAAAAATTGAGAAAGAAGAAGGATCTGTATGGAAAACTTAAGAAACAAAACAACAATCAACAACATCAAAATAAGCAAAAAAAACCAACCAAACCCCAAAAAAAAAAACACAAGCAAAAACAAAGCAGTATATATATGTTATTGACTATTGTCTGGGCAACACGTGGTCTTCTGGGGTATGAGATGTTAATCACAGTTCTGATATGACTGGAGGCTGCTAGTTTCTCAAACCGCAGCAGGTAGACACCCTAAATCTCTCTTCAGCCCACTTAAAAGGCACTTTGAACTTGTTCACTTGCTGAGCAGAAGCTTTCCCAGGGAAGTGCTTGTCGCTGGAATCACTGCTGAAGTGGCTATCCACATACCCAGTGTGCCAAAACTGGTCTCCCTCTGCCCCCGAGAGTTAGGGCTGCAAGGTGGCTCAGACCCCGCTCTTAGGCTACTTGGTCGCTGGGTTACCAGCTCCCACCCAATTCTAGCTCTGAGACCCTGAGGGCGGAGCTTGCCGGGGCAGATCGCTCACAATGGCTGCCTGTGACCCAGAGCCAAACACTATTAGCTCTGTCTGGCTCAGCGGCTCAGACTGGGGCCCTAGACAAAGGCCAAAGTTCTCCGCACTCCCGCTCAGGCTCTTCCCAAGGCAGTTCAGCTGAGTGCCAAGTCCAAAGACACCAAAACAGTTCACAGGTAAGGCTTTTCTGGTTTGTAGTCTCGCTGCTACTGAACTTACAGTTGCGGGCGGGTTTAGACGGATTGAACACACGCGACCACTTGCCGGTTTTCCACTGTTTTAGTCCTCCTCTTGGGGTCCAGAAGTCTCTCGCTGACTCCCTGTATCCTCTCAGGGGTGATGATAGGCATATCCCACCAGCCAGAGATGCCTGGAGTCCTATCTCCCCACACTCACGGTGCCCAGATGCAAGGAAGCTGTTACTCAGCTGCCATCTTGCTCCTAGATCGGATTTGTTATTTCTTTTTCTTTTTTCTTTTTTTTATTCAGCTTATACCAAGGGCTGAAAACCTCAATATATGTTCATGACAGTGGGAATTTTTTTTAATGTCTACATTCTTTCTAATAAACTGTTGGAAGACAAAAAAAAAAAAAAAAAAAAAGAATGAGTGTCAAGAATGACCCCTATGTCAGTAAAGACCCTTTAGATTCCCAGACTTTCCATAGGAGGTAGAACTACTTAGATGTACTTGGATGGGAAAAGAAGAGTCAAAATTACACGATTTGACAAGTAACAGGAATGTGGTTTCACAGGTGAAGGAAGATGTATTGATTCCAACTTCATTTCACAGCTATTAATTAACACAGTTTTTAATTTAACACAGATTAGACACAGAGACAAAATGCACGATGTGGCATACCCCTGACTTAACAGCTAGTCAAAAGGAAAACAGAGGGGTTGCAGAAAATCAAAGCTATCTATGTATAATGTTTTATAAAGCAGGGTGTAGGCGCAAAGCCCCATGTGCATTTATCTTCATGAATACATAAAGACATTTTTCTTCCCTGCTGAACTCGTCCCTAAAGGGGTATTGACTTTCCATTCCTATTAACAATTCTGCAGGTGTGTCCCTCTTCCTGGGGGAAGTTAGCCTCAGTCTGCTTTGTCATGCAGCAGCTGTGCAGGTCCCATGGTGCAATATCCTTACCTTCTCCTGGGGTCCAGTCCCAACATGTGGCCACTGATCCTGACCCTCCCAGGTCACGCCGAGTTTGCCCAGAACCACCAGTCCCCATTGCGTGTTGTTCCCCCAAAGTTAACCTTGACATTCCACAAATGCCGTCAGAGACTAGTTCTGAACACCATGCCAAAACAGCTAATCCAGAAGGAATATTTGGTCAATTTTTTGTTGGAAGGCCAGAAAATAAAACATTTGTTTGATCAAATTCCTGTAAAAGTTGGCCTGGTTAGCTCACGTATCTGGACACAATTCTCATCTTCTAGGGTTACGAGAGACCAGACACTACAACAGAAATGTGTCCACATTCCCCCCAAAACCTTCATCTTATCACCATAACTACCCCAGGAAGCACTGGAGGGCAAGAACTGTATCATCTTTTCCACTGCACAGAGCAGGTGTTAAATATTTGTGTCAAGGAGGGTCTTGCCAGGAAGGACATGGCCTACTCAAACTGGATAACTTGGGAGAGTTTAACAACCTCTAGGCCTGAAGCACATAAAGGTTCCCTAGTGGCTAAACTCACCTGGTAGCTGGAAGTCACAGAAGCCTGTTGACGTAGCCCATATATATCAGCCTCCTAAGGCACAGAAGAATCTAGAAGGGTGGAAAATATAGTGGGAAGGACAGACGAAAGATATCCCGCTCAATGCTGTTTTAACTAACTTCCCGAAAACATTGACTGCCCACCCTCTCTGGGCCAGCATCCGAGTTAAGAAGTCATGTGGAATTACAGATGCCCGAGCTTTGGGAAACTTTGAAAGCTCCAATGCCTCCGAGATGCAGAAAACTTCTCTCAAGTATCCTCAGCAAGTTGCCCTCCAGCCTCCTCTTGAATACCTCTGTTGATGGGGACGTCACTACATTTCAGGGCATTTGAGGGCACTTCTTGTTACAAGCCTGTGCAAATCAGCTCCCTTGAAGTTCCTAGTTTTGTTCCCAGAAGTCACCAGAACAAGTCTAAATCTTCAACTCCATTTCACAGGCATGCTTGAGCCTTGAAACTCTATTTCATGCCCGGATGATCACTTTCTTATAAGAGATGCTGCAAGGCAAATAAGAAGCAATTTCCCAAGCAGAGGTGGAAGAGATCGCAAGGTGTAGGGACAAGGAGGGAACCACTTTTCCCCTCCTAGCCCATCACAAAAGTGGCAAAACTCGGAGCATCCTAAAAATGCAAATGAAATCCCTGAGAACCAGAGCGGGGACCCTCCAGACAGACTTAATTGTGTTTCAAAGCCACATGTCTTGGATTCATGAGCCACCCCAGCTCCCCTCAGCAAGACAGAAGAAACCAAAAGCCACCGCCAACAGCAGCCAATGTAATTAATGCAAACCTAGCAGCTAAAAATACTCAGCCCACTCCGAGGACCACACCATCGCCAGTCAGTTACGCTTCGTCTTTTTAAAGTCCCAGCCTATAAAAAGCGCTTGGCATGGAAAGGGCCGAGTCGTTTGCATGCATCAGTGTAAAATTCAGACAGTAGTTTATTTGTTAGGCCAATAACACATGAGAAATGGAGGAGAGATTTGTTCTCTGTAGCAACCGGCAGATCAAGCCACCTGGCAGTGTGCCTGAAGCAAATAACCAAGAAACAACTAGATCTGTGTGAAACTTGGTGAGAAAGTTTAGAGTGGACAGGGCAAGGAAGGGATTGCAGGGGGTGAGGGGCTACTCTGGAAGATAAAATGCACCAGCAAAGAGAGGACGAAGAGAAGGCTCACGAGTCCTCTTATTGGCAAATTCCCAGGACAGAGGCACATGCAGATTTGTTCACAATTTCTACCTCCTGCCTGTTTTCAACTGTCGCCACATTACCATTCCACTTCAAGACCAATTATGTCCTATTTCCTTTTTACCACTTTTAAGAATTGAAATTAAATTTGCTTGGTTCCATTTTTTTATATTGCTCAGTAGCTGCAGAGCTAGAAATATCAGGCTAGGAATATAAAGAAGTACATTTCAGTTGCAATCAGCTGTTTAGTATATAAACCCAATGCCACAGCAACCCTTTGACTGGGCCTTTTTGTTTTAGCTTATTAGTTTTTTTTTTACCATATAAATATTTCTGAATTTACATTTCATAAAATTCACTTCTTTTTTGTTTCTTTTCTTTTTTTTCTGTACAGTTTGGGGGTTTTATAACCACAACGGTGAAGATATAAAACAGTTCCACTACCCCAAAACTGCTTTGTGCTACCTCTTTTTTTGAGAACCTTCCCCAAGCACTAATGGAGTTTTTCTTCCTCTAAAATGTTGTGTAAATGAAATCGCACAGCACACAACCTTCTGACTCTTTATTAGACACATTTTAGGAACAAGTCAAAGCAAGCTCAGAGAAGTTTGGGTAACTTGCCCAAGGTCACACAGCTGGAAAAGTGGAGCAAACATTTAAGTAGAAGCCTATTGATTCCAAATCTTATCCTTACTCCTCAGTGCTGAGCCGAAACCATACTTGGAAACCTCAGTTTCCTCATCTCCCTCATTGAGATGTGAGAGAAAGGACATTAAAATCATGGATGCAGGACTTTAGAAAGTGTAAAGCCCTTTGTGTGAGGCCCATGTGGCTTATTGTTTCTACCAGTCTTTGTCCTCTGCCAAGCATTTTGCAAGAGGACATTGAGCTCTCCAAATCCCTACCCTGCTGGACTTGGTAGTACATCTTTGAACCTGGCCATAATCAAGACACACACCCCTCTCTGCTGATGTAAGAAACCTGGGGAGCCTAAAGGACCCTTCCTGACTGGAAACACAAAGCCCTATTTTCTACAAAAGAGGCAAAGCCACAAATTTATTTAATGGGATTTGGGATTGTGCAGGGGTGTTTTGGTGATCTGAAGGGCTTTTTCTATTCTCAGAACACGAAAGTAACCACTATGAAATAAAACTTTGACTTGACTGTTTTGTCACAAGAAGTAAACATCATCTGCTGGCCTGATGGCTTGGAAGACTCTCTCCAAACTGCTCTGCCAAAGCCTTTGAAAAGTTTGCTTTCAAGCTGGATTCAACTCCCAGGATATTTAGAGAAGCACATGCTGCGGCCCCACGAAGCAGATCCCTCTCTTAGTGAAGATAAACCTGCAAAGCTGTGGCTTTCTGGAAGCCACACGAATACGGATTTGGTCCTTTCCTCAACCCCACTCCCCATAAATGTTATCAAAAGCAAATGCTTTTCTTTGTTACTGGAGTATGTGGGGCTCATGTGTGGCGCCTGAGCATTCTTATCCTACTCCAGAGCTAAGTATGTAAGTTTAAATTTTTTAGTAGCCATATTTTAAAAAGTAAAAGGAAACAATTGAAGCTCATTTAAAGAATATATTTTACTGAAACCAACATCCAAAATATGCCATCAGTATGCAATTATTAATGAAACATTTTCATCCTTTTTTTAAGTTAAGTCTTCAAAATGCAGCACATCTCAGCTTGGTCCAGCCACGTTTCAGGTGCTATGTGACACGTGACTGGTAACTACTGTAGTCCACAGTGCAACTCCAAGGGTAGAGGTACATTCACATCCCAATGGGGCTTCAGTGTGGCCTGGGACAAGTTAAGTTCTCTCAACTTTGGTTTTTTCACCCTCTCCCCCAAAATGATAATGTCTACTCACAGAGAGGGTGTGAGGATTAAATGAGATAATTCAAGTAAAGTGCCTGGCATGTGGTAAGTGGTCACTGTTATTAGTAGAAGTATAGCTATTATTATTTTCAATAGTATCATTATTCCATTATCATTGCTACTGAGAAAATCAAACTTCACTGAGTCTATTCTTGGATTTCTCATGGAAATGGAACCTGGAATCCGATCTGCTACCTCCAGGCACAGGGGAATTAGGACAAATACAATCAAAAGAATAAATTATATTTTTATAGCCTTTAAGAATTTAAAAAATTCTTCCCTCCATGTTATGTCTTTAATAGTTGCAATTAATTTGGAATGTAGATACAGTTTCATCTTCTTTATAGATAAGAAAAGTAAGGTTTAGAAAAGTTAGGTAAGGTGTTCAGTCATTCAACCAGAGCTGGTGAGCCTGGATTTAAATGCAGGGCTTTCACCCCCAAAGTTATTTCTCTAACCACATTCTCTAAGCCTTCAGAGCCTCAGGCTTGGATGGAGTCCCACAGGCTGGTGTCGGGTGCCGATTCTTGTGTCATGGCATATCCTGGGCAAGTGGCATGGCCTTTCTGGGCCTTGCTTTCCTCATCTGTAAAATGCATAGGGAGCTGGAAAGGTTGAATGAGCAGGTTTGTACGGTGGCAAGCAGGGGCTCCACGTACAGGAAGTACACACTATATATTGATTCCTAAACTGAAACTCCTTAAAGTACCCTCAAGGTGGATGCTGAGTTGACTGGACTGCGGTGTGAGCTGTAAGAGCAGCTATGGATAGTTAGCTGTGTGAAAGCTGCACTTACTCCCATCAGAGCACCACTGAAGGCCAAAGGTGAGCACCATGTCGTGCCTTTGATGCCTGCTGACTGACTTCAGTGCGCACATCTGGCTTCTACTGTGAAGCCTTCCTCATCCCACAAGATCACGTAAAGAGGGCTCATCTTGAAGCCATACATGCCTTGCAGCTAGCAGATGTTATACTTAGCTCTTCAACGAAAGCATAATGGGAAAAAATTACTGAACATCAAGAGAAGTGTGGCTCAGAGTCTTGGTGGGACACACATGACTCCCTCCCGTGGGACAATTGAGAAGAATGTAATGAAAGCATAGAGTTGTTTATAAAAGCGTGGGTAGGGTTAAGGGAAACCAGCAATTGGTGAGTCAGAACCTTGTGCTTGGCTACAGAAGAACTGTGTCACCCCAACCTTGAAGTGATAACGGGACAGAACCAGGATGTTACTAGAACAGGAGAGGGTAGTTCTAGTTGCCCTTAAGGGCTGCCTAACAGAGGTGGCCTTCAGTAGAAAGATACCACCAGACTGCAAAGAAGGGAACAAGGGAACTAGGCACCATGACCTCAATCGTGGATCTGGGACAGTGCCCCTGATTGGCTGCAGTCTCCAGAAAGTCAGAGGGCAAGGACCCGGGGTGGAGCCCATAAGGATCAGCACAGAGCTTGGTAAAGGAGTATGGAGAGGGAGCCTGGAGGCGCAAATGGAAAATATCCAGCACAAAAATACCATCCGGTTTGGATCCCAGAACCTTTCCTAGATGACTGTTTGGTTCCTAAGTCCTGGGTGGTGTTTTGAAAGAGAGCATGACTGCTTCTTTGCCCTTCAAGTTCTACCCTCCTAAACTCTAATGTACTCTCTAACTTCCGAAGTCTTCCTTTCCAAAATCTGATAGAGGTGGGCGGGTATTCTATGGTAAGCAAAACTGAAGCATTGGCCACATTGTCTTACTGCCAGAGCTGGGTTTTTTTTTTTTTTGTTTTGTTTTTTTTTAGGTTCTGCCTGATTTACTTCAAGTTCTTAAAGTAAAGATGCGGTTAAATCACAGAAGCAGCCCTAAGGCCCTACTAGCTGCATCCTTGTTCCTAATCTTTGTAAGTCTTTGAAACCAAAACAGCCAAAGAGTCAGGGGTTTTAGTGGGCAAGATTAGAAAATGGAAAAGAAATACAATTATAAGAGGGACTTTACCTAACAAATGCAATCAGTCTAACCTAATTCTTTGTACCCTCAATGAATCCCAAGCAATAATAAAAAAGAAGGAAGGAAGGAAAAGTAGGTTCTGTTTTTTACTTTTTCAGTTGTCTCTTGTTGCAGAGCTCACTTGGCTATAATGTCAAAGAGAGAATGCTCAGTGTAGTAGAAGTTGGAATTTTTGGTAATCTCCAATTTTAAAATGGTAAACTTGTTCTTTGAAAGGAATTTGTGCACTGATTTGCTCACTACTTTCTATAAAAATTTTTGTTAAGCATATGTCTAATATACTCTTAGTGGAAAATTGGAAATAGCACATACACACAATAAATAATGACATATAAGTTATCTTTTATCCATCAGATGGACAATTTTGGGTATATCTCTGTGTCTGCTTGGTTTGTGTGCCTATTTTCCTTTTTCTTTGACACATTTGGGGTTATATTATAGTTGTTCTGTTTCCTCTCAGTCCCTGGTCTTTAAGATTACACAAAATCTAAAAGAATAGTTCCTAATCAAGGGCATGATTAAAATAAATTATATATCCTATTTTTAAAATGTAATTTAAAAGTAAAATAAAACAAGCCTTCTCTGCTAATGATGGTTCAGTAAATATGAGGTGGATTTGGGACATTTTTAGATTGTTCTAAAGTTCTTCTTATGATGTGATACATATCATCAGTTATGGAATCAGTATTCTAATGGAAATAAAAAAAATAGCAATGGATTCCCTATAATATTATAAAAACATTCTCATTTTTTAACATTGCATCTTTTTTACCGTAAGAATTTTCCTGCATCGGGAGGAGAGCAAGATGGCGGCCGAGTAACAGCTTCCTTGCATCTGGGCACCGTGAGTGTGGGGAGATAGGACTCCAGGCATCTCTGGCTGGAGGGATCTGTCTATCATCACCCCTGAGAGGATACAGGGAGTCAGCGAGAGACTTCTGGACCCCAAGAGGAGGACTAAAACAATGGAAAACCGGCAAGTGGTTGCGTGTGTTCAATCGGTCTAAACCCGCCCGCAACTGTAAGTTCAGTAGCAGCGAGACTGCAAACCAGAAAGGCCTTACCTGTGAACTGTTTCGGTGTCTGTGGACTTGGCACTCAGTTGAACTGCCTTGGGGAGAGTCTGAGTGGGAGTGCAGAGAACTTTGGCCATTGTCTAGGGCCCCAGTCTAAGCCGCTGAGCCAGACGGAGCTAATAATATTGGGCTGTGGGCCACAGGGAGCCATTGTGAGTAATCTGCCCCGGCAAGCTCCGCCCTCAGGGTCGCAGAGCTAGAATCGGGTGGGAGCTGGTAACCTAGCGACTGAGTAACCTAAAGGTGGGGTCTGAGCCGCCTTGCAGGCCTAACCCTCACGGGCAGAATGAGACCGGTTTTGGGTAAGTGGATAGCCACTTCAGCAGTGATTCCAGAGACAAGCACTTTTCTGGGAAAGCTTCTGCTCAGCTAGTTTACAAGTTCAAAGTGCCTTTTAAGCGGGCTGAAGAGAGATTTACGGTGTCTACCTGCTGGGGTTTGAGAAATCAGCAGCCTCCAGTTGTATCAGCACTGTGATTAACATCTCATACCCCAGAAGAACACGTGTTGCCCAGACAATATTCAACAACATACACATACCGCTTTGTTTTTGGTTGTGTTTTTGTTTTGTTTGGTTTGGTTTGGTTTGGTTGTTTTTTTATTTATTTTGATGTTGTTGATTTTTTTTTGTTTTTTAATTTCAACCTTTTCTGTACTGATTTTTTTCTTTCTCAATTTTTCTAGTTTAATTATAATTTCCCATTACTGCCTTTTTCAATAACTAGAACTTCATTTTACTAGTGTTTCTACTGCTATTATTTGGTTTTTCACCTAATTTTATCCTGTAAAATCTTCTGTTTGCTTGTTTTGGTTTGATTTATAGCATTTTTGTCTTTCCTCTTCACTTGCTGGAGGTGGGGTAAAGTGTCTGATCAGGTTAGAAAAGAGCTGCTGAAAAAACCCAGAAGGTGGTTTTTTTTCAAGGTTGTGTCAAAGTACTGTAATGTACACCTATATTGCTCTGTCTCCCTCTTTCTGTGACTCTCTTCTTTTGTCAATATTCCTTTTACCCACCCCCTCTACTTTCTCTATTTTTCTTTTCTTTTCTTTTCACTTGGTCCTCCTTTCTTTCATCCCTTTCTTTCTATTCAACCTTCTCACCCTTCTGGTCCTGTACCAAAAGGAATCATCAAACCCTTAGTCCACAGGCACGAGAACTTAAAGAGCAAGAGGAAGTGAAAGGAAAATTAGGGCAAGGAAACAGATAAAAGAAATCACCCATGAGGAAGAATCAGCAGAAAACTCCAGGCAACATGAAGAACCAGCCAAGAACAACCCCACCAAAGGACCATGAGGTAGCTACTGCAGAGGATTTCACCTATACAGAAATGTTAGGAATGACAGAAAGGGAATTTAGAATACACATGTTGAAAACAATGAAAGAAATGATGGAAACAATGAAGGAAACTGCTAATAAAGTGGAAAATAACCAAAAGGAAATCCAAAAACAGAATCAAATAAGAGATGAAAGATATGAAGAATACTAAAAGGATATAGCAGAGCTGAAGGAACTGAAACAGTCAATTAGGGAACTTAAAGATGCAATGGAAAGTATCAGCAACAGGTTAGACCATGCAGAAGAAAGAATTTCAGAGGTAGAAGACAAAGTTCTTGAGATAACTCAGATAGTAAAAGAAGCAGAAAAGAAGAGAGAGAAAGCAGAACGTTCACTGTCAGAATTATGGGACTTTATGAAGCGCTCCAACATTCGAGTTATAGGAATTCCAGAAGGGGAAGAAGAATGCCCCAGAGGAATAGAAGCCATACTAGAGAATATTATAAAAGAAAATTTCCCAAATATCACCAAAGATTCTGACACACTGCTTTCAGAGGGCTATCGGACCCCAGGTCGCCTCAACTCTAACCGACCTTCTCCAAGAAATATTGTGATGAACCTGTCCAAAGTCAAGACAAAAGAAAAGATTCTGCAAGCTGCCAGGAGTAAGCACCACTTGACCTACGGGGACAAATCCATCAGAGTGACCACAGACTTTTCTAATGAAACTTTCCCAGCAAGAAAACAATGGTCATCTACCTTTAATCTACTTAAATAGAAAAATTGCCAGCCCAGAATTCTATACCCTGCTAAGCTAAGCTTGAAAATTGACAGAGAAATCAAATCATTTACGGATATACAAACATTGAGGAAACTCGCCACAACAAGACCAGCTCTACAGGAAATACTTCAACCTGTTCTGCACACTTACCACCACAATGGATCAGCAGCAAAGTAAGAACTCAGAAATCAAAGGACAGAACCTAACCTCCACATTGATGCAAAAGATAAAACTAAGCAATGGACTCTCACCAAATAAGACGAATAGAATACTACCACACTTATTAATTATCTCAATAAATGTTAATGGCTTGAATTCCCCAATGAAGAGACATAGATTGGCTGACTGGATTAAAAAACACAAGCCATCCATTTGCTGTCTACAAGAAACACACCTGGCTTCAAAAGACAAATTAAAGCTCTGAGTCAAGGGTTGGAAGACAATTTTTCAGGCAAATGGCATTCAGAAGAAAAGAGGAGTTGCAATCTTATTTTCAGATTCATGTGGATTTAAAGCAACTAAAGTCAAAAAAGAAAAAGATGGTCACTTTATATTGGTCAAGGGAAAAATACAACAAGAAGACATTTCAATTCTAAATATTTATGCACCCAATTTAAATGCTCCCAGATTCTTGAAACAGACCTTACTCAGTCTGAGCAACATGATATCTGATAATACCATAATAACAGAGGACGTTAACACTCCTCTGACAGAGCTGGACAGAACCTCGAAACAGAAATTAAACAAAGATATAAGAGATTTAAATGAGCCCCTAGAACAACTGTGCTTGATAGACGCATATAGAACACTCCATCCCAAAGGTAAAGAATATTCATTCCTCTCATTCACTCCATGGAACATTCTCCAAAATTGATCATATCCTGGGAAACAAAACAAATATCAACAAAATCAAAAGAATTGAAAATTTACCTTGTATCTTTTCAGACCACAAGGCACTAAAGGTGGAACTCAACTCTAACAAAAACACTCAACCCCACACAAAGGCATGAAAATTAAACAATCTACTGCTGAATAACAGATGGGTGCAGGAAGAAATAAAACAGGAAATCATTAACTTCCTTGAGCATAACAACAATGAAGACACAAGCTACCAAAACCTGTGGGATACTGCAAAAGCAGTTTTGAGAGGAAAATTCATCACTTTCATTGCCTACATTCGAAAAGCAGAAAGAGAGCGCATCAACAATCTCACAAGAGATCTTATGGTATTGGAAAAAGAAGAACAATCTAGCCTAAACTCAGTAGAAGAAAAGAAATATCCAAAATCAAATCAGAGATCAATGAAATTGAAAACAAAAGAATCATTCAGAAAATTAATGAAACAAGGAGTTGGTTTTTTGAAAAAATTAATAAAGTAGATAAACCATTGGCCAGACTAACGAGGAATAGAAAAGTAAAATTTCTAGTAACCTCAATCAGAAATGATAAAGGGGAAATAACAACTGATCCCACAGAGATACAAGAGATCATCTCTGAATACTACCAGAAACTCTATGCCCAGAAATTTGACAATGTGAAGGAAATGGATCAATATTTGGAATCACACCCTCTCCCTAGACTCAGCCAGGAAGAAATAGAGCTCCTGAACAGACCAATGTCAAGCACTGAGATCAAAGGAACAATAAAAAATCTTCCAACCAAAAAATGCCCTGTTCCAGACGGCTTCACACCAGAATTCTATCAAACCTTCAAGGAAGAGCTTATTCCTGTACTGCAGAAATTATTCCAAAAAATTGAGGAAGAAGGAATCTTCCCCAACACATTCTATGAAGCAAACATCACCCTGATACCAAAACCAGGAAAAGACCCAAACAAAAAGGAGAATTTCAGACCAATCTCACTCATGAACATAGACGCAAAAATTCTCAACAAAATCCGAGCCAATAGATTACAGCTTATCATCAAAAAAGTCATTCATCATGATCAAGTAGGCTTCATCCCAGGGGTGCAAGGCTGGTTTAACATACGCAAGCCCATAAATGTTATCCACCATATTAACAGAGGCAAAAATAAAGATCGCATGATGCTCTCAATAGATGCAGAAAAAGCATTTGATAAAATCCAGCATCCTTTTCTAATTAGAACACTGAAGAGTATAGGCATAGGTGGCACATTTCTAAAACTGATTGAAGCTATCTATGACAAACCCACAGCCAATATTTTACTGAATGGAGTAAAACTGAAAGCTTTTCCTCTTAGAACTGGAACCAGACAAGGTTGTCCTCTGTCACCTTTACTATTCAACGTAGTGCTGGAAGTTCGAGCCAATACAATTAGGCAAGACAAGGAAATAAAGGGAATCCAAATGGGAGCAGAGGAGGTCAAACTCTCCCTCTTTGCTGACGACATGATCTTATACTTAGAGAACCCCAGAGACTCAACCACAAGACTCCTAGAAGTCATCAAAAAATACAGTAATGTTTCAGGATATAAAATCAATGTCCACAAGTCAGTAGCCTTTCTATATACCAATAACAGTCAAGATGAGAAGCTAATTAAGGACACAACTCCCTTCACCATAGTTTCAAAGAAAATGAAATACCTAGGAATATACCTAACGAAGGAGGTGAAGGACCTCTATAAAGAAAACTATGAAATCCTCAGAAAGGAAGTAGCAGAGGATATTAACAAATGGAAGAACATACCATGCTCATGGATGGGAAGAATCAACATTGTTAAAATGTCTATACTTCCCAAAGCAATCTACCTATTCAATGCCATCCCTATCAAAATACCAACATCGTACTTTCAAGATTTGGAAAAAATGATTCTGCGTTTTGTAAGGAACCGGAAAAAAACCCGTATAGCTAAGGCTGTTCTTAGTAACAAAAATAATGCTGGGGGCATCAGCATACCAGATTTTAGTCTGTACTACAAAGCCATAGTGCTCAAGACAGCATGGTACTGGCACAAAAACAGAGACATAGACACTTGGAATCGAATTGAAAACCAAGAAATGAAACTAACATCTTACAACCACCTAATCTTTGATAAACCAAACAAGAACATACCTTGGGGGAAAGACTCCCTATTCAATAAATGGTGTTGGGAGAACTGGATGTCTACATGTAAAAGACTGAAACTGGACCCACACCTTTCCCCACTCACAAAAATTGATTCAAGATGGATAAAGGACTTAAATTTAAGGCATGAAACAATAAAAATCCTCAAAGAAAGCATAGGAAACACACTGGAAGATATTGGCCTGGGGAAAGACTTCATGAAGAAGACTGCCATGGCAATTGCAACAACAACAAAAATAAACAAATGGGACTTCATTAAACTGAAAAGCTTCTGTATAGCTAAGGAGACAATAACTAAAGCAAAGAGACAACCTACACAATGGGAAAGGATATTTGCATATTTTCAATCAGACAAAAGCTTGATAACTAGGATCTATAGAGAACTCAAATTAATCCACATGAAAAAAGACAACAATCCCTTATATCAATGGGCAAGAGACATGAATAGAACTTTCTCTAAAGACGACAGACGAATGGCTAACAAACACATGAAAAAATGTTCATCATCTCTATATATTAGAGAAATGCAAATCAAAACATCCCTGAGATATCATCTAACCCCAGTGAGAATGGCCCACATCACAAAATCTCAAAACTGCAGATGCTGGCGTGGATGTGGAGAGAAGGGAACACTTTTACACTGCCGGTGGGACTGCAAACTAGTACAACCTTTCTGGAAGGAAGTATGGAGAAACCTCAAAGCACTCAAGCTAGACCTCCCATTTGATCCTGCTATCCCATTTCTGGGCATCTACCCAGAAGGAAAGAAATCCTTTTATCATAAGGACACTTGTACTAGACTGTGTATTGCAGTTCAATTTACAATTGCCAAAATGTGGAAACAGCCTAAATGCCCACCAACCCAGGAATGGATTAACAAGCTGTGGTATAGGTATACCATGGAATACTATTCAGCCATTAAAAAAATGGAGACTTTACATCCTTCGTATTAACCTGGATGGACGTGGAAGACATTATTCTTAGTAAAGCATCACAAGAATGGAGAAGGATGAATCCTATGTACTCAATTTTGATATGAGGACAATTAATGACAATTATGGTTATGGGGGGAAGCAGAAAGAGGGACAGAGGGAGGGGGGTGGGGCCTTGGTGTGTGTCACACTTTATGGGGGCAAGACATGATTGCAAGAGGGACTTTACCTAACAATTGCAATCAGTGTAACCTGGCTTATTGTACCCTCAATGAATCCCCAACATTAAAAAAAAAAAAAAGTTTGAGGAAAAAAATATATATATAAGCAACAGCCCAAGAGGAAAGATTTACAAAGCATATACCTAACAAAGGACTTGTATTTAGACTATAAAACAATTCTCAAAACTCAACAGTAAGAAAACAAAAAAAAGAAAAAGAAGCCGATTAGGAAATGCAAAAGCTATTTCCCTGATGGCAAGTAAACATGAAAAGATGTTCAACACCATCAGACATTAGGGAAATGCAAATTAAAACTGCAATAAGGTATCACTATACATCTATCAGAATGGCAAAAATAAAAGACCATGACAACACTAAATGCTGGAGAGAATGGAGAGAAACTGGGTCATTCACCCATTGCTGGTAGGAATCTCAAATGGTAGTCACTCTGCAAAACAATCTGGCACTTTCCCAAGAAGTTACATACTGTTATAATTCCATTTACTTAACATTCTTGGGATGAGAATTGTTACAGAAATGAAGACCACATTACTGGTTGTCCAGGATTAAAGAGAGGGCAGGGGCAGGAGAAAAGTGGATATGGCTACAAAAAGACAACAGGAGTGATTCTTGTGTTGATCATATCAACTCAACACTGCAGTTGTGATTACTGTAGTAAAATTTTTCAGGATAGTACCAATGAAGGAAATTGGGTAAAGGTTACACTGAACCTCTCTACTGTTTCTTACAATTGCATGTGAATAAAAAAAAAATTGCATGTGAATCTATGATTATCTCAAAATAAAAAGTTACGTTTCTTAAAATGCATGTTTTTCCTTTCAGTTCTTATGCATGAATGACTTGTAATTCCATGAACTTTTATGTATGATTAAGGGCTGGCTACTTAACAGTAACCTATTAAATGAGTTACTCGGAGTTCCTAAAACCTGATATCCATTAATAGAAACTAAAAGGCTAGTTTAGCTTTTAATTCTGAATTCTACTAAGGAAGCTGTCTGCCAGGCAACATTTCACAGAGCTCTGAAGCTCTTACTGTGAGCATTAAGGACCATCCCATCACTGGAATCGCTGAGCTTGAAGGGTAGAATATACTGGACTATGCTACCTTGCTTGACTGCAGTTTCCAATGTCTACTATTGGTGGTTTGTTTCACTTTGTTTTTATCTTAAATTACTTTTAATTTAGGCTTACAATTGTTAGCTGAGTTTGCTTCACTTTACTTCTAACCTATACCTTCCAATAACTAGACTTGCACATATCTTATGCATTGTCATTCAAAATGAGTCATCCTTCCCAGTAGTGCTAAAACAGATACATATATAATCCCAAAAGAATTTGCTTGGACATTGACTCTTTATTATCATCAATGAATTATTCTTCCATTGGAAAGTGGAGAGGACTTGGATGGAGTGCCTGGGAGGTCTTTTTCCTACTAACTGCTGATGGCAAAAGAAGTATGAAGGCCTTGACCTGAGATTCTCTAGTTTGAATACTAATTTTTCCTAGCTTAGAATAATAGCAAAAAGTCCTGATTTGGGTTGCTAGTAAGTGCAAGTATTGTGTTATTGAATAGATAACACCCAGATACACTGAACACCAACTGCATAAACAGCAATGTTGACTGTTAAAAACGTTAATGATTGTGACTTGCATTAACGTCCAGGTGGAGGATCTCCCTATTTCAACCCAAGGATGCACTGTTAAAAATACATTTTCATTTTCCACAGAACAAAGTGGGCTTTGTACACTTGCCAGTGCCATTCGTGGCAGAGAGGACTTTCTCAGATTGCTTTGGAATGATGAAGAGTGTGTCTCTCATCCAAGAACTGAAATGATACCTTCAGGTGAGTCCAGAGTCCAAATTCTCAAAGGAGGGATTTAGGAAAGCATTTGAGGGGATCAGGTTTAAACCAAACAATCCCTTAAGAAGAAATTCCATTCAAGTTCTTTCTTTAAAACAGGAAATTAAACAGAGTCATTATAAGGCAAACTCAAGAGAGTGGTAGCACCATCCCTCCCAACTGTTAGTTGCATGAATTTCATTTTGGGTCATCTGTGAGTTGAAAACTATTTAAATTTTATCCCAGTGACCACAGTTCTTTTAAAGTGAAAAAATTGGAATTCTAGGTAACAGGCGTCATTTTAGAAACATAGAATATACCTGAAAGACAACTCTTTGCATAATGATCCAGATTTAAATCTCCCATAGTATTATTTTAAGTATTTTATTAAATTTATGGGCCTATTCCAAAATCTCCCATAGCAGTGGACAGGGCCAGATTATAGAACATGAATTCTTTCAAGACTCTGGTTGAGTTAGCATACTTTATTAAAATTACTTGAGGTAAGCCAGAAAGCTGAATGATGAAGCAGGCATCAGTTGGCATACTTTCCAAATGTTTTTGTTTTTAAGATTTCATTAAGTGAACATCAGCAGAATCACCAATGCTATGTAAATGCAACAAGACTGAAACCCCACACAGTAAAAAACTCTTCTCAATTGCTTTCAACAACGCCTTCTCTCTGCCACTGAATCGCGTATTGTTCTTTATGAACCCAAGAAGAAAGACTTCATACACAAACTCTAAAATTCTAGCCAGGGTGAAGTATGTCAGTCCATCTCCTCTTGAAGGATTTAATGGTGAATGCTTAACATTAATCTGATTTTATTGGAATGTTTTTTTCTAAGTAGAAAAATGAGAGATCTGAATAAAACTGTTCAATTCAGTCAAGGTCTTCACCTATTTTATCAGTGAGATGAGGGGGTTAGAGAAGGCGAGAGGTAGGAGCCTGGCAGGCTTATCTGAGAAGCAGCAAGGGAGATGGGGTAAAGAGTAGAGTACAGTTTGGGGGGAGCTGCAGGAGATGAGACTGGGGCAACACAGGACCAGACGGTGTTGGGCCTTGCAGCCCGATGGAAACTTTGCCTTTTACTCTGAATAGGAAGTGAGCAATAGGAAGCTTTCTAGCAGAGAAGTGACAAGATATGGATCTGGGTGTGGAGTCAGCCTCCCTGGAACCACAGAGCCCCAAATGGAAATCAGAGGGGAAGGGAACAGATGCTGGGGAAACAGCCAACAATGTGCACAACACACTCTGTTTTCCCACAGTGAATGATAGAAAGAAAATAAAACAAAGTATGTTTTTGAAACCAGGAATACGCACACATATGTAAGGCGGGGGAGAGAGAAAGAGAGAGGAAGGAAGGGAGGGAGACAGAGAGATTTTACTTTCCAAATACCACTGTAGCCATGACAAAGTGAACAAAGTATAGAGACAAAAGAATTGAAAATCACCAAAAGCTTTGATCAAGACAAATTACTTTTTTCATTAATTAGGGTCACTCGGAGGAGTTCATGCTCCTGAGGAGTGTATCTTCTTGGTTCCATCTGTCCAGGGTTTTAAGAAACTGACAAAAAGTCTGTTTTGGCAGTTAACTGTGTCTACAATCCTTACATAAAATATGTAAACATCTGTCCCTGATCAACTTGAATATCACTGCCTTTATTGTATCAAATGCTGGCCCATCAAAACATGACTTACAAGAGAGGGGTTTTTATTTTCTCCCCATCCAGTCTTAAGAACTGTGTCTTTGCAGCGTAATCATTCTCTTAGGACTAAAAGGGAAAATTTTTAAGTATGACAATTGTTCAGTTTCCTCATAGATATTATTAGTTTGAGGACCACATGGAATGAATTTGATGCAACTCCTGTTTAAAGATATGTCTACCTTTGTTTGCAGCTGATAGTTCAGAAGTATCTCTTTTTGTCACCTGATGCATCACTAAACCCATTTTCCTTGAAAGAATTAACTTCCATCAGCACTAATAAGCCAACCAACGTGTGACTTCCACCCAGATATCATGAATGCTCTCAAGGCAGACTCTTAGGGAAGCTTCCCTCTACACACAACACCATAAACACTGCCTATTATCAAGATTCTACTGTGTTCCAGGTACTGGAATGAGCTCTTCACATATAATAGTCCAGCTTCACCCCTCATACCTGTGTGTCCCTCAGAGTGCTTCACATCTCTGAGCCCCAGTTTCCTCATCTGTAAACTATGGAGAACCTCAGCGGGTTGTAGTGCAGATTAAATAATAATACTTAGAACCACACCTCCCACATCATAAGCACTAAATGTGTAGGCTTTTACTCACCTAATTTAATAATCCTCACAACAAAGTTAGAGGATAATACCATCATGTCCTCCATCTTATCAATTAAGAGCAAGAGAAGATTAATGACAATAGTAATAATGATTATACATTATACTGATAACTGAGTGAAGCAAATTATATACATTATCACTGGTGTTAGCCACTATTCCCACTGGGAAACCAAGCCTCTAAGAGGATAATGTCCCCATGGTTGGATTGATGGAACCAAGATTCAAACCCAGGTCTTCTGCTGGAAATATCTGTGTTCTCCATGATACCCCAGGCTGCCTCCATCCTTCAGGAGTTTTGTCTACATAATATAGATCAACTCTAAATAACCACTAAATTGGCCACTGGGCTTTGAATACCCTTGTTTTCTTCAGTTGAAAACATCAATGCATTTACCATTTTAAGATCATGATTGTGTTTAATGTTTCACTGAAACCACATTTTTTCCTCCAAGGCTATGCTTTTAGTTTATTCCTTCTATTGGTTAAAAAGTTAAAGTTATCAAACAATGGGCTTTAAAAGTGTTTCTTGATATTAAAGCCTATCTGAGGAAATGACTTGGCTGTGGAAGGATGGGTGTTGCCCTAGTACGGATTAAACACAGGCAGTCACTGCACACCTGCGCCAATATTTTCATACTTAAGCAATAAGGTTCAAAGCAACAGAATACTGGTGCAAGCATGGGCTAGAACCATGTCTCTTACAATGAGGTTGAAGATGATTCTGTACCAGATAACCTGGGTTGGTGCTTAGAAAATGTGTGAATTTCTGGGCCAGAATGACTGAAGCCAGAGGTTTGGGAGTGGAAGCCAGTTGTCTGCATTTTTACAAGTTCACCTTATGATCCATATACGTACTATGGGTTGAAACTATTGCTTCCCATTATTTTCATCATCTGTAGGCCTGCATGCAGCTATTTTATTTTGTTTCACTCTTAATCCTATTGCATTGCCCATAAAGTAGACTCCTGAGTATAGAAATAACCCTCATCAAGGCAGAATTTGCAAATGAGCAATACATTTATTTTACCATTTGAGTAGCAGTGTCCTGTTTCAATCATAAGTATTGTCACAGAATCTACTTTAGAATAAAGAAGCATGTCTTCCATAATTTCTAATACATTCTCAGCCATTATCTCTCCAACTTTCCCGTTGCCCTCATTCTCTCTAATCCTTCTAGAAATCTGAAATAAGATCTTATTCTTTCCTCTAGGTCTCTTAACCTTTTTTCTGGTTCATTTTCTCAAATTTACTTTCCAGATTACTAATTTTCTCCTCAGCTATATTTCATCTTCTCTTCAATCCATCCATTGCATTTTTTAATTTAGTAGTATTTTTCACTGATAAAACAAATCTTTTATCAGTGAAAATGTAACCGTGTTTACAGTGAACCTGTAAATCTGCAGGTTCTTTTTTTCTTAATTTCCTATTTTTCACTACAATTTCTGATTTCTTGAATCATTTAAATCCTACTTATTTTATGAACAACCATGTACTTAACTATTTTTTATTATATCTTACACAGTATTTCTATGTTCTGTTTTGTTTTGTTTTTGAGACAGAATCTCACTATGTTGCCCTCAGTAGAATGCCATGACATCACAGCTCATAGCAACCTCAAACTCTTGGGCTTGAGTAATCTCTTGCCTTAGCCTCCTGAGTAGCTGGAACTACAGACACCTGCCATTACACCCAGCTAGTTTTTCTATTTTTAGTAGAGACCATGTTTTATAGCAGGATTAGTATCTAGGAATCTATATACTGCCTAGCTGTCCTGAACAGGAAACTCTTTTATTTGCGGCTTGATAAAGTCAGAAATGAAGGGGGAAGGCCAGGTGTGGTAGCTCACGCCTGCAATCCTAGCTCTCTGGGAGGATAAAGAGGGAGGTACCCTTGAGCAAAAGGAATTTAAAACCAGCCTGAGCAAGACTGAGGAGCCTGTCTACTAAAATTAGAAAAACTAGGTTTGGCACATGAAGCTCAGTGGTTAGGGTGCCAGCCACATGCACCAGGACTGGTAGGTTCAAACCGGGCCTGGGCCAGCTAAACAACAATGACAACAATAGAAAAACTGAGGCAAGAGGATCGCTTCTGCCCAAGAGTTGGAGGTTGCTGTGAGCTATGATGCCACAGCACTCTACCCAGGCCAACAGCTTGAAACTCTGTCTCAAAAAAGAAAAGAAAAACTAACCAGGCATTGTAGAGATGCCTGTAGTCCCCACTACTTGGGAGGCTGAGGCAAGAGGATCACTGAGCCCAAGAGTTCAAGGTTGCTATGAGCTATGGCACCATGGCTCTCTACCCAGTGTGACAGAGTGAGACTCTGAAAAAAATAAAATAAAGTCAGAAATGAAGAGGGCATTTAAACACACAGTGGCAAGTTCTTGAGCTAATGACACAGCAGCCTGGGAAGGTATCTACATAGGTTTTAGACCTGGACCCAAGACTAGACTCTGGATTTTACTGATCAAAAAGGAACAGAAGAATCTGGGAAATGGGGAAGGCTGCTCCCTTAGTGAGAGGAAGGCCACAGAACCATAGCTACAGGCTGTGGGGAGCTCTGCCCAAAAGTCTTTTTTATTCTAAAAACCCAACAAATCACTTTGTACAATGATCCCGTCATAGAACAGACAAGATTTTCAAGGAGAGGGCTTTAAAAATGACAAATACAGAAATTTTCAACTGAACATGTAAATTCCCATAACTAGTTGGAAGGCAGTGAGGAATACCACAGTAATTAAAGGCATCAATTTAAGAGTAAGAAAAATCTACATTTAAGCCTTGATTTACCCTTTTCTGCCTGTGTGACCTCGAATAAATTCCTTAACCTCTCTTTGCCTCCCATTCATCATCTGCAACATGGGAATTAGAGTACTCCTTCCTTACATTCATCAAGATAGCCTATGATGTTTCCACAAAAACGTCACTAAATTAGTGACTCAGCACACATACAAGTTTATTTCTCAGCTATACATCCTGCCCCTTGTGCATCAGTAGTAGGCTGCCCTTGTTGTCCTCACCCCAGGTCCCAGGCTGACAGGAGTTCAAGCTCTGTGTTTCCATAATCAATCTAGAGGAGGCCCAAAGAGCCCTTTGTCTCACACTGGCAATTAAGTGCTTCCCCCTGGAAGTGACCCACCTTACTAACACTCTCGTCTGGTCGGCCAAAGCAGGCCACATGTCTCTACTTCACACCAAAGGTGCCACAAAGTGCAGTCTTACATACTTGAAAGAAGCAGAAAATTGTACAAATAGCCCTAATGACTATGACACTCCCTCAGGTGGGGGTTAGGAGGGTTACATGAGCTAATGTCTATCAGAGTCCTATAATACATGGTAGATAAACCTCAGGTATTTTTATTTTTACTAGTAATTATAAAGTGTTTCCCATTGCAAAGACCCCTTTTACTTTTAGAAGTCTAGGAGCATAGATAGCAGCATTTAAAGTAGATTGGAGGCATTAGAAGTAATTTATTTCATGGAGACAGAGAGTAGAATGACAGTTACCAAAGGCTGGGAAGGGAAGCAAGGAGAGGGGGATAAAGTGGAGATGGTTAGTGGGTACAGAAATATAGTTGGACAATATTAGATAGCACAACAAAGTGATTATAATCAACAGTGAGTTAGGGTATATTCTAAAATACCTAAAAAAATGGAATTAGAAATATTTGTAACACAAATAAATAATAAATACCTGAGGTGGTGGATACCCCAGTTACCCTGATTTGATTCATTCCCATTGTATGGCTGTATCAAAACATCACATGTACCTTGTAAAGACATGTGTACCCATAATGACAATAAAATTAAATAAATAAAGTAGATTTGAGGGCTGGGAGTGGTGGTTCACACCTGTAATCCCAGCACTTTGGGAAGCCAAGCTGGGAAGCTCACTTGAGCCCAGGAGTTTCAGACTAGCCTGTGCAACAGAGCAAGACCCTATCTTTAAAAAAAAAAAAAAAAGTAGATTTGAGGAGCTCAGTAAAGATCATCACTTTTTTTTTTTTTTTTGATAAATGTACTTGTAAGACCATATCCAAAAGACAGAACATGAACACACAACTGACAAGGCAAACATCCACCATAAAACTCTACAAATTGCAGAGGATGTTTGTATATTCTGTTTCCAATTAGAACTGAATTCTATAAGAGAGTGTAGATGGCTGGGGAGATAGAAACAATACTAATGACCCAATAATTGTGGATTTATGTTGAGTACTTGATGTGCAGCATCTCATTTTATCCTCACAACAAAGCTTTTTATAGATGAAGAAGCAGAGGCACATAGAGGTCTAGTAATTTGCCAAGATCCTCCTACACTGGTGAGCATTCGGACAATACGACGGAAGCACAATACTCCTTATTCCTCTGCCGTGCAGCCTCAGTAGGTTTGGCCTCATTTAATCAGAAGGTTCCACAGGGTAGTACCCAAACGACAATTTATTTAGATACACATTAGTAGAATACAACAGAGGGAGTGTGTTTTTACCCAAATGCTTCTAATGTTTGACTATGGCTGTGACTGGGTCTAAGTTAAAACAGACCACAGCAAGTATCTGAAGAGCAAACCAATCACAATCTGGTAAATACTAATCACATTTCCACTCAGAGATTCTAGGCTCTTTTTGTGGGATTAGGGCTGACAAAGTCAGCTCTGCTTTGGTCCAAAGGGACTTGACATTTGTTGAATAATCACCATGTGCCAAACACTGGGTGAGAACTTCCCATACAATTTCTCATTTAGCCATCAAAACAACCTCAGTTCTGCCACTCCCATTCTCCAGATGAGGCAAATGAGGTCCAGAGGGGAGCAAGGGCTGTGTGAACTCAGGATCTCCCCTACCCAGTCTTTTCAATATGGATGACTTAGAATAGAGGTCAGTGGAGAAAAGCAGGGGACTGGAATTTCAGTTCTGACTTTGCCATCTCCATAATTGGCAATTCTGTGAGAATCTCCGAACTTCTTTATGGACTTCAGGATCTCTCTTTGGTAAAATGCAAGTATTGCCCCAATTATTTTACAAAACAACAACCACTCTTTCAAACACCTGGAATTTATGGCAATAGAATCACAAGTCTACTTTTTTCTGAGAAACAATTTTATGGACAATTTTGTTGTGATAATGACTACACAGAAATGCGTGTGACCGTGACATCCAATTGGGTCTTATATGTAGAATAAAATTCCCAGGTTCTAGCAAGAAATCTCCCTACTCCTAGGGTGAGAACTGCTGCACTAAAATAATCTTTATAATTTCGTCTCTTCTAACTCTAAAATTTGACCTGCCTATGGCCATGATTCTCAATTAAAAGAGCAAAGGGAGGGGGTATCTTCCATAATTTGCACGTTGTGTTCCTTATCTATTGATTTCTTAATAAAAACAAAATCTTGGCTAGGAAGGACACCCAGAAAATAGAGAAAGCATTGTCAGATGTTTAAAATAGGCTAAGGAACAAGAGCACTAATGATAATTAATAAAGCATATCATTGAATAAAACAGGTAATTAGCTGTAACAATGGAAATATAAACAGCACCTACTTAGCAGAACTTTTCATTACTATCTATTGATGTAGACAATAAACATTTGGTATTTGGCTGTCACACCCAGGTGCATAAATTCTTAGTTGATTTTGGCCCAACTGACTGGGTAGTAGCCAAAATGTCCAGAATAGTTGAGAGTAGTCACAATGCTTGAGTTTTTGTGTTCATACCATTTCCAGTGAGCCAGAGACAACGTGAGCATGAATTGGAAATGTTCCGTGGTATCAAACCAAGGTTCTCGTTAAGAATTGCTTTCACCTTGAGTCTGTGTTCCATCAGTCTCTATAATCCCAAAGAAACAATCCTTCGCCCCACTCCTTCCTTTATTCTGAAGTAGAGAAGGGCCTTACTTCCTCAGTGGATTTCAATCTGTCTTCCATGCGCATTACTTTACCAAATGTGCTCAGGACAGGGTTTCCAGTGACCATGTTGCCCAAGCTAATAGAAGCCAGTCGATAGATTTTTCTCTGCCTTTCTTGACCTCTCTCGTTCTTTGACTCAGTAAACCACTTTAAAATGCACCCTGTTCTGTGGCGCCCCTTTCTTGGTTTTTCTCCTACCCCTGTGGTTATACTTACTCCACCTTTTCTTGTAGTTCTCGTTCTTCTGCCCATTTTAAGTGGGACTTCATTAGTAATCTTACCCTTTTTTCCCTTTGTGAATAATCACTACATAATCTCCTGCCCGCAATAATTGTCATTAGGCTGTTGCTTTACATTTCTACCCCCCATGCCTTACCTCCAGCCCTCCACACTTGCTTTCTGGAGTCTTTCCTTGTCTCCCCACCTTCCATTTCCACCCCCAAATCCATTCTGTACCAATATTTCCAAATTGCAGATCTAATGCTATTCTTTGATCTCTGTCCTCTAGTCTTCTTTTTACACAATCATTTTATGTAGGAGACAGGGTAGTTTGTAACTCCTCAAAGCTAGGGAAGTGACTCCTGGGGATGAGACTATAGAGACAATAGCTGCTGTCACAAGCATATGCTTCCTGAGGGCAGAGCTGCATGAAGGCCAGACTGAGGGACAGAGGACTCTACCAAGATATTCCAGGAGCAAGAGTTTTGCCACCTGAATTATGGATGCCAGAATATGTTCTAATCATTAATAAACTCTGCTTTTTGGTCAAGTTTCATTCTGGCTTAAGGACAGTATATGGATAAACATTATAAGTAGAAAGAACTAGTAATCACCTGATTTAAGGATACCAGGAAAGTCATTGGCTTGTATTGTCATTTTCTACAAGCCTGACATACTACCTGTTTCACTAAGATTAGATTAAGTTGTGAAATGCAAGACTCAAAGTAACAGACACATACATGGAGGTTTATCTCTCTCTTACATGAACAAAGTCCAGGGTAAGCAGTCCGGGGCTGGTGAGGTACTTCCCGATCATCACACACATCCCACTCTACTGTCATCAACACTCTACTTTCACCTCATGATCCAATCTGGCTGCTTGAGCCCCAGCCCTCGTGTCTGTGTTCCATCCGAAACGTATAAAAGGACACACCACCTTCCTTTAAGGGCACACTTCCTGGAAGTTGCACAGACCACTCTTCTTACATACCATTAGCCATATCTTAATCACATGGTCACCTTAGCTGCAAGAAAAACTGGGAGATACAATCTTTCTTTTGAAAAGTTGTGGTGTCAGCTAAAGAATGGGTTTTTCATTGCTAATAAAGAAGGAGCAAATTTACCAATGGAAAATCTGTCTTTGCTGTAGCACCTGAAAGTCCTTTGATGATATTTTGTTCTGAAAGATGTTCAGTGACAGACCCTACGCTCCCTATTTGGTGCCATCACAATTACTCAGCAGCCATTGATTTATCAGTTTCCTTTCAGTGTGGCATCAAGATCAAGAGGATGTCAGGTGGGTGGGGAAAATTACCACCAAGAAAGATAAGGGTTCTAAAGCCAGAGGAATAAGGTGTCAAATACACACAAAGCACTTAATAACATTATGGGGAAAACACAATAAAACAAGGAAGTTAAGGCCTGATTTTCTGTGTATCCATGGAGTTAGACTCTCTCCTCTTCAAGCTGGAAATGATTGAGTTACTATGAGGATCAATAGCAATCTTTAAAATAGTTTTTAAAGTCTCAAGTACCTTGCCTGGATGGATAGTACACATTAGTCGATGTTTCTAGGACTAGGCAGGGCACAGTGGCTCATGCCTATAATCCCAGCACTCTGGGAGGCTGAGGCAGGTGGATTGCTTGAGCTCAGGAGTTCAAAGCCAGCCTGAGCAAGAATGAGACCCCCGTCTCTACTAAAAAAAACAAAAAAAAAAAAATTGAAAACTAGCCAGATGTGGTGGCAGGTACCTACAGGTCCTGCTACTAGGGAGGCTGAGGCAAGAGGATAGCTTGAGCCCAAGAGTTTGAGGTGCTATGAGGTATGATGCCACAGCACTCTACCCAGGGTGACAGAGTAAGACTCTGTCTCAAAAAAAAGAAAAAGAAAAACCAAAAAAGTTTCTAGAACTAGCTATAAATATTAGGTTGAACAAAATGTAGATCTGCTGTTTTCTGTTAGCCCTCATGATGACAATGTGCTTGGTGTCAGCTTTGTGAAGACAGGAACTGGACCAGTTTCATACACATTTCATCATGGGTAGGTACTCAGGAAGTATTTGTCGAATTAATGAGTGATTTGACCAATAAAATCAGATAAATTATGCTGCAAAGCCCTGAGAGCTTCATAGTAGAGACTAAACACAAGCTCTAAGTCAAACTGAGGAGAAAGTACTGTGATGAGCAGGAGACATGGGGAGCCAAACTCATTGGCAGATTTGGTGTGGTGAGTATTTGGCAAACCAACCAGTATTTCATATACAACCTTGGGAATGCGGCTTTTTGTTGTTTTTGATCTTTGAGTTTTTCATGTTCCTATTTAATACTTGACAGATTAGGATGGGATAAAACTGCAAACTGGAATAGATTCAATTAATTAATCAAACAAATGCAAGAAGGAAAAAATACCTGTCACAATGACCCGTGTTAGGTGACACACACAAAAGAAGCTTCAAGTCCTGCGAGTTATTGGCAACTTCCTCCAGCCCAGATTGTTTTCCCCTTGAATTAAACAAATCTAAATGTTTATGAAGTTCTCTCGAAATATGGTGACCACATGAATAAGTCAGTCAAAGCTTTCTTTTTCAGAGGTTGTGGCAATCTGTTAACAAGGTATTTACAGTGTCAGTCCCATCATTCCAGATTCGTCACAGACCATTTAGTATCCACCTGGACATTGCATCATGTAACCGCTGGAATGTGTAAATATTTCTCACCAGCATTACCAATAGCCCATACTGGGCTAATACCATACAAATCCTCTTTTTGTTTTTACTTTATAAGAAAGTCATATATATTTGCCTCCAGATATACTTTTTTTTCCTTACATACATCTTGTCCCAACTTTATGTTAGCTTCTATGTCTTGGTAATCATTATAATGAAAAGTGGCTCTCCATCCATAGTTTAGGTATGCATACTTTTATTTTTCTATACTTTGCCTTAATTACTATTTCAAGTCCCCTTTCCCCAAGGGTATCAAAAACTTAATCCCCTGCCAATTTAGGAGGATTCATGTCTTCTTTTCTGACCGGAACCTCTTCCCCAGAGATGCCTGGAAGGTCCCTCTGTGACCAGTGACTAGCATAGCAGTATAAAAGCTCAGCACTCTTGCCTCAGTGTGAAGTAAACTCTGCAATGTACCTCACCCTCTAGGCCTCTCCCTGGGATGAGGCAGGGACGAGACTTCTCCTGAACCCACACGGCTGTCTCATTTCTTCCTCTACACTATCCTGCCTGCTTTTCTCTCTTGCTTTCCAGTTTCTCCTGATAGCACTCCCTTGAGAAGTCATTTGTACCTGAATCTCCATCCTGGGGTCCATTTCTAGGGAATTTGGCCTAAGACCATTGCAAGTGAGATGTCCATCATCCCCTATACTCCTCAGTTGTCAGTGCTATCTGTGAAGCTCCTTGAAAGCTACCAGTTGCCCTGCTGTGTCCTGCCACTCTGGTGTGCATGGAATTCTCCTGGATTGTGGGAAATGTAATGAGGCTGCTAAGACCCAGTTTTCTGGGTGACCACACATTGATCTCTTGTGGAATCTTGATGCCACATCAGAACTCTGCCTGGCAAAAGTGTAAGAACACTTGCCTCTCAATCCAAAAACTGTATCTGAGAACAGAATCATTCCCTCACCAGCATTCAGTCTAGAGAGTTAGGGTCATGCAGGTCACAGGAATGAACCTGCATCTTAGCTTTTATGGCATGCCTTTGACCTTCCTCAACCAGCCCAGGAATTCTTTTCTAACTTCAGGATCATAAAACTTTGCTCAGACCAAATACATTATCTCCCAAATCTGTTGCCTACCACAAGTAATTCTCAACCAGTGTGCTGTAGCACACTGGTGTGCCATGAGAGGATCTTAGGTGTGCCTTAAAATTTTTTAAAGATCATTGATTAGATTATTTTAAACGAAGTTCAAAGCACAGTATGTTATTTTTTTAACTCTTTTTTTTTTTTTTTTGGATCAATATAATTCAAGTGTACCATAGAAGTTTAACTACAGGTTCAAGTGTGCCATGAGATAAAAACATTTGAAAAACACTGGCCTACACCCTAAGTCTTTTCTTTTATTCTCTTGGCCAGTAATATGCAATAGAAATATAATGCGAGCCACAATCACCACTCAATAAAAGTTACATATGCAATTTTCTAGTAGCTACATTCAAAAAAGGAAATGGATAAAATTAATTTCAATACTACATGTTTACTTAACCCAATAAAATATTTTTATTTCAACATGCAAATCAATTTTAAAAATTAGTAGTTGTTTCAGACCATTCAGGCTGCCATAATAAAATACCATGAAGTGGGTAACTTATAAATAACAGAAGTTTATTTCTCATAGTTCTGAAGGCTAGAAGTCTACGATCAAGGTGCTGGAAAATTGGATATCTGGTGAGGGCCAGCTTCTTTGTTCATAGGTGGCAGAAGGGGCAAAGAAACTCTCTGGGGCTTCTTTGATAAGAGCCATCATGCCATATGTGAGGGCTCCACCCTCATGACCTACTCACTTCCCAGAGGCCCCACCTCCTAATGCTATCACATTGGTGATTAGGTTTCAATATGTGAATTTCAGGGGGGTGCAAACATTTAGTCTACAGCAGTAACGAAGTATTTTACATTGTCCTAGGTTTTGAAATTCAACGCACATATGTTCTATATCTACATAGACTAGTGACATTCCAGGCACACAATAGCCACTTGTGCCTCATGGCTACCACATTGGACAGCACAAGCCTGTATCCTGACTCTTCCTTTCTTTTCCTTCACTGTCTGGCTTTTGAAACTCAAAATCCAAAAGAGGTTTTTTATTGTCTTTTTCTGTTAGTTCCTCTATTCCCTGAGACAATGAACCCAGAATGGACAACTTTACAAATAGGGAGCAAAGTTATGGGATAAAAAGACATCCTGAAAGAGGTATGGGAGAGCAAGGATTAGTATCTCATAAATTTTATCCTGCCATTTCTTACTGTTAAAATATTCATTTATTTATTATAAATGTATCTTTTTTATTTATTATATTTTATGTTACATTTTATTAGTAGTAATAGTATACATTAACTTCATTCATATTTATCTATTTCTTAGTTTGTATTGACTCATAAATATCATAAATGCTATCCTATTATTTATTGAATGCTTACTACATGCAATTTGTAAACTTTATTTCTAGGACTTACATTAATTCTACACAAAAATATATTCAAATTTGTCACATGAAGACACAGTTTCATAGGGTTTGTTGCACATGGTCAGGGCTGATGGAGCCAGAATTCAAACTCAAATCTTTGTGGTAGCTCCCAAATCCTTTGCCTCTTTCACTAAGCCATACTGATTTCTTTCTTTCTCTTGCTTGAAGAAGTGACACAGAACATATAGGAAATATTCCCTGCTGCCTTTTCATGACCTGGGTTGAATCAGCTCTCAGACTGAACCAGCAAGGGAACCCAGAAAAGCCATGGAACAGCCATTGGAATGGCCAGTTCAACCCTGATTGCCCTGGCCTTTACTGCCATCTCAGAGTAAGGCCATTGCTGATTCCTGCGCCAAGAGAACCTTCATTTCTGATAAATGATGGTGGATGGGATTGGGAAATTCATTCCCAACCTTTGTCAGGGAGCTACAAGTTCACTCCCACAAACTGACTGCCTGTGGTCCACAGACACAATTGGACATGAGTACTGGGTTCTCAGCCATCACCCGGGGTGCAATAGAGACCTGACTTTGAGTTTTAATCCTAGCTTAATCTTTTTTATAACAATTTTCATTTTTTATCTGAAGACAGCTATTTCTTTCTATTCTGCTCTGTGCTACACAGATCTAATTTTCTTGTTTCCTTTTTGAAAGAGGGCAGTCCACAAAGTTCAAAGGGCAGCTGGAATAACCTGGCTCACTTCTGTTTAACTCAGATTGTTTCCCAGTGTTTGGATTTGATTTTCTCCTTATTAGCAATCCTCGCTTAGAACACTGTTTAATTAACTTACTGCTAAAAATAATTATTTACACATCTGTCTTATTCATTTTTAGCAACTTAAGGGAAATGATCTGATCTCATCAACTTTGTTTTCCTCTTGTTCAATGCATTCATTTACCATATGTTGATCAAACATCTACAGTATCCCAGAGACAGAACAGCCACAAAGGTTTCAAAGACGTATACCACTGGTTCTTGCCACAGGAGCTCAGAGCAATATTTCTCACCATGTGATGTTAATCAATTTTATAGGAAAAAGAATTTCACAAGTAAATACATTTGAAAATGCTTTGTTAAATTACCTTCCTCCACCTCCATCCCTCACCACTGTAAGACTTCTCAGAGTCTTTCATATGCCAGTATGCAGTAGGGATCTCCAAAAGGGACAGTAAAATATATAGTGTTTCCTGAAATGTTTTGACCACAGAACTGTTTTTATGTGATATAATCTCATGAGACAAATGTTTTGTAAAATATGCGTTAGGAAATGGTGGCTTAGAGGCTGGTAGAGGAGAGAGATGTGGAAAAGTAATTGAAATAATGGCAGTTAACAATTAGAAAGTTCCAACTTGGGCTGAGCTTTGTATGTATGCTGAGGAGAAGGAATCCATCCTTGTGAGGAAAATAGAGAAGATGTCATGGGGTGGCGTGGGGTGGGGCTCTTATGCTAACAATGAAAAGATTGGGCAAAGCCTTGCATATAGATCTTCAGGAATATTTGTTGACAAAATGAGTAAAAAAAGGTATATCTGCATTCAAATTAACATATACTATTATCAATTTTAACAGTTATGTTGTGTTTGTTTTATTTATCTTTGAAAGATCCAATTGGTAAACTACTCAAAATATAATTTGGGCAGTCTGAATAGTGGCCTCCAACATATTCTCAGAACCTGGGAGTATGTTACCTTAAATGGCAGAAGGGACTTTGCAAATGGGATGGAGTTAAAAAACTTAACATGTAGGGGCGGCCCCTGTGGCTCAGTGAGTAGGGCGCCGGCCCCATATGCCAAGGGTGGAGGGTTCAAACCCAGCCTGGTCAAACTGCAACAAAGAAAATAGCCGGGCGTTGTGGCGGGCACCTGTAGTCCCAGCTGCTCGGGAGGCTGAGGCAAGAGAATCGCGTAAGCCCAAGAGTTAGAGGTTGCTGTGAGCCGTGTGATGCCACGGCACTCTACCCGAGGGCAGTACAGTGAGACTCTGTCTCTACAAAAAAAAAAAAAAAATACTTAACATGTAGAGATTTTCCTGCATTACCCAGTTGGGGCAATGTCACCATGAGGGTTCATATAAGAAGAATGAAAGAAACAAAAGGCGACATGACCACAGAAGCAGAGAAAGATTTGAAGATACTGGGCTGCTGGCTTCAAAGAGGAAGGAAGGAGGTCATGTCTATTCTTCAAAGGAGATAGGTATGGTTGAAAATGTAAAGGATTAAGTTTGGCTAGTGAAGGAGACATTTTCAGTCCTGTACAGGGATGATATTCAACACCATCACAATCATAACCTCAGCTCCAATGCTAGGTGGGCACTTAATAAATATTTATGGAATGAATAAACAAACAGATTGCTCCATCCCCTCACTCCATTTCTGCATGGTCTTTGAAAGTCCTGCCTGCAGAAATGTGTATAATGTTGCATCACCATTGATGGAAGCCAGGTAAGAGTATTTCACAAGCAAAAGTTACCATTGAGATTCCATGTGGTAAAAGCAGTTGCTTGTTTTGTCTTTGTTTCCTTTTTGAATTCCTGCTCAGAACCATGGCTTCCACCCTTTCTGCCAGAGAAGAGGGAGGGAACCTAAAAAGAAAAAGAAGATAAAGTACCTTTTTAACAGCTCAGACTTTATCTACAGCTTCCTCTTGAAGCCACCCAGCCCTTCCCCTCAGATTGTAATAACTGTACCCCTTTTAGTTTTTCTTATCAAGAAGAAAATAAGAAAAGAATAGCCTTTTAAATGATTTCAGAAGTCACCAGATCGCATCTCGGGAAGGGGGAAAATGGTCAGACATTCAGGGAGTTGGGCCCAAAGAAAGGCCTCCTAGCTAAGACACACCTACTTGCCCAAGAAGGTTCTGGCTTCCGTATCTGGGGATGGGAGGTTTACTGAGCCTGTGGTGCAGCTGTTTGCTTTAGTGAAATAGCTTACACTGCAAATACTCCAAGGTATTGTGCCTAGTGTACAAAAATCTTGGTTCCAGAGCCAATACATAAATCTGACCCTCATGGGGGAAGCCTAGTAGGTCACATGTTAAGAAACCTTCCACGTGTTCTTTATGAAAGCAGATTGCCTGGCCCTGTGGACCTTTCTTTCTTTCTTTTTTTTTTTTCATTTCAAATGCTCAGGCTCTCAGAAGAATTGAAAGTAAACAGGTGCTTTGAGAACAATGAAAAACTGCTGCTGGACCTAAAAACATGAGTCATTTGGGGAATTTTCCCTCTTTTTCAAATGAGACCCAGTGGAATTAGGTGCAGAACAGTTATTACAATTTCACAGGACCAGATGGTGTTTTTGGGCAATGTCTATAATGGACCAAGTTCAGTGTGTGTTGTCAAAAATCAGCTGTGTTTCATGAAAAGGTTGATACCCAAGATAGATGCCAGAGTTCTAAAACAGGTGGGGAGACAATTAAGTAGTTAAATTATAACAAAAACTTCTGTTACGTTGCTTTTCCCACTTGTAATCACAATCTTTGCTGGAGATGTAGATTAAAAAATAGGATCTCTTTTTCCCAAGAAATACTCCAAACCTAAATTAGTGCTAAAATCAGTCAACCCTAAACCAAGGACCCAACAAATTACTCAAACATTTACTGTTCTGACAGTTCTGTTCTTTACAGCCACTTCCCTTTGTTACTTTAATTTCTTCCTCCTCCAAAAAGAATGGTTGAAATTTATGGCTAGGAGAAATAACTGATTACTGTTGGCAAGTTAACTGAAGGGGCCAATTGTTCCATATGGCAAGATTCAGAAGGCCAGGGAAGCATTCACCAGGGAAGACTGATGTGCTAAAGGGCAAAGCCATGTTCCCTCCATTGTGTGATGAAGAGTTTTCATGTTTAGTTCCAAATTCCTACAGGCAGCCTGGTATGCAGCAGGCCAAGCCATAGGGAGAGCGTGCAGGGACTGAAAGTCTCCGCTTCACACACAAGGTCGGGGTCGACTTCCAGGAGACAATGGTTTCCTGTTCACTTTTGTTAGAGTGGTGGGCCGTTCTTCTATTTTCATATGTAACCTGAATGGCCCGAGGGGCCTCATCAGATTCCAGCAAGGAATAAGGTCACAGAGAGACACGGGGACCCCTTCCTCTTGCCACAAATACATGTACACATCCCCCAAAGTGTTCCCAGAAACCACAGGGAGGACCTCTGCACTTAAGCCAGCTTTTGACTAGGTGACACTGCTACAAGCAACTGCTGGATATTGACAAAACTCCCCAGCCACCTCACCTACCAGGCAAGAGAATCTCAATGCCATCCATTGCCTCGCTCTTCCACCAGGCATGATCTCTGGTGTGTAAGGACTCCAGCTAGGCCAGGCCAGGCCTGAGTTCCTCCTGGATGTGGGAGAATGCCCTGCCTCACGCTTTGTCATGGAATCCTAAGCAAGACGGTATGTACCTATGTCCCCCATGAGGCCTCTGGAAAACAGCTGCAATTTTCCCTGTAGCTCCCAAGTCTTAGAATGCATCCATGGGACTGAGGAACAGAATCCCACCTTGTCTGGTTATCCACCCCCTCCTCCTGCCCCAGTGCCTGCTCACAAAGCATCCTTCTTAGTGAATAATTTTTCTGTAGAAGTCTATCAATTCATGCAGATAACAGACTGAGAAGACCCCAGCCCCTAAGTCAGTGAGCACCCACCAGACTCTGAAGTCCACTGTGGTCTGGGCTGTAGTCCAAATGAGACCACAGCTATTATGGCCCAATTTGTGTGGGTGGCTCTCTCTCTGACAAACTCCTTTATTCCTTCACCCATCATTGGATGTATTTATTGGACGCGTTACTAAGAATGAGAAAGTCATAGAATAAGAAAATGTTACAACACGATGGCGGCCGAGTAACAGCTTCCCTGCAACTGGGAACAGTGAGTCTGGGGAGACAAGACTCCAGGCATCTCTGGCCAGTGGGATCAGCCTATAATCATCCCTTTGAGGATACAGGGAGCCAGCAAGGGACTTCTGGACCCCAAGAGGAGGACAAAAACAGTGGAAAACTGGCAAGTGGTTGCGTGTGTTTGATTGACCTAATCACGCCGGTAACTGTAAGTAACAGCAGCAGTGAGACTGCAAACCGGAAAGGCTTTACCTGTGAACTGTTTCAGTGTTCTTGGACTTGGCACTCAGTTGAACTGCCTTGGGGAGAGCTTGAGCAGGCGTGTGGAGAACTTTGGGCATTGTCTGGGGCCCCAGACTGAGCCACTGAGCTGGGCACAGGAAGCCATTGTGAAAGAACTGCCCTGGCAAGCTCCGCCCTCAGGGTCTCAGAACAAGGATTGGGCGGGTCAAAGTAACCTACTGACTGAGCAGCCTAAAGGTGGGCACTGAGCTGCCTTACAGCCTTAATCCTTAGGGGCAGAGTGAGACGGTTTTGGCACACTGGAGCCTTGGGCTGTTGCCCTGGGTAATGTGCCATGACATCACAGCTCATAGCAACTTCAAACTCCTGGGCTTGGCGCCACCCAGACCTCCCCATAAGAGCTGTGCAGCGACCCCCGACCGGTGACCTGCACCCACCGGGCCTCTACATTCCCTAACCAGGAACTGCAGGAGCCACGCAACCCTGTGCCCTCCCTCCTGTGTCCTCCCAGCTTCCACACTAGCCTGTTCCTCTGGACAGGGACTCTGGTAGCTGCGTGCCCTTTGGAGCCCTCCCTGCCTCTGCGCAGAGCTCTTCTCCTGGCCAGAGACTGCTGGAGCCTTGGGCTCTCTGGGCCAAAGTCACTGGGCGCCTGGCACTCCCAGAACCGTGCACACCACCCCCAGCCTTGTTGCTAGATCTGGGTGTGTCACAAACTGGAGCTGCTTCCACAACCAGAACTCCCTAGCTAGAGCAGCCCCAGAGGATCTACACAGGGTCACTCCCTACAAAGATCCAGCAACAATAGACTGATCCCGCTGGGGTCTAATCTTGGAGAGACACCTCCCCAACTCTGAGGACAGCCAGAGGCAACGGTGAAAAACAATCATGAGGCAAAATCAACAGAAAAACTCTGGCAATATGAATAATCAGAGCAGATCAACTCCCCCAAGGATCAATGGGGCAGAAACAGCACAAGACCCCATGCACAAACAAATAGCTGAGATGTCAGAAATTAAATTCAGGATCTGGATAGGAAATAAGATCAAATTAGAATTCCAAAAGTTATCTCAAGAATTCAATGGATTCAAAGACCAAATGACCAAAGATTTTGACACATTGAGACAAGAAGTTGCATCCCTCAAAGATCTGAGAAACACAGTAGAATCCCTCAGTAACAGAATGGACCAAGCAGAAGAAAGGATTTCTGACATTGAAGACAAAGCTTTCGAATGCTCCCAAACCCTCAAAGAAGAAGAGAAATGGAGAGCAAAAACAGACCACTCTCTCAGAGAGCTCTCGGATAATTTGAAGAAAACCAATATTCGTCTTATAGGGATCCCCGAAAGTGACGCAGTGGCTTCACAAGGCACAGAGTCTCTTCTCCATGAGATTATGAAGGAGAACTTTCCAGACATGCCAAGAGATTCCGAAATTCAGATAGCAGACAGTTTCAGAACTCCAGCACGACTCAACCCAAATAAGACATCCCCCAGACACATCATAATCAATTTCACTAAAGTTAATATGAAGGAGAAAATTCTGAAAGCTGCCAGATGAAAGAAAACCATTACCTACAAGGGGAAGAATATCAGAATAACTGCAGATCTCTCTGCTGAAACCTTTCAAGCTAGAAGAGGATGGTCATCGACTTTTAATCTCCTAAAACAAAATAACTTTCAACCCACGATCCTGTACCCAGCTAAACTGAGCTTCATTTATGATGGAGAAATTAAATACTTCAACGACATTCACATGTTGAAGAAATTTGCCACAACTAAACCAGCTCTCCAGGACATTCTTAGACCTATCCTCCATAAAGACCAGCATATTTCTCCACCACAAAAGTAAACCCACACAAAAAATTTTTGATCAAATTCCAACTTCCACAGTTGCAAAAGGATTAAAAATGTCCACCGGTCTCTCGAAAGGCTTATCAATACTCTCAATTAATGTGAATGGTTTAAATTGCCCTCTAAGGAGGTATAGGTTGGCAGACTGGATACAAAAACTCAAGCCACATATCTCCTGCATCCAAGAATCGCATCTTACATTAAAAGACAGATATAGACTCAAGGTGAAGGGATGGTCATCTATATTCCAGGCAAATGGAAAGCAGAAAAAAGCAGGCATTGCAATCCTCTTCACAGATGCAATAGGCTTTAAACCAACTAAAATAATTAAGGATAAGGATGGACACTTCATATTTGTTAAAGGTAATACTCAATATGATGAGATCTCAATTATTAATATTTATGCACCCCACTACAACGCACCTCAATTTATAAGAGAAACTCTAACAGACATGAGCAACTCGACTTCTCCACTTCCATAGTAGTTGGAGATTTTAACACCCCTTTAGCAGTCCTGGATAGATCCTCCAACAAGAAGCTAAGCAAAGAAATTTTAGATTTAAACTCAACCATTCAACATCTGGACTTAACAGACATCTACACAACATTTCATCCCAACAAAATTGAATACACATTCTTCTCATCAGCCCACGTAACATACTCCAAAATCGACCACATCCTAGGCCACAAATCTAACCTCAGCAAATTTAAAAAAATAGAAATTATTCCTTGCATCTTTTCAGACCATCATGGAATAAAAGTTGGACTCAATAACAACAGGAACTTGCATACCCATACAAAAACATGGAAGCTAAACAACCTTATGCTGAAGGATACATGGGTTATAGACGAGATTAAGAAGGAAATCACCATATTTTTGGAACAAAACAACAATCAAGACACGAATTACAGAACCTCTGGGATACTGCAAAGGCAGTCCTAAGAGGGAAATTTATAGCACTGCAAGCCTTCCTCAAGAGAACAGAAAGAGAGGAAGTCAATAACTTAATGGAACATCTCAGGCAACTGGAGAAAGAAGAACACTTCAACCCCAAATGCAGCAGAAGAAAAGAAATAACCAAAATCAGAGCAGAATTAAATGAAATTGAAAACAAAAGAATTATACAACAGATCAATAAATCCAAAAGCTGGTTTTTGAAAAGATCAATAAAATAGATAAACCTTTGGCCAACCTAACCAGGAAAAAAAAGTAAAATCTCTAATTTCATCAGTCAGAAATGGTAATGAAGAAATAACAACAGACTTCTCAGAAATTAAAAAAATCCTTAACGAATACTACAAGAAACTCTACTCTCACAAATATGAAAATCTGAAAGAAATCGACCAATACCTGGAAGCACTCCACCTACCAAGACTTAGCCAGAACAAAGTGGAAATGTTGAACAGGCCTATATCAAGTTCTGAAATAGCATCAACTATACAAAATCTCCCTAAAAAGAAAAGCCCAGGACCAGATGGCTTTACATCAGAATTCTACCAAACATTTAAAGAAGAACTAGTACCTATACTACTAAACCTCTTCCAAAATATAGAAAAAGAAGGAATATTACCCAGTACATTCTACGAAGCAAACATCACCTTGATCCCCAAACCAGGGAAAGACCCAACAAGAAAAGAAAATTATAGACCAATATCACTAATGAATATAGATGCTAAAATACTCAATAAGATCCTAACAAACAGAATCCAACAACACATCAAAAAAATTATACACCATGACCAAGTCGGATTTATCCCAGGGTCTCAAGGCTCGTTCAATATACCTAAATCTATAAATGTAATTCAACACATAAACAAACTTAAAAATAAAGACCATATGATTCTTTCAATTGATGCAGAAAAAGCTTTTGATAATATCCAGTATACCTTCATGATCAGAGCACTTAAGAAAATTGGTATAGAAGGGACATTTCTTAAACTAATAGAGGCCATCTACAGCAAACCCACAACCAATATCGTATTGAATGGAGTTAAATTGAAATCATTTCCACTTAGATCAGGAACCAGGCAAGGTTGCCCATTGTCTCCATTGCTCTTTAACATTGTAATGGAAGTTTTAGGGAAACTTCAATTAGGGAAGAAAAGGCGGTCAAGGGTATCCATATAGGGTCAGAAGAGATCAAACTTTCACTCTTCGCAGATGATATGATCGTATATCTGGAAAACACTAGGGATTCTACTACAAAACTTTTACAAGTTATCAAGGAATATAGCAATGTCTCAGGCTACAAAATCAACACCCATAAATCTGTAGCCTTTATATATACCAACAATAAGCAAGCCAAACAAACAGTCAAGGACTCTATTCCTTTCACAGTAGTGCCAAAGAAGATGAAATATTTGGGAGTATACCTAACAAAGGATGTGAAAGATCTCTACAAAGAGAACTATGAAACTCTAAGAAAAGAAATAGCCAAAGATGTTAACAGATGGAAAAACATACCATGCTCATGGCTGGGAAGAATCAACATTGTTAAAATGTCCATACTGCCCAAAGCAATATATAATTTTAATGCAATTCCTATTAAAGCTCCATTGTCATACTTTAAAGATCTTGAAAAAATAATACTTTGTTTTATATGGAATCAGAAAAAACCTCGAATAGCCAAAATGTTACTGAGCAATAAAAACAAAGCAGAAGGAATCACGCTACCAGACCTGAGACTGTACTATAAATCCATAGTGATCAAAACAGCATGGTACTGGCACAAAAGCAGAGAAGTAGATGTCTGGAACAGAATAGAGAACCAAGAGATGGATCCAGCTACTTACCGTTATTTGATCTTTGACAAGCCAATTAAAAACATTCAGTGGGGAAAAGATTCCTATTTAACAAATGGTGCTGGGTAAACTGGCAAAACCTGTAGAAGATTGAAACTGGACCCACACCTTTCACTATTAACTAAGATAGATGCTCACACTGGATAAAAGATTTAAACTTAAGACATGAAACTATAAAAATACTTGAAGAAAATGCAGGGAAAACTCTTGAAGGAATCAGCCTGGGTGAATATTTTATGAGGAGGATTCCCCAGGCAATTGAAGCAGTATCAAAAATACACTACTGGGACCTGATCAAACTAAAAAGCTTCTGCACAGCCAAGAACATAGTGAATAAAGCAAGCAGACAGCCCTCAGAATTGGAGAAAATATTTGCAGATTATACCTCCGATAAAGGTCTAATAACCAGAATCCACAGAGAACTCAAACGTATTAACAAGAAAAGAACACGTGACCCCATCTCAGGGTGGGCAAGGGACTTGAAGAGAAACTTCTCTAAAGAAGACTGACGCAAGATCTACAATCACATGAAAATGAGCTCATCATCCTTAATCATCAGAGAAATGCAAATCAAAACTACTCTGAGATATCACCTAACCCCAGTAAGAGTAGCCCACATAACAAAATCCCAAAACCAGAAATGTTGGTGTGGATGTGGAGGGAAGGGCACACTTCTACACTGCTGGTGGGAATGCACACTAATATGTTCCTTCTGGAAGGATGTTTGGAGAATACGTAGAGACCTAAAAATAGACCTGCCATTTGATCCTATAATTCCTTTACTAGGTCTATACCCAGAAGACCAAAAGTCATAATATAACAAAGACATCTGTACCAGAATGTTTATTGCAGCCTAATTCATAATTGCTAAGTCATGGAAGAAGCCCAAGTGCCCATTGACCCATGAATGGACTAGCAAATTGTGTACATGTATACCATGGAATACTATGCAGCCTTAAAGAAAGATGGAGACTTTACCTCATTCATGTTTACATGGATGGAGCTGGAACATATTCTTCTTAGCAAAGTATCTCAGGAATGGAAGAAAAAGTATCCAATGTACTCAGCCCTACTATGAAGCTAAATTACAACTTTCACATGAAGACTATAACCCAACTATAGCACAAGACTATGGGGAAAGGGCCAAGGAAGGGGAAGGGAGGGGGGAGGTTTTGGTGGAGGGAGGGTAATGGGTGGGGCCACATCTATGGTGCATCTTAGAATGGGTACAGGCGATTGCACTAATGTACACAGCTATGATTTAACAATAAAAAAAAAAAAAGAAAAGAAAATGTTACAAACAGGAGAGAGCTCCAAGATAATGAAGTTCAGCCCACTGCGAGAAGAAGAAACCTCAAAAGTATGTTCTCTGCATGGTCACAGTGACAACAACAGCAACTCTAATCACTAACAGACTATGGCTTTAGAGTTTATGAAGCATTTTACATACATTATTTTATTTAAATAATGAACTGAACCCAACTCTATGGACCCCTAGTTGTTAAACAGCAATGAAATGGAACTTTCTGTTTCTAAGTGGGGCAGCTCAAAAAAAAAAAAATTATATTAAAAATAGCTCCAAAGGCAATTTGAACATCAAAGAGCTTTTTATGAAACAGAATTTTGATGAGTTAAGTGTAAATGAATCAGAAACATGTGGATTAAATTTTAGCTAAAATAAACAAGAGTTTTAAAATTAAGAGACAAAGTAGTTAGAAAACACTTTTATTTAATCCAAAGTATCTAAAGAAAGAAAAGGACTGAAGGTTTTGTAAACCAGGGAGGTGAAAAAAATGACAATCTTGTTACCTGGAGTTCTTGTCCAAGGTTCCAGCTGGAGTAAAACTCTACAAACTTTAATAGCTAAATGAGTGGAGACCTAGAAGTTACTTCGAATTTTCCCTTTAAATTATGAAATTATTGTATTGATACCAGATGACCAAAGTCATGAATTAAGCCATCCACAGATTGTTCATGCCCTGAGCTTCTGTTTTTCTAACATTATTTTAACTCTTTTTGGGGATGGCTTTAGGAGTGATGTACTAAGTTTTCAAAGATATTTTCAAAGTCTCTCTCTCTCTACATTCAAATATTTATTTTGAGACATCTTGTGATTATTATTATCATTATTATTCTTATTTTGCTTACAGGATTTAGACAGTCCACAGACTATGAAATTTTTGTTTCCATTTGATTTATCAAAGAAATTCTTGGTTGTTGGCTGGGCTGGATGTTTTAAGTTATGCAACTTTAAAAATCTACCTGATTTGGGGATCGAAAGTTACATGAGAATCCTGGCTTCTGGGCAGTAACCAAAACTAACTGAGTGTGGTTTGCACAAAATGACTTTCTTCTGTCATGAGTAATTTCCACCTTACTGACTGTCCTTTACTTGTCCTTAGTGAATATAGTTATTTGGCACATTTCACATATGTTCCTAATGTGAGGAGATAAATTTTTCTTTCTCCAGCAGCAAATTCCATCACAAAACCTCAGGTTTCCTTATCTGAAGATTCTTTTTCTTTCTCCCAGTAGTGAAATCACCAAAGCAATTGTCACTTTGAGTCTAGCCCCAGCGGCTACTAAGTAAGTACTGCTTTGTAGACTCATGATAATTAATCCATTTCTAGGAACAATTTGAGGCAATGTGTGCGTGTCTGCAGTAAACTTGGATTGAGATGGGGAGTTTTGTAGCACCAATTATCCTCAGCAATATCCTCCACGCTGTCATTCCATCATTAACTGGGTTCCAGAAACCAGGGCAGCCTGAGGCCAATTGTCAAATTGTCAAAATTGGCATGGAACACCCTTACAGCTTCTCACAGTAGATTCTATGACTTCTATGCCCACACAAAGACCTGGTGCCCTCGTGGGGTAGAGCAGAAAGCATCACACTTAAACTCACTGGGTTCAAGGCCCATATCTACCACTTTCTGGTGGATTCAGTAAGAATTTGTCCTGTAAACAGCATTTAAAATTTTTTCCAAGACATTCCTCCATGGTTGGAGTGTCCTGGCCTTACAGCAAGACATGCAATCAAATAACTAGCTTTGAAGTTGCCTACCTTGAGTGTATTCTCACTGTATTCAGAAGGCATTCTTCTCCCTGCAGACATACTATGCTGCCTACTTTCTCTGCCTGGAATTCAGAATTCATCAGAAGACTAGCAATCCCAAAAATCTCTTCCATTCTGCGTTTTGTATGGAACCAGAAAAAAACCCATATAGCTAAAGCAGTTCTTAGTAATAAAAATAAAGCTGGGGGATCAGCATACCAGATTTTAGTCTGTACTACAAAGCCAGAGTGGTCAAGACAGCATGGTACTGGCATAAAAATAGAGACATAGACACTTGGAATCAAATTGAAAACCAAGAAATGAAACTAACATCTTACAACCACCTAATCTTCGATAAACCAAACAAGAACATACCTTGGGGGAAAGACTCCCTATTCAATAAATGGTGTTGGGAGAACTGGATGTCTACATGTAAAAGACTGAAACTGGACCCACACCTTTCCCCACTCACAAAAATTGATTCAAGATAGATAAAGGACTTAAATTTAAGGCATGAAACAATAAAAATCCTCAAAAAAAGCATAGGAAAAACACTGGAAGATATTGGCCTGGGGAAAGACTTCATGAAGAAGACTGCCATGGCGATTGCAACAACAACAAAAATAAACAAATGGGACTTCATTAAACTGAAAAGCTTCTGTACCGCTAAGGAGACAACAACCAAAGCAAAGAGACAACCTACAAAATGGGAAAGGATATGTGCATATTTTCAATCAGACAAAAGCTTGATAACTAGGATCGATAGAGAACTCAAATTAGTCCACATGAAAAAAGCCAACAATCCCATATATCAGTGGGCAAGAGACATGAATAGAACCTTCTCTAAAGATGACAGACGAATGCCTAACAAACACATGAAAATATGTTCATCATCTCTATATATTAGAGAAATGCAAATCAAAACAACCTGAGATATCATCTAACCGCAGTGAGAATGGCCCACATCACAAAATCTCAAAACTGCAGATGCTGGCGTGGATGTGGAGAGAAGGGAACACTTTTACACTGCTAGTGGGACTGCAAACTAGTACACCCTTTCTGGAAGGAAGTATGGAGAAACCTCAAAGCACTCAAGCTAGACCTCCCATTTGATCCTGCAATCCCATTACTGGGCATCTACCCAGAAGGAAAAAAATCCTTTTATCATAAGGACACTTGTACTAGACTGTTTATTGCAGCTCAATTTACAATCGCCAAAATGTGGAAACAGCCTAAATGCCCACCAATCCAGGAATGGATTAACAAGCTGTGGTATATGTATACCATGGAATACTATTCAGCTATTAAAAAAAATGGAGACTTTACATCCTTCGTATTAACCTGGATGGAAGTGGAAGACATTATTCTTAGTAAAGCATCACAAGAATGGAGAAGCATGAATCCTATGTACTCAATTTTGATATGAGGACAATTAATGACAATTAAGGTTATGGGGGGGAGGAAAAGCAGAAAGAGGGACGGAGGGAGGAGGGTGGGGCCTTGGTGTGTGTCACACTTTATGGGGGCAAGAAATGATTGCAAGAGGGACTTTGCCTAACAATTGGAATCAGTGTAACCTGGCTTATTGTACCCTCAATGAATCCCCAACAATAAAAAAAAAGAAAAAAAAATGAATTTAAAAAATTAAAAAAAAAGAAGCTTGATAACTAGGATCTATAGAGAACTCAAATTAATCCACATGAAAAAAGCCAACAATCCCATATATCAATGGGCAAGAGACATGAATAGAACCTTCTCTAAAGATGACAGATGAATGGCTAACAAACATGAAAAAAATGTTCATCATCTCTATATATTAGAGAAATGCAAATCAAAACAACCCTGAGATAGCATCTAACCCCAGTGAGAATGGCCCACATCACAAAATCTCAAAACTGCAAATGCTGGCGTGGATGTGGAGAGAAGGGAACACTTTTACACTGCTGGTGGGACTGCAAACTAGTACCACCTTTCTGGAAGAAAGTATGGCGAACCCTCAAAGCACTCAAGCTAGACCTCCCATTTGATCCTGCAATCCCATTACTGGGCATCTACCCAGAAGGAAAAAATCCTTTTATCATAAGGACACTTACACTAGACTGTTCATTGCAGCTCAATTTACAATTGCCAAACAGCCTAAATGCCCACCAACCCAGGAATGGATTAACAAGCTGTGGTATATGTACACCATGGAATACTATTCAGCTATTAAAAGAAATGGAGACTACATCCTTCATATTAACCTGGATGGAAGTGGAAGACATTATTCTTAGTAAAGCATCACAAGAATGGAGAAGCATGAATCCTATGTACTCAATTTTGATATGAGGACAATTAATGACAATTAAGGTTATGGGGGGGAGGAAAAGCAGAAAGAGGGACGGAGGGAGGGGGGTGGGGCCTTAGTGTGTGTCACACTTTATGGGGGCAAGATATGATTGCAAGAGGGACTTTGCCTATCAATTGCAATCAGTGTAACCTGGCTTATTGTACCCTCAATGAATCCCCAACGATAAAAAAAAAAAAAAAATCTCTTCCATGAAGATTGAAGACGTCTTTTTCCCCACAGTTCCTGTACCCCGTCTGTGTCCTTCCCCATCTTGTGTCATCTATCGTCAATATTTTATCTGCATTATTATCAGCCCCTCTTCTGAACCTGTTCTGTCCAATATGGTAGCCATGTGCAGCATCTTTATTTTAATTCATTAAAATTAAATAAAACTTCAAATTCATTCCTTAGTTACCCTGAGGCTAGTGGCTCTCACACTGGACAGTCTAGAGATGGATCATGTCCATCACTGTTGAAAGTCCTGTTGGACAGCACAGCTCTAGACTCTGCAAGGCCGAGGGCCACATCTTTATGTTCTGTCTCTTCTACAAATTCTCCCAACCATTGAGGTTCTAGCTACATCGTCAACTTCCTGTCTTTCATGGAGCCAACGCAAGTACCTTTTACAGAGTGATGATGGTAAAATCGTATCATTTAAGTGTTTCCCCCACTAACTGAGGACTTCAAGAGGTCAGCATTAGAAGTTCTTTTTACAAGTGGGAGAATTCAGTGGAGTGATTTGCCTAGGCCAGGCAGCCAGTAGGTGATGAAACTAGGATTGGAACCCTGGCCTTTCTAACCCCAGCACCTGTGAGTAGGCACCAGCATTTCTTAACCTGGGCACTACTCACAGTTGAGACTGGATAACACTTTGCTGTGGGGCTGTGCTGTGCATTGGAGAGGTTTAGCAGCATCCCCAGCCCCTGCTTTCTAGATACAGTAGCACCTCCCTCCATAGAATGTCATCAGACATGACCAATGTCCCCTGATGGAGCGGGGCAACATCATCCCCAGTTGAAAACTAATGATCTACATGGTCAGTTAAAGTTGGTCAGATGGATAAATACTATAGATGCCCTTCAAAATACCAACTTCTTCTAGCAAGTGAGAAGCAAGTTTATACCTGCTCTTAAGGTAAATCAAATCCTCCCTTTAATCTCCTGTGTAATCTTCCAGGCCAACTTCCCATCTGGACAATGTTGCCCAATGTCCACTTCCTTTCACATGGGACCAAGATGGAGCCTTGGGTTGCAGACAGCCCAGATGCTACAGGTCCACAGGACTCATGTTAACAAACTTCCAGCTTTTTCTAGACCACCTGCTTTAGACAAACCTTCTAGGCAATTAGCACCTCCATGGGAGGGGCACAGGAGGGGCTTGAAAGAGATGTGGGAAGGAAGCCCAGAGAGCTGCTGTGCCCTAGGCCATTCAGTACAGCAGCAGAGGACTGCTGGCTCCGAAACCAAAACAGGTAAGAGAACAAGCTGCCTGGGAAAGATATTAGCATTTCATCTTTATAAAGAAAGAAATATTAATATTTCACAAGCTGCATTAGGCAAGTAAGATGATTTTGTTCCTCAGGCACCTTTGTCCTCATCATTGACTCAGCCTGTCATACCCTCAAATTTCCCTGCTTTTTTTTTATTGTCTTTTAAGTATAATGACTGTACACACCTCCTAAGAAAAACATTTCTTTCTTAAAGAAAGAAAGGCAGCATTCTAAGGCAGCATTTCCTTAGTAGCCCTATTAGAAATTCTATACATAAAACGGGTCACACAAGTTTGAGAAATGTTGATTACTCTGGCCCCTCTACAGGCACATTTGCTAATGCATATTAGCAAACAGATGCTCTGAGAAGTCCTGCAGCAAAGAAACGTGGACTCTGCAAAGATTTTAGACACCTGCTGTCTCAAGCAAAAGGTGATGGATTATGTCTATGCCACAAGCCCTTTGGGGAAAAAGTAAAGGTAGCAGATACGAAAATATTTTTAAATGTTCAGAGTATAAATACAAACATCTGGTGGAACTCAGGAAGATTGCTTTTTGCAAGGAAGAAAAAAAAATTTAACCATGAATTATGGAGCAAACTTCACAGACATAAAATTCAGTAAAAAAAAAAAAAAAAAGAGAGAGAGAGAAGGAAAATAAGAGTTTTCCCAATGAGTATATAAAGATGTATTCTACAAAAATAATCTGTTTAAAGAGTTTTATTTTAGGTTCAGATTTTCAGATGGTTTCTAACTCTCTTATGAGTCCAACTCATGACTCTAATTAAGTCATTTATACCACTTTACTCAGCTTTTACAGAGAATTAAAGAGGCTGGAAGTGGTGGCTCATGCCTTACAATCCTAGCACTCTGGGAGGCTGAAGCGGGAGGATTGCTTGAGCTCAGGACTTCCAGACCAGCCTGAGCTAGAGGGAGAGCCCATCTCTACTAAAAAGAGAAAAACTATCCAGGCATTGTGGCTGGTGCTGGTAGTCCCAGCTACTCAGGAGGCTGAGGCAGGAAGAGTGCTTGAGCCCAGGAGTCTGAACTGAGGGTGTGTGAGCTAGGCCTCTCTAAGATTGTCTGAGAGCTCCTGTACTCGGTTCTAGGGTGTGCTGGTCTTCCTGTGCGCAGGTAATCTGGGCGCTCACGCGCAGATAGCCAGCTGTGTGCATTAAAGCCTTCACTGGCTTCTCATTTCACCGTCCTGCAGGTCTGGCCTTTCCTCTCTCTAAGGCCACCTCCTTACTCCTCATTCTGTCTTGCAGCCACTCTGCTCTGGCCTCTGCCTCACAGCCTTTGAACTTCATCATTCCCCTGGCTACAGTGTTCCTCCTGCCCTCTTTTTCTTCTGTGATCTCTACTTTCATGTCACTACCTCAAAGAGGGGAGGTAGTGATTAACTAATCAACCAATTAACTAATCTACCTAAGGTCTCCTTGTTTAAGGTTTGGTTTTTTTTCTATATTTTGCATATTAATCCTTTCTGGGTTCTGGGTGTTGCAAATACCCTGTTCCAATTTCTGGCTTGTCTTTTCACCTCTGTAGTATCATCTGGTGAGCAAAATTCATCATTTTAGTGAGTCAAATTAACCAATCTCTTTCTTTGTATTTTGTGCTTTTTGTTTCTGGTTTAAGAAATCATTCTTCCTGGGAGGGGAGACAAGATGGCGGACTGAAGCCAGCTTTCAACAAAGGCTCCCGTCCAGAAGGAGAGTTAAGGGACAGGAATTTAGTAAGTATCCTGGTGGACTTGAGCCTCACCAAGAGAGAAGGCTGAAGAACGCACATCAACACCGCTGAGGCAAGTTGTGATCACAAGGACGCAAACAAAAGGTACAAAATCCACCACCAAGCGGACGGGAGTCCCCCTCCCCCATGAGACCGGCTCAAGAGCCCCACAATTGAACAAGCGGGCAGAAAATAAAGGCCCTTCCACTACACTCCACGGGAGAGACCTTCTAAAAACTGGACCTACCTCCCCTACTGGGGTGCTGTGGCGTTCTCCTGCCAGACATAGGGCTGAATAAAACTTTGGGAATCCTTTGCTGGCAACCCTGAATCCCCGGCGCTCCCCTCCCGCCCACTGAGGACTGGAGGCCTGTGCCCCAGGACTTCGGATCCTTGGGTGATTTCTCAAGGGGAGTGGACAGTTCCCGAGTTGCGACTGGTCAGCATTGACTCTGAGGCGCGCAAGTGAGGAGAGGGCACCGGGCTGAGGGGGAGTCACGCCTCGCGGCACTTCCCTGCAGTACAGTGCACCAACCCTCCCCAGGCATACGGGGCCCAAGACTGAATAAGACTCTGGCCTCCCCGCTGAGAGCTGAGAACCCCTACTCTCACTCGGGGTCTGAGGGCCTATCCCCCAGGAGTTCAGCTCCTTGGGTGATTTCTCGAGGGGAGTGCACAGTGCCTGAGCTGCGTCAGGTCAGCGCCGACTCTGGGACACGTGAGCGAGGAGAGGGCACTCTGCTGAGGGGAAATCAAGCCTTGGCGGCACTTCCCTGCGGTGCAGTGCAGGAGCCCTCCCCGGACCGTAGTATTGCGTAAAATTGAATGAAACTCTAGCTTCCCCCCCCACTCCCAATCGGGGTCTGGGGGCCCATCCCCCGAGAGTTCTGATTCTTGGGGGATCTCTTAAGGGGTGTGGACCCAGCACAAACTGCGGCCGCTCAGTGCTGACTCTGGGGCGCGGGACAGAGGAGAAAAGGGTCTCCTGAGTGCCCACACCAGAGCAGCAGTTCCCTGGAGGTAGATCAACAGCCGTTTTTTCTTTAACGGCAGAACGCTCGCTTCTGGATATTCTGAGGCCACACCCCCTGTCTCCCTGGGCAACCAGAGGAGGCCACCGGTGACACGGCTCACAAACCCGGGAAGCTTCCAGGGCAGGGCCGACCCAGAGAGGTGTTCAGACGCAATTCTCCAGCAGCAAAGACGTTTGAACTCAAAACAGCCCCTCTTCTGTAGGCGACGACAGGAACAGAGACAGAACCTCACAAAGTTGTCTGTTCTGTTCTGTTCTGTTAGCAGCATCCATCAGGGACGGGGCTAAGCCTGAGTGAACACCTCCTTCCCATCACCTGCATCAAACACTCAAAGATGTCAGGCCCCATCTCCTCCTGCTAGATAGCGGCAGTCTGCGGGGGCCTGGCAGACTTCCTTGCTATTCAGGCAGGTGCAAACCCCTGGAGTGTCTGTTCACTGCAGGCAACTGGGTTAGCCATCTGCAGAGATACCAGTGACTGGGTCTGACGGAGGGGCAAAGTGGGGAAGGAGACGTCAACCTTCCCAGACTGCTCTGTTTGCTGGGTGGCTCCTCCTGACTCCACGCTGCACTGGGGTGAGCTGTGTCAGAGGAGTCACCAGTTCCCAGAGACCTCTTGAACCCTTCCACCCGAGACAAGTGCCGATTGAGACAGTTGATTCGGACCTTTTGAACTGGGCTAATAGACTGAGGACTTTTCAGGCGGTGCCCTGGGTGTGCGATTGTAGGAAGGTTTGATTCTCCTTTTCCAACTGGGGCCAGAGGTGGGCAGGCGGGGTGACTTAATTGCTGATTTTTCCACACAGCTGAGACTTCAAGCCAGAGTAGAAGTTGCAATAGGATCGAACAGAAACCAGCTGAAAACAAGACAGAACCACTTTGCTCCACCACACCAGACAGGGCCCCAGTTTCTCAGGCCACAACACTGTACGGGCCCTCGATAAAACCCCCAGGGAAAAAACAAAGGGAGTAAACCATGGGGCGGAATCAGCGGAAAAACTCTGGTAACATGAATAACCAGAATAGATCAACCCCCCCAAGAAAAGATACGGCAGATGTGATTGAAGATCCCATTCATAAACAACTGGCTGAGATGTCAGAAGTCGAATTCGGAATTTGGTTTGCAGACAAGATTAATAAAATGGAATTAGGAATTCGAGGAGAAATTCAAAAATTGTCTCAAGAATTTAACGAATTTAAAGACAAAACCACCAAAGACTTAGACACACTGAAACAAGAACTTACAGCCCTCAAAGATATGAAAAATACAGTAGAATCCCTCAGTAACAGAATGGAGCAAGCAGAAGAAAGGATTTCTGACATTGAAGATAAAGTCTTCGAACGCTCCCAATCTCTCAAAGAGGAAGAGAAATGGAGAGCAAAAACGGATCACTCACTCAGAGAACTCTCAGATAATTCGAAAAAAAAACAACATAAGGGTTATAGGAATTTCGGAGAACGATGAAGTGGCTGCCAAGGGCACAGAGGCCCTTCTACATGAAATTATGAAAGAAAATTTTCCAGACATGCCTAGAGAATCTGAAATTCAGATAGCAGACAGCTTCAGAACCCCAGCACGATTCAACCCCAATAAGCCATCTCCCAGACATATCATAATTAGCTTCACTAAAGTTAACATGAAAGAGAAGATTCTCAAAGCAGCCCGGCGAAAGAAAACTATAACGTACAAAGGTAAGAATATTAGAATAACTGCAGATCTCTCTGCTGAAACTTTTCAAGCAAGAAGAGGCTGGTCATCAACTTTTAATCTCCTAAAGCAAAAAAACTTTCAACCCAGGATCTTGTATCCAGCTAAACTGAGTTTCATCTATGATGGAGAAATTAAATACTTCAATGACATTCATATGTTGAAAAAATTTGCCATAAGTAAACCAGCTCTTCAGGATGTTCTCAGACCTATCCTCCACAATGACCAACCCAATCCTATACCACAAAAGTAAACTCACTCAGAAACTTCGGATCAAACTCCAACTTCCACAGTGGCGAAAGGATTAAAAATGTCCACTGGACCATTGAAAAACTCGATACCCAAAATTCCACCAGACTTATCAATACTCTCCATCAATGTGAATGGCTTCAACTGTCCTCTAAAGAGGCATAGGTTAGCTGACTGGATACAAAAACTCAAGCCAGATATTTGTTGCATACAAGAGTCACATCTCAACTTAAAAGACAAATACAGACTCAGGGTGAAAGGATGGTCATCCATATTTCAGGCAAATGGTAATCAGAAAAAAGCAGGTGTTGCAATTTTATTTGCAGATACAATAGGCTTTAAACCAACAAAAGTAAGGAAGGACAAGAATGGTCACTTCATATTTGTTAAGGGTAATACTCAATATGGCGAGATCTCAATTATTAATATCTATGCACCCAACCAGAATGCACCTCAATTCATAAGAGAAACTCTAACAGACATGAGTAACTTGATTTCCTCCAGCTCCATAATCGTTGGAGATTTCAACACTCCCTTGGCAGTGTTGGATCGATCCTCCAGAGAGAAGCTGAGCAAAGAAATCTTAGATTTAAACCTAACCATCCAATATTTAGATTTAGCAGACATCTACAGAACATTTCATCCCAACAAAACTGAATACACATACTTCTCATCAGCCCACGGAACTTACTCCAAAATTGATCACATTTTAGGTCACAAGTCTAACCTCAGTAAATTTAAAGGAATAGAAATTATTCCATGCATCTTCTCGGACCATCATGGAATAAAACTTGAATTGAGTAACAACAGGAATCTGCATACCCATACAAAAACATGGAAGTTAAATAACCTTATGCTGAATGATAGCTGGGTCAGAGATGAGATTAAGAAAGAAATCACCAATTTTTTGGAACAAAACGACAATGAAGACACAAACTATCAGAACCTCTGGGACACTGCAAAGGCAGTTCTAAGAGGGAAATTTTTTTTTATTTTTTATTTTTATTTTATTTTTATTTTTATTTTTTATTTATTTATTTTTTTCTAAGAGGGAAATTTATAGCACTGCAAGCCTTCCTCAAGAGAACGGAAAGAGAGGAAGTTAACAACTTAATGGGACATCTCACGCAACTGGAAAAGGAAGAACATTCCAACCCCAAACCCAGTAGAAGAAAAGAAATAACCAAAATTAGAGCAGAATTAAATGAAATTGAAAACAAAAGAATAATACAACAGATCAATAAATCAAAAAGCTGGTTTTTTGAAAAGGTCAATAAAATAGATAAACCTCTGGCCAACCTAATCAGGAAAAAAAGAGTAAAATCTCTAATATCATCAATCAGAAACAACAAAGACGAAATAACCACAGACTCATCAGAAATCCAAAAAATCCTTAATGAATATTACAAGAAACTGTATTCTCAGAAATATGAAAATCTGAAAGAAATAGACCGATACTTGGAAGCACGCCACCTTCCAAGACTTAACCAGAATCAAGTGGAAATGTTGAACAGACCCATATCAAGTTCAGAAATAGCATCAACTATACAAAACCTCCCTAAAAAGAAAAGCCCGGGACCAGATGGTTTCACGTCAGAATTCTACCAAACCTTTAAAGAGGAATTAGTACCTATATTACTCAACCTGTTCCAAAATGTAGAAAAAGAAGGAAGACTACCCAACACGTTCTATGAAGCAAACATCACCCTGATCCCCAAACCAGGAAAAGACCCAACAAGAAAAGAAAATTATAGACCAATATCACTAATGAATATAGATGCAAAAATATTCAACAAGATCCTAACAAACAGAATCCAGCAACACATCAAACAAATTATACATCATGACCAAGTTGGTTTTATCCCAGGGTCTCAAGGCTGGTTCAATATACGTAAATCTATAAATGTAATTCAGCACATAAACAAATTAAAAAACAAAGACCATATGATTCTCTCAATTGATGCAGAAAAAGCTTTTGATAATATCTAGCATCCCTTCATGATCAGAACACTCAAGAAAATTGGTCTAGAAGGGACTTTTCTTAAACTGATAGAGGCTATTTACAGCAAACCCACAGCCAATATCATATTGAATGGAGTTAAATTGGAATCATTTCCACTCAGATCAGGAACCAGACAAGGCTGCCCATTGTTTCCATTGCTTTTCAACATTGTAATGGAAGTTTTAGCTACCGCAATTAGGGAAGAAAAGGCGATCAAGGGTATCCATATAGGGTCAGAAGAGATCAAACTCTCACTCTTCACAGATGATATGATTGTGTATCTGGAAAACACTAGGGACTCTACTACAAAACTCCTAGAAGTGATCAAGGAATACAGCAGCGTCTCAGGTTACAAAATCAACATTCATAAATCGGTAGCCTTTATATACACCAACAACAGTCAAATTGAAAAAGCAGTTAAAGACTCTATCCCATACACAGTAGTGACAAAGAAGATGAAATATTTGGGAATTTACCTAACAAAAGACGTGAAAGATCTCTATAAAGAGAACTATGAAACTCTAAGAAAAGAAATAGCTGAAAATGTTAACAAATGGAAAAACATACCATGCTCATGGCTAGGAAGAATCAACATTATCAAAATGTCCATACTACCCAAAGCAATATATAATTTCAACGCACTCCCTATTAAAGCTCCACTGTCATATTTTAAAGATCTTGAAAAAACAATACTTCGTTTTATATGGAATCAGAAAAAACCTCGAATAGCCAAGACATTACTCAGAAATAAAAACAAAACAGGAGGAATCACACTACCAGACCTCAGACTTTACTACAAATCGATAGTGATCAAAACAGCATGGTATTGGCACAAAAACAGAGAAGTAGATATCTGGAACAGAATAGAGAACCAAGAGATGAATCCAGCTACTTACCGCTATTTGATTTTTGACAAGCCAATTAAAAACATTCAGTGGGGAAAAGATTCCCTATTTAACAAATGGTGCTGGGTGAACTGGCTGGCAACCTGCAGAAGACTGAAATTGGACCCACACCTTTCACCATTAACTAAGATAGACTCTCATTGGATTAAAGATTTAAACTTAAGACATGAAACTATAAAAATACTAGAGGAGAATGCAGGGAAAACCCTTGAAGAAATTGGTCTGGGTGAGTATTTCATGAGGAGAACCCCCCGGGCAATTGAAGCAGCTTCAAAAATACACTACTGGGACTTGATCAAACTAAAAAGCTTCTGCACAGCTAAGAACACAGTAAGCAGAGCAAGCAGACAGCCCTCAGAATGGGAGAAGATATTTGCATGGTATATCTCTGACAAAGGTTTAATAACCAGAATCCACAGAGAACTCAAACGCATCAGCAAGAAAAAAACAAGGGATCCCATCACAGGCTGGGCAAGGGATTTGAAGAGAAACTTCTCTGAAGAAGACAGGCGCACGGCCTTCAGACATATGAAAAAATGCTCATCATCTTTAATCATCAGAGAAATGCAAATCAAAACTACTTTGAGATATCATCTAACTCCAATGAGACTAGCCTATATCACAAAATCTCAAGACCAGAGATGTTGGCGTGGATGCGGAGAAAAGGGAACACTTCTGCACTGCTGGTGGGAATGCAAATTAATACATTCCTTTTGGAAAGAGATATGGAGAACACTCACAGATCTAAAAATAGATCTGCCATTCAATCCTGTAATTCCTCTGCTGGGCATATACCCAGAAGACCAAAAATCACAACATAACAAAGATATTTGTACCAGAATGTTTATTGCAGCCCAATTCATAATAGCTAAGTCATGGAAAAAGCCCAAGTGCCCATCGATCCACGAATGGATTAATAAATTGTGGTATATGTATACCATGGAATACTATGCAGCCTTAAAGAAAGATGGAGACTTTACCTCTTTCATGTTTACATGGATGGAGCTGGAACATATTCTTCTTAGTAAAGTATCCCAAGAATGGAAGAAAAAATACCCAATGTACACAGCCCTACTATGAAACTAATTTGGGACTCTCACATGAAAGCTATAACCCACCTACAACTTAACAATAGGGGGAAGTGGGAAAGGGGGGGGTGGGTAGAGGGAGGGGAATCGGTGGGATCACACCTGTGGTGCATATTACAGGGGTATTTGCGAAACTTGGTAAATGTAGAATGTAAATGTTTTGGCACAGTAACTCAGATAACGCCGGAAAGGCTATGTTAACCAGTGTGATAAAAATGTGTCAAATGGTTTATGAAGTGAGTGTATGATGCCCCATAATCATATCATTGTATACAGTTATGATTTAATAAAAAAAAAAAAAAGAAATCATTCTTCTTTCTATGCAGTTGTTCGGTCTCTCGTTTCTGTGGTATGTTGGCCAAAAACAAAAACAAAAAAACAAATCAAGTAACCAATACAGTATTTCATCATGCTGGACATTAGATCCCCGAACTTATTTATCTTATTTTTTTTTTTTTTATTGTTGGTGATTCATTGAGAGTACAATAAGCCAGGATACACTGATTGCATTTGTTAGGTAAAGTCCCTCCTGCAATCATATCTTGCCCCCAGAAGGTGTGGCACGCACCAAGGCCCTGACCCCCTGCCTCCTTCCCTCTCTCTGCTTTTCCTTCCCCACCCCTATAACCTTAATTGTCATTAATTGTCCTCATATGAAATTTGAGTACATAGGATTCATGCTTCTCCATTCTTGTGATGCTTTACTAAGAATAATGTCTTCCACTTCCATCCAGGTTAATACGAAGGATGTAAAGTCTCCATTTTTTTTTAATGGCTGAATAGTATTCCATGGTACACATATACCACAGCTTGTTAATCCATTCCTGGGTTGGTGGGCATTTAGGCTGTTTCCACATTTTGGCGATTGTAAATTGAGCTGCAATAAACAGTCTAGTACAAGTGTCCTTATGATAAAAGGATTTTTTTCCTTCTGGGTAGATGCCCAGTAATGGGATTGCAGGATCAAATGGGAGGTCTAGCTTGAGTGCTTTGAGGTTTCTCCATACTTCCTTCCAAAAAGGTTGTACTAGTTTGCAGTCCCACCAGCAGTGTAAAAGTGTTCCCTTCTCTCCACATCCACGCCAGCATTTGCAGTTTTGAGATTTTGTGATGTGGGCCATTCTCACTGGGGTTAGATGCTATCTCAGGGTTGTTTTGATTTGCATTTCTCTAATATATAGAGATGATGAACATTTTTTCATGTGTTTGTTAGCCATTCGTCTGTCATCTTTAGAGAAGGTTCTATTCATGTCTCTTGCCCATTGATATATGGGATTTTTGGCTTTTTTCATGTGGATTAATTTGAGTTCTCTATAGATCCTAGTTATCAAGCTTTTGTCTGATTGAAAATATGCAAATATCAACTGGCTTATTGTACCCTCAATGAATCCCCAACAATAAAAAGAAAAATATATATATGCAAATATTCTTTCCCATTGTGTAGGTTGTCTCTTTCCTTTGGTTATTGTCTCCTTAGCTGTACAGAAGCTTTTCAGTTTAATGAAGTCCCATTTGTTTACTTTTGTTGTTGTTGCAATTGCCATGGCAGTCTTCTTCATGAAGTCTTTCCCCAGGCCAATATCTTCCAGTGTTTTTCCTATGCTTTCTTGGAGGATTTTTATTGTTTCATGCCTTAAATTTAAGTCCTTTATCCATCTTGAATCAATTTTTGTGAGTGGGGAAAGGTGTGGGTCCAGTTTCAGTCTTTTACATGTAGACATCCAGTTCTCCCAACACCATTTATTGAATAGGGAGTCTTTCCCCCAAGGTATGTTCTTGTTTGGTTTATCGAAAATTAGGTGGTTTTAAGATGTTAGTTTCATTTCTTGGTTTTCAATTCGATTCCAAGTGTCTATGTCTCTGTTTTTGTGCCAGTACCATGCTGTCTTGACCACTCTGGCTTTGTAGTACAGACTAAAATCTGGTATGCTGATGCCCCCAGCTTTATTTTTATTACTAAGAACTGCCTTAGCTGCACGGGGTTTTTTCTGGTTCCATACAAAACACAGAATCATTTTTTCCAAATCTTAAAAGTACGATGTTGGTATTTTGATAGGAACGGCATTGAATAGGTAGATTGCTTTGGGAAGTATAGACATTTTAACAATGTTGATTCTTCCCATCCATGAGCATGGTATGTTCTTCCATTTGTTAATATCCTCTGCTACTTCCTTTCTGAGGATTTCATAATTTTCTTTATAGAGGTCCTTCACCTCCTTCGTTAGGTATATTCCTAGGTATTTCATTTTCTTTGAAACTATGGTGAAGGGAGTTGTGTCCTTAATTAGCTTCTCATCTTGACTGTTACTGGTGTATACAAAGGCTACTGACTTGTGGACATTGATTTTATATCCTGAAACATTACTGTATTTTTTGATGACTTCTAGGAGTCTTGTGGTTGAGTCTTTGGGGTTCTTTAAGTATAAGATCATGTCATCAGCAAAGAGGGAGAGTTTGACCTCCTCTGCTCCGATTTGGATTCCCTTTATTTCTTTGTCTTGCCTAATTGTATTGGCTAGAACTTCCAGCACTATGTTGAATAGTAAAGGTGACAGAGGACAACATTGTCTGGTTCCAGTTCTAAGAGGAAAAGCTTTCAGTTTTACTCCATTCAGTAAAATATTGGCTGTGGGTTTGTCAGAGATAGCTTCAATCAGTTTTAGAAATGTGCCACCTATGCCTATACTCTTCAGTGTTCTAATTAGAAAAGGATGCTGGATTTTATCAAATGCTTTTTCTGCATCTATTGAGAGGATCGTGTGATCTTTATTTTTGCCTCTGTTAATATGGTGGATAATGTTTATGGACCTGCGTATGTTAAACCAGCTTTGCATCCCTGGAATAAAACCTACTTGATCATGATGAATGACTTTTTTGATGATAAGCTGTAATCTATTGGCTAGGATTTTGTTGAGAATTTTTGCATCTATATTCATGAGTGAGATTGGTCTGAAATTGTCCTTTTTGTTTGGGTCTTTTCCTGGTTTTGGTATCAGGGTGATGTTTGCTTCATAGAATGTGCTTCATAAAATCTTCCTCAATTTTTTGGAATAATTTCTGCAGTACAGGAATAAGCTCTTCCTTGAAGGTTTGATAGAATTCTGGTGCGAAGCCATCTGGAACAGGGCATTTTTTGGTTGGAAAATTTTTTATTGTTTCTTTGATCTCAGTGCTTGAAATTGGTCTGTTCAGGAGCTCTATTTCTTCCTGGCTGAGTCTAGGGAGAGGGTGTGATTCCAAATATTGATCCATTTCCTTCCCATTGTCAAATTTCTGGGCATAGCGTTTCTGGCAGTATTCAGAGATGATATCTTGTATCTCTGTGGGATCAGTTGTTATTTCCCCTTTATCATTTCTGATTGAGGTTACTAGAGATTTTACTTTTCTATTTCTCATTAGTCTGGCCAATGGTTTATCTATTTTATTTATTATTTTAAAAAACCAACTCCTTGTTTTATTAATTTTCTGAATGATTCTTTTGTTTTCAATTTCATTGATCTCTAATTTGATTTTGGATATTTCTTTTCTTCTACTGAGTTTAGGCTTAGATTGTTCTTCTTTTTCCAAGTCCATAAGATAGCTTGTGAGTTTGTTGATGCGCACTCTTTCTGTTTTTCGAATGTAGGCATCTAAAGCAATGAATTTTCCTCTCAAAACTGCTTTTGCAGTGTCCCACAGGTTTTGGTAGCTTGTGTCTTCATTGTTGTTATGCTCAAGGAAGTTAATGATTTCCTATTTTATTTCTTCCTGCACCATCTGTTATTCAACAGAAGATTGTTTAATTTCCAGGCCTTTGTGTGGGGTCGAACGTTTTTGTTAGAGTTGAGTTCCATCTTTAGCACCTTATGGTCTGAGAAGATACAAGGTAAAATTTCAATTCTTTTTATTCTGTTGATAATTGTTTTGTGTCCCAGGATATGATCAATTTTGGAGAATGTTCCATGGGGTGATGAGAAGGATGTATATTCTTTATCGTTGGGATGGAGTATTCTATATGCTTCTATCAAGCACAGTTGTTCTAGGGTCTCATTTAAATCTCTTATATCTTTGTTTAATTTCTGTTTAGACGATCTGTCCAGCTCTGTAAGTGGAGTGTTAAAGTGCCCTGTTTTATGGTATTATCAGATATCATATTGCTCAGACTGAGTGAGGTCTGTTTCAAGAATCTGGGAGCATTTAAATTGGGTGCATAAACATTTAGAATTGAAACGTCTTCTTGCTGTATATTTCCCTTGACCAATATAAAGTGACCATTTTTGTCTTTTTTTACTTTAGTTGCTTTAAATCCACATGTATCTGAAAATAAGATTGCAACTCCTCTTTTCTTCTGAATTCCATTTGCCTGAAAAATTCTCTTCCAACCCTTGACTTGGAGTTTTAATTTGTCTTTTGAAGCCAGGTGTGTTTCTTGCACACAGCAAATGGACAGCTTGTGTTTTTTAATCCAGTCAGCCAATCTATGTCTCTTCAGTGGGGAATTCAAGCTCCACATTTATTGAGCTAATTGATGTGTGGTAGTATTCTATTTGTCTTATTTTGTGAGAGTCCATTGCTTAGTTTTATCTTTTGCATCAGTGTGGAGGTTAGGTTCTGTCCTTTAATTTCTGAGTTCTTACTTTGCTTCTGATATATTGTAGTGGTCAGTGTGTAGAACAGGTTCAAGTATTTCCTGTAGAGCTGGTCTTGTTGTGTCAAATTTCCTCAATGTTTGTATATCAGTAAATGATTTGATTTCTCCATCAATTTTAAAGCTTAGGTTAGCAGGTTACAGAATTCTGGGCTGGAAATTGTTCTGTTTAAGTAGATTAAAGGTAGATGACCATTGTCTTCTTGCTTGGAAAGTTTCATTAGAGAAGTCTGCGGTCACTCTGATGGATTTGCCCCCGTAGGTCAACTGGCGCTTACTCCTGGCAGCTTGCAGAATCTTTTCTTTTGTCTTAACTTTGGACAGGTTCATCACAATGTGTCTTGGAGTAGCTCGGTTAGAGTTGAGGTGACCTGGGGTCCGATAGCCCTCTGAAAGCAGTGTGTCAGAATCTTTGGTGATATTTGGGAAATTTTCTTTTATAATAGTCTCCAGTATGGCTTCCATTCCTCTGGGGCATTCTTCTTCCCCTTCTGGGATTCCTATATCTCGAATGTTGGAATGCTTCATAAAGTCCCATTTTTCTGACAGGGAACGTTCTGCTTTCTCTCTCTTCTTTTCTGCCTCTTTTACTATCTGAGTTATCTCAAGAACTTTGTCTTCTACCTCTGAAATTCTTTCTTCTGCATGGTCTAACCTGTTGCTGATACTTTCCATTGCATCTTTAAGTTCCCTGATTGACTGCTTCAGTTCCTTCAGTTCTGCTATACCCTTTCTATATTCTTCATATCGTTCATCTCTTATTTGATTCTGTTTTGGGATTTCCTTTTGGTTATTTTCCACTTTATTAGCAGTTTCCTTCATTGTTTCCATCATTTCTTTCATTGTTTTTCATCATGTGTATTCTAAATTCCCTTTCTGTCATTCCTAACATTTCTTTATTGGTGGAATCCTCTGCAGTAGCTACCTCATGGTCCCTTGGATGGGTTTTTCTGGACTGGTTCTTCATATTGCCTGGAGTTTTCTGCTGATTCTTCCTCATGAGCGATTTCTTTTGTCTGTTTCCTTGCCCTAATTTTCCTTTCCCTTCCTCTTGCTCTTTTAGTTCCCATGTCTGTGGACTAAGGTTTCGATGAGTCCTTTTGGTACAGGACCAGAAGGATGAGATGGTTGAAAAGCAAGAAGGGTTGAAAGAAAGAAGGAAAGAACAAAAAGAAAATAGAGAAAGGAGAGGGGGTCAGTAAAAGGAATATTGACAAAAAGAAGAGAGTCCCAGAAAGAGGGAGACAGAGCAATATAGGTGTACAGTAGGGTACTTTGACACAACCTTAAAAAAAATCCCAACCTCTGGGGATGCCCAGTTGGGTGGTTCCTTGAGGTCAGAAGCTCTTTGCTAACCTGATCAAACACAGTACCCCACCTCCACCAAGTAGAGAGGAAAGACAAAAATGCTATAAATCAAACCAAAACAAGCAAACAGAAAACTTTACGGGATAAAATTGCTTGAAAAACCAAATAATAGGGGTAGAAACACTAGCAAAAATGAAGTTCTAGTTATTGAAAAAGGCAGCAATGGGAAATTGTATTTAAACTAGAAAAATTGAGAAAGAAAAAAATCTGTACAGAAAGGTTGAAATTAAAAAACAAAACAACATCAAAATAAACAAAAAACAAATAAAAACAAAGCAATATATATAGTTTGTTGAATATTGTCTCGGCAACAGGTGGTCTTCTGGGGTATGAGATGTTAATCATAATGCTGATACGACTGGAGGCCTCCGCTGATTTCTCAAACCCCACAGGGTAGACACCCTAAATCTCTCTTCAGCCCTCTTAAAAGGCACTTTAAACTTCTAAACTTGCTAAGCAGAAGCTTTCCCAGGAAAGTGCTTGTCACTGGACTCACTGCTGAAGTGGCTATCCACTTACCCAGTGTGCCAAAACTGGTCTCACTCTGCCCCTGAGGGTTAGGGCTGTAAGGCAGCTCAGTCCCCGCCTTTAGGCTGCTCAGTCACTAGGTTACTTGTTCCCATCTGATCCTTGCTCTGCAACCCTGAGGGTGAATCTTGCTGGGGCAGTTCTCTCCCAATGGCTCCCTGCGGCCTACAGCCAAACACTATTAGCTCCATCTGGCTCAGTGGCTCAGTCTGGGGCCCTAGACAATGCCCAAAGTTCTCCGCACTCCTGCTCAAGCTCTCCCCAAGGCTGTTCAACTGAGTGCCAAGTCCAAAAACACCAAAACAGTTCACAGGTAAGGCCGTTCTGGTTTGCAGTCTCACTGCTGCTGTACTTACAGCTGTCGGCGGGATTAGGCCAATGGAATACACACGACCACTTGCCAGTTTTCCACTGTTTTTGTCCTCCTCTTGGGGTCCAGAAGTTTTTCGCTGACTGCCTGTATCCTCAAAGGGATGATTATAGGTAGATCCCATCAGCCAGAAATGCCTGAAGTCTTATCTCCTCAGACTCACGGTACCCAGATGCAAGGAAGCTGTTACTTGGCTGCCATCTTGCTCTCTAGGAATCGAACTTATTTATCTTAAAACTGGAAGTTTGTACCCTTTGACAGACATCTCCCCACCGCCCGCCCCCGCCCCCGCCCCCCATTTAATGCTCTCAATGCTTTCCATTTATAATGGAGATATATTTTTATATTTTTTCCTAAGATTCTCCCTCCCCCCACACATTTAAGTCCCCGATGCATCTGGAATTGACTTTGCTGAAAGTTATGAAGGAGGCATATGATTTCTTTTTCTTTTTTCTTTCCGTGTGGATAACTATGTGTCCTAATGTCATTTATTGAATAGTCCACTTTCTCCCCACTGGTTGCAGTTGTATGGTCTCTCATTTCTGTGGTATGTTGACCAATCTGTGGGCCAGTAGTATATTGTCTTATTTCATATAGTATTGATATTTATCGTGGCAAGTCCCCTTCACTAACTTGTTTCTTATGTAGTATCTTGATAATTCTTAGCCTTTGTTTTTCTATGTAAGTTTCTGAAACAGCCTGTCAAGTTCCACAAAAAATAAAAAAATAAAATGTAAACTTGTTTGAAGAATTAACATCTTAAAAAATTGAGTCTTTCTATCCAGCTATAGAAATTAATTGTGTTTATTTGGGTTGTTCAATGCTTTTCCCCTAGCTTTATTGAAGTATAATTGACAAATAAAACTTGTATAGATTCAAGGTATATGAGGTGATAATTTGATATTTGTATCCATTGTGAAGTGATTACTGCAGTCAAAGTAACTAACACATCCATCATCACATTTAGTTGTCATTCATAGGGCGGTGAAGACACTTAAGATTCACCCTTAGCAAATTTCAAGTAAACAATATAGGCCTGCATGGTGGCTCATGCCTGTAATCCTAGCACATGGGAGTTTGAGGCAGATGGACTGCCTGAGCTCATAGGTTAGAAACCAGCCTGAGCCAGAGTGAGCTCTTGTCTCTAAAAACAGCTGGGTGTTGTGGCAGGTGCCTACAGTCCCAGCTACTTGGGAAACGGAGACAAGAGAATCACTTGAGCCCAAAGTTATTCACCGTGTCTCACAGGCTAAAATATAGTGGCACAATTATAACTCACCACAGCCACAAATTTTCACGCTCAAGCAATCCTCCTGCCCAATTGTCTCAAGTAGCTATAACTACAGGCATGGGCCACCACATCTACCTAATTTCTTTTTAAGACATAGGGTTTTGTAGCACCCATAGCACAGTGGTTATGACACCAACTACACACTGAGGCTGCCGGGTTCCAACCCAGCGTGGGCCTGCTAAACGACAATGATAATTGCAACAAAAAAGTAGCCAGGCATTATGGCAGGCACCTGTAGTTCCAGCTACTTAAGAGGCTGAGACAAGAGAATCGCTTAAGATTTTGAGGTTGCTGTGAGCTGTGACACCCACAGCAGTCTGCCAAGGGTGACATAGTGAGACCCTGTCTCAAAAGAAAAAAAAGATATAGGGTCTTGCTATATTGTCCAGGCTGATTTCAAACTCCTAGCCTCAAGCAATCCTCTTGCTTTGGCCTCCCAAAGTGCTTGGACTACAGATGTGAGCCACGACACCTGGCTTAAATAAATGCTTTTAACATTTCAACCTTAAGTCTGATGTTTAGTTACAGATTTTCATAGATAGTGTTTTACTTTTTTTTAAGAAAGTTTCTCTTTTTTATTGTTTTTTTGTTTGTTTGTTTGTTTGTTTGTTTTTGAGACGGGGCCTCACTCTGTTGCCTGGGCAACACAGGCATTATCATAACCTCACTGCAACCTCAAACTCCTGAGCTCAAGCAAACCACCTGCCTCAGCTTCTTGTGTAGCTGGGACCACAGACACATACTGCCACACCAGGCCTTTTTTTTTTTATTTTTTGTAGTGAAAATGTTTCACTATGTTGCCCAAGCTGGCCTCAAGCAATCCTCCCACCTGAGCCTCCTAAAGTGCTAGGATTACAGGTGTGAGCCATGCAACTGGCCCTACCATGATTTGTTTTAACCATAGTATTTGTTGAATTTTATTTAGTGCTTTTTATTTATTAATGGAATTTATTTATTTCCTATATTTTTAAATGAGTTATGGCATAGTCCATAACTCATAGTCCATAACTCATAGTCTTTTTCTATTTTTGAAGAGATTTTGTATGATCAGATTTGTCTGTTTCTTGACTATTTAGATTTTCTTAGTTAGAAGACTTTTTAACTGTTGAATCAACATCTCTGATGGTTTTAGGATGTGGTAGATTATAAAAAAGGCCTCAATTCTCCATTCTTCTTTCTATCCATGCCCTCTCACTGAAGAGAAAATATCTATTTCTTCATCTTTTGAATCTGGACTGACCTTGTGAATTTCTTAGCCAATATAATACAGGTCTCTCACTGTCCTGGTCTCTCAAAACGCCTTTCATACTTCCTTCCACTGACTTAAAACCCTTCTACCATCACAAGAACAAGCCTCACCTGGCCTGCTGGAGGATGAAAGACGAGTAGTGATCAAGCCAGTTGTCTTAACTGAGGCCATATACTTTACTGGCCTATAGCCAACTCCCCTTGAAACATTCCTGAGAGAGAGCCTGAATTCCATTAGCAGAGACACCTACCAAATCTGTAGTCAGCTACAGGTATAAATAACCCTGGCCAAGGCCAGAGGAACAATCCAGCTGACCCATAGACATCCGAGCAATAATAAATATTTATTAATGGCTCAGCAGCTAGGGTGCCGGCCACACACACAGGGATAGCGGGTTTGAACCCAGCCTGGGCCTGCCAAACAACAATGACAACAACCACCAAAAAATAGCCAGGTGTTGTGGTGGGCGCCTGTAGTCCCAGCTATTTGGGAGGCTGAGGCAAGAGAATCGCTTAAGCCCAAGAGTTTGAGGTTGCTGTGAGCTGTGATGCCATAGTACTCTACTGAAGGTGACATAGTGAGATTCTATCTCGATAAATAAATAAATAAATATTTATTAGTTTAAAACATTGAATGGTAGGTGGTATGTTATGCAGCAATAGATAACTACTGCAAAGATTATTCAGATTTTCTGACTCTTGCATCAGTTTGGGAAATTCAGAGTTTTGTAAAACTGTATACACTTCACCTGAACTTTTAAAATGTATTGACATGGTTCTGTGCCTTTGGCTTAAGTGGCTAAGGTGCCAGCCACGTACACTTGAGCTGGCAGGTTCAAATCCAGCCAAACAACAATGACGGCTGTATCCAAAAAATAGCTGGGTATTGTGGCGGGCGCCTGTAGTCCCAGCTACTTGGGAGGCGGAGGCAGGAGAATCGTTTGAGCCCAGGAGTTGGAGGTTGCTGTGAGCTGTGATGCCACAGCACTCTACCCAGAGCAACAGCTTGAGGCTCTGTCTCAAAAAAAAAAAAAAAAAAAAATATATATATATATATATATATATATGTGTTGACATTAAAATATTCATACTGGCCTTGTATTATATTTTTAATGTCTGATGCATCTATGTCCCCTTCTATTATTTTGTTTGGTTTTTCTTACTTGATCAATTTTGTGGGAAGTTTATCAATTATATCATTTCAATAAATTAACCAATGTCCATTGGTGGGGGGGGCATCTGTATTGGGTATTATATTATCTTTTAATAATATCTGCCATTTTTTCATTATTATGTCCCTCGTTTTATTTTCTTTGGCTTTTGGGGGATTTTGTTCATTCATAATGTTTTGTTTAAGTTGAATCTTAGCTAATTTGTTTTCAACCTTTTCTATTATTATTTAAGGGTACATATTCCTTTGAAGAACATTTTTGTTGTATCTCACAAGTCTTACTATATAGTATTTTCATTATCATTCAGTTTGAATGCCCATTATAATTTCTTCTTTAACATATGACCTTGACCTTGTTTTTAACATCCAAATGGGTGGGAAAAGGAGTGTTAGTTAATTTTTAAAATTAATACCTAATTATTTTTTATAATTAAAGAATACTGCAGTTAGCTCATATTTACTCACAAAACATGATTTTTAAAGACTCAGGAATTTCACTGATCCATTATTAGACCGTATAGGGAAATGCTACAAATCAGGGTTTTTTCCTTTTCCCACAGAGGTAGTTTCCCAGCATACCATTTGCCTGTATGATACCAATTGATTTAAATTTGTTTAATACTTGCTTTATGCCCTAGTATATGTTCAAGTTTTATGAGGGTATGCACAAAACAAAAGTTTATTCCAGTTATTGAGAATAGTGTTCTAGATGTGTCCATCAGATGATTCTTGCTGTGTTATTTAAATCTATATTTTTATTATATATTTAAATATTTTATATGTTTATTATTTATTTATTTCCTTTGTCAATGATTGATAAGGAAGTTCTTAAATCTCTCACTGAGGTAGGAGACTTGTCAGTCTTTCTTTGTGGTTCTGAAACTTTTGCTTTAGAGACTTTGAAGTTATAATATTGGAAATACAAGTTTAGAATTGTTCATCTTTCTGATGAATTGAAACTAATATAGTAACCTTCTTTATCTCTAGAAATATTGTTTCTAGGCTCGGCACCTATAGCACAGTGGTTATGGCACCGGGCACGTACACGGAGGCTGGAGAGTTCGAACCGAGCCCGGGCCAGCTAAACAACAATGATGACAACCTCAACAAAAAAGTAGCTGGGCATTGTGGTAGGCACCTGTAACCAGCTACTTAGGAGGCTGAGGCAAGAGAATCGCTTAAGCCCAAGAGTTTGAGGTCGCTGTGAGCTGTGACACCACGGCACTCTACCAAGGGCAACATAGTGAGACTCTGTCTAAAAAAAAAAAAAAAAGAGAGAGAATAAAAAGAAATATTGTTTCTAGAAATATAAGTACTCGTGTTTGTTCTGGTTGGTAGATACTTGTTGTGTTTTGTCCCTCTTTTTATTCTCCATCTTTCTCTTATGTTTTTGTACACTTCACATAAACAGCATATAGAGCTGAGGTTTTTTTTAATGTTACCTCATAATCTTTGACTTCTTATTGAAGTCTTTAGTTTATTCTCATTTGTTTCATTATGATTACATTTGGATTTATTTCCAGAATCTTATTCTAAGCTTCCTTCTGACTGCATTCCCTTTCAGATTAGGGTAGACACCCCCTCCTCCCTTTTTTCCTCTCTGAAAGTTTGGGAATTCCACGTGTAGTCTTTTTTCTCCTCATGTTCATGATGAGTTTATTTCCTAGTGTATGCAGTGGCTTTGATTCTGAATGTTTTTTCTAGGCCTTCTTAGAGCTCCAAGTCAAAAGGATGTTTCTCCACAGAGGATGTAAGGTATTTTTTCTGCCAGCCACTTGAGTACCACCTAAAATTACATTTTTACTTTGAGGGTTTCTGTTTGTTTCTTTCTTTGTTGACTGATTGACTGATAGTATGGACTCCAGATGCAAAAGGCAAGCATACGTACCATGAGTTTATAATTAGGAGTTCTCAAGGATTCGGTTATCTTTGCTTCTTCACCCAAAGTGAAAGTTTAGACAGACTCACTATAGTCCCAGTAGTCCCAGTATCTCCTTCACGGCCAGGGTTTGGTTTTGTTTTGATTTTTTTTTTTTTTTTTTCAGTTCACTCACTTTGGTCTCCTAGCTGTATAGAAAGGCCCATCTATCCACCCTCTTCTCAGTTTTATGTTCTAGGGCAGTGATTATCAACCAGTGTGCGGTGAGAAGATCTTAGGTGTACCACAAAATTTTTCAAAGAAGGTTGAAAAACACTGCTTCAGGGTCTATTAAAACCCAGAATTTAGGCTTGGCTCAGTGGCTCAGACCTGTAATACTAGCACTCTCAGAGGCAGGTGGATTACTTGAGCTCATGAGTTCAAGACCAGCCTGAGTAAAAGCGAGATCCTGTCTCTACTAAGGTAGAAAAACTAGCCAGGTAGGTATTATGGTGGGCACCTATAATCCTAGCTACTTGGGGGGCTGAGGCAAGAGGATTGTGCAAGCCCAAGAGTTCAAGTGAGTGAGCTATGATGCCACAGCACAGCACTCTACCCAGGGTGACACAGTGAGAGTCTGTCTCAAAAAAAAAAAAAGAAAAGAAAAGAAAACCCAGGATTTAGGCCACCAAAGATTTGGCCTCAGGACAAATGCTGAATCCAGACTAACTCACCCTGACAACTCTTGCTTTCTGGTCATTTCTGGCCTACACAAATTCCTTTATTCTCCTGCCCAGTCAGCTCTACATTTTTTTAAACTGTCTTTACTATTTTAACATTTTAGTTTTACTTTGCTGGGAGGAGTTTCCATGACCATCTAGTCCATCAAGGACCAGAAACAGACATTCCTCTCTGCTCTTTTCTTTCTCAGCCCTCTTTTTATTTCCTTTGCAACACACAGTTTACTGTTCTTTACTTACATGTTTGTTTTCTGTCTTCCTCACCACTTTAGCACATGGCTAGCACCACTCAGCACTCAAAACACTGTTATTAAATTAATATGTGAAGAATGAATGAGCACTCAAAGAGCTGAGGGACTAGTACATAGTGACCAAAGAAAGACAGGTCCTTGGAGAAGGTATTTATTCCACATGGCACATTTGGGGGGAAAGAGTAGAGAGCTATGCAGTTAACGTCATTAGTGTGAACTCTGGAGGACACTGAAGAGCCTCCCACTCAGGGGGTCAGGCCACCTTACTTTTCACAAAGGGGTGAGGAAAATGGATTTTTGAGGGTATCAGAAACCATTCATTGTCTTTCATGCAATCTCCATGATACATTGGATATTCATTTTGTAGACTGTTTCCAGATCATTTTGTCTCTTAATATACATTTTTTGAGGTCTTGATATACTAGTTGAGGTTAAGAAATCATGTGCCAGTGTGAGAACCAAGTACTAGCAACACTGTTTACCCTTTGACTATGCCTTTCCCAGTTTCTGCCCCAACTGGTTTTATTTACCTTAAAATTAAATAAAATCACTAGTGGACATAGCATCATCATTGCTTTATGGTGAAATGCAAACACATAAGCTAGAGGCATCAATGAATTCTGTCACCTTTGAAAAATGATTCATCATTTTTGTGAGCTTTTTTTTTCACTATTGAGAAACCTGATAAAATTTCAGAGCTTGAAATCTTTCCCTAAGCTGAAATAACCTTGTGAAAATAAGTATAAAACAAACTGAGGCTAAAAGAGCACAGATTTTAAGAAAGAAAAATAAAGTTCCTTGAATCTAGAAACAGGACTGTTCATACTATTGCAATAAGGAAAATAAATCATAATTAGATATCACCAAGTTTATCCTGAAACTAACAGTATTATAATTAAAGAAATACATTGGTTAATACATCCACTCTATATTCTGTGCCATTATTGATCAATATAGTGCTCCTCCACTGAACCTCAGAATCCTTCTTAACACAGAGCAACGGCAGAGGCCTCAATGCCATTTCTGGTTCTCAGTGAACAAAGACATCACCACCATTTGCCATGTTGCCAGTCAAGCAAATGCTAGCTCATTCTCTTACTTTAGGTTTTTGATTTTATGTTGGTAGCCCAGGTAGATCTCTGAAGTTTGGTGACACTGGCTTCCTGTGTTTCTTTTTCACAGGTAATCTGTTTCATTTACTATGCTTCTGTCCTAACTTATTTCCTTCTCTCTTTATCATAATCCCCAAAAAAAGATCATCTACAAAATTAAGAAAATTCCTAACATCAGAGAAATGTGCAATCAGACAAAATGAAATTGCCTTATTCTCCCTCCGATGAACTTAGTGGCTATGGTCCATACAGATCAGGCTGAAAGGAGATAAGCTCTGAACAGCAGGGGTGAAAAGTTGTGATAACAATCAATAAGTGATTCTTCCATAGCAGAGATTTTCCATCAGATTTCATTCGACCTTGAACACAGTATTAGCAATGAATAATTAATGGTACTTATTACAGTAATGTTCCATTTAACTGGCATTATCAGGGAATTAGATGCTCTAAATAAGTGAATTGGCCAGATACTAAGACTGCTTCATTTAAGCACTAAAAAAAATCTTTATTATAATCATTTCTTGTGTTCATTTTCCTAAAATGCATAGCAATATTTTGTTACTTATTGACATTCACTGATAAATATCTTTCCATTCAACAAATACTTATTGGAAGCCTCATCTATGCCAAACACTATGCCAGGTTTGGGCACTGTAATAATGAATGGGAGAGACAGAGTCCTTGTCCTCATGAAACCTACATTCTGGTGGAGGATAGAGATAATTAAACAAGAAATCAAGTTGAACTAAGTGCTAGGATGAGAGACGTTTAGATTGTTACCTGCAACGTTGTTTTGTTGTTTTTTTTGTGTGTGGTTTTTTTATGGCCGGGGCTGGGTTTGAACCCACCACCTCTGGCATATGGGACCGGCACCCTACTCCTTGAGCCACAGGCGCCACCCCTGTTACCTGCAACATTGTAACAAGTGGCAAAACGGTAGAATTCAAAATCCGCTGATTTCTCCAGAACGGTTCACATCTCCACTACATGACCTCTGATTGTGTGTCTTGTGTTCTTGGGACCAATCTTGGTCATTTATGTGTCACCTCCCTTAAATTCAGCTATTGTTTCTTGCTGCTTGCCATGTGTGTGGTGCTGCTTCTGCTATTTTTCTGCTACACAATAAAGTATGTAAATAATCTGGATAAACTAAGAATGGTAAATAATCTGGTATACTATTAATAGTTGCCCATTGCTGCAGAACACGTCATCCCCAAATTTATCAGCTTCAAACAATACACGTGTACTTTTGCACAGTCTCAGTGGGCCAGGAGTCCATAGAAACCCAACCCACTCAGCTGGACCCTCTCCCTTAGGATCTCTGGCACGGATGGCATGGAACACGTGGCATCCAGGGCTAGAGTCTCACCTGAAGGCATATGCCATTCCTCACATGCTGATGGACAGTCTCAGGTTCATTGCTGGCTGTTCCCTGGAGCCCCCACACCCCACTTTCTTGTTCCATGAGCCTTTCTAACATGGTAGCTCACTTCACCAAAGCCAGCAGGGAGAACATCTGCAGCAGGAAGGAAGCCACAAATGTGTAACCCAATCACAGCCATGATATCCCACCACTTTTACTATATTCCGCTGGTTCCAAGCAAGTCATGAAGGCCTGCCCACATTCAAGGCGATAAATCTGAGGAGGAGAACCCCGGGGCCATCCCAGAGGCTGCTTATTCCACATACTCAGTACATTTCTGTCTTTCTTCCAAGGCTGTAGCCAACATCCCTAATCACCATGGCACTCTCTCCCACTGAGCCCAGAAAGTGCCTCAAAATCTTATCCAGTGGAGGACTCCAATAGGTCTATTGCTGGTCTTCCTCACCTTTTCCCTTCACAAAAAGGACCCACTTCCAACTCTCTTTGGAAGTGCTCTAAACTTTTTCTTTGTTCTTCCTAAATAAAACCTCTTTTTGTTAAAAAAAAAAAAAAAAAGAGGTCTATTACCAATCAGTTGGTGAGATAAACCCAAGTTGCCATCTCTTATTTAAACACAACCATTCCAAGTCATTGCATCTAGACAAAAATAGCAAGCCCTAGAGTTGTAACATGGCACAGCTATAGCCATCATTTCCCAAGTCGATGGGAGGGAAGCAAAATCTGTAGCAGAGATCAATTGGTAAAGGCAAATATTTCATAGGAAAGGCTGTGAATCAGGAAATACACAACACAGCATGCATGATCCCATGTAAAATCAGATCATGTTATGATTGGGTATACCCTAGGAGAATCCACCCCTGACCAAGACCAAGATTATTCCCTTCCCTACTCTGAACAAGAGTTATCTTACGTCATAAAAAATGCTGGATATGGATATTAGAGGTCATGGACTATCCTTGTTTCTGTAATATGTCTGTCTCAGATTCAGGATTTTCTGCTATATCTTTAGCAGTATTTCTCAACTTTTCTTCATTCATTCTCTCTTTTTATAAACATACAAATCTCATTACTTATCGCCAAAGCAACTTCTCTGCAACCTGTACTTTGAGAGAACCACTCACATATCTCTGCATATGTTATTCATATTGGACAATGAGGACCTTCTCCTTCTTAAGAAATCCTTTCATGTTTGTCCTTACCTGCTTTGTACACTTAAAGTCTTCATCTCCACAGGGCTTCTAGGAAAAATAAAAAAACTAATCTTCAAACTCGGGGGGGGGGGTCACAGGCCGCCAAGGACATTAAGATTTTTAATGTTTTATTTTAAAATAGTAAATTGTTCCATGCATCTTCTCGGACCACCCTGGAATAAAACTTGAGCTGAGTAACAACAGGAATCTGCATACTCATACAAAAACATAGAAGTTAAATAACCTTATGCTGAATGATAGCTGGGTCAGAAATGAGATTAAGAAAGAAATCGCCAACTTTTGGGAACAAAACAACAATGAAGACACGAACTATCAGAACCTCTGGGACACCGCAAAGGCAGTTCTAAGAGGGAAATAAATTTATAGCACTGCAAGCCTTCCTCAAGAGAACACAAAGAGAGGAAGTTAACAACTTAATGGGACATCTCAAGCAATTGGAAAAGGAAGAACATTCCAACCCCAAACCCAGTAGAAGAAAAGAAATAACCAAAATTAGAGCAGAATTAAATGAAATTGAAAACAAAAGAATAATACAACAGATCAATAAATCAAAAAGCTGGTTTTTTGAAAAGGTCAATAAAATAGATAAACCTTTGGCCAACCTAATCAGGAAAAAAAGAGTAAAATCTCTAATCTCATCAATCAGAAACAACAAAGACGAAATAACAACAGACTTCTCAGAAATCCAAAAAATCCTTAATGAATATTACAAGAAACTGTATTCTCAGAAATATGAAAATCTGAAGGAAATTGACCAATACTTGGAAGCACGTCACCTTCCAAGACTTAGCCAGAGTCAAGTGGAAATGTTGAACAGGCCCATATCAAGTTCGGAAATAGCATCAACCATACAAAACCTCCCTAAAACGAAAAGCCCGGGACCAGATGGTTTCACGTCAGAATTCTACCAAACTTTTAAAGAGGAATTAGTACCTATGTTACTCAACCTGTTCCAAAAGGTAGAAAAAGAAGGAAGACTACCTAACACGTTCTATGAAGCAAACATCCCCCTGATCACCAAACCAGGAAAAGACCCAACAAGAAAAGAAAATTATAGACCAATATCACTAATGAATATAGATGCAAAAATATTCAACAAGATCCTAACAAACAGAATCCAGCAACACATCAAACAAATTATACATCATGACCAAGTCGGTTTTATCCCAGGGTCTCAAGGCTGGTTCAATATACATAAATCTATAAATGTAATCCAGCACATAAACAAATTAAAAAACAAAGACCATATGATTCTCTCAATCGATGCAGAAAAAGCTTTTGATAATATCCAGCATCCCTTCATGATAAGAACACTTAAGAAAATTGGTATAGAAGGGACATTTCTTAAACTGATAGAGACTATCCGCAGCAAACTCACAGCCAATATCATACGGAATGGAGTTAAATTGGAATCATTTCCACTCAGATCAAGAACCAGACAAGGCTGCCCATTGTCTCCATTGCTTTTTAACATTGTAAAAAAGTTTTAGCCACCGCAATTAGGGAAGAAAAGGCGATCAAGGGTATCTATATAGGGTCAGAAGAGATCAAACTTTCACTCTTCGCAGATGATATGATTGTATATCTGGAAAACACTAGGGACTCTATTACAAAACTCTTAGAAGTGATCAAGGAATACAGCAGTGTCTCAGGTTACAAAATCAACATTCATAAATCTGTAGCCTTTATATATACCAACAAGAGTCAAGTTGAAAAAACAGTTAAGGACTCTATCCCATTCACAGTAGTGCCAAAGAAGATGAAATATTTGGGAATTTATCTAACAAAGGACATGAAAGATCTCTATGAAGAGAACTATGAAACTCTAAGAAAAGAAATAGCTGAAAATGTTAACAAATGGAAAAACATACCATGCTCATGGCTGGGAAGAATCAACATTGTTAAAATGTCCATACTACCCAAAGCAATATATAATTTCAATGCAATCCCTATTAAAGCTCCACTGTCATACTTTAAAGATCTTGAAAAAACAATACTTCATTTTATATGGAATCCGAAAAAACCTCAAATAGCCAAGACATTACTCAGAAATAAAAACAAAGCAGGAGGAATTACGCTACCAGACCTCAGACTATACTACAAATCGATAGTGATCAAAACAGCATGGTATTGGCACAAAAACAGAGAAGTAGATGTCTGGAACAAAATAGAGAACCAAGAGATGAACCCAGCTACTTACCGTTATTTAATCTTCGACAAGCCAATTAAAAACATTCAGTGGGGAAAAGATTCCCTATTTAACAAATGGTGCTGGGTGAACTGGCTGGCAACCTGTAGAAGACTGAAACTGGACCCACACCTTTCACCATTAACTAAGATAGACTCTCACTGGATCAAAGATTTAAACTTTAGACATGAAACTATAAAGATACTAGAGGAGAGTGCAGGGAAAACCCTTGAAGAAATCACTCTGGGAGAGTATTTTATGACAAGGACCCCCCCGGGCAATTGAAGCAGCTTCAAAAATACACTACTGGGACTTGATCAAACTAAAAAGCTTCTGCACAGCCAAGAACACAGTAAGTAAAGCAAGCAAACAGCCCTCAGAATGGGAGAAGATATTTGCAGGTTATGTCTCCAACAAAGGTTTAATAACCAGAATCCACAGAGAACTCAAACGCATTAGCAAGAATAGAACAAGGGATCCCATCGCAGGCTGGGCAAGGGATTTGAAGAGAAACTTCTCTGAAGAAGACAGGCGCACGGCCTTCAGACATATGAAAAAATGCTCATCATCTTTAATCATCAGAGAAATGCAAATCAAAACTATTTTGAGATACCATCTAACTCCAGTGAGACTAACCTGTATCACAAAATCCCAAGACCAGAGATGTTGGCGCGGATGTGGACAAAAGGGAACACTTTTGCACTGCTGGTGGGAATGCAAATTAATACATTCCTTTTGGAAAGAGATATGGAGGACACTGCCATTCAATCCTGTAATCCCTCTACTGGGCATATACCCAGAAGACCAAAAATCACATCATAACAAAGATATTTGTACCAGAATGTTTATTGCAGCCCAATTCATAATTGCTAAGTCATGGAAGAAGCCCAGGTGCCCATTGATCCAGGAATGGATTAATAAATTGTGGTATATGTACACCATGGAATATTATGCAGCCTTAAAGAAAGATGGAGACTTTACCTCTTTCGTGTTTACATGGATGGAGCTGGAACATATTCTTCTTAGTAAAGTATCTCAAGAATGGAAGAAAAAGTACCCAATGTACTCAGCCCTACTATGAAACTAATTTACGGTTTTCACAGGAAAGCTATAACCCAGTTATAACCTAAGAATAGGGGGAAGGAGGAAAGGGAGGGGGGTAGAGGGAAGGGGATTGGTGGGATTACACCAGCGGTGCATCTTACAAGGGTATATGTGAAACTTGGTAAATGGTCTGTGAAGCTAGTGAATGATGCCCCATGAATATATCAATGTACACAGCTATGATTTAATAAAAAAAATAATAAAAATAAAAAATAATAAAATAGTTACAAATTTTCAAAAATCCTTACTAACAATACAGTGAGCTCATGCATACATTTCCCCCAGATTCCTCATGTTGCCCTCATCATTCTCTCTGTATATATACTTTTGTTTTTTTTTCCTAAACCATTTAAAAGTAACTTCCAGACATAATATCCATTACCCTTAAATATTCCAGTGTGTTTCCTAAAACCAAGGGCATTCTCCTAAGCAGCCGTAGTATAACCATGAAACATTGATTCAGTACTCCCTCTACTCCATAGACCTCTTCTGCATTTCACCAGTTATTCTAATAATGTCCTTTGTAGGTCCAGGGTTCAGTCCCTACCATATGCTGCATTTAGCTGTCAAATCTCTCTTGCTTCCTCCCATCTGGAACAGATCCTCAGTCTTCCCTTGCCTTTTGTGACCTGAACATTTTTTAAGAGTACAGGCCAATTACTTTGTAGGACATCCTCACCTGGGGTTTGTCTAATGTTTTAGGTTTTGCATTTTAGGCAGAAGTATCTGAAAAATGATGCCGTGTTTTTCTTGGTGCACGCCATCTGTAGGTGTTCAATGTGTATCCGTAAATTGTGGCCACCAGGTTTCCCCACTGTAAAGTTGATTTGTAAGTGTTCTGTACTTAGTACTCAATGTGTAATTAATTAATGTTTCATGGGAAGTTACTTTGAGTCTCTGTAATTATCCTGTTCCTCATCAGATTTAATCTACCAGTTCTAGCCCTTGTTGATGGGTTTTGCCTCAGATCTGTTATTTCTTTGCTAGTTGCCACAAAAATTTTTAAGGGTGACTTTGGCATGAATGGTTTAAAAGGAGTAATTTCTACATTGTCAGCTCGTCCCTAGATGCTCCTAAGATCACCCTGTCTGAGAACATGTCTGCGATTTCTCTGAAGCCTCAAAATGCCTGGGTACCTCCTTTAGGTGATGCATACACACAACTGCAGGGTGTCCCTGGGGCTGTGTCCTCAGCCTCCACCGGCCCTTTCCTACTTCCCCTTTTACGGCCACCTTTTCCCCTTTCACTAAAGACAGGCTCACCTCTCACACATCCTCAATCTCACCACAGGGCAACTGCTCCAGGATTTAAAAAAAATCCAGGACTTCAAACAAAGGAGTGATTCACAACCTAGCTGCTGCAGTGTTGAAAAAATAAGATTCTAATGATTGGGTTACAAATCCTTTTGTAAGTCAACTCATTTTCAATTCTTTGCTTTCAACAAAATTGAAGGAGGATCTAATGGGGTTGTCAGCTGGTAGAGCATTAAAAATAATTTTTGATGATAGATCACCATATGATTTTTGACAAGTAACTTGGAGGAGTTTAAAGAATTGAGTGACATTGCTTTAACAAAACTCTTTCCATTCTCATCTACTTATGTGAACAAAAGTTTTCTGTCCTTACAGCTATGATTGAAAGCAAAGAAAAGGAATAACGATGGTGATGAACCCTGCCTCATTTGGACAGTAGGAAATATTTAGGGCAGTGGGCTTTTTTTTTTTTTTTACCTTTTTTATCTCATGGCACACTTGAAGCTACAGTTAAACTTTCACAGCATACTTAAATTATGTTGATCAAAAAAAGGAGCTAAAAAAAAGAATATATTTACTGTGATTTGAACATCTTTCAAAAATAATGTAATTAATGATCTTTAAAATGTTTGGTGTCACACCTAAGATTCTCATAGCACACTGTTTGAAAACCATTAATTTGGGGGGTTAGAGGAGAAAACCCCCTCCCATCTCATTTAAGAAACACAGTCTCAATAAAATTTTACTTTTCATGTCTCACAATTACTTACTGAAATAGAGCAACAAACGTATTAAGTATAAATAATGATAATTATTAAATTGTTTAATAATTAAACAATTATTAAATTATTTATTAAAAACATAGACATTTTTTAACATTTAGAGCACCAAATTCACAAAAAATATTAAAGATTTAAATTTTAACTATGTGGAGTCTTGATCCAAAGAAGTGTGACAGTGATCAATAAAAAGCTGTTCAAGTATTAAAATATATTATAGGAAAGTTTGGGCAGGAAATAGAATGGAAACAGGAAAACTAATGTATCAAAGCCTTGTGATTTAACCTCTACTAGATAAATTTGAAGGCACTAAAAAAAGCCATTTTTATTTTATAGCATCAAAGTATGCTAGAAATTACCCAACTTTTATACAACTTGTTAACCTTATGATGAAATCATTTAGCTCTCAAAAATATATGAGGAGTAAATAATTTTTCAGAAACATTTTAAGAGTCCTGGAAGCAACATTTAAAGAACATTGCTAAAAAAAAAAAGGCACTTTTCCTCTGCATGTATTCTTTTCCAGAATTTCTGTGGAGCTTTACCTGCTGTTTTCCATAGCAAACCTTTTGCATGCTATCCAGGGTCTGTCTCCACCTGATTTGTGGGACCCCTCCAATTTCCATCTTCCACATCACCTCAACCCCCACCCCAAGTCAAAGACCAGCTTGCCCATTGGCAGGAATGGTGTCCAGGCCATCTTCTTAAATTCTCAAATTGAATTTCATCCTCTGAGTATCTTATTTACTACACTTAGATTCCGAAAAGTATAGTAAGCCCTTGTAACAAGTCCCCTTCGCCATGAATCTGTTTAAGTGAGGGCCAGCCATATCACTGTGGATATGTGTACCTTATCTAAGTCTAGTAGATTCTGAAGAAAGCAAGAATAAATAGACTCAGCATGAAAAGGAAAGTCTGAGTGATTTCTAAATTGCAGGAGCCTTATTAAAATGCAAATTCCTGGGCCTGCCCTGGGCCTGTAATTCCAGCACTCTGGAAGGCTGAGGCAAGAGGATCAGGATGACTTGAACTCAGGAGTTTGAGACTAGCCGGAGCAAGAGCTATCTTGCTAAAAACAAGATAAATCCCTGCTAAAAACAAAACATTACACGGGTGTTGTGGCCAGTAAAGTCCCAGCTACTTGGGAGGCTGAGGCAGGAGGATCATTTGAACCCAGGAATTGGAGGTTGCCGTGAACTATAATAATGCCATAGCACTCTAGCCTGGACAACTGAATGAGACTCCATCTCTCTAAATTAATTAATTAATTAATTAAAATTCCTGGACCTTGCCAACAAGATGCTCCAATTTGACAGGTGTTCAGTAAAGCCCAAGTACCCTGTTTCCCCGAAAATAAGACATCCTCCGAAAATAAGACCTACTTACAGGAAAGATAAGATGTCCCCTAAAAATAAGACCTAGCACATCTTTGGAAGCACACCTTAAAATAAGACACCGTCTTATTTTTGGGGTATTTTTTTTAACAAGCACCTCAAGCACTACCCCTGCCCAGGTGATTATGGTTGCAGTTTGTCTGTGCACCATCACTTGAGGTGGCCTTTGACCCTAATTTAGGTTTCTCAAATGCATTTTTTTGTTGTTTCCATCAGGTACTGAATATTACAAAGACTTAAAATGCGTCAGTAAACCAGCTTAAATGTTTGCAATGTATGCATCAGTTTTATAATCTAAAACAGTATTGCTTTAAAAAATCAGGTTAAGTATGTATGCCAACTTCTGAATTGCTGGTTCTGTAGAAAAGCAGATTTCACGGTCCAATGGTAGCTTATTTGTGCGGAGTCCCACAGAGCTAGTCCCTTCCCCTATTCCCCCACTCTACGGGCAGAAGCTTGATCTGTAGACTGCTGATTCCTCTCTCTCTCTCTCTTCCCCTGCTTCTCTCTCTCTACCTCCCCCACGCTCTCGCTCTCTCTCTCCTCCCTCTCTCCCGCTTCCTTCTCTCTCTCCCTATCTCTCTCCTCCCCTTCTCTCTCTCCTTTTCTCTCTCTCCCTCCCTCCCCCTCTTTCTTTCCCTCTCTTCTTCTCTTTCCCTTGTCTCCCCCCACACAAAGGATATTCTAGCCTATGTCCTCTCCTTTATCCTGAATAATTTAAATGGAGCTGAAAGAAGCTATTCTTTTCCATGCACTTGGTATTAAGGGGTCAAGAGAACCCTGCAATGAGATACACTCACTTATCAGTATTAACATGATAAAGTGTCCTCTCTTACAGTTATCCATTCATTCAACAAAAGCTGAAGTGCCTGTTAGACACTCACCTAGTCACTCCGATGGAGACAAAGATCCCTTCCTTCATTCATCTTAGTCAGTCAGTAAATAGTATTTCCCACTGGATTTATTCACTGTGTGACAGGTGCCATTCAAGACACTGCAAATATAGCAGGAAACTAAATAGAGACAATCCCTGCCTTCAAGGAGCTCACAGTCTAGTAGGACAAAGAACCAAACAAATAAATAAAAGCAATTAAGCTTGTAATATGTGCCACCCAGGTGCTAAGACAGAAACGGGTGTCATTGCTGAATAAGTAAGGGAGTTAAGGAATGGCTGCCAGAGTAAGGGACTTGGAGTATGACTAGGAGAAAGAAGAAAACACCAGGCAAAGGTAGTGCTCAGGAGGAGAGGAACAGCGAGCTCAAATCTGAGGCAGGAAAGGATGCAAGAGGCTTAGGGACTGGGAACCTGGTCTGCATGGAGGTACTTAGGAGGTTCTGAGGACAAGGAGGCAGCCTCTGCTGCCAGGATAATGAGCTTGACTGGATCCAGCACAGAGTCTGAGTCCAGGTTTCTATCTTAATGAGCGCAATAGTAAATAGGCATAATTATGATATAAATCATGAGCAAATAAACTTTCTCTGTAAGGGGACAGATAGTAAATAAATAGGCTTTGCAGGCCCTAGGGTCTTTACTGTGACTACTTAACCCCACCGCCAGGAAGGGAGAGCAGCCACAGATGGGACACAAGAAAACCGGCATCTTCATTCACAGAAACAGGCAATGGGTCAGATTTGGTCCATGGGCCATAGCTTGCCAACCACTGATAGAAAGTAACAAAAATCTTCAGGAGGGTATAGGAAATCAAACATGGGGGAAATAACTTCTGGAGGTGAGAGCAGAGTTGAGAAGACTTCAAAAATGAAATAATGAGGGAAAGGAAAATCCAGGCAGAGGGAATAATAGGAGCTAAAGCCCAGGGGCAACAAGGCCCAGTGCCCACAGGGAAGCCACAGGGTGGTGGGAAATATATTTAAAAGTTCAGCTTTTTATTCTCCAGATATTGGGGGGGGGTGCTTATGAAGCAGTAGACAGCTGGGGACAGGAATAAGGGGTGACTAAGTAGCAATCTCTAAGCTCTAGTTCTGGGATGGTTGACATGAGCAAGACGTCACACAATCCACTCAGTATGAGAAAGTCAGGGAGGGCTTCCCAGCAAGAGTAAATTGAGAAGTTAACTCCCCCTTTCATTATCATTATTGTAGTTAGTGTCTAAATAGGTGACTATATTCATACAGTACTATATTTTTACAAAGGCACAAAAAAGATTTACAGTGAAAATTCTGTCTCCCAAACTCTATCCCTCAGGTCTAACCAATGCCCCTTCCCCAGGGACAACCAATGTCACTGGTTTCCTCTGGCCTCTTCCAGAGATCATCTGTGCAGATCTAACAGATGAGTATGTGTTTAGTTTTTCTTTTTCCTCCTTATTGCTTAGATGATTTGAGCTGAACTTTATGAATTTTCCAGAGAAGGGGATCTAGAGAATGAAAAGAAGAGAATAGCAGTGGGAGTAATGAGAAAGCGGTCTTAAAGGGGGGACATGTGATCACTCTTGTGATTCTCCCCATGCACATGGTATGTGGAAATAAACATTACTCTTATTTAAAAAAAAAAAGATGGGGTGAAGGGGTGGGAGACAGCACAGTGTGTGGACTGGAGCACATATAACAAGCCTTGCTGTGTTGCAGAAACATTAAGTGTGAGGCAGAAAGGCAGGAGGCACTAGGTCATAGCAGGCTTTGAGGCAGCACTGATTGTGAAGCACAGTTTAATCTGGTTGGCAGCCAGAGTCCAAAACAGAGACTTTCATATGTGCAGGAGTGACATGTGGTCATTGGTGATTTAGGACAATTATCCTTAGCAGCTGGTAGAGGAAAGATATCAAAGTGAGCCTTAAGTGCCTTGAGTGCCAAATAAAAAACTTACTCTTCTTTCCTTCTTCCCTTGTGTCGTAATCCTGTGGTACAAAGCCTGCACTGTCCCTCACCCTCAATCTACCCAGGAAATCACCTTGCTCTGCCCTGGCCTGCTCATTGCCATCACTGCCATACTGCTGTCATTTTATCCATTTCTCCTAAGGACGAAATGCCGCCCTCTTGAAGTCAGAGCATCTGGGAATGTTTACATGTGAGCTGTGCTGGGCTGAGCCTCCTTGCTGGAGTCAGGGCTGTGAAAAGTGTCTGCACTGCTGCTGCTGCGATTCTTAAGGCTAAAAGAAACATCTTTAAAAGTGAAGATAAATTCTTAACTGGTCCCTTACTTTTTAAATGAAGGAGACTGGTCACTTTGGTGAAGGATTTGCTGCACTCTTAGCAGGGCTTTCCAAAGCATAATGTTGCCTCAGAGCAAACAACTCAGGCAAGCCTGGAGGAAATCAGAGCTCAAGACCCAAGCTGTGTAAACTGCTGCTCCAACCACTCCAGGCAAATAGCAATGGCATGTGTGTCTGCCATGTGCCAGGGACCAGGGTGAGAACCTGAACTTTGCTATCTTTTTTTAGTTCACTAACTAGACAAGGTTTGTGCTATTCTCCCCATTTGGCAAAAGAGGAATCTGAGACTCAGAAAGGTTAAATAATATGTCCGGATACTCACAGCTAGGAAGTGGCAGTACCAGAATACAAGCACAGGCAGGATTCCACAGCTTTGCGCTCTCAAATCCAGGACCAGCAATAATGTATCTTTACACGTGGTCCTCAATTGTTTTGTCCTCAATTACAAGGAGGCCTCACCAGCCAGCTAAAGACAATTTGGGAGGGTGGGGGGGATGGGTGGGGAGGCATAGTGAAAGAAAGGCATCACCTAAAATAAATCAACCTAAAATGGAAATCAATAAAATTGTCAGTATAAATAGCAGAGAAGGGAAAATTTTTCATGTGAACTATACCTTTTAAAATAAAAGTAAAAATCAAGAGCAAAAGTTTATTTAAAAAAATTAAGTCAGGAATCAGCAAACTTTTTGGAAAGGACCAGATAACAAATATTTTTGGCTTTCTGGGCCATGATTTCTCTGCTGTAATTACTAAAGTTTGCTATTGTAGTGTCATAGACAATAAGCAAATGAATGCATATAACTGTGTTTGAATAAAGATTTATTTACAAAATCAAATGATGAGCCAGATTTGGCCCTTACGCTATGGTTTACTAATCCCTTATTTAGTTCACAATTTTAATGAATGCTGATTCTTAGGAAAAGTAAGAAACACTTGGTTTTTAACATAATATTTCTGACAGAATGTGCAATAACAATTTACATTTATGATGGTGATAACATAATATAACATAATCCCTTCCTGTTGACTTCCACTGTTTTATCAAAAAGAGAGCAAATTGCACAAAAATGTTTGAAGGCTTTATCATTTTTCTCAAGGTCTTTCTCAATCCCTTGATAGCCACATAATTATGTTTTGAAGTTGTTATCATATCATCCTTTGGGATTTTCTCTTCTTCACTTGTGAACTTAACTCTGGTCAATCCCTGTTTCTGTGTGCCTTTTTACTGATTTTAATGAAATCCTGTGCATTTGTAAAGTTTGCTGTTCACTTTCAAGACTTTCATTGTGTTTGCCTGTTTGCTAGGTGGACATCCAGCAGGCCAAGAGAAGGGAACCAACTAGGACTATTATATAATGAGCAAAATAGACACTAAGCTAGGAAGGGTTTGAGTAGGAACTAATTTTATTATGCTTATGTCATCGGTGAGTATTTTCCATGTTACCTCGATCTCAGCTTCCCTCCACAAGTGTCTACCAATTATTCTCAAATAATGAATACTAAGGTAACGAAGATTGCCCCTGCCCCTGTGTGATTTATCTACCTGTCTTACATATATGTTATTCTCTCATATTCAACTTTTCTATTGTATCTATCATTTATTGAATATCTACTCTATAAAAAAGTCGCTTTACTGTACAAATATTCTTGTCTACCCAAATTCTATCTAAGCTCAATAACCAAGTAAGTTGAGATAAATTTGCAATAAAATCCTCTCTATGTAAATTCAGGGGCTGAATATCTTCAGAAAACATCATATTCCCTACTATGGAAACTCACTATTTTTAGTTTCATGATCCAGTTTTTCTTTGGCTAGGACGGGATACTTTCAATTTTTTTTTCCTGTTTCTTCCAACAACTGAAAAGAGCTTTGTACTATCCTTATGGTACAGATGAAGATTCTGAGATCCTAAGATAACAAGTAACTTGCCCAAGATCTCCTGACCAATCAGTGGTGCATTGAGATTCAAAGCCAGGTCTCACTGACTGCAATGCCCATGACTTTTTTTATACATGTCTTTCAAATATTGATGAAAAGCCCAGCATAGTCATCTATCTCAAGGTCAAAGGTACAGATGCCTAAATTCTTTGAATCACACTTCAATTAATAACACTGATTTTACATCACAAGCAGTGATGCTGCCATTTTTTTAAATCCTGCAATGAAAATGTCAGTGTTGAAAGGAATGCAGTTTGAGCAGGTCCTCTTTTTATTGTCAACGTGGTTCTCAAACTGTATTTCCAGAGCAGCAACATCAGTATCACCTGGAAATGTGTTAGAAATGCATATCTAGAGCCCCACCCCAAACAAACTGAATTCGAAACTCTGGGAATAAGGTCCTTCAATTAATATTTTAACAAGTCCTCCAAGTGAGTCTAATGCACACTCAAAGTTGAGAACCATTGAATTATAGGTTGAATGGCGTGGTCTTGGGCGATTCGTACAATTAGAACCAGAGCATATGGGTGCCAGAAATCCAAATCCAAATTCTTGACTGTCATAAAGCTCTGGTTAATGCTCCCATTTCCATTCTAGTCATTCATTCATTCATTCATCTAACAAATGTATACCAAGGCCCTACCCTGGGTCAGGCACAGATACCCTGGGCACCAAGAACATGGCAGGAAAGAAGGCAGAGATGGCCCTTGGGTTTACAGTCTAATATGGGTGGCAGACCAGGAAACAGTCATTTCCAGGATAGTATAGTTAGTCAGTGCTTTGCTAGATAAACAGTGTTCTAGGAGTCATAGGTTGCACCTAATCCAGCCTTCCAAGTCAGGGAAGATTTCCAGATCAAACTCAAGAAGATAGGGTCCAGAACTCTCTGCCACAGGAGGTTGTTTTGCCTCTCCCTCAGATCCACAGCCTGCATGAAGCAGCTTCAGATGGAATGGGGTTGGGGGGAGAGAAACTCAACCTGTTGTTTCCAACTTGTTGGAACACTTATCTCCAACACACATTAAAAACATATGGAAGGTCAAAGCTGCATGTGTTCGCTTGGTAGGGGAGCAGAAAATTGGATAACAAATAATGCGTACCTCCCTGGTCCCAACTGCTGAATTCTTATTGCCAATTTATGTAATTTCCTGTGCTTATTTCAAAATAGTCAGTGGGGCAGGAGGCACTGTGAACACCATAACCAGGCCATTTAGGCTAACAGCTGCTGGCACATTTCCCTCTTCCCTGATTCAAAAAAAAAAAAAAACATCCAGTGGAATTTGAGGAGAAAGCATCATCTGAGAAAAGAATGAATCGTCTCTTTCTTAAGAGAAATCACTTTAGATTCAAGAAGCCATCCACAAACTAAGCGCTCCCTTACTCATTCCACCACTCAGGAAAAGCACTTTCAGTGCCTACTATGTGGTGGCACTGAAGCTGGAGATGGGACAAGTACAAAGTGGACCCTGACCACAGGGGATTAGAGAGCAGAAATTGAACACCACTTTAAACGTGATCCATGTTTTTTTTTAAAAAGTTCTATGCATCACAATATTTAATAAGTATATACCAGTACAGATAAAGATTGTTAAAATGTTAAAAAATTTTTGTACTGATTGATGAATGGTGTAAGTTTTTTACTAATATCACCACAGGGAGAGAACAAAGGCTGGAATAGCACATGAAGGGGCACTGCAGTGCCCACCCAAAATTATAGGGATGGAAAAATGATGTACACCTACAGGAGTTAGGGACACACATGATATAATTGCATAGAACTACATCCACATACACTACAAATAAATGCAAAGTGTGTGTAAAAACTGCCGAAATCTGAATAAGGTCTGGGGATTATACCAAAACTGATTCCCTGGTTTTGATACTGTGCTATTGTTATGTAAAATGTTTACACTGGATGAAACTGGGTGAAGGTACACAGGCCACTCTGTATTATTTTTGCAACTTCCTGAAAGTCTGTAATCACTTAAAAATGAATAGTTTAACAACACTGGAAGTTTAAAAAGAATAGTTTAAAAAAGTAATTTGGAAATTATGGGAATGACTCAAACAATTTATGCTACAGTATATTACTCAGTACACAGATTTGTTCAACAAATCAGTTTAATTTGTTTAGAGAATGAAAGGGTGCTGGGGACTAAATTGTGGCCTCCCAAAACTTTATATGTTGAAGTCTTAACCCCCAATCTGAGAGCATTTGGTGATAGGGCCTTTGGGAAGTAATTAGGTTCAGATGAGATCCTAAGGGTGGGGCCCTCGTGATGGGATTAGCGCCCTTACAGGAAAAGATACCCAAGTTCTCTCTCTCTCTCTGCCACATGAAGACATCAAGGGGGCCCTCATCAGAACCCAACCATCAAGGGGACCCTCACCAGAACCCTGACACAGGCTTCCAGCCTTCAGAACTATGAGTAAATAAATGTCTGTCTAAAAGCCACTCTGTCTATGGTATTTTATTATGACAGCCCAAACTGACTAAAATGAAGGGAGATTATTGTTCATTCATTCATCCATTTATTCACTCATTTGTTTGTTCAGATTACCCAGTAGTGCCCACATATTTGGACTATCACCTCTGGTCCTTAGGACCATAAAACACCAAGGGCTAAGCCCTGTTTCCTGGAGCAGCTCTCTACTGATGGAGAAGGAAAATAATGCCCCAGACCCTTTCAGGATTAATTTATTCAAAAACAAAATAATAAAAACATACTCAGCATACAAAAGTCATGTAAAGAAAATGGAGAAAAACCACAGAACATACCAAAGCCTGAGGAAGACATGCCACAGGACACAGAAGGAAACCTCAGTCTTCTGGGTAAGCCAGGACTCGGAAGGAAACCCCAGAGGAGGGCCAGCTCCACCTGGCCAGGGTTTAAGGAGGACACTCCTTTTAGGCATCTGGACCCTGAAGGAATGATAAGAGGGGATGAACTGGAAAGGCTCAGGGAAGCAATAAGAAAAATAAAAGTGCGGGCGGTACCTGTGGCTCAGTGAGTGGGGTGCCGGTCCCATATACCGAGGGTGGCGGGTTCAAACCCAGCCTCGGCCGAACTGCAACCAAAAAAAAAAAAAAGCCGGGCGTTGTGGCGGGCGCCTGTGGTCCCAGCTGCTCGGGAGGCTGAGGCAAGAGAATAGCGTGACCCCAAGAGTTGGAGGTTGCTGTGAGCCGTGTGACGCCACGGCACTCTACCCAAGGGCGGTACAGTGAGACTCTGTCTCTACAAAAAAAAAAAGAAAAAGAAAAGTGAATTTGTGGGGCAGCGCCTATAGCTTAGTGGCACCAGCCCCACCTAACTGAGGGTGGCAAGTTCGAACATGGCCCCAGCTGAACTGCAACAACAACAAAAAAAAAATAGCTGGGCATTGTAGGTGCCTGTGGTTCCAGCTACTCAGAAGGCTGAGGCCGGAGAATCACGTGGGCCCAGGAGTTGGAGGTTGCTGTGAGCTGTGACACTACAGCACTCTACCAAGGGCAATAAAGTGAGACTCTGTCTCTACAAAAAAAAAAAAAAAGTGAATTTGTGAAGATGCGGGGAAGCAGACGTTCTTCCAGCTGCCCTTATCCTGTGTACTTTAGACCCTCAATTCATTTTTGTCTGATATGAAAATCTGACCCCTGCTTTCTTTTTGTTAGCAAAAACAAACAAACAAGACATCCTCAGGGCATCCAGTGCTCTGTGACACCAAGCAGGTGAGATGGATGAGGAGTGAGCCAGGCAGAGAGAGCAGGCTGTGTCCAGGCCCTCAAGTGGTTCTGCAGCCCACATGGAGAGGAAGGAACCCTGCACAGTAGGATCAGAGAGAGCAGAGGGAAAGAGGAGCTGAGTAGGGCTGAGAAGGTAGACCAGGGCCAGGTCCCAAGGGTCCATCCATGGGGTTGGTGACTACATATGGTGATTTTCCTAGGACAGCTTCTGTGGCCCCACCATGATTTTAACAGCACTCACTTTCACTTTCACAAACGTCCTTTGGCCAACATTTTAAACAGCTGCCCTCAGTGAGGACTGAATGTTACCCTTCGGCTAATGGGCAGACATTAGGAGATTTTTAACTAGAGGGTTAGGTTAGCTTCTCCTTTTTAGTTCAGAAAGCCCTCTCTGACTTCCCGGTTACAGCAACTGCTGAAAGGGAAAATAAGCCAACCAGAAGGTATTTACTTGTTCTCTGCATGGGGAGGAAAAATGGGGGTGGGCAGAAGCTGCCAGTGATACAAAACCTAAGGGGATATCTGAGCCGCCAAGCTCCACCCTCCCATCCCCCCCATAAAAATCAACCTAATCAAAGAGGACCTTGGAAGTGGATGAGGAGAAGACAGGGTTGCTCCCCTTTATTGCCTCTGATGATTTGCCAGCATTCAGATCTGGGGCTAAAGAGCCTGTCAGTCTTAGATGGTGACACCCTCTGCCCATCCCTGCACCTGAAATCTCCTCTGCAAGACTGCTGACTGAAATCTAGAGTTATCTCCGGGATAAAGGTACCAATGCCTAAAATTGTAATTTTGAGCAGAGATTTTCTGCAGGGCTAAAAAAAGCAAACATTTGCCTGATTTCTCTCCCGTGTGTTCTAATGACCTACCATGTTTCCCCGAAAATAAGACATCCTCCGAAAATAAGACCTACTTACAGGAAAGATAAGACGTCCCCTGAAAATAAGACCTAGCGCATCTTTGGGAGCACACCTTAAAATAAGACACTGTTATTTTCAGGGAAACAGGGTATATCAAATGGCCTGATCCTTCTACCTCACAAAGTGCTTTGCTTTGCTCCCTTTCTTTCAGAACTTTGTGTGGTTCAGTGAAACGTGTCTAAGAAATTCTTCTTTATCCTCAAATCTTCATCCCCACCTCATCATCCTTGTGACTTCACCAACCATATGATATCACCCAAAACTTCCCTCTCTGACCTTAGCTCCAAACCCTAGTCTCAAAAATTTGTTCCCAGCAATGCCCATTGTTACACAAAGCACCATAAAAGAAAGAAACATCACTAATTTTCCATCTTTCATCTAACTTTACAATTCAGTCTTCTTTAAGTGTGAAACCAAAGTGATTTCCTGTTCCTTTAAACTAGATCATTCCGAGAGTGGATCTGAGTTTGTACTGGCATGATCTTGAAAAGAGAATTACTTCCTGACCTTGCTAGGGAAAGAAAGCTTTCTGGCTATTTGTTAGAGAAGGCAGTTTTGATGTAAACTGACATTTCTCAGATGCCCATCTTGGGGATATTTGATGTGAGACCCAAAATTTCTGGCAGCTGAAACCCCAGCCCAACTGCCAGGCCCTGGGCAGAGATAAAAGAATGGGGATGAGGCAGGAGGCTGGGATTACAAGAGGCCTTTCTCTGTGCGCAATGAGATGAGCAGGGAAGGGGGTGGGGGAGGGGAGGGAGGGGCAAGGGCAGCTCCTCAGGGGGCGGGGATCAACAAAAAAGGCACTTTTTCGGCTTTTCATTGAGAGGGCTTTTCCCCCCTGTTTTGCAGCCCATTTTGAGCACCATTCATTGAGAGCAGCCTTTCTTCTCAAGTCTTTTATCCTGGGACGCCGAAAGCACCTTCCGCCAGAGAGGACCCCCACACACACTCCAGCCCAGGCCTCAGCAGTTGGGCTTTCTGCTTCCTGGAAGCAGTTTTTGTAGCTGTTGTTTCTTCTTCTCCTTACATTCCTAGAACCAGGGGTTGAAAAGTCAGAAACGATGAAGTGAAAAAGTAGAAAAAAATAAAGGGCTTTTTTCCTTATTTTTCTTTATTCTTTTACTTTTGCGGGGAATGTTAAAAGGGGGAGAGTTAAGACAGGGAAGATGTATATTTGGCATTAGAAGAAACTTCAAAAAAATAATAAAGAATAAAAAAAAAGACAGGGAAGATGTGTTTTAATTCTCTCCCAATTTATTTTCTCTTCTTACATCTTCCATATAATCTGAAAATTGTACTTGTTTTAATATTACAAATCTAAAGGAAAGCCATCAAATGCTTCCTTTTCCTTTACCATCAGGTTTTCAGGATTTCGGATACCTGAGATATAGATTTATTTAAATTTGGGTTTGACAAACAAGCCAGGGCTAGTCAGGGCAGCACAGAGCGGTGCTCAGAGTTTCCCAGCAGCCAAACAGAATCTCAGCCCTATTGCCTCCTAGCAAGTTACTTTACCTCCCTGCACATCGGTTTTCTCCACCAATAAAATTGGGAGAAGAATAGCACACATTTTGTCAGACTGTTAAGAGGATTAACTAGGTATGGCCTAGTAGGTGCTCATGAAATATTAACTTACGTGCTTGCTGTACCACTACCTATGTAACAAGGGGTCCTAAAAGTCACCCCTAAAGTCACTATACATAAGGAAAGTGGGAAATTGTAGCTAAGTGTATGTTTATTTACAAAATATTCATTACAAAATTTTACAGAGAGGTGGCCTACACATAGGGATTTTTTTTTTTTGCAATTTTTGGCCGGGGCTGGGTTTGAACCCACCACCTCCGGCATATGGGGCCAGCGCCCTACTCCTTTGAGCCACAGGCACCGCCCCACATAGGGAATTTTTAATAAAATTTTGTAGGTGATACAGCCTCTTATACACCTAGGCTAGATGCTAGAGCCTGTCACTCCAGGCTATAAACTGGTCCAGCTTATTACTGGACTGAACAAAGTAGACAATTGTAAAGCAATGGTAAGTGTTTATGGACCTAACCCTGTCTAAATGTAGAAAAGGTACATAAAAGCTACATATGCAGTAAAAATATGGTATTGTAATCTTTTTTTTTTTTTGAGACAGAGTGTCACTCTGTCACCCTGGGTAGAGTGCTATGGCATCACAGCTCATAGCAACCTCAAACTTTATAGTGTGAGCAATCCTCTTAACTCTGCCTCCCCAGTAGCTGGAACTATAGGTGTAAGCCACTTTGCCCAGCTACTTTTTCTATTTTTAGTAGAGACAGGGTCTCACTCTTGCTCAGGTTGGTCTTGAACTCCTGGGCTCAAGCAATCCACATGCTTCTGTCTCCCAGAGTGCTAGGATTACAGGTGTGAGCCACCACCCCGGCCCGCTGTAATCTTATGGTTCATATATGTCCATCATTGACCGCAGTATTGTTATGAGGTACATGACTCTATACATATATATTAACATATATTGCTTTCTGGGCAAAGACTAATTTTTTTTTTCTTTTTTTTGAGACAGAGTCTCACTATGTAGCCCTCGGTAGAGTGCCATGGTGTCACAGCTCACAGTAACCTCAAACTCTTGGGCTTAAGCAATTCTCTTGCCTCAGCTTCCCAGTAGCAGGGACTACAGGTGCCCATCACAACGCCCGGCTATTTTTTGTTGCAATTGCCATTGTTGTTTTAGCTGGCCTGGCCCAGATTCAAACCCACCAGTCTTGGTGTATGTAACCACTGTGCTACGGGCACCTAGCCTTTTTTTTTTTTTTTTTTTAAGAGAAGAGGGTCTGTTGCCCAGGCTGGTCTTAAAACTCATAGCTTCAAGCAATCATCATCTCATCTCAACTTCCTGAGTAGCTGGGATTTCTAGTTTCAGCCACTATGCCCACCTCAATAATTTTTCTTAAAAGTGGAAAGCTGGATTTTCTTGCCTCTGAGGGCAGTTCACATCTTTGTTCCAGCTTTAACCCTGCCTGAGGCCCTTTGTCAGGGCTAGGCCCCAGACAACGCAGCTCACAGGACAGAATTCCAAGACAATAGGTTTTAGGAATTGCTTACTTAAAGAAATATCAATCTCTGGATTATTTTTTTCCTTTCAAAGAAATAGCCAAAGCAAAAAACAGGACACCTTGGCTGAAAGGAAAGCCCCAAAACCCCTATGTACACTTCTGTAATTGCATTGAAGAATGTGTGTGGAGGATGCCCCTGGAATTCTTCTCCCTTTCTTCAGGATCCCAAAGTCATTCAAGGTCAGGTGGGCTCCCAAGAAGCTAATGGTCCTTTGCACTCAAACCCAAACACTTGTCCTGAGGGAGAATGGATTTTCCAAAGCCCGTTCCGTGGGTTTTCCAATATCTCAATTTTATGCTTGTTATTCTGACTTATAAAAGGTTGCTGGGTTTGTTTTGAAGACAAGAGAAAAAATAACATTACCCTATTTTAAACAGCTAAAAATATTTCAAATATGACTCAAGGCAATAGAAATACTGTATTTCCCAAACCACAAACTCCGCTCCTTGTTAAAATCCAATTCCCGTCTGAGTGTGGGATGAAGAGTCAGGATGCCAAGAGCGAAGCATCACACACTTTACCTTTCTTTGAGTAACTGTGAAATAACTGTTTTCTCTACCACTTCCATTTCTGTGTTTCACAGCCCAAGTTCATTAAAACTGCTGGAAAAAACCCATATTCCAAATGTATTTAGGCTTTGCTTACATCATGTTTGCGATTCTGCAATTCTCAGATCTCATGACAGTTTGATTTGGAAGGACAGGGGTTGGTGGAGAAGGAAGAGGAAAGTTGCATGATTTTTGATGCACTGACCTTCTGACCTTAGAGATGGAAAAGCATGGGTCATTTTAGGAGTGGTTTCCATTGTTTCTTACTTTTTCTCTACAGTGCTCAGAGCACAGGGACTAATTCTGGTTCATTTTGGGATATACTGCACCAAGCCCAGGGTCGACACTGAGCATTCAACAGACATTTGTTGAATGAATGATCTATTTAAAGAACGAGACCTAAAAGGGAAACAAAATTGGCATAACTAGCTTTATTTTTACTATCTTTAAGTAGGTGGACTGTTTTATGTTAACTGTATAGTTTAAAATTTAAACACAATATTTGTGCCTACATAAATAGTTGGAAAAGGTAAAATGTCATAACATTGGGTGTTTGTTATTAAAGTTGGAGCTTGCCTTTGGATTATGACAACTTGATTTAAAACAAGGAATGGATTGTTCCTTGCTCCACTTACTCTAAATTCCAGTGTTTTGCAACATCAAATCTTTCTTTGGGATATAAACAGATGGTGACAAAGGGTGGGTGCCTTGTGGACCTATTGCATCTGAGCACTGACCTTTCTGGGTGGTTGAAGGTAAGACAGAGAGAAGCTGACTCTGGACCCACCACAGATTGCTGAGCAAACCAACCCAGCCTACAGTGTCCCACATTAGAACAAGCAGCTTCTCTCCAAGTTCTACCAATGGAAGCCTTGACTTTGAATAGGGAGTTATAGGGATCAGAAAGGTGACTTTTCCACCTTAACTCTTTAATGAAAAACTCAAGCATATGTGTGCTGAAGTTGAATGACATTTACCCCAAGATAAGAGGATAGTTTTCTAATCCTAGCACTCTGGGAGGCCAAGGCAGGTGGATCCCTTGAGTTCAGAAGTTCAAGAGCAGCCTGAGCAAGAGCAAGATCCCATAAAAACAAAAATAGCCAAGCGTCATGGTGGGCCTATAGTCGCAGATGCTGGGGAGGCTGAGGCAAGAGAAATCACTTAAGTCCAAGAGTTTGAGGCTGCTGTAAGCCGTGATGACATGACACTCTACCAAGGACAACAAAGTGACACTCTGTTCCCACCCCCCCCGCCAAAAAAAGAGGATAGTTTTCTCTCCTTACCTCAGTACTGTACCAACACAAACACACACACACACACACACACACACTCACAGACCTATCTGTGTGTCAGCCTCTGAGATTATCATACAGCAAGGATGTCTGTCCTCTACTCCAGAAAGCTTAGAATTCTAAGAAAGATCCTATCATGTCTGTGTCATCACATTCCATCTTATCATGGGCCTCTTCTTCATAAGCTGCCTCTGTGCTCACTGCCTATCGGCTGATATGTCTAAGATGTGCTAGAACCTTAAAATTAAGAAAGTTCTGTTGAGAAGTTCGTTAACAGAAGCAAAATTACAGCTAAAGAGGAGGACTAAGTCCCAATGTTCTGTCACACTATTTAGTGAATACAATTAGCTATAAACTATTGTATATTTTTAGAGCACTAGAAGAGAGGATTTTGAATGCTCACACCACAAAGAAATGATAAATGTTGGCAATGATGGATATGCTAATCACCCTGATTTGATCATTACATGATGTATACACATATCAAGGTATCACTTGGTATCTCATGGATATGTAAAATTATTACATGTCAACTATAAGGAAAAGTGGGGTTTAGTTCTGTTAAATAAAAAACAAAATAACAAGCAAACCAAAAATACAAGAGGAAGAGACTTTTGGAAGAACAAGACCAAGTACAGATCCCAATCCACCACTTGCTGCCTATGTGGATTTAGGCAAATTACTGGTTCTGAGGAGCCTCCAATATTGCCTCATATGCAAAAATAGAAATAGTAAGAAACCTTCCCCTTGGAGTAGTGAGACCTGAATGTGATAATGGGATAATGCATGTAAAGCAAACTCTATGGCATACAGGAGTGCTCATTGAGGCTTAAGAATAAATTTAAGTAAATGAGACATACTCATTATTAAGCTAAACTGCTGAGCCTACCAACTAGGACCACAACAATGGAATTTTCTTCAAAGAAGTCTAGCAGAGGGAGGCACTCAGCCTGTTTCCATGACACAACGAAGCCACAAGAAGAAAACACCCATGGCAAATTGTCTGGGCTTCCACCCCCTGCTCACCTGGTTCCCAATTAGCACCTTATTAGGCTGCACACCTGGGGTGTGACTTCATCCCCTACCAGCAATTCTTTTTTTTTTTTTTTTTTTTTTATTGTTGGGGATTCATTGAGGGTACAATAAGCCAGGTTACACTGATTGCAATTGTTAGATAAAGTCCCTCTTGCAATCATGTCTTGCCCCCATAAAGTGTGATACACACCAAGGCCCCACTCTCCTCCCTCTGTCCCTCTTTCTGCTTTTCCTCCCCCACCCCCTAACCTAAAGTGTCATTAATTGTCCTCATATCAAAATTGAGTACATAGGATTCATGCTCCTACATTCTTGTGATGCTTTACTAAGAATAATGTCTTCCACTTCCATCCAGGTTAATAAGAAGGATGTAAAGTCTCCATTTTTTTTAATGGCTGAATAGTATTCCATGGTGTACATATACCACAGCTTGTTAATCCATTCCTCGGTTGGTGGGCATTTAGGCTGTTTCCACATTTTGGCGATTGTAAATTGAGCTGCAATAAACAGTCTAGTACAAGTGTCCTTATGATAAAAGGATTTCTTTCCTTCTGGGTAGATGCCCAGTAATGGGATTGCAGGATCAAATGGGAGGTCTAGATTGAGTGCTTTGAGGTTTCTCCATACTTCCTTCCAGAAAGGTTGTACTAGTTTGTAGTCCCACCAGCGGTGTAAAAGTGTTCCCTTCTCTCCACATCCACGCCAGCATCTGCAGTTTTGAGATTTCGTGATGTGGGCCATTCTCGCTGGGGTTAGATGATATCTCAGGGTTGTTTTGATTTGCATTTCTCTAATATATAGAGATGATGAACATTTTTTCATGTGTTTGTTAGCCATTTGTCTGTCATCTTTAGAGAAGGTTCTATTCATGTCTCTTGCCCATTGATATATGGGATTGTTGGCTTTTTTCATGTGGATTAATTTGAGTTCTCCATAGATCCTAGTTATCTCAAGCTTTTGTCTGATTGAAAATATGCAAATATCCTTTCCCATTGTGTAGGTTGTCTCTTTGCTTTGGTTGTTGTCTCCTTAGCTATACAGAAGCTTTTCAGTTCAATGAAGTCTCATTTGTTTATTTTTGTTGTTGTTGCAATTGCCATGGCAGTCTTCTTCATGAAGTTTTTCCCCAGGCCAATATCTTCCAGTGTTTTTCCTATGCTTTCTTGGAGGATTTTTATTGTTTCATGCCTTAAGTTTAAGTCCTTTATCCATCTTGAATCAATTTTTGTGAGTGGGGAAAGGTGTGGGTCCAGTTTCTGTCTTTTACATATAGACATCCAGTTCTCCCAACACCATTTATTGAGTAGGGAGTCTTTCCCCCAAGGTATGTTCTTGTTTGGTTTATCGAATATTAGGTGGTTATAAGATGTTAGTTTCATTTCTTGGTTTTCAATTCAATTCCAAGTGTCTGTGTCTCTATTTTTGTGCCAGTACCATGCTGTCTTGACCACTACAGACTAAAATCTGGTATGCTGGTACCCCCAGCTTTATTTTTATTACTAAGAACTGCCTTAGCTATGCGGGGTTTTTCCTGGTTCCATACAAAACGCAGAATCATTTTGTCCAAATCTTGAAAGTACGATGTTGGTATTTTGATAGGAATGCATAGGTGGCACATTGCTTTTATTTCAATCATAAAACTGATTGAAGCTATCTATGACAAACTCACAGCTAATATTATACTGAATGGAGTAAAACTGAAAGCTTTTCCTCTTAGAACTGGAACCAGACAAGGTTGTCCTCTGTCACCTTTACTATTCAACATAGTGCTGGAAGTTCTAGCCAATACAATTAGGCAAGACAAGGAAATAAAGGGAATCCAAATGGGAGCAGAGGAGGTCAAACTCTCCCTCTTTGCTGACGACATGATCTTATACTTAGAGAACCCCAAAGACTCAACCACAAGAGTCCTAGAAGTCATCAAAAAATAGTCATGTTTCAGGATATAAAATCAATGTCCACAAGTCAGTAGCCTTTGTATACACCAATAACAGTCAAGATGAGAAGCTAATCAAGGACACAACACCCTTCACTGTAGTTTCAAAGAAAATGAAATACCTAGGAATATACCTAACGAAGGAGGTGAAGGACCTCTATAAAGAAAAATTACGAAATCCTCAGAAAGGAAATAGCAGAGGATATTAACAAATGGAAGAACATACCACGCTCATGGATGGGAAGAATCAACATTGTTAAAATGTCTATACTTCCCAAAGCAATCTACCTACAAGCAATTCTTTAACCCCTCCTAGGCAGGCTTCTCCATCAGGCAGGCAGGACTGAGTAAGAGTTTCTTCACTGTTTCCTCACGGGAGGGAGGAAACAGAAGGAAGGACCCCATTCATGAACTCTGACATTTAGTGGTGGGGTTGTCCACCATGTCTTGTGTGGGGACATTTTTGGCAGTCTGCTGAGACCTGAGAACTCCTTCTGCCATAAGGTTTTGAAATGCATAAAACCACAGTCATAGAATTATGAAAGAACAAATCCCAGTACTCTGGGAGGTCAAGGCAGGTGGATTGCTTGAGCTCAGGAGTCTGAGCAAATGCAAGACCCCATCTATACTAAAAATAGAAAAACTCTCCAGGCATTGTGTTGGTGCCTATAGTCTCAGCTACTCAGAAGGCTGAGACAAAAGGATCTCTTGAGCCCAAGAGTTTGAGATTGCTGTGAGCTATGACATTATGGCACTCTAGTGTGGGGCAACAGAGTGTGACTCTGTCTCCAAAAAACAATGAAACAAAGCAAATTATTTTAAAACACAGTATCTAAATGTTAAATTAATTCATGATGTAATAATATATGAACTTCTTTAGTAACACATCATATAGTATGATCTAGCAGCCAGTCTAGTAAGCACCATAATTTTAACAAGTGATAGGGAAATTACATCTACCACAACTGTAATGTGGTTGGAAAAGATCTGTTATTTCTATTGATGACAGAGTAGCAGGTACTGCCAATTCGGGTATGGCTTGTGCCTACAGTCATGGAGGAAATATTAAATTGTAGTTAGAGATTAGTGAAAATTAAGCTATATTTTTTCATGCAAGTTCATCTAGTTTGGAGGCCCCTGACCTTGATGTTTCCAAACCTTCCTTTTTTCCCAGTAGGCATAGTAGGCATGATGCCCAGGACCCATGACGCTTTTAAGGGCTTATGAAAATGTTTTCATTTTAATTTTTTTTTAATCAGAGGAAAATGAATGTGACAATATTGGGTGTATAATACTGAATTCAATCTGGATTTAATTTACCTTTATACAAATGCAGTCTTTTTTTTTTTTTGAGACAGAGCCTCTAGCTAATGCCCTGGGTAGAGTGCCGTGGAATCACAAGTCACAGCAACCTCCAACTCCTGGGCTCAAGCGATTCTCCTGCCTCTGCCTTCCAAGTAGCTGGGACTATAGGCGCCCGCCACAATACCTGGCTATTTTTTGGTTACAGCCTTTATTGTTGTTTGGCAGGCTTGGGCTGGATTCGAACCCGCCACCTCAGGTGTATGCGGCTGGCACCTTAGCCGCTTGAGCACAGGCGCCAAGCCACAAATGCAGTCTTAAATATAATTTAAAAAAAAATTTTTCTTTAATAAAGAAAGGGGCTTATGAGGGCACGAGTTCCTAGGGCCCTTGGAAGTCATAATGTAGCCCTGCCTAAGTTCATACATATCTCAGGATGCCCTGTCTTTGAACTTCTAAGGATAAAACAAGCAATGCCAAGGCTAGAAGACATGTCCGTGATAGGCAATCCCCTGTGCACCTGAATAAGAGCTTGCTGGGAATCTGTTCTTTCCTGGAGGGAGCATATCGGTTGGAGTCTTCAGTAAAGGGCTCATCTTTTTCTGTTCCAAGCAAAGTCATCAATTCGGCCAGTTTTGTCCGGGACTTTCCCAGTTTGGGCACTGAAAGTCCCATATCCTAGGAAATAACTCAGTCCTGGGCAAACCAGGCTAGGTTGTCACCCTAAACCCAAGGTCAAAAAGTCCAGGAGCCTGCTATGGTGTAAGTGGGATTTCTGCTGTGGGCTCTGCTCTAAGAGAAGAAACTGCAACCCACACAGTGACCAGGAGCACTCAGCTTTACCCACTGTGGCAAAATGCACAAAGTGAACTCCTCATCTTAATTTGACTGCTTTAGTACGGAATATAATAAAAATTAAAAGGCCTATAACCCCAACAACAAAATACCCCCTGCTGGTATGTTTTCCATAACTACAAGTTATGTACATACTGGTGATCTTTTCTTGTTGTTGTTTCATATGACACATAAAAAAGAAAAATCTCAAGCAGCAACCTCAGCCTCCGGGCTTCCTTGCGAAAGTACCCAGTGTTAACATTTTCTTATAGATCCCTTCCCCCAAAAAGATTCTGAGTGGCTAATATTGTTAACCTGATTCCAGAGTCTCCATTTCTAACCACTTATCGTCCTCGTTCTGCAGTGCACTGTTATTTCTATTGATGACAGAGTAGCAGGTACTGCCAATTCGGTTATGGCTTGTGCCTACAGTCATGGAGAAAATGTGGGTAACTGTGGTATACTACCTAACTCTTGGTGTCTTAGTGTCCCAATCTGTAAGACAGGAATAATGACAGGGCCTATCCAGTGAGTGATGATCCGTGAGAAATGCTTAGTACTCCGCACGTACTGAATGCTCTGTAAATGTTGTTGATTGCAACAGTAACAGTACCTGGCATCATCCTTGTTGTCACCTCTGTCTCTTTCTCTCCCCTCCATGTACATTCCTCATGGTCTGGAAATGTGGAATGGTCTCAAATAGGACATTGTTTAGCCCATCTAGCAGGTGGGTATGGGTGGGGAGTAAGAGGGATTTACGCCTAACCCTCCTCCATATTTCAGTGTGTCCTTGAAGAGCCTGCTACTGAAAAGCATGTGGTTCCTTCTAGACTTGTGCTGTTCAATATGGTAGCCACAAGACACATGTGGCTATTTAAATTTAAATTCCTCAGTCACACTTGCCACATTTCCAGTGCTCAGTAGCCACAGGAGTGGCTGTGACTACCATACTGGAGAGCACAGATGCAAGACATTTCCTTCACTGCAGGAAGTGCAACTGGACAGTGCTGGTTGAGAGTCCTTCCTCATCCTAGCACTTAAAGACAGACCCTGCTGAGTGGCCAGTGGCAGCCTCATCGCCTTCAGCTGCCTTGTTTCAACTTTACCTCTAAAGAGTTCAAATTCATGGGTGGGTGGCCTTCACTGGTCTTGTGAATAGTGGAGTAAATAATACCCTGCTAGCCATACTCCAGGCCTTCTTGAAGCACATGCAGACAACACACATTCTGACTACTTTGCTTCTTGCTTCTTCCAGGCTACAGCGATCACCTCTACTTAGCACCCAGCCCCCTGCAACCTTCAGCCCCAAGATATTTCAAACATGTCCCTGTGTGTTTATATACCCACTTTAAAGTTTTGCATTTTGGTCTCTTTACACATCGGCTGGGACTTTGTGTGGATTCTCTCCTCTGTTCTCTCTTCCACCTGAGTGTCTGCGTTGAATCTACAAGGCTCTAACCACAGGCCAGTCATCTTAATTCTTCTCTCTCGGGTCTTGACACTGGACATTTCATAGCTACACTTCCTCCTTTCTTCTTATATTGTATCTTTCTCGTGTACCTGCACTAGACATCAACAATTACAGAATAAAAAAGACTTGACCTTTATACTCAGAGAGCTTATGGTTTAGTAGCAAACAGCAAACAAATATAATAATTATTATGATAATAAGAGTTTACATTTATTGAGAACTGGATATGTACCAGACTCTGCTAAACATTTTATAAATATTTATTTATATATACAGAGGGTGCCAAATAGATGAATAGATAGAGATAAAGATATTTTATAAAGGAAAGGGATATTAAAATTTTAATACTTGATATATACTGATATATCATTACCTTGTATATTGTATCTTATATCTCTTATAATTGCAGAAGTCAAAGGTGACTTGGTTATACAGTTTTTTCCTCTCTTAAAATGTGTTCGCACTTTTTTGACAACCCCATTGATAGGTAGGTATTGTCATTATTCCCATCCTACAGATGAGAAAACTGAGGCACAAAGAGGTTAAGTCATGTGCCTAAGGTCATACAGGGAAAGTGGTAGAACCAGAATTTTGACAAAGACAGCCTGGCTGAAAACCTGGGTTTTAACCATTATACTCTACTGCCCTTTAACATAGACTGGCGGCTCTCATATGTGACCAATTGTGCCCCCTCCCCGGAAACATCTGGCAATGTCCAGAGATTGAGGACAGAGAGGAGCTACTGATATCTAGTGTGTATAGTGAGTATAGAGGCCAGGGATACTGCCAAACAGCCATATCATAGCTCTGTCCCCACCACAGAGAATTATCCCACCTAAATTTCAAAAGTGCTAAAGGGGAAAAAAATCATTTTACCACAAAGACATTTGCACTAGAATGTTTATTGCAACTCAAATTCACCATCACCAAGAAGTGGAAGCAACCCAAATGTCCATCAATCCATAAATGGATTAGCAAACTGTGGTATATGTATGCCGTGGAGTACTATTCCACCATAAAAAGGATGGAGACTTTACATCTTTCGTATTTACCTGAAGGGAGTTGAAATACATCCTTCTTAGTGAAGTATCACAAGAATGGAAAAGCAAGTATGCAATGTACTCAATACTAATAGGAAACAATATATAAACAACTACACACCCACATAAAAGAAAAACACAAGTATATTCAAATGAAGGGGGAGGGGAGAGGAGAGAAAGGGAAAGGAGGAGGATGGTGGGTGATTGGTAAGCTCTCACCTAATGTGCACAATGTAAGGGTATTTAGCATACCCCCTGGGTGAAGGGCTCAACTACAACATAAACTTTACCTTAGAAATGAAAACATGGCTCAGCACCCGTAGCTCAGTGGGTATCAGCCACATACCCCGGGGCTGGTGGGTTCAAACCCAGCCTGGGCTTGCTAAACAACAATGACAACTGCAACAAAAAAATAGTCCCAGCTACTTGGGAGGCTGAGGCAAGAGAATCACTTAAGCCCAAGAGTTTGAGGTTGCTGTGAGCTGTGACGCCACCACACTCTACTGAGGGTGACATAGGGAGACTCTGTCTCAAAAAAAAAAAGGTAAGAAATGAGAACAACATAACCTAAACATTTATACCTTGAATTAACCTGGAAAAAAAAGTGCTGTGGTTGAAAACTTCTGATGTAGACTAATTACTGAATACAAAAGATCTTATAAAAGGTTGTGTGTGTGTGCTTCCTTCAGCAAAGGATTCAGAAATTCATATTACCATTATTCTCACTGGTCTCCTTTTTAGAGAACGATTTCATTTTCAAGCATTTCCCTCAAATAAGTGCAACTTGATTCCCCAAATCCAAGAACCCAAATACTGTTCCTTCAATTTAAGGCTTTGAGGGGCAAAGGAATTGGCTGCTGGTCCCCAATCCGCACTCCCACCAACCTGCCCCCGGCTGGGCTCCCGGCTTCCATGCATATCCTCCTGCTGCCATAATCCCTGCGTCTCCCGAGTGCCCTTCTGTATACCATCATAGGAAATAATTATCCTCACTGGACCCACGCCAGTTAAATTCTCCCATGGTTGCTTGTTAGCAAGAGAGTGTGGGGAGGCAGGCTAGTTGGCAAACATTTCCTGTTCATGTCATCCAGGCTCCTGCGTCATCAGAAAGTAGAGCTTTTTCTCAGGATGCCCACAGCTGCCTTCCCAGCCCAACCAGCCAAACATTCCTGGCCCTACCAGTGGGCCAGCTCTCCCATGGATACAGAAAAGGGGAAGACACCTTTTTCTGAAGGAAAAGGTTTTCAGTTTTTGAGGGGGGCTGGCCTGAAGGTTCTGGTCCCCAACCCAGAGAGAAATCTTCCATCCAGGTGGTTCTATTTGGCTGTTGGCTCCATGCCCAGGAATGGCCACTGAGGTTGCTATGTGCACCCATACACTCACAAAATAAAAACGAGGGAAGAGATCCTTGAGACTGTCACCAGCCAACATTTCTCAAAGCATATTTCATGGGACACTTATTCAGGAGAACCTTAAAAGATGTAAGGAATAAAAGATTTTTAGGGGCAAGGTGGTGCCTATGGCTCAGTGAGTAGGGTGCTGGCCCCATATACCGAAAGTGGCAGGTTCAAACTCGGCTCCAGCAAAACTGCAACAAAAAATAGCTGGGCACTGTGGCGGGAGCCTGTAGTCCCAGCTACTTGGGAGGCTGAGGCAAGAGAATCACCTAAACCCAAGAGCTGGAGGTTTCTATGAGTTGTGATGCCACAGCACTCTACAGAGGGCAACAAAGTGAGATTCTGTCTCTAAAAAAAAAAAGAAAGAAAGAAAGAAAAGATTTTTAGGGACAAAAGAGTATGGGAAAAGCTGAGTTAAAGAAAGCTGGACAGGGCGGCGCCTGTGGCTCAGTCAGTAGGGCGCCGGCCCCATATACCGAGGGTGGCGGGTTCAAACCCGGCCCCGGCCAAACTGCAACCAAAAAATAGCCGGGCGTTGTGGCAGGCGCCTGTAGTCCCAGCTACTGGGGAGGCTGAGGCAAGAGAATCGCTTAAGCCCAGGAGTTGGAGGTTGCTGTGAGCTGTGTGATGCCACGGCACTCTACTGAGGGCCATAAAGTGAGACTCTGTCTCCACAAAAAAAAAAAAAAAAAAAAAAGAAAGCTGGACAGATTACTTGGCAGAAGGACTTCTTCGAGGCTTGAACATGGTGATGTGTACTCTGGACATCCGACAGCAGAACAGCATATTTTCCCAAAAATTATTGGGCTGTAAGTCTTAATTTGTATTCTCTCAAAAGCAGAGAAAAGGCTTTGCATCAAGTATAGTTTATTTGGGAGCTGATTTCAGCAATCAGTAATGAGAAACCAGGAAGAATGAAACAAGGAAATAATAAAAGTCAGTAAAAGTATATTAATGAGCCAGTTACCACTGTGAGTAACTACAAGTCAGTATTGCTGGGAAATCCCTAAAGGACCGTGAAAAGATGCCTCAAAATTGTCCCTTCACTAAAAGGTGAAGTGAGTAGGGCTCCTACTTTCTGCTGGCTGAACGTTGCCCCTACGGGGTTAAGTGGCCTGCCCTTCCCAGGCTGGCACCTATAGACTAGTAGCTATGGTTTGAATGTCCCCCTCCAAAGCTCACACTGAAATTTAATTGCCACTGTAAAGTTATTGAGAGATGGGACTTATGAGGGCTCTGCCCTCCTGAATGGATTAATGCTATTATCTTGGAAGTGGGTTCATTATCACAGAAGTGGGCTCCTGATAAAAGCATGAGACTGGTCCCCTTTCCCTCTCTGTCCCACCACATTTGTGTGCCCTTCTGCCTTCCCCCATGAGAAAATGTAGCACAAACCCCTCTCCAGATGCCAGGGGTATGCTCTTAGCCTCCCCAGTCCCCAGAACCATGAGCCAAACACACTTCTATTCTTTATAAATTACCCATTCTCTGGTAGTCTGTGATAGTAGCAGAAAATGGACTAAGATGCTGGTGGAGGAGCTCTCCACGGCTTTGAGAAAAGCTTTGAAACTTTGAGGCAGGAAAGCAAAGAGACAATAAGAGAAACATTTGACATGGAACTCTGGCAATGCACATGGAAATTTCCACATTGAAATAAGGTGGACCAAGGGATATGGGACAAAACACAAGTCTTATCACCACAAAAGCCTTTATTTTTCCCAAGAACATATAAAATTTTTAGATCTCCCAAGAACAAATAGAAGGGAAGTTTGCTCTAACATGACCCCTTATTTTACAAATGAGGGACAGTTCAGAAAGAGCATGACATACCCAAGGTATACCACAGTATTCCAAGAGAGACATACTGTGTTTCCAGTTCTTCACCTGTGAAATGGGACTTACTGCAGTACATCCCTCCACAGTGAGGTAGCACATTGTGTGCTTAGAACAGGTGCTGGCACATTGTAAGGGCTCGAAAACATTTACTTGTTATTTGCCAAAAAATGACAATGAGCACACATGAACTGCTTCCATAATGCCAAGTGCACACCATGTTTACATAGTCCTTCAATTCAAGACACTTGCATTCTGGCTGGGTGCCTGTAGCTCAGTGGTTAAGGTGCTGGCACATGCACCAGGGCTGGCGGGTTCAAACCCAGCCAGGGCCTGTTAAACAACAATGGCAACAATAATAAAAAATAGCCAGGTGTTATGGTGGGCACCTGCAGTCCCAGCTACTTGGGAGGCTGAGACAAAAGAATCGCTTAAGTCCAAGAGTTTGAGATTGCTGTGAGCTATGACGTCATAGCACTCTACCAAGGGTGACATATAAAAACTCTGGATCAAAAAAAAAGAAGCTTGCATTCTTAGAATGAACAAGGCCACAGATCATGATTCATTCACTCATGATACATTCATGAACACCTGCCCTGTGCTGGATGATAAAGTTATAATGGCAAGTGAAACAGAAGTGATCCCTTCCTTCAGGGAGTTTCCGGCCTGGTACAGAAGAGAGAAATTAAACAGATAATCTGGTAACTAATTCATGACTTCAAATGTAATGAGCACTTTAAAAGAAAATTGTCTATGCCATGAGACTACCTTCTAATCCTGTGGAAGCAAGAGTCCCTCTTTTGCTTGGTCTACGCACAGAAATATCATCCCTTCCGCACCCATTGTGGCTGCTAGGATGGTACACAGAGAACTAGCAACCTAAGAGTCTCAGACTAGGTCTCCCAATGCCTGCAGGCCCAAGTCCATTTTGAAAGAAAAATAACAAAGCATCTTTTCATGTGCTCTTTGTCTGACATTACCGCCAACCCCATCCACCATCACATACACCAGACAGGGTCACTTTTTCCCCTTTTTTTGAACAAAGAAGTCAGTGGGAAAAATAGCAGAAGACCCTGGGGAGAAATATAACACCTTATTATTATATTATAATAGCTACCACTTGTTAACTCAAGTGCCACTTTGTAAGGTAGGTAGTTCATATGTTATTCATTTAGCATTCAACAAGTATTTATCAAGTACCTGTTGCCTGCCAAGCTCTATTCTAGATACTGGGCATATCTTTGAACCAAACAGGCAAAAATCTCTATCCTCTTGGGGCTTATAAACTTATTGGGAGAGGTAGTCCATGTTTCAAATTAGAAAACTAGATGGTATGTTAGTGGATCAGGTAGCTTGTACTGAACCCACCAAATCATGGTTAGTGCCTGATTGTGCAGGTCAGCAATTTAGGCCAACTGGGTGATTCTTCTGGTCTCTTCTGGGCTGACTCACGGATTCTAGGAGGCAGCTGGCTCTCTTGCAACTGAGGGCTCAGACATCTGGGGTCAGCTGGAGCAAACTAGGCCATTCTGGTCCATGTGTCTCTCACATCTCTTCAGCTGGCCAGCCCAGTCATGTTCTCATGGTTATGAGATGGAAAGGAAAACAGCCCAAGCCTAGGAGAGGGCACACGAAAAGATGCACATGCTTTTCAAGTCTCCAGTTACATCATTTGCTAACATCCCATTGTCTCAGAAAAGTCACACAATGGAGTAATAGGGACCAACTGGGCAAAAGATGTAGAGACATTGAGGCCATTAGTGAAGACCATTAAATAAATCGCTTTGCCGCATAAAGAAAGTAAGTGCTTTGGAAATTGCCGCATATAGAAAGTAAGTGCTTTGGAAATAAAGCAGGCTTAAAGAGACAGAGGATGCAGAGGCTAGAAATTTTAAATAGGAGGCGCCAGAGAGCTCTTCCTGGAAAAGTGAGCTTTCAAATCTTCAAAAAAGATTTGTTTCTTCATGTATTACTATACACTAACATCATTTCTAATTGTCACAACAAAACCACATACTCAGTTATTATCCCCATTTTGCAGATGAGAAAATTAAAGTTCAGAGTAGTTTGGTTATATTACTTTAAGATCTCATAGGCAATACTGGTTATAACATTAAATAGGACTCTTTCTTTTTCAAGCCATAGACAACCCACCCCAAACCAGCAGAGACCCCAAAAAACAGGTGTAAGATGAGGTACTGATGGGCTCACAAAACTGAAAAGGTCATCCATGGATTGGCTCTCAGACATACCTAGAGTCAGGCCTGGAACCTTGTCGTTAGCATCTTGTATCTCTCCCTGCGTTCCTGAGCCCAGTTTCCTCTGTGTTGATCCCATATGTGGGCAGCGTTCCCTCAAGTGTCAGGATGGTCACCAGCAGCTGCTTCTGATGTCAAATCCAAGAGGAAACAATGAGTCTCTTTTCTCATAGTTCCCACCTGGGTTTACAGATTCAGCCCAGTTGGATCAGTTTTGATCCTGAACTCTCCTGATCATTCACAGTGGCCAAGAGAATGTGATGCATAACCTGACATACGCAGTTGTGAGCCCTCCACCGAGGGAGGCGGCAGACTGCCAAAATGATACTGAGCCACTTCAAAGGTGCTTGATAATTATATAATAAATGAACAAATAAATAAATAGACCTGAATGAGAGCTGCGTAACTTTAAGTGTGCTGATGCATAAGGCTATCTTCTTAACAAATAATGTCCAAACCCTCCCGCTTCATTAATATGAAAGATCGTAACTTCCATAGTGCCTTCCCTTACCTCCAACACACACCCACCACCTCTATGGATACCACACAGCTTTAAAATAACTGTTGATTGAACTCCGCAATGTTCGAAGGTGGCACAGAGAAAACAATCACTTTATCTGGAGTCACAGCAGGCCAGTCCTGGAGCCAGAGAACAGGCAACTCTATGTCCAAAGGCTACCAAGTCACCATAAAAACTCAATGTGTTCTTCTATGAAGGAAAATACAAGTGAAATGTCAAAGGCCTCTTTCGGAAGAATCAAGTGCAATTTTCTCCAAAAGAAGTGACCAGTATGGAAAATTTTCACAATCATTCCGATGAAAGCCTCCTCTACTGCTTTTCTGAATCTCATAGCTGATAGTTTTGTGACATATCCCTTAAAAGATTGCTTTACATTACATTTCAAAGTATGTGCTAAAATTTCAAATCATGATGTGACCCAAAGGGAGACGTGTTATCCAGACCTGTGCAGATACATAGCCATGCATTTCATGTGATGATACAAAACACCTAAGGCGCAGGCCATCTGGGGGAGTTGCTATCTAACCCATAGCAAGTAACAATTTACTGAACTCTATGTGCCAGACACTGTTCCAAGCACTTGACAGAAATTATCTCATACAATCCCCAGAACAGCCCCATAGGTGGGTATTCTTATTAACTCCCTGTTCCAGAAGAGAAAACTGAGCCATGGAGAGATTAAGTCACTTGCCCAGATTCACTCAGCGAGAAAGGGGCAGAGCTGGGCATCAAACCCAGGCAATCTGACTGCAGAGCCTTCACCTCCCATCTGTACCACACTGTATCCTTCTAATCCCTGCAACCTTGAAGATGGTATTTGAGTCATATCAGCCAAGTGCTCTAGGTACATATTTAACCATACTTTCTTCTGGGCCAGGCACACCACACTAGGATACTTATGTGTATTAACCCACTTTATCTGCATAGCAATTCTATGAAGCTGGAATTATTATCCTTGTTTTTCCGTTAAAGAAATTAAAGTTCAGGCCAGGCACAGTGGCACATGCCTATAATCCTAGCACTCTGGGAGGCCAAGGCGGGTGGATTGCTATGAGCTCACAGGTTTGAGACCAGCCTGAGCCAGAGTGAGACCCCATCTCTACTAAAAGTACTAAAAATGAGTCGGTAAGGCGCCGGCCCCATATACCGAGGGTGGCAGGTTCAAACCCGGCCCCGGCCAAACTGCAACCAAAAAATAGCTGGGCGTTGTGGCGGGTGCCTGTAGTCCCAGCTACTTGGGAGGTTGAGGCAAGAGAATTGCTTAAGCCCAGGAGTTGGAGGTTGCTGTGAGCTGTGTGATGCCATGGCACTCTACCGAGGGCCATAAAGTGAGACTCTGTCTCTACAAAAAAGAAAAAAGAAGAAAAGTACTAAAAATGGAGGCAAGAGGATCGCTTAAGCCCAAGAGTTGGAGGTTGCTGTGAGCTATGAGGTAGCCATGGCACAGCACTCTACCCAGGGCAACAGCTTGAGACTCTGTCTCAAAAGAGAGAGAGAAGGAAGGGAAGGGAAGGGAAGGGAGGAAGGAAAGAAAGAAAGAAATTAAAGTTCACACTCTGGGGCTCGGAGCCTGTGACTCAAGCAGCTAAGGCGCCAGCCACATACACCTGAGCTGGCGGGTTCGAATCCAGCCCGGGCCCGCCAAACAACAATGACGGCTGCAACCAAAAAATAGTTGGGCATTGTGGCAGGCGCCTGTAGTCCCAGCTACTTGGGAGGCAGAGGCAGGAGAATTGCTTGAGCCCAGGAGTTGGAGGTTGCTGTGAGTTGTGATGCCACAGCACTCTACCCAGGGTGACAGCTTGAGGCTCCATCTCAAAAAAATACATAAATAAAGTTCACGCTCTGGGAGGTTGAAGCAGGTAGATTGCTTAAGCTCATGAGTTCGAGACCAGTCTGAGCAAGAGTGAGACCCAGTCTCTACTAGAAAATATATAGAAAAAACTAGCCAGGCATTGTGGTGGGCACCTATAGTCCCAGCTTAGGAGGGTGAAGCAAGAGGATCCTTTGAGCCCAAGAGTTTGAGGTTGCTGTGAGCTGTGATGCCACAGCACTCTACCTAGGGCAACAGAGTAAGACAAGAAAGAAAGAAAGAGAGAAAGGGAGGAAGGGAAGAAGGGAGGAAGGGAGGTAGGGAAGGAGGGAAGGAAGAGTTCACAACAGTGAAATGATATGACTAAATGATTAAATATTGGTGAGGGATGAGAGTAAGGGACATTTGAGCAGGATCTTTCCCTGCTCCCCTCTCTCAAAATAATTTGAGCTACCATTCATTACCCACTCATTATTTGCCAGACTTTATGCTAAATACTTTATGTAAGTACTCCCACTACTCTTCCAGAGGCAACTAGACATAGAGCATTTCACTGACTTGCGCAAAGGTTATATAGTGTCAGGGCTAGAATCCAATCTCCTTTCTAGCTGACCGTAAAGACTCTGCTCTTAGCCACTGTGAGAACACAACTTTTTCATGTAAGAAGAGATGAGGACATGCCCTCAAGTGGGGAATAGATAAACAAACTGTGCTGTGTCCATACAGTGGAATACTACTCAGCGATTGAAAGGAATGAATTTATGATACACCCGACATGGATGAAGCCAAATGTATTATATGGAGTGGGAGAAGACAGATGCAAAAGTTTTCATATACTAGGGACAGAAATCAGATCAATGTTTGAAGGTGGGAACCACAAAGTAACATGGGGGAATCCCGGCGGTGATGCCCCTACTCCATCTCCATTTTAGTGGTCATGTGGCTGTATGCATTCATACAAACTTGCAGAACTGCATACTTAGAAGAATGAATTTTACCATTTGTAATTTACAGCTTAATTTCTAAGGCTAGGCATGGTAGCTCACGCCTGTAATCCTAGCACTCTGGGAAGTCAAGGCAGGTGGATTGCCTAATGTCAGGAGTTTGAGACCAGCCTGGGCAAAAGCGAGACCATGTCTCTAAAAACTAGTTGGAAGTTGTGGCAGGCACCTGTAGTCCCAGTTACTTGGGAGGCTGAGGCAAGAGAATTTCTTGAGCCTAAGAGTTTGAGGTTGCTGTGAGCTATGATGCCACAGCTTTCTACCCACAGTGACAAAGTGAGATTCTGCCTAAAAAAAAATTTTTTTTTGGAAAGGAAAAGAAGAAAGAAGAGGTGATGATGAAGATTATTCTAGGGTGCTCAGCTGGCACTGAATCTTCAGGGAGCACTGGCTTCCTTCCTAGAAAGTGCACTGGGTAGAAACATGTTGATTTCCTCAGCAAGTATTTACTGAGCACCTACTATGTGCCAGGGACTGTATTAGGCACAGAGAACAGAACAGGACAGAGGAACTTATGAACCTCCTGCTGTAGCTTCTGTTCTGATTTAAGTTAAAAAACTACTTAAAACAAGATAATTTCAGCTAGTGGTAATAAAATAAGAAATAAAACATGGTGATAAGAGATAGTGAATGTCCTAAAGTTTAGAAAAATGTGACGTGAGTGATTAGTAGCGTACAGGGCACTGGAATAACCACACCCACAGCATCACCAAAAGAATGGATTCAAGGGGCTTTTAAACTCAAAAAAGTCCTAGACAATAGGACTGATGCCCGTAGCACAGTGGTTACGGAGCCAGCCACATACACTGTGGCTGGCGAGTTTGAACCCAGCCCGGGCCTGCTAAACAACAATGACAACTGCAGCAAAAAATAGCCTGGCATTGTGGCGGGCACCTGTAGTCCCAGCTACTTGGGAGGCTGAGGCTAGAGAATCACTTTAGCCCAAGAGTTGGAGGTTGCTGTGAGCTGTGACGCCACAGCCCTCTACTGAGGGCGACATAATGACACTCTGTCTCAAAAAAAAGTCCTAGACAGTAGCACATTCAGTGACTGCTCATTGATCCGTGTTTAAGTTATCTAAGAGGAACACTGTGACTCCAGGGAGGTTTTGTGCCACTGAACACACAGGTCTCAGGGCTTTTACTGGGCTCCCCAGCCACTCATGGAATGCTCATTAATTTTAACAATAAATTACAGGAAACATATTTAGAAAGAGAAATATGCTGGGGCAAGAGATCACATTATTCATTCTCAGGACTTGGAGCAGTGCTTTTTGGATTATTCACATGGCTGCTCCCATCAATTCGAAGTGGATTTATCATCGATTCTTTTGTACAGTATTAAAACATTACCATTCCTTTGCAACCTGTACTGTTTGCTCAGCTTTATAATTTATGAACAAAGCATTCTTCCCTTCCTCTGGACTCTTTCCTGTTCTTCATGCCCAGGAAAACCACACAATGTTACATGCTCTGGGGTTGGGTGTCATCCTCCTACATCTCAGCTCCTTATGTCCTGAAAACATGATGCCAGAGTTGCCTCTTGGTTGACCAGAACACATTCTTTCTCTCTTTGTCCTTTGCTTACCTGGAGAATCCTTCAAGTTCAAAATGTTGACATAGAGTCAAGCAGTTAACAAAAGTGAGAGTGGGGATGACTTTGAGTATCTTTACAAATACTGTAAACCACATTGTCCCCAACACCTGCAATTGCAAACCCACTTCCTCCCAAACCCTTTGAATGTAACCTGATTTGGGCTGGTTCCACCGCCACCCTTGGCATTCACAGGTCTAAAAACCTGGCTACTGGCTCAGAGATCGGACCAGGAGTAAGATCATTATGTTATGATACCCAAACTCTTACAAAGGTTGCAAAACCTAATGCAAGTTCTTCCTGAATTTCCAGTGCTCACAAAAGAAATCACCTTGTCTTTTGTCTCTCTAAGCTGTTTACTTAGGGCTTTGACTGGGCTCCCCACCTTTCATACACAGATTGGGTGACTCCCAGCCAGTTGGCATTATCTGTTTTAATTTGTCCGCAAGCCTGTCTTTTTTGGTCTTTAACTCACTGTGAATCTCAAGAATCTTCACTGAGAACTCACAAAGAAGTTGAGAATTTTGGGAAGCCTCTGGCACAAGAGATTATAAAGTTGCTCCCTGCCAAAGACTGGCCTGCCCCAGCAGGTTTAGGCCATGTGAAAACCACATCTCAAGCGAGGGCTGGCTCTCCTGCCTCTCTTCTCTTACTAACTCTCCCATCAGTGTTAGTAGGGGAAGCAAACACTTGGATTTTTTCACTTGAAGTGTTTGTGGGTTTGTTGCTTGCCGTGTGATCTTGGTTAAATGCAGTAACAGTAGGTGATTTCCAAAGCAGTGAGGGCCAAATCGATTCTGAAGAAGTCATCAGGGATGCATATAAAGCTTAAGCCACAAGGATATCATGATTTATGACAGCAAAGAGGAGGAAGAGGAGCCGGAGAAAAGGAAGGAAGGCAAGAAGAGAGGGAAAGGGGGAGGGAAGGAGAGAGAGAAGGAAGAGACAAAAGAAAACAAAACAAGAGAAAGGGGGGAGGGGACCATCTAAATGTCCATAACAGGGATCAGTTGAGTAATTTATGGTATAGCCATTTGATGTCAATACCATGCAGTTGTGAAAACTGCTACTATGGAAATCTGTATGATGGCGTGAAACATTTTTTCTCCTATACATACCAGCACATTAGAAGGAAACTAGTAATATTTGATAAATGAATGTTCAGGAATTACTAAACTTACGAAAAACTTGTGTTTACACATACAAAGTGATCTCACTTTTGTTTTAAAAATACATGATGATATAGGACTGGAAGCGTATGCCCTAGAATTTTAACAGCTGTTATATTTAGGAAATAGAATGAGTGGATTATTTTTCCTTTCTTTGACTCAGCTTTATTTTCTAGTTTTCTTCTTCAAACACAGATTACTCTGGGGTAAAGAAAGAAATCGGTTAAATTTTCAGAAAAGCTGCAGAGGCCAGGACTCTAGGAGTGTAGAATAAAGAGCTCTAATTCCTTTACCAAGGACATATTTGGCACATTTTTCCTTCCTCCAAAGACGTATATAAATTTCAGTATTACTCTCTGACACTGATGTCAGTTCTCTGAAACTGCAGAAAGTAGAGTAGAGCTAGTTGGAGGATTGACCTAAGATGCATTGTGTATCTTTCTTTCATTCGTTAGATAAATTCCTCTTGAGAGCATCACCCTGAAACCAGAGACCCAGTCCTCAGGAAGTACAGAGAGAGCATTTCAGCCCTGGGAAGACGACCACACAGCAGAGTTTCTCATGCTGTTAACATTTGGGGCTGGATAACTTCTTGTTTGGGGATGTGCATTGTCAATGTTTAGCAGCATCCCTGACCACTACTCACTTGATGCAGGTAACATAGCTTCTTGTGACAACCAAAAATAGCTCCAGACAATGACAAGTGTCCTGGGGGATGGAGGGCAAGGGGGGTTGCCTCCAGATGGTCTAGCATTATAGTCCCTAACCCCTGGGCCTGGCCACACAGCAAGAGGTGAACAGCAGTCAACTTCATTTGTATTTACAGCCTCTCTCCATCACTCACATCACTGCCTGAGCTCCACCTCCTATCAGATGAGCAGTGGCACTAGATTCTCACGGGAGCCCAAACCCTACTGTGCACATGAGAGATCTAGGTTGTGCACTCCTTATGAGAATCTAATCTCCCACCCTACTCCCCACCCCCAGTGGAAAAATTGTCTTCCATGAAACTGGTCCCTGGTGCCAAGAATGTTGGGGAGCCCTGGTCTAGCACATAGTGATAAAATGTGAGATCTACAAGGGAAGAACTTTAGGCGAATGTGTCAAGGTAGACTTGGTCTGCTCTGCAGGGTCAGGAAGGAATATTTCAGCTGAGGTCTAAAAGGTGAGCAGAAAGGACCCTTACAAGGCAGGGACACAGGAAAGAGCATCCTTAGAGCATGAGCCTAGAGCACTAGGAGGTATTCTGACTCCATTTTCAGAGACTCTGTAGTCTAACTCCAATCTACTGGATCCTCAAGACAAGAGGATCTCCTGGGTCTCCTCAAGACAAGATGCTGAAGAGTTACAACCGCTTCACCACAAACAGGGCTGAAACTATTAAGCAGTTCAGGGATGAGGGGAAGGATCAAGTCATCCTGGCTTCTCTACTGACTACTAGTTGCATAATCTTGGGTGAGTTATCAAACCTCTCTGAATCTCTATCTCCCCATCTGTGAAATGGTTATAATAATTTCCAACCTCACAAGGTTTCCATGAAGAGTAATATGTGTAGAGCCTCTTGCACAATGCCCGACAAGTGCTATCTGCTCCACAGATCCTGCCTGGTACTGATAGCTCTCACTTTTTGAGTGTTCATTACTTTGCCAAGCATCATGTTTAGGATTGGATTAATACTCATAACATTCTTTCAATTGTATACATTATTTTAATTTCACTTGACACATGAGGAAAAGACTTAGGGAGGTTAGGTAACCTTGAAATCACACAGCTATGAAGTGGTGGTGCTGGGATTTTCATCAGGGAAATGGAAGAAAGAGTTCATTCTTTCTCTAGATCCCATGGTACACAGCCTCTCTGGCTATCAGCCTGACTATTATCATATGTATTTCTATCCCACTGCTGTGGAACCAATTACCACAAATTTCACAGCTTGGAACAACACAAATTTATTATCTCCCATTTTCTATAGGTGAGAAGGCTCCACATGGGGCTGAGCTAGATTCTCTGTTCAGGCTTCACAGAGCTGAAATCAAGATGTCAGCCAGGCCTGTGGTTCTCATTTGGGCCTTTGGGTCTTCTGCTAAGTACACTAGTGGTTGGCAGAATTTATTTCCTGGCAGTCGCAGGCCTGAGGTCCCCCGTTTTTTCTGCTATCAGTCAGCCAAGGACCACTCTCAACCACTCTCAGCTCCTACAGTCTCCTGTAGTGCCTTGCCACATCCCCCAGGGCAATTTCCCAAACACAGATGTCTGCTTGCCTACAGGTCAGCAGAGACAGGCCTCTCTGGCTTCCACCTCCTCTGCTCTCTGCTATGAAAGGGCTCGGGCAACAAGGTCAGGAGCACCTGGATAATCACCCTATTCTCCAGCCAATTGACTTAGGGCCTCAAAGGCATCTGCAAATGTCTTTCACAGCACTACCTAAAATTGTGTTTGATTTAATAGCCTGGAGAAGTGTGTGTGTGTGTGTGTGTGTGTGTGTGTGTACACCAGGTGCTGGGAATCCAGAGGGGCTATCTCAGAATTCTGCTTGCTATATTTCTGTGTTTTTTTAGCAGTGTCTGCTGAGGCTATCAAAGAGAGCTTCCCGCCCACACTGCGTTTCCAAGCCTAACACAGCTGTTTGGAAGAACATCCCCCTTAACAGGCCTCTTTACCCACCTGGCTGGGTGTCCCATGCAGGCCTATGGTTTACCAAAGCATTCCCAGTGGTCAGATTGGGCTGCACCTCAGTTATTATCTACATCAGCTCCATGAGTGAATTTCCCTAGGGGGTCTACCTCCTCCATTCTCTGTTAGGACAGCCAGGTAATTCCCACTGGGAAGAGGGAAATTCCATGCGCTTGGAGCAGAGAGGGGTTACCCTTGCCAAATGTAACCAGGACTGACTCCAGTTCTGCTGGCCAGTGCCATTTGGTGGAATCCAAAACTTTTTTCTGACTTCTTAGCCACCACAGCTTACCCTCCCCCACCCCTTTTCCCCTCTACTATGTTCTCTGGTTTCCCCCCAAAATTCCTGTGTCCTTACAAGCATGCCAAGAAAATTGCATTCAAACCATCTGGACAAGTAATCCCAGCGTGAAAATATTCTTGGTGCTTGGGCTTCCCAAACTAAAAAGGTTTTGATTTGAGTCACCCATAGAGACCCACCCTAACACAGCCTCATTTTTTTCTAAAGGAAGGAAAATGAGGCCTTAATAAGGAAGGCAGCCTCCAGACTAGGAAATTTCACCCTGCCATAGATTTCTTCACATCTGATCTCTGTGAAAAATTCTGCTAATTTTTCAAAAGTAAGAAGTGAAAAATAGGAAAGACAGGATGTAGAAAATTAACTGTACCAAGGGTGTGTACCAGTTTAAAAGTTTAAAGGTAAGGAAGAGTCTTTCAGAAGTAATCTGTCATCTAAAATCATCTTTTTGTTCCTACCAGACTACTTGGCATCTGTTTATTTGGTTCTTGATAATTTCAAAGAGAATATTGGTATGGGTGCACTCAGGAGTAACACAGGAAAGCATAAAGCCATATGCTAGAATTATGCATTTGTCAGACATTTTTACAGAAAATGGAAACCAATACAACTTCTAAATGAGTATATCTTCTGTGATTATATTTAGTGGGATTAGAGGTCAAAGAAATACTGGCTGTGTTCTTGAGAAGGAAATGTGATAAGCAATACATGTTTTTCGGATGAGGCCCTGGCTTAGAGATTGAAAGACCTGGGATCTTCATCAAGTCCAAATTCTACAACTGAACTCATCAAAGCCAACTCTCTCCCCAGATGCCATTAAGGAAAGAGGAAAAGGCCTGCAGAAGCCAAATGTGGATAAGTCAGGTATGAATATGCCACCCTCCCATCAGTCACTGGTTGAGGGTTAACTCTTGGTGGCATTAACTCTCTAGGATACCATCTGCTCACCTCATGGGGCAGACAGGACCCTGGCAGCCAAAGAAAGCCCTCAGGCAAAGAAATGCAGGCTCTGGTCCACGGAAGGGTGCCCTGAAGTGGAAAGGCAAGGAGAATCGAGTGCCTGATGTGTCGGGAGATTTAGTGAGATGCTTCATTTCTTCCGGGAAGAACTATAATAGTTTCTGTTCTGTGTCCTCTTAGAATATGTTAAAAAAAAAAAAATCCAAGTACAGAGAGAAAAATATTTATCTTGACATACAAAGGACATTCAGAAAGTGCATTATGATGTTAAGTGACAGGATACAGATCAATACCTTGGAAGTTTGTCCCCTGGTCTCTCCCATCTCCCCTTCAGTTCTCTGTGTTCTCTCTGACCCACCACGCTGGCTTCTTGCAGGGACTTGAACCACTGCACTCCCACCCACTGCAGAATCTCTGTACATGTCTTCTCCCTGCCCAGAATGTTCTCCACCCCACCCTCACCTCAGTGTGGAGACCCTTCAGTTATTAGCTCAATCTTTCCTTAAACAAAGACTCCTCTTAACCCTACTCCCCAGCCCACAATGGGTGAGGTCACCCTAGGACTTATGCCCAGTCCAATGGGTATATGGCCCTTCCCTGGGCCTACCAGTCAGTAAGTTCCATGAGGGCAAAGCCACTGCTGATTTCTATGCCCTCCACTGCTCCCTGCACATGAGATTAGTGAGTATCAGGTGAGTGAATGGATGTTCACAAAATAAATCCCAAAGTCAGCCGTGCAAAAGGAACCTGCTATAAATATTTGAAATCGATCAAACATATCTCCTTGTTTGGTTTTTTTTCCCCCCTTTGAATAGGTAATTCATTTACATAGACAAAATCCAAAGGCATACAATTATTTACCCTTTAAATTGTCATAATGATTTAAAATATGTCCTGTCAGCCCAACTCTCCCTTCCAAAGAAACCATTTCTAAAGTCATCAGCCTCTATGGTGCTCTGTTTCTAGAGTCTCCCTCCAGAGATGACATATGCACATAGATTCAGATACTTATGTGTATTCCTTGTTCTCTTCTACCGTTGTTTTTTTACTTAACAATAAAACTGAAAATAAGTCCATATCAGAGACGGGACACGGGGCTCACACTTGTAATCCTAGCAATCTGGGAGGCCGAGATGGGAGACTCACTTGAGGCCATGAGTTTGAGACAAGCCTAAGAAAGAACAATATCCCACCTCTGCTATTAAAAAAAAAAAAAAGCAAAATTATCGGAGGGTGCTGATATGCACCTGTGGTCCCAGCTACTTAGGAGGCTGAGGCACGAGGATCACTTGAGCGCAGGAGTTTGATGTTGCAGTGGAGCTATATTGATAGTGCTGCGATCTAGCCCAGGCAACAAGATTAGACTGTCTCAAAACAATAACAATAATAATAAGTTTGTATTTGGACATAAAAAGGAAGAGGAACATTCTTTTTATCCCCAAAATGTTATGAAAATGTTCAAAACATAATGAAATTCAGGTAGTTTTTGTTTATAATTATCTTACTTCTTATGTAAAATTTTCATGTTATAAAATGCACGAATTTTAAGGAAATATTCTCTAAGTTTCCCTAGAATTCCCTATAAGTGGAATCATGCAGCATATACTCTTTTGTTCTTGAGGTTCATCCACATTATTGCAGCATATCAGTAATTGTTTCTTTTTATTGCTGGGTAGGAATATTCCAAAGTGTTCACATAGTTTGTTTACCTTCCTCATTCTCTTTTTATAACTATATATTATGTCCTCAAAGATGAGTCTTTGAGCTATTTCTACCTTTTACAATCACAAAGAGATTAAGCTTCTACACTGATTACAAATCTACAGGGTGCCCATAAAGTTCATGTGCAATTTAATTGTTGTCTATTTTTAATTGCGCATGAACTTTATGGCCACCCTGTATAGGCTAAACGCCTAGAAGTGGAATCACTGTAGTCTATAAGCCCTTGTATTTTGATTCTCACGTCTGAAAGCAAAACTGATGCCTGACAAATTCAAGACTAAGATACTTGGCCATGCTTAAATAGCAGGTGACCTGCAAGACAGCTTATGAAAATGAGAACTGTGAATTACTAGATCAGTCATCCCCAGTCTGCAAGGAAGGGTGTTGTTCACTTCCCACTCCAACACCTATGTTCCATTGCACATCTGAAAGCTGGGAGACTGGTCACCGAGAGCAGATTTCCATGAGGAGTTGTAGGTTTTAAACTTCTCTAGAGAGGATATCATTTTGTACACGTTCCTCTGGTTTCCCACTAAACCTTTTGTTTCTGGCAGCCTTTATCCCTGAAACTTTTCTGCAGACCGGCTGCTGATCTTGCTCTCACAGAAACCTTTGTTCAAGAACTCACGTGTAGGAAAGCTCTGGGTTTCATTAGATAAGCTTTCCTTACACCCCTTTTTCACACCCATTATCCCACTCTGGGGAAGGTGGTGATATGTTTTCCTTACTTTCCCCCCTTTCTCTTTTATTTCCCCACTGATAAATGGCCAAAGCAGCTGTAGGGTTTGCTTTGAAGGTTCTGATGGATGAGCATGATAAATGGGGGACGGATTAGAGCAGATGAATCACATAACACGGAAAGGGAACCCAGGGAAGCCAGCTCCCAGCTTTACGTTTTTTCAAACTCACTTTAAAAGCCAGAATTTCTTTTAATCTGGTTCCAGTTTCTTCGGTGACTCTGCATATGTTTAAAAGAAGGAGAGCGAGAGAAGTCTTGTGGATATAAACAGGGAATTCCATTCTTCAGTCTGACTCTGAGGACACATTGTCATTCAGGGTGCTTAAATAGCTAGGAAACCACTTCAAGGCCCCTCAGAAACAACTGGGCAGCTCCAGGAAGAGGAACATTTGGCAAACCAAGTGACAGAATTTAAAACTGTAAATCTTTAACATGAGGATTGACTAGCAAAATACAGCTGTTGCTGCTAGTAGCCATAGCCTTGTTTGGAAGGAAAGTGTCTTCTTGAGCTGATTATCATAAACTGCTTGGATACTGGGAAATGGTAAGCATTAGCAGGTTGGAATCTGGGCTTGTTTTGAACTCAAGAAAAATAAGAACAGTTAGTTCATTGCCTGTAGTGTTTTCTGGTCTTAAAGGAACAAAAAAAAATAATAATAAACTGCAGTTCTGGAACTGCCATTAAGATTGGGACTGAGACATTCCAAGTCCTCCTTTGAAATTCAAGAGATACTTAATAGAGAATAAAGGTCTTGCAGGATGGATGGTTCCTTTGTTTTTGAACAAGAGGGGCCCTCTTCCTCCCTGGATGGAAACCCATTCAAAGGAAATCATTAAAGGACATCCCTTTTTGCACAGCTTAGGCTCTGGCAATACTTGCAAAACCAAGTGTAGAATTGATGCAATTACCCAAATAACGAAGGCTCTGGAGAGAAAGGAAGGGAAAATCTGGGCTTAGCTGTTTAGCTAATTGCTAGGACCCTGCAACGCTACCCAATTCTCTTAGCCACAAGCACCATGAAATAGTTACTTACTGCTTTCTAATTTCATATTTTAAGAAAGGTAGAAGAAATATTAATGGGTACAAAAGACTTTCCCTTGAGTAACAGGGAAGAGAATCTAGGTTTGATTTATCAAAAACTTTTTGGCCATAAAAGTAAGAGTTCTAAGATAATCAGTATGGGTCCCAAGACTAAAGATCTGAAAGACACTCTCATGGCATCACTGAAGACTAATAATCCTCGCTGACAATGTGATGGGGCACTTGCTACACGTCAATGACTTTGCTAAGTCATTTCTAAGGATTCTCAGATTTAATCTTTACCTCATCCCTGAGAAGACTGTGGCATTTCCTCCTCTTGGAGAATTCTAAGAATAAAATGGGTCATTAAACACACACACACACACACACACAGACTTCTTGCTGCTCTATTCAAGATGGATCTAAAACCATTAAATAGAAGTTAGAAAAGAGATGTATTACCCTGCCTTTCTCTGCTGCCCTTGCTTTGGCTTCCTGAGATTATGGGTCTGCTGGCAGCTCTGAGGGATTCCATGTCAGCTGCTGCTCATGTCCTCAGTTCATTTCCACACCTCTTGTTGCCAAATACTAGATTGATCCTTGGTCATGATAAGTTGAGAAATAATAAAGGCTGAAAAGTGGGGGAAACATGGAATTGCTCAGTATGCATTTTGACTGTGCAAATTTTGTAAACCCATCTACAAGGCTGGCGTAGCTCCTCATCTACTTGGGCAATTCATGTCAGATATAAATGAAGGTTAAATGATTAGTCAAATTTCTCCCCAGCATCATGATTTCAGAATTTAACAAGGTATCCGGACACTAATAAAACGAACTCAGAGTCCTAAAAAATGCATGTGATCTGTTTATAAGATGTCACCACCTACATCTTATTTCTGTCCACAGTATGCATCTTATGGTTAAATATGTCTCATTCAACAAGTATTTATTGAGCAACTGCTATGTACCACTTTACTTGCCAGATCCTGGAGATGCATTAAGTTACCCCTTGCAATGGAAGGCTGACATAAAACATATAATATAATCACTCAGATAAAAATCTAGTTACCAACTATAATAAGTGCTTTAGAACAAAGGGATTGAGAGAAAGAGAGGAAGTACACAGAGGTTCTAATTTTGATGAGGTGTCTAAGAAAGTCTTCCCTGATGAAGTGACATATTAATTGAGGTCTGCAATAAGATGTAGCCAAGTCAAAACAAAATGCAAGAATATTCTAGTAAGAAAGACTGGCACCAGCACAGGCTCTGTGGCTGGAAAGTGTTAGGTTAGTTCAGAGACCTGCAAGAAGGCTGGTGTGACTGCCTGCAGGGGAGGAGTGAGGCACAGGGTCAGGGCACAAGCAGGCCCCAGAACACGACACAGGGACCAACTCCAGGGAGGTTTAGCTGGCCTACCTTCATAAATATTTAAAGTTTTACAGGCACAATGAATAGACATTTCTCAAAAGAAGACATATGAATGTCCAACAAATATAAGAAAAATGCTCAATATCGAATCATCGGGGAAATGCAAATGAAAACCACAATGAGCTATCTTTTCATCCCAGTTAGCATGGCTATTAATAAAAAGACAAAAAAGTAACAGATGCTGGAGAGGATGTGGAGAAAGGGGGACTTACACACTGTTGGTGGGAACGTAAAGTAGTACAGCCACTATGGAAAATACATAAATTTTTGAAGAAACTTAAAACAGAACTACCATTTGATCCAGCACTCCCACTACTGAGTATTCATCAAAAGGAAAAGATACCCGCATATCAAAGTAAAATCTGAACGTCCATGCTTATTGCAGTGTTATTCACAGTAGCAAAGATATGGAATCAACCTAAGTGTCCATCAACAGACTAATGGATAAAGAAAATGTGCATATACAAAATGGAATACTACTTAGCCATTTTAAAAAAACGCAAGGAAATTCTGTCTTTTACAGCTAGAAGATAAAACTAGAGGTCATTATGTTAAATAAAATAATGCAGGCACAGAAAGATAAATATCACATGTTCTCACTCATAAGTAGGAGCTAAAAAAAATTGATCTCATAGAACAGAGAGTAGAATGATAGTTACCAGAGGCTAGGAAGGTGTGTGGATGGGGGGGTGGGATAAAGAGATTGGGTAATGGGTACAAACACACAGTTTAAATACAAAGGATAAGTTCCCATATTGGATAACAGAGCAGGGGGACAATGGTAAACAACAGTGTATTATGTATTTCAAGATAGCTAGAAGAGAGGAGCTGAAGTGTTCCCAACACATAGAAATGACAAATGCTCAAGCTGATGGATACCTTGTTGGACATTCATACGTCTTCTTTTGAGAAATGTCTATTCATTGTTCTTGTAACACTTCAAATATTTATGCAGGCAGGCCAGCTAGGCCTCACTGGAGTTAGTCCCTGTCTAGCATATGGGGCCAGCTCGTGCCCTGACCCTGTGCCTTACCCCTCATTTGGTATACCTTTACCAAATATCATTACACATTGATCATTACACATTCAAAGTAGCACAAGAATGGAAAATCAAGCATCCCAGGTACTCAATACTAAGTTGAAACTTGTAGATTAACAACAACTTGCACATATGAAAGAAAAGCTCAATGAAATTCAACAAGGGGGGAGAGAAGGTCCAGTAAATGGCATACTTTCTGAATGACAGTCACAGCTAAAACTTGGACTTGACTTTACAAACAATGTAATCTAATCATATGTACCCTCATATTAATCTGAATGAAAAAAGAAAAAAAAACTACAGAGTAAAAGTAAAATTCAGGTTTTAAGTTGCCCATTTAGTTAACCAAATAAAAGTAATTCACACCTACCTACTTAGAATTCTTTGGGGGAAAGAGTTTCCTAAATTATTCTGATTAGCTGTTCTCATCAACATTGTTGATTGGCAGTTACTAGCTATCTAGATGTTGACACTGGCATTAAGAAACTGTTGAAAAAGACTTGACAAGTGCCCCACATGAGAATATAAAGGCACCATGAGTTTATTTAACTACCATATGGTAAAAAGTATTTATTAGAATTCATCATAAACCTTATTATTCCTAGCATTAGCCCTATCTTCTCAGTGCAGTTATCAACTTCCATCCCTCAGTCATGAAGTCTGTCTTCTGAATATCATAGCTCACAATGAATTTGGTCCCCCATGCACAGTAACATTCTGTGGACTGTTCCTAGAGCTCTTGTGAACTTTATTCATCCTCATCAGAGTTGAACAACAAACTCCACTTTATGTCATGTCTGTCTTTGCTCAAACCACACCCTTGCTAGATATAGCCTACAAGTTGCTCTTTCAGTTGAGTTGGCAAGGATTCATCATTTGGAGGTCAAGGTTGCATATCTGTTTCCAATAATACGTGCTTGTGATGAGCCAATAACTGTGGTGCCTGTATTTATGAATGAGCCGTTACAACACCCACCATAGTCATAGCAACACTGTGGTAACCTTTCCCACACACCAGAATCAGAAGTGCTTTCTTCACCTTGATGTATTGCTCAGGACTTGTTAGAAATTTAATATTTAAAAATATCTTTACTATTTTTTAACATTAATATCATATTTATTCTATCATGGAAGATAAACATTTGATGAATTTTAGTGATATCTCTTTAAAGTCATCCCAGCTGTGTCTGTGTACACAATGAAATGGATAATAATGAAGACAATTATCTGGATAAAAAGCCAAGAGCTGAGATAAGAATCTGAATCAAATCCAAAATCACTCTTCCTCACTCTCTCTTCTCATTTGGCTGGTGTTTTCCCTTTGCTATTTCTTTCTTTCTGTTCTTTTTTTCCCCTGTTTTTAAAATCGTGATAAAATATACATAACATAAATTTATCACTTTAACAATTTTTAAGTAGACAGTTCTGTGTTATTAAGTACATTCACAATGTTATGCAACCCTGACCACTATCTATTTCCAGAAATGTTCTATTATCCCATTCAGAAACTCTGTACTGGGCGGCGCCAGTGGCTCAGTGAGCAGGGTGCTGGCCACATATACCTAGGGTGGCGGGTTCAAACCCAGCCCCGGCCAAACTGCAACAAAAAAATAGCCAGGCATTGTGGCAGGCGCCTGTAGTCCCAGCTACTCGGGAGGCTGAGGCAGGAGAATCGCCTAAGCCCAGGAGTTGGAGGTTGCTGTGAGCTGTGTGACGCCATGGCATTCTACTGAGGGCAATAAAGTGAAACTCTGTCTCTACAAAAAAAAAAGAAAGAAACTCTGTACTGTTAGACAATACCTCTGCATTCCCTCCTCCTCTTATCTTCTGATAACCTCTATCCTACTTCCTGTATCTATGAATTTGCCTATTCTGGGCACTCCATATAAGTGGAACCATACAATACTTGACATGTTGTGCCTGCCTTATTTTACTCGGCGTGTATTCTCAAGGTTCATCCATGCTGTAGCGTGTATCAGAATTTCATTTCTTTTTGTTGCTGAATAGTATTCCACCCTTTCAAATACCATGTTTTGTTTATCCATTCATCAGTCAGTGGACCTTGGAGTTGTTTTCACCTTTTAATTATGGTGAATGATGCTACTATGGATATGGGGGTATAAGAATCCATCGGCGTCCCTGCTTTCAGTTCTTCTGGGCATATACCCAGGAGTGGAATTGCTGGCTTATATAGTAATTCTATGTTTAACTCTTTGAGGAATTTCCAAATTGTTTCCCATAGCAGCTGTACCATTTTATAGTCCCATCAACAATGCATGAAGTTTCCAATTTCTCTACATTCCACCAACACTGGTTATAAACCTTTTTTTTAATAATAGCTATCCTAATGAGCATGCCCATTTCTTTTTAAGAGATATTATCTGCATGCCTGGTTATCTTGCTATAATTAACTGATCATGCTATTGCTATTCAACACGGCTGAAGTAGTTGTACATAGTTGTACATGTACATGCAAATTTTTATTCAGGCTAAAATGTAAAAACAAACAACAAAAAACCATCCATCATTCGAATTCAAAGTAAGGAAATAACAATTACTCACAAGAAACAATGTAGCCGGGGTTCATGCTTGTAATCCTAGCATTCTGGAAGGCTGAGGCAGATAGACTACTTGAGCTCAGGAGTTCAAGACCAGCCCGAGCAAGAGTGAGACCCTGTCTCTACTAAAAATAAGACTACAGCTGGGTGCCTATAGTCCCAGCTACTCAGGAGGCTAAAGCAAGAGGTCATTTGAGTCCAAGAATTTGAGTTTTGTGGGAGCTATGTTGTCACAGCACTCTACCCAGGGTACAGAGACTCTGTCTCAAAAAATAAATAAATAAATATAAAAATAAAACTGAAAAAGAGACAATAGAGCCAGTGGCTAAAAGTTCACTCTCTGGCACAGATTGCCAGAATTGGAACCCCAGCTCTGCTCTAACCTGCCGAGTCTATGTGCCTGTGTCATGGTGAGCTGTGTAACTCCTAAGCAGCTTCCTCTCCTATGAAAGGAATGTAATAACGCACCTGGTTCCTAGTATGGTCATGAGGATTAAATAAGTAAAGACAGGCAAAACCCTTAAAACAGTGCTCTATAAATATTAGTTTAAGCAACATGAATCCAGTAAATTTGTAGGTTTCACACACATGAAGATTTGCAGACCTCATCCCATATCCTAGGCAACTAAGTCAGAGTCTTGGTGGAGAACGGCATCTACATTCTTAACGAGCACCAAGTGTCCACATCACCCCCACATGCAATGGCATTGGACAACCCCTGCCCTAACCCACAGCCAGCCAATCTCATCTTCGGATTTCCTCTGACCTTCGTGCAGGTTGGGTCCCCAAAATGGATCCCATTGATGACTAAAGTTGCAAAACTACAACTGGCTCTTTAAATTATTGGAACTTATAGTCTATGAAATTATAAGACTATTCCATGAAGGAAATTTCTTTTTTTTTTTTTTTTTTTTTTTTTTTTGCAGTTTTTTTTTTGGCCGGGGCTGGGCTTGAACCCGCCACCTCTGGCATATGGGGCTGGTGCCCTACTCCTTTGAGCCACAGGCACCACCCGGAAATTTCTTTTAAAGTTTTTCACTCTATTAATTTGGTTGTAGCACCTTCTTCTTTCCAGAGCAAAAAGATGGATTCCCCCCAACCACCGCCAATGAAAATGACAAAGGCATTATATTTTTGTGACCAATTCTGGCATAAATCATTTTAAACTCCAAAACATCACACCCTATTTTTACAAAAGAATTATCCTAACACTTTACAAAATGCCAGCACACTCATGAGGCCAGCCGCCTGGTTACTTCCACATATCCAGATGTGTGACAGTAAACAGACAAAACATTGGAACTGAAGACACAACTTCTATCTTGACCTAAAAGGACCACAAAAATATTCTATTTCTTAAAAGCATCTTAAATAATACAGACAGGGGGTATCTTGTGAAATACTTCCCACATTCTGCGTTTCAGAAGTTCTTACAGCAATGTAGGTTTTTCAGGAGATGGAAGAGTTGAAGAATATGAAGACTTCACCTGGGCCAGCCACACTTTACAACCAGGTCAGCTGCATAAAGTTCCATCTGGGAAACCCTCAGAATTTCCTCTCCATGGCAAAAAGAAGAGGAACTGGAAACACAATGTGAAAATTTTCTTCAAGAAAAGCTGGGGCTGCTAAACAGCATGTAAAAGAGAGAAAAATATAAGAACATTACAAGCATAGAGCCCCAGACTCATTGTGAAAGACGCATCACTCCAAAAAATTGCAAATAGTGGAAATATTTTGCACTGAAAATAAGGACCAGAGACATCCTATCAGTGGTTCACCAAGATGTCCCAAAGGCCCCATAATTTTAGGGAGCAGCTGTCCTGAGATATAGAGGCTGATGGAGAAAGTGTAGTTTTACCAACTAGAGCCATGGAAAAAAGCCTCAGTTTCATAAACACACTTTAGCCTCTAAACACTCCTCAGCCCCATACCAGCATGATTAGATCTAAAAATGCTACCATAATATAAAAAGTAGTAGCGCCATCGTTGAGGGTTTACTAGGGCCAGACACTGGCCAAGCTTTTCCCATGTTTCTCTTTACATCCTATGCAGTAGATCCATTTTAACAAAGCAGGATAACATAAAGCTCATTCACTCATTCAATATTCACTGGGCACTTTTTATATCAGTAACTCTGGAAGACAGTGGCTAAAATGGAGGGGGTAGGGATGTGGCCAATCTGAAAAGGCTGTGTTCTATATAATTCCAAATAGATGTTCTGAAAAAGCCAAACTATGGAGGGAGTTAAAAGATCAGTGGTTGGGCAGCGCCCATAGCTCAGTGGATAGGGCACTGGCCACATACAACAAGGCTGGCAGGTTCGAACCCAGTCCCAGACCAGCTAAAACAACAATGACAACCGCAACCAAAAAACATAGCCCAGCATTGTGGTGGGCACCTGTAGTCCCAGCTACTTGGAAGGCTGAGGTAAGAGAATCACCTAAGCCCAAGAACTTGAGGTTGCTATGAGCTATGACACCACGCCACTCTACCGGGGATGACATAGTGAGACTCTGTCTAAAAAAAAAAAAAAATAGCTGGGCTTTGTGGTGGGTGCCTATAGTCCCAGCTATCTGGAAGGCAGAGGCAAGAGAATTGCTTAAGCTCAGGAATTTAAGGTTGCTGTGAGCTGTGACGCCACTGCACTCTACGGAGGGTGACATAGTGAGACTGTCTCAAAAAAAAAAAAATCAGTGGTTAAGAGAGGTTTGGGGCAGGGAACAAGGAAAGAATATGTGAAACACAGAGGATTTTTAGAGCACTGAAACTATTCTGCATGATGCTGTAATAGTGAGGACCTGTCATTAAATATTTGAAAAGACCCACAGAGTTATAACCCCAACACTAAATCCTAAAGTAGACTATGACCCTTAGTTAATTATAATAATGCATCAATACTGACTCATTATATGCCACACCGACACAAGTCATTAGTAATAGGAAAAACTGGGGGAGGAGGGTGTACTTTCCACTCAATTTTTCTGTAAACCTAAAACTGTTCCAAAACATGCAGGGTATTGATTTGTAAAAAAGAAAAATGAGAAGAGAGGGGAACCACAGTCCCTACCATCATGAGGACTCAACGGAGGGCAAGCCAGATTCAAAACAGGGAAACAGACATAATAAGAGGTTGGGCACAGTGGCTCACACCTGTCATCCTAGCACTCTGGGAGACCAAGTCAGGTCCATTGCCTGAGGTCAAGGTCTTGCTCAAGACCAGCCTGAACAAGAGCAAGACCCCATCACTACTAAAAATAGAAAAGTTAGCCAGGCATTGTGGTAGGCACCTGTAGTCCCAGCTACTTGGAAGGCTGAGGCAAGAGGATTGCTGAAGCCCAAGAGTTTAAGGTTGCTGCGAGCCATGATGCCAGGGCATTCTATCCAGGACAAAAGAGTGAGTCTCTATCTCAAAAAAAAAAAAAAAGAAAGAAAGAAAGAAGAGATATAACAAGAGCTGTGCTCTGCATAATTACGGAAATAAGGCAAAGGACCGTTATTTGCATTGATGGGATGATCAGGGGAGGCTTCTCTGAGGGGGAAACATCAAAGCCAAGACCTAAAGTAACCAACATGTGAACTGGGGGAAGAGTGTTACAGATAGAGGGAACAGCATGTGCAAAGACCCTGGGAAGGAAGGGAAATCTAGGGGCACAAAGAAGCCACACAGCTGACAAATGACAGAGCTGGGATATGACTCACCTTCTGATCTCACCTCCTGTCCTTTAAATGGCCAGTCTCTTGGATATCAAATCTCACTCTTTTTCAAATTCTCCTGTATCCCTTTCCTTATGGTCTGGCTGGATAGTGTAAACATTACTTAAAATGGTAATAAATTCTTCTGTCACCAAGGCAGAGCATTCTGCCCCACTTTCAATCAGCCCAGAAAATTCCAGGGCTTTGCTTTCCAGCTATCTTTAAAATCCTAGGGTGTAGGGGCATTTTGTTGTTTGGAAGAAAGTTCATCCATCCTTTATTTTCCGAAAACATCCAGCACGTATCATATCATTCAACTCTTATTGGGCACGTTTGTCTCTTTGCATTGTGAGAGAAGTTCCTACAGTCTTTGTAAATATTTCTGATACATGACTGACCATGTTATATATACTGTGCTGTGCTAATGTTAGCCGTGGCTGAGAGTATTTCTGTGCACAGATCTGGATAAATGGAGCAATTTCCTAGCCAGCATAGTAAAGACATTCATGGCCATTGTCCTGTGAGTCTGCTTGAAAGACTTCACATATAACCAAAATCAAAATACAGGGTACTCCTTTTCCTAAAAAAGGAGAAAAAAAATCCAGTCTGTTTCAGTCCGTATGAAAAAGCATTTCAGAACCAAAAACATGGCATGTAAAGAAGAAAGAGGTAAATGTGTTATTTTCAATGGAAAAAACAGCTGCTTGGGTCAGATAGAAACCAGATGGGAGAGAAAGAATCAGAAGAGTAAAGCAGAAAGGCATTCAGGAAAAAGACATCAGAGGCGAAATGTTCTCCCAAGTCAGGGGAGCGGTGACTCCCCAGACTTTTCTTCCTGTGGTGCTGGACCATGTGACTCACAGTTAACATGGAAGAAAAACGGAGGTGCATGCACCAAGTCACCCAAGGAACTGGTCCCCAAAACAATTCAGTCACACCCCACATGGCTAAGTGCCTTCATCAGAGACGCTCAGAGCTTGGCACGTTCCCCGAGGAAGTGGAGAGGAGGCCCAGAAGGAGAAGGGAGCTCTGTGCGTTCTCGCCCAGCGCCACTGCTGGGGGAAATGAACCAGACAGGAAGATTCCGGGCCTTTTAAGCTGTGTTTATGGGAGCGCTCCTTTGTCACAGTCCACCTGTCCTTCCCCACTGCTCTCCAGGGAGGCTCTGCTCTGACAGCAGCGCTGCGGCCATCTCGCCTGGCAGACATGGGCAGGGCGTCCTGTGCACTGTTCCCTCCACGCTCTGCTGTGGCTTTCTCACGCTGGCGGAGCGTATTATTTGAGTTGCCACATGCTGACCACAGACTTCCGCTTGCACCACATGCTGACCTCAAAGGAGGCTCGCTCACGTTTGGGCTTCCCGCTGAGGCTTGCTGTGGTGCAGAGGCTGCGGCCAGAGCAGCTGGCACCGTGTCTGCCCACACGACGCTGGAGACGAGTCTGCCGCTCCTCTCCCTGACAGTCGCCCTGTTCAGACTCAAAGAGTCCAATCACCCACCAGTGGGGTTTGCCAGCGGATTATCTGTTTAGCATTACCTTAGCAGCTGATGATGAGTTAAACACTGGTTACAAAGAACAGCCAGCAGAGAGGACAGAGCTGGTATCTTAACCACTCCACCTCTCTGCCGACCCCCCAAACCCCACCACCACCCTGGAGTCACCCCTGCCCTTGGTGCAGTATTTCTCAAGGTGTATTGTACTCTCAGCACGCCTCCCCCCACCCACCCACTCCGCCCCGGGACTCTTGTTCACAAGCAGATTCAGATTCACTAGTCTGGGGGAAAGGCCTGAGATTCTGCATTCCTATCTCACCCCCCAGGTGATGCCAGTATCACTAGTCTACTGATGATGCTTTGAACAGAAAGGTCTTAGTTGATAAAAAAAATCTTATTTTAAAAATAAAACACAAGCTGCTTTTTTAAAGCTCTACAACCTTGACCCAATCACAAAACATCCCTGAGCCTCAGTTTTCACATTCATAAAATGGTGATAATAATAGTATCTATTTCACAGGATGGTTGAGAAAATCAAGTGGCGTAATCTATATAAAAGGCTTATTATAAACAGTATCTTTACAGTTAAAAGTAAGAAAGCTTTTACTTGAACTAGTTTAAACAGAAAAAAAAAGGTACTCACTGGCTCCCGTAAACTGAACAGTCTTGGAGTACATCTGGCTGCAGGCATAGCTGGGTCCAGTTACTCAATTATTTCTTCCAGATGCTTCCTTGCTCTTGCATTCTTTCTCAATCTCTCGATCTCTCTCTTAATCTGTTTCTCACTCCTTCTCTCCTCCTCTTTCTCCCTTCCTCCCTTCCTCTCATTCCTTCTCATCTGGGGCTCTACTTTTTTTTTTTTTGCTGTTTTTGGCCAGGGCTGGGTTTGAACCCGCCACTTCTGGCATATGGGGCCAGCGCCCTAGCCCTTTGAGCCACAGGCACCGTCCGACTCTACTTTCTTCTGCGTGGCCCTCATACTCAGGCAGGCTCTCTCACATGCCATGGGAAACACAAGCTTGCAGAGACACCAAGGCTGGAGGTGTGGAGACCTTAGTACTCTTTGACTCTCTCATCTCTCTTCATATCTAACTATGCTCACCCTAGATATCATTTCCTTTTATTTAGCAGTTACTTTTTGTATTTTGTGTGTGTTTTGTTTTTTGTTGTTTTTGTTTGTTTGTTTGTTTTGTTTTGTTTTTGAGACAGAGCTTCATTTTGTCACCCTAAGTAGAGTGCCATGGCATCATAGTTCACAGAAACCTCAAACTCAGGCTCAGGTGATTCTCTTGCCTCAGCTTCCAGAGTAGCTGGGGCTACAGGCACCTGCCACAGTGCCTGGCTATTTTTAGAGATGGGGTCTGGTTCTAGCTCAGGCTGGTTTCAAACTTGTGAGTTTACGCAATCTGCCCACCTCAGCATCCCAGAGTGCTGGGATTAGAGGCATGAGCCACCACACCCGGCCAATTCAGCAGTTACTTTAAAAATGAATAGGATGTCTAGTTGGGTACAGGGGCTCACACCTATAATTCTAGCACTTTGGGAAGCCAAGACAGGATGATCACTTGAGCTCAGGAATTCAAGACCAGCCTGAGCAAGACTGAGACCCCCATCTCTACTAAAAATAAAAAAATTAACCAGGCATTATGGCGGGCACCTGTAGTCCCAGCTACTCTGGAGGCTGAGTCAGGGGGATTGCTTAACTCAGCTGGTTGCTGTGAGCTAAGCAGATGCCACAGCACTATAGCCCAGGAGATAGAATAAGAACCTTTTCCATAAATAAATAAATAAACAAACTAATAAAATAACAGGATGTAAACTGACCTCTAATCAGGTGGCATAGAAAGACCATCTACTAGAGACCAGAGGTCCGCACTCTAATCCAGGTTTTGCCACTAACTGGCTTGGTGACTTGGGTCCGATTTGTTTCACCTCCTGTGGCTTAGTTCTCCATCTGTAACACAGGGTCGCATCAGTTATCTTAAATGTTCTTTCTACCTCAAAGGTGTGTGTTTCTATGATTCTGTCCTAAAAGTATGACACCACTCAGGGCTACTCACATTTTAGCAGTGACTTTCTGATATGGCAGTGACTTGATAGGATGAATGAATGACCACCACAGAAATGTAATCAAGAAATTTGCATAAGAGAAAGCAGGAACCTTTTCCCAAACCTGCTAAACATCACTCCATGTGGGCATTCACTTAGTCATGGAATTCTGAATTTGCTGTTTAAGTCAGTCAAAACTGTGGCTTTGGTTGGCCTATGTTAACATAAGGGCACAAACCAAGGCTGAGTAGTCAAACTCAGGCCTGCTTTCCTCTGACCAGATATCTGGCTTGCCACTTCTTAGCCTGACAAGGCTTATCCTCCTTCGGGATGATACAGCCAGTCTTTCCATGGTCTCCCATGTAGGTGTGTCCCGAGCCTACTTGGCCTTCTCACTGCTCCAGCCTCCAAAGTGTCCCTAACCTGCAAGTCCCCACCAAAACTTCTCCATCCTATTTCCCATCCCCTTGAAAGTCCCACACCCTGTAAGTGGAAACATTGCCTTCAAGAAACTAATTGCTTTTGGCTTACTAATGGGTGTAGTAGAGTTACCCTCCAAAACAATATACGTGTGCTTCTGAAAGGCCTTGTCCTAATACAGAAGAATGACTCCAATGGTGGAATTTCAGGCCCTGTGACAGATGAAGAGGATTAGAAGCTAAAGCTGTGAGCTTGCTCTCAGGCAAGTTTTTATTTATTTTATAATCCACTTCTTCCAAACAGTATTGCAGGTCACTGTGACTATAAAAAAGTCGTGTGCATTAAATGATAGAAAAATATGTCAAGCCCCTAGCCTAGGCTAATATTTATTGTGAGGACAAAAATTCACCCTGCACTTCTTGCTAGCAAAGGCAAAAAGAAAACATAGTTAATTAAATCACTTTCAAGCACAAGTTAAAAGGGAAAATGCTAGATGATAGTTATAAACTGGCAGAGGGATTCACACCAAGGACAATAAACGGTGTGAAGAACAATGGCTTAAAAGGCTGCTTACTACCTTGATGGACTTTTGATTGTGTCCTAGAGAAAAGACAACCTCAGAGGGTAGACGGTTACCTCATTTTCTCAAGTATGACCTTGTCTATACAGCACAAAGTGAAGCCGTGAGTGTTCAGCTATCAGAGGCAACCGCAGTTGTTCCTTCAGTCTCCTGCCTTATTTGAACAGTGGATGTTTAAGTTACCACTAAGTCCTATAATTGTCACATCCATGGTGCTCTCAAACTAATCCAGAACCCTTGTTCACCATTACCCCCAGCCTCAAGCTGGATGCTCATCACCTCTCCCCTGAACCTAATTCATCTCTCTACCGCCAACCTTCCAGTTCATTCTGCATACAGAGCAGTCAGACATGACCTTTCTAAGACACAAATCTCATGGTGCTATGTTGGGGCCTTCCTGTCACCACCAGGTTGCAAATGTCTCAGCCTGATCTGGCCTCCTGTCTGTGCCCTGCCAGACTCATCTCTTTTCCTCTCCCATCCTGTTCCTCTACTTCTCTCTCATCTGAAATATTTTTAGCTCTTCCGAATATCCCACAATCTTTCTCTAGCTATTCGTTCTCACCCTTCAGATCTCAGCGTAGACAAAACATCTTTCACCAATATATCCTCAGCCTCTCCAGCCTGTCCTTTCTCTGTGTCCCCATCTCATCGCTTCTGGAACCATGTTAGAATGGCCTGTGTGCTCACCTACTTGCTATACTGGACTCTCAACTCCATTGCCAAAAAGCTCAGCCCCCACCCCAACCCCAGAGCTGTCTGTGCTGCTCCGCAGGCTGTGTGATCCTAAACAGTCACGCCCTTCCCCGTGCCTCGGTTTCTTTATCTCTAAATAGGACTCATAATGGTGCCTATGTTATAAAGATATTGCGAGAACTAAATGAGAAGATTCACTAATAGCTCTTACTCTGTTTCATGCACACAGTAAGTATGACTAGTAATAATAATAATTATTATTATTATTATGAATTGTATTATGGTATTAGAATAGGAATTTTTTTCTTCACTGTTGCAGGCCCACACCCAGCTCCAAGTCTGGCACAGAGTAGGTGATCCACAAACACTTGCAGGCTGAGTGAATGACTGTTGACTTGTCTAGGGTTGTCATGTACATTGTTCTGTTTGGTCTTCACTTGGTTCAGGTCTGGGACAACCGAAAGGATCAATGTGCTAGCACCACCCCAGTTTGTTTGCTCTGGTGTTTTTTCCATTTACTCTGTGAGGAGAAGGATTCCATTTTACAAAGAAGGGAGGAGGGGGGAGCCTGGTTCCAAAGGCCTGTTTGTTCTCATTATTAATTTTCCTCTCCTCTTCCAAGCAGAGTTTGAATGATTTTGAATGTGCACTCATCTGGAACGGCACCCTCATTCTCTCGTTTCATGCCTGGCTGCAATTAAAGTCAAAGGCAAAATTTTAAAATACAACTTTATTATAGAGTGCAAGAATTGTTGATGCAGGAACTAGGCTGTAATTTTACAATATTACCAAAAAGAAAAAAAAAAGAATATCAAGCTGCCAACTTGTGGGTTTGGTCCCGCCAGCAGAGACTCAAAACTCTAGAATCAATAACTCAGTTAACTTTGCTGGTTTCTAATGCAATTATAAGCACTGGAAAATTGCCTGAATGAAAAAAAGGAAATAAGGTTCTACTTAGAACATCCCCACACCCTTTTCTAAAGAAATACTTGGGTGATAAAGGTAAAATAACCAAATGGGGTGGGGCTTGGCAGTTTTCAATGTCAGATAGGAGAGCTGTGGAATTTCAGAGCTGGAAGCTCAGAGGTCATCTCAAGGCCATTTTACAGATGAGATAACTGAGGCCCAAAAAGAGAAGGAACTTGCCCAGGTTCACACAGTGGGCATCAATCTCAAAAGATCCCCATCTTTCTTTATTTATTTGTATAAGAATTATTTACTGAGATCCTATTTGGGGTCAGACACTGTGCTAAGCATGAGAAATTCATTAGTGGACCAAACAGATGTGTTCTCTAGCCTTGTAAAACTTAACATTCTATGGGGAGTCAGACAGTTAACAAGAAAACCAACAAATAAGTAAGTAATAAATGGCCAGAACGAAGCAGATTGCAGTAGTGGGGTCCATCAGGGAGGCAACTCCCGGGAGGTGACATTCTCAACCAAGACCTGGGAAAAGAGAGACCCAGAGACAAGGAAGAGCTTGATAAATTCAAAAAGCCAAAGGGTGAAGAATGTGGCTGGAGCATAGTGGGTGATGTCACAGCCACACCCTTAAAACGGAGTATGACAACACTTATACTCCTCCTCCCTCTAAAAAGGGATGTCACCAGCCTTTGGCAGAGTATGAAGGGATTGGAACCCAATTTCCCCCCACTCCTGAGCTGGGAAATGTACATCCATCCTGTTCTCAGACCTTTCACAGAACTCACTTGTGAAAGTACTTTTCCTTCACGAGCAAGAATAGAGTTTGACTGGCTTAGAAGTCAACTTCCAGATCAGGAGAAAACCATGCCCAAGAGAACGTGACTCTGGGGAAGAAGGTCTGGAGAGGAAGTGTCAGCACAACAAAGTGATTAAAAGTGGAGACTGTGGCTGGTGCAGTGTCTCACACCTGTAATCCTAGCACTCCTAGCCAAGGCAGGTGGATCACTTGACCTCAGGAGTTCAAGACTAGCCTGAGCAAGAGTGAAACCCCATCTTCACTAAAAATGGAAAAATTAGCCAGGCATTGTGGCAAGCACCTGTAGTACCAGCTACTCGGGGGATTGAGGCAAGAAGGATCGCTTGAACCCAAAGAGTTTGAGGTTGCTGTGAGCTATGATGCCACAGGGCACTCTACCCAGGGTGACAGTGAAACTCTGTCTCAAAACGAAAAAAAGGAAGTGAAGACTGTGTAGTCAGACACCCCTGGGGAGAGGCCAGTCTCGACCATCATGGACCTGGGCAAGTTGGTTAAATTTCTCTGAGCTGCAGTTTCCTTCTCGGTAAAATGGACACCTCAGAGTAGAATCTGAAGGACTAGAGGAGCTCACACTTAAAAATTGCTAAGCACCTGTCAAGCCCTTACTCACAGCCATGCGCTGGCCTTAGCTTTCTTGGGTATGCACACCAGCTGGCCTGGGTGAGGACTCTGGCTCCCTCCACCAAGAGGTCCTGGTGCCACAACCCTGCCACCCTATCACACCTTCTATGGCGACCCACCAGAGACCCACCTGAATGAAAAGCCTACCATGGTGTAAGACCCAGGAGGCTGCCCACCCACCACTACCCTTCAGATCCAACAATAAAAGATGAACAACTTCCCCAGAATTAATAAGATAATTCATCTTGTTTTGTTTAAACACTGCAATGAGGTATCTGGTTTTTATTAAATATCTTAAGTAAATTATTAATTCATACCAGAAACAAAAGTATAAACATGGCTGTATAAAAAACATTGATATTCCAACAGTCTGGGGATCACTCCCAGGGCCCCAACTGGCCACACTCTAGGACACACACACCTAACTGGCTTGAGGCCTCAGCTGCACTGAAATCCCAGCAAGGAGATATTCTGGAAGTCAGGAAATTAGGATGTTCCTCTGCTCCACTCCACACAACAACCACTGCACCCACACACGTACACATAAGAATCTTTGATTCCATTCCTCAACACTGGGTAACAATGATGATGGTAATTATAAAAACAGTAATGCTCACAGGGCACTTTTTTGCTAGGCTCACGTGGCCCACTCTAGCAGTCATGAGCCACATATGGCAGATGAACAAACTCCTGAGAATGTGGCTGGTCAAAACCTAGATGCACTAGTAAGTGTAAGATATATACTGGATTCCAAAGATACACTTATTAAAATTGATTTCATCTGCTCTTACTTTTATAAACGTGGCTACTAGAAAAATTTTATTATTTATGTGGTTCTCATCATATCTCTGGTCAATAGGGACTAAGGGTAAAGCATGGCACATGTATTATTTCCTTCTAGCCTCACAATAACCCCTTCAAGTAAGGACAATTATTACCCCATTTTACAGATGATAATACTGAGATTTAGTAGTTCTGACTTTAAATTTCCCAGGGCCTAGGGACCTGGAATTCCTTCCTGATTTTTTTCTCTGATTTCTGTTTCATTCTCAAGGGTTAAAACTATGTATTCCTCCTCTCCTTGAAAACCTCACAGTTTTCTTAACCTCCACTATTTCTCTCTCCCCACCACCATGTTTGGCTCTAACATATCTTACCTGTTCCCAACAATTACATACTTAAATGACATCAGTTGTGTCTTATATTCTTGCTATTTCACATTGGTTGGCTTTTTCTTTGTAAAGTAATACGTTCTCGCAAAGTGTTTTTCAAACCGTAGGTTATAACCCACTCATTACTGGAGTGTGGAACCCATTTGGTGAGCCATAACTAAAAATATTTCAAAAATGAAATAGAGCATAGAAGAAAATACAATAGGAAAATATATATATATTGTTTCCTAGTACTTTTGTATACATATACTGGGGCATGACATGATTTATATTTCTGACTCTGAGGTTCCGTCCAGAAATTTCAAGAAACATTGCACTAGCAGTTCAGAGCATGGCTCCTGGAGCTTCTCCCTGAGTTTGAATCCACATCTATCACTAGTGAGCTGTGTGAGCTTCTTCAAGCTTCAATTTCCTCACCAGGAAAATGAGGATTACATTAGGGCCTCGTGGGGTTGTGGAAAGATTAAAAAGAGCATGCAAGGAAGACTAGCTACCAAATCTGTGTTACTGCTTTTTCCTTCCAAACGAATGTGCAGTTAGGACCCACTTGCTCAAAGCCTCTCACGCGTGCGTTGTTGTCTACCAGATAAAGCATTAACATCTAATCCTACAATGCAAGGCCATCTCAGTCTGACCTTGAACTACCTCTGCAGCCTTGCTGCCCTCCTCTTTCCCACCAGCCCCCCTGGCTGTGTCTTGCCTTTTCCCGTCCTCTCCTACGCAGCTGCCACTCTCCTCTACCACCCAATTTATCCTCTTGTTCTCTCTATCAGGTCAAATCCTAGAAGCTTCCAACTAAACTAAACCCTAGCTCTTCAGGGGTCTTCACTGTCCTCTTTCTTAACTTATTTTTTTTTTATTAAATCATTTGTACATAAACTCGTTTGTCTCACATATTATTTGAGATTCAGCCAAGAAACCTAGGAAAAGTTGTAAAAGAGGAGGACTTTTACTGAGGAGGAGGGAGAACCAATAAGCAAAACGTGTCAGACTTTCAAATCACCTGGAGATTGTGAAAACAGATTGCTGGGCCCCACCCTCAGAGTTTCAGAGATTCAGCTCAGGAATTCACATTTTTAACAAGTTCCCAGGAAATGCTGATGCTTCTGGCCAGGGTCCCAGGCTTGGAGAACCAGGGTGGAGCGCTTAATAATATAAGCTCAGTTAGATGAACCTAAGCTAAATTCCACATGGCACTGGCATTCGCACGCGCTCTACAAACTCCACCTACACATCTGATTACATTTTTAAGCTAATTTCTGCTTTAATCTCAGGATGTTCTATATCATACTTTCGAGACTTCTCCCCACTCACAACTGACGAAGAACCCCAGGGTCCCACCTAGCCCATCAGGGATTTACCTACTACTGCAACCGCTGCCATTGCTTCCCACCAACACACGGCGGCGCTGTTGAACACTGGCCCTGCACCTGGGCTAGACAATGAACTCTTGACTACTGGGTTGTCCAGATTGGTCCTTGAGCCCAGAGAAGCTCGTTGAAGTCTTGTTTGGGGCTTTTTGGTTTGTTTGTTTGTTTTTGCAGTTTTTGGCCATGGCCGGGTTTGAACCCGCCACCTCCGGTATATGGGGCTTGCGTCCTACTCCTCTGAGCCACAGGCGCCGCCCTTGTTTGGGGCTTTAATGTGACAGCTTTTTGCCATTTACCCTCTCATACTCAAACATTTTTCACCAAAGCACATCCACTGTGCCAGGATGGCTGGGTCCTGGAGAGTTCAGATCACCATCCTCACACGGTGCCCAGGCCAACCCACGTTTGCAAATTCTCACCCCTTGGGGTTAAACCTAATCCTCAAGGTAATTTTAAGTTAGGGACTCTATGATTCTGTCTCACTGTAAGTAGGAGCCATCCCAAATAACCCTGATTTGGGGGATGGAGATTAGTAGAGGCAATTTCTACAAATAAGATTTCTTCTCCCCAGGGACCAGCTCTGCATAACAAAGGGCGAGGGAACTTTTGGTAAACCACTCAAAAGAACAAAAACATGTTCCTCCTTTCCCAAGACAATCAGAGCCTATTTACCCTTTCATTTGCACACTGAGAGAAGCTTTTCAGGGACCTTTTTCTGACCTGGCTGACCTACTCCGGAGAATTTCAGCTGCTAACTTGGGTTTAATTTTTGCTGTCAGGCACTAAACTCATCCTCAATTTAGGCCTGTAATGTTCCATCTGCACATAAGTACTCATTAGTGGGTCAAGAAAACGATTTTGAGGGTTGCAACCATACTTTTTGCTAATGAATTAAAATGGAAAGTAAAATTATTTTGTATGTATTAGAAAATCGATTCAGGAAACTTTTGCTTCATTACTATTCTAGATTAAGATTTAAAATGAATTTTTCAGCATGGGTCCAAATCAGAAAGTTTGAATCCACTGCTCTCTGCAAAAGATCTTTCTGTCACTGGGCCATCCTCTCTCATATTTGACTTTCTCCTTTTCTTCTTTAAGGCTCAATTCCAAGAAGCCTTTTTTGGTGCCTTCTTCCTATTTAGAAGCCGAAGCCTCTAAACTTGCGGAAGATCCTGTCTGCCTCTCATTTCACTTGCCAGGCTGCTTTGCAGTAAATCTGTGAGTACTCTGAGACCCTCCCCCTTCACCCATTCACACTGTGCGGACCTGAAGCTCCTGGAGGGCAAAGACTGTATCTTAATCTCCACTGTACTCCCAGTATTGGGCACACAGCTCAATTAGCACTATAAATATTTGCTGAATGTGAGTTGTTTTCATTGGCACCTTCCAGATGCCACCATACGTCACTGTTCATATAAACTTTTCTCTAGCCTTATATTGAGTCAATTTGTGTTTTTTTTTGTTTGTTTGTTTTTGAGGATAGTCTCACTCTGTCACCATGGGTAGAGTGCTGTGGTGCCACAGCTTACAATAACCTCAAATTCTCAGGCTCAAGAGATCCTCCTGCTTCAGTTTCTCCAGTAGCTGGGATTACAGGTACCTGCCATAATGACCGACTTGTTTTTCTATTTTTATTAGAGATTGGGTCTCACTCCTGCTCAGGCTGGTCTCCAGCTCCTGAGCTTAAGGGATCCACCTGCCTCAGCCTCCCAGAGTGCTAGGAGGACAGGTATGAACCACCACATCCGGTGCTCTTTTTACAGGTCATTGGTTTTGCCTATTTGAATTTAAAGGCTATGAGGACAGAGACCATCTCGTATCATTCTTCATATCTTGAGTTCTCAGAGAAAACCGAGTATAAAGGTGGTACTCTGTTAATCCCAGTTAGCTGATGAAAGATTGCACAGAGCAGATTATTCCTATCTGACTTTCTCTCTTTAATTGTATCTGAGCTTGTTCCAGAAAGTATTTAAGGGTGCTCAACAGGATACCTTAAATGAAGCATATGTTAAAAGCCAATGAGAACTTCTAAGAATTTTAACTGAAAGAAAATCAAATGTTCGGCTATAAGGGTGTTTATTACAATACTTTTATAAAAGGAAAAGATTAGAAATAGCCTATATTCAACAGTCTTATCCCATTGAGTGTGGGGGAGGGAAGGATTAACCAAAATATAAATAGTGGTTCTCTCTGGGTATGACTAAGTGATTTTTACCAATTTTGTGTGTATTTTACAATGTTTTATACATTTCTAAGAATGAATTCTTTTCCGCTAAAGGAAAAAAGTAAAGGAAGGGTAGGGAGGTTAATTTTTATTAAGTAGGTAGGCCTAAAGAAAGAAAAATACACATAGGAAGCTAAGAATGAGGCTTATACCAAAAATGAATACCATAAAAACCTAAATAGGCAAGTCACAAATTTGCATCTGATCTTTCTAGCAATTAACACAAAAAGAGAATCTGGATAGGCTATACAATTCATACTGCCCAGGAACTGTACAACTCTTCTGATGGGGAGTCCTCTGAGGATGTTCTTCAAAGTAAGGAGTGACATCCTCAACAAGAGATCCTGGCATCCAGGTGAATTTCCTAGCGTTGGCCTGGAACAGAGCAGTCTCTAAGTTACACTACCATCTTCTCAGCCCTTATTCTAAGGATGGCCTTAGGCAAGGTATTTAATTCTCACTAAGTACTTCTATTTACCAGTGGTAAATTAATTACTTCATATCTAAATAACTAGAGATACCTGCAATGAGCAATTATAGTGATTAACCCATCCTAGCCTCAGGCTGGCTTCTCAGAATTAGTTCCCTCTCCCAAAATTCCAGGAGCATCTTTCCTGAGGAGTGGGCTCCAAAACTTAGTGCTGCAAGGAGGCAGCAACTCAGTTACTCACCTCCACTTCTACTTCTGACTCATCCAGGTGTGCAAAGGCGAGGAGCCAGGAAGACTTGATTGTTTAAACTTTATCTCCTGTCTGAAGCCTAAACTACTTGATAAAACCGAACTAGTGATTTTTTTTCTTCACTGCCAGAGCCTCTTTTGGAATGAACACAAGAGAAAAGGAAACAAAAGGATGCAGAAGAGGATTTGGAGGCCCAGACACTTCCCTTGTCTGGGCCTCCAAGGCCTCCTCCGTTGGTAGCATGCGAGCTCAAGGTCTTTGGCTGACTTCTTTTTTTTTGTAGAGACAGAGTCGCACTTTATCACCCTCGGTAGAGTGCCGTGGCCTCACACAGCTCACAGCAACCTCCAACTCCTGGGCTTAGGCGATTCTGCTGCCTCAGCCTCCCGAGTAGCTGGGACTACAGGCGCCCGCCACAACGCCCAGCTATTTTTTTTGTTGTTGTTGCAGTTTGGCCGGGGCTGGGTTTGAACCCGCCACCCTCGGCATATGGGGCCGGCGCCCTACCCGCTGAGCCACAGGCGCTGCCCTTTGGCTGACTTCTTACAACACCTGCCCCTAAGTGTGCCTGGCACTGTGCTAGGTGCTTGGGTACAAAAGCAAATGTAGGCAGGTGAAAGAGGTTCCTAACTAGGAAGACAGTGGGATGAGCAGATTATTTTAATCCCAAAGGTTAGAGAGGGCACAAGAAACTAAAAGAACATAAAGCAATACTTATGCAACCTCAACGGTGAGGAAAGGCCTCCTGGAGCAAATGATATTGAACTGGGGCTTGAAGGCACAATATGGCTCAGTAGTCCTGAGAATGGGGCAAAGGGTATTTGAAGGAAGCGAAAGCATGCTGTATTCCAGGGAATAATCATATAACTAGAGCATAAAGTTCAGAATGGGTTGGAGGGAAGCCTAAAGATCGTGGAGGGCCATGGATGTAGTTCTATAGAAGCAGTCTTTGAGTCTGTGTACATGAATGCCAACATCGGGCCAGTGATGTGAGTTAAAGCAGTTGCCCAGGGACAAGAGGGAAGAGTGGGGATTGTGGCAAGTACCCTGTTTCCCCCAAAATAAGACATACTCCGAAAATAAGACCTACTTACAGGAAAGATAAGACGTCCCCTGAAAATAAGACCTAGCACATCTTTGGGAGCACACAACTTAAAATAAGACACTGTCTTATTTTCAGGGAAACAGGGTAGGAGTGCACTTGAGTCAGGACTAGTCATACTAGATCTTTCCATTATTCAAGAGAGGCCAAGATCCAGATCCCTAGGTGCCACTGTCTTTGGAAATGTTGGTGACCAATTCACATTTAAAGCACAGTGGAGAACCAACAAGGGGGAAAGACCCAATACTGAGTCTGTGTGCCTGATTTAACCTGAGGGCTGGATTTGGCCTGTAGGCTACCATGGTGCCACTTCTGTCTTAGAAAGTAAGACACATTGACAGCTCTGCGGCTGAGGGGCAGCATGTAGACTTGCATTTTTTGTTTAATCCCATGTGCAGTGGTATGAAAAGTTGGTTAAAAAGAAGAAAGATGGGCGGCCTAAAACATGTTATTTAATGTATATTATTCTGGATGGTGCCTCTGGCTCAGTGAGTGGGGTGCCGGCCCCATATACCAAGGGTGGTAGGTTCGAATCCAGCCCCAGCCAAACTGCAACAACAGCAACAAAAAAAAATAGCCGGGCGTTGTGGCGGGCGCCTGTAGTCCCGGCTACTTGGGAGGCTCCTAAGCCCAGGAGCGGAAAGTTGCTGTGAACTGTAACGTCACGGCACTCTACCGAGGGCAACAAAGTGAAACTCTGTCTCAAAAAATACATTAATTAATTATATTATTCTAAGAATGGGTTACTGGGAAATGCCCAGTAGGCAATTCTTCCTTATCACCAGTGGTTTCACTATTAATATACAATATCAAACACATGTGGCAGAACTCAACAACCAGTTGTAACAGCAAAGAATCAGGAATGGGTAAAAGAATATAGGACTCCACTGGTCTATAATTTCCTGCTATGTGCTACACGCTGTACTTAAACATGTGGGGAGCCACAGGGGGGTGAGTACATGAAAGCAAAAACCTGTCTTACTCATTTATAACCTTGGCCATCACCTATCCCAGAATCAAACAGAATCAATGAGCATCTTAATGAACTGATTAGATTATTGGTGATTTGGTGGCTGGAAACCAAGCTTCAAGTCCTAGAAGCTGGATGACCCTGGTCAAGATACTTGATGTTTTAGATTAGAACTTAGTTTCCTGCTCTGTAAATTGAAGATGATAATGCCTACTGTGTGTACCTCATTGGCTCAAAATCCAATGCAAGGTGCCTGATAAGGAAAAGTTTTATAAACTCACTAGCTCTCTGCAGGGTGGACTGAGATGATTACTATTACCCTGCCACACCGCTTATCTTTAAAAACAGTGTTTTTAGGTATATGGAAAAACAAGAGAAAAGAATTTCGGAATCTGATACCTTGAGGTAGGCTTCCCAACCTGGATGGGTTCCCACCTCATTGCAACAACCTTGGAGCTCAGTCTTGAGGCTTCAACCAAGGAACAACTTTAGGGCACAGAAATCCTCCCTTTTCAGCTATAAATGTGCTGGGAACTATGTATTTGGGTCCCAGAGAACCATTCTGAGTCAGACCTCCACAGGCACAGTGCTCTATGGGGCATTTACATATGCTGTTCCCTCTGGCTGGAACAGCAGCTATGAACCATTCTGAATCAGACCTCCACAGGCACAGAGCTCTGTAGAGCATTTACTCATGCTGTTCCCTCCGCCTGGAACACTCCTTGTTAGCTTGTAGGTCTCAGCTTCAGCTCCCAAAATTGCTATGAAAGAGTTTTGAGTTCATGAATCATTTGAAAGATTTCAGGGGACTCCAGATGTTCCAGATCTCTGCTGACTGAGCTACTACTTAACAACTATTTCTTAACTTGCATGTGTCCCTCTCAGTCTTTCTGTCCAACCCTCTCTTTGTCTCTCTCCTTCTCCCTGAAACTAAAATGCTTACTCTTTAAGTAATAAAAACTACAGAACATAGAATAATTGAGCTAAACTCACTCCTTAGCTGCAAAAGTACTGTAAGCAGGAGACATCTAATCACTTCAAAAGAATTTAGTACTAATTTTAGTGGAACTAAGTTAGCTGTATTTTTTCTCAATCCTTCCTTTTTTTTTTCTTCTTTTTTGTTCTGTAATATTTTAAAGCAAATACCTGGGCAATATGTCATTTGATCTTTAACACCTCTATACAAGCTTCTAAAATACAAGGACATTTTCCTACAAAATTCTAATACCATTCTCACACTTACTAAATTAACAATCTAGGCGATTATTTCATACCATCTTCTAGGAAGTATTCAGATGTTTCCAACTGTCTCAGAAGCGTCATTTTATAATTGGATGGACAACATATTGTACTTGATGGTTATGCCCTGTTCATCTCATTATCTATATAGTTTCCTCTTCCTTTCTTTTTTTTCATGCCATTTACTTATTGCCAAAAAATAATAATGATGATAAAGTCACCTGTCCTAACTTCTGGATTTACATGATTACTTCCTAAACCTGAAGCTGTTTAACTTGTTCCTCACTCCCTCTTGGATGCTCTGGACGCTAATTAGGGTTCTTTTTCCTTTTCTTTTTTTTGGAGGGGAGGGGGCAATAAAATACCATACTTGGGGCTCAGCCCCTGTGGCTCAAGCGGCTAAGGTGCCAGCCACATACACCTGGAGGGTTCGAATCCAGCCCAGGCCTGCCAAACAACGGTGACGGCTGCAACCGAAAAATAGCCGGGCGTTGTGGTGGGCACCTGTAGTCCCAGCTACTTGGGAGGTGGAGGCAGGAGAATCACTTGAGCCCAGGAGTTGGAGGTTGCTGTGAGCTGTGATGCCACAGCACTCTACCCAAGGTAACAGCTTGAGGCTCTGTCTCAAAAAAAAAAGTCATAGTTGGGTTATATGTTTCATATATTGCATCTCATCAGGAGTTATCTAATGTTTGTTTCTAATATACCAAGAAATATTTGTGCTTTCTAATTATAACATCAATTATCTCATTTAATCCTCACAGTGATTCAAAGAGTTGTGTTCCAAAATTTATCCCATTTTATACCTGAGAAAACCAAAGCCCAAAGCAGTTACGTGATTAACCCAAGTTCACACATTGCTGGCCGGGAAGCCTTGGATGATGTGTGATGATGTGCCTCCAAAATTGGCAGGATGGTGGTTTCTCCTTGGCACTCTCTAAGGACCCTCTGGATGTATGTTAGGCAGTTGATCCCTCCCTGTCTCTCCCATTTTTAATCTTCCACAATGTCGAAATCATTCCCATACTGGAAACCCCACCTGCTCCCAGTTCACAGGTTTTATAAGAAGGCCTATAGAGAGAATGCCTCCCTTCATTTATCTGTAGTAAACACAGAACTGATTGTTCTACACCATCAAGTATGACATATATGTACATATGTGTAGATGCATATGTGTATACATATTTGTAACCCCCAAATCAATACCGAGGCACTTTTGCAATCATTCACAGACATGTGCAAAAAGGCGAAAAGTTGAGTCCCCATTGTGCACCTTCCCAGCCGAGGTCACACAAGGTGAAGCTTGGCCTTCTTATTTCCGCCCTCATCCTATTAACAAGGGCTCTTTTCAAGGTCTATTTAGCACCACTTTTTTTTTTTTTTTTTTTGTAGAGACAGAGTCTCACTGTACCGCCCTCGGGTAGAGTGCCCACAGCAACCTCTAACTCTTGGGCTTACGCGATTCCCTTGCCTCAGCCTCCCAAGCAGCTGGGACTACAGGCGCCCGCCACAACGCCCGGCTATTTTTTTGTTGCAGTTTGGCTGGGGCTGGGTTTGAACCCGCCACCCTCGGCATATGGGGCTGGCACCCTACTCACTGAGCCACAGGCGCCGCCCAGCACCACTTTTTTCACATTTTTGTGCTTTCCATTGGTGATTTTGCTGTTTAAAATGGCCCCCAACCATGGCACTTACCTGTTGTCTTGAAATCCTCATTTTAAGAAGGCTGTGATATACCTTGCTGGAAAAATACATGTGTCAGATAAGTTTTGTACAGAGGTCAGTTATGATGTTGTTGGCCACAAGTTCAATATTAATGAATCAACACGGTATGTGTTGATCAGTTAGCATTAATGTTGTGACCAAAGGCTTGCAAGAGCCTGATCCTATATTTCCCTTCCGAGCAATGATTTGGTATTGGCTGATTCAGCATTTGCTACAACTTTATTGAGCATAATTACCATGAGTAATATAATTGACTATATGGTGTGTGTGTGTGTGTATGCTATATTAAGCTATTTTAAATTTCATAGGAACTTTATGTCCACCCTGAATGTACACATACATATCTATACACATACATACATACAGAGTAGACATAAAGCTCATGTGCAATTTAAAGTAGTTTAACATAGTAAATTGCAGACAAACTTAGGGACACCCTGTACATACTTGTGTGTTTGTGTGTGCCCATTCACCCTAGGGTTGTTCTTTTTGTTAGCTCTCCAATATCTGACTAACCTCATTTTCAAGCTAAATGTTTTGAATCAGACCTTTAAAAATGGCAATGGAGAAAAAAATGCACTGAGTATATGAGGCAAAGTGGGAGTTTAAAAATACATTCATCAGATTTTTTTTTTCTCTGCTCCAATCAATTTGATATAAACTTTTCCACTGAAGCACATCTTGGTAGTGCTTCCTTTATTGAAGCAAGCAGGCTTTGCAAGAGAGGGTCAAACCTGCTCCCAATTTAATGCTACTCAGAGCTGAAGTATTCATAATTTTGTTCTGCTGAATCATTATAAGGTATCTGAGTTAAAGAAAAAATTAATCAATTCCTTAAGTGTTTATGCCTCTGGGGTTTGTGGGGGAATAAACTAACAGGATTTTCATTTATTATAATTAGTTTTTCAGCCTTCATTAAAGTCTATAGCCCTAATATAAGTAATTTAATATTTACTCTGAGTCTTCCTTTAATAATGAAAGCTGGGTTCTCATTTGGGAATTCTCAGTATTCTTTTATTCTTACTATTAAAGTATAATAGAAAAAAATGTTTTTAGAAAGCAATAACAAAACATTCCCCTTCCCTAAGATACAAAGGTCTCTGTAGTGTTTTCATAAGTGAGGACCTTTAAAACATAGCATGCATTCCAACGTTTCCATATTTAGAGCGATTTTACATGTTGTTTTGGCTATTTAAATTTTTTCTCATTAAACATGTTTACAAAAACATACAAAATGACTTTGATGAAAGCCATCATCTGAAGTACAATTCTTTAAAACCCAGCAAAATCATACCTTGTAACCCTTTAGATACATGTTTTCTAGCTGAAAGTTCTGAATCGTACCTTCTATGTATGTCTGATTGAAATTTGAAAAATAAACATTATAAGACTGAAATGACCGTGGACAGGCAACTTGATGGTGTTTGCCAGTGATTTTCAAACAACCAATTTGAAAATTTGGGCTGACTGTGTGTATATGTGTGTGTGTGTGTTTAATCATAAAATAGATCAGTTCTTTTTTTGTTTTCTTTTACATTGGCTTGATAGAGCCATAATCCAAATTTCTTTTTTTTCCATTCTTTTTTTTTTTTTATTAAATCATGCTGTGTACATTAATGCAATCATGGGGCACCATACACTGGTTTTATAGACCGTTTGACACATTTTCATCACACTGGTTAACATAGCCTTCCTGGCATTTTCTTAGTTACTGTGTTAAGACATTTATATTCTACATTTACTAAGTTTGACATATACCCTTGTAAGATGCACCACAGGTGTAATCCCAACAATCACCCTCCCTCCACCCATCCTTCCCCTCCCTACCCTCCCTCTCCCCCTTCCCTCTATTCTTAGGTTACAACTGGGTTATAGCTTTCATGTGAAAGCCATAAATTAGTTTCATAGTGGGGCTGGGTACATTGGATACTTTTTCTTCCATTCTTGAGATACTTTACTAAGAAGACTATGTTCCAGCTCCATCCATGTAAACATGAAAGAGGTAAAGTCTCCATCTTTCTTTAAGGCTGCATAATATTCCATGGTGTACATATACCACAATTCATTAATCCATTCATGGATCGATGGGCACTTGGGCTTTTTCCATGACTTAGCAATTATGAATTGGGCTGCAATAAACATTCTGGTACAAATATCTTTGTTATGATGTGATTTTTGGTCTTCTGGGTATATACCTAGTAGAGGAATTATAGGATTGAATGGCAGATTTATTTTTAGATCTCTAAGTGTTCTCCAAACATCTTTCCAGAAGGAATGTATTAATTTGCATTCCCACCAGCAGTGTAGAAGTGTTCCCTTTTCTCCACATCCATGCCAACATCTCTAGTCTTGGGATTTTGTGATATGGGCTAATCTTACTGGAGTTAGATGATATCTCAAAGTAGTTTTGATTTGCATTTCTCTGAGGATTAAAGATAATGAGCATTTTTTCATATGTCTGTAGGCCGTGTGCCTGTCTTCTTCAGAGAAGTTTCTCTTCAAGTCCCTTGCCCAGCCTGCAATGGGATCACTTGTTCTTTTCTTGCTTATACGTTTGAGTTCTCTGTGGATTCTGGTTATTAAACCTTTGTTGGAGACATAACCTGCAAATATCTTCTCCCATTCTGAGTGCTGTTTGCTTGCTTTACTTACTGTGTTCTTGGCTGTGCAGAAGCTTTTTAGTTTGATCAGGTCCCAGTAGTGTATTTTTGAAGCTGCTTCAATTGCCCGGGGGGGGTCCTCCTCATAAAATACTCACCCAGACCAATTTCTTCAAGGGTTTTCCCTGCACTCTCTTCTAGTATTTTTATAGTTTCATGTCTTAAGTTTAAATCTTTAATCCAGTGAGAGTCTATCTTAGTTAATGTGAAAGGTGTGGGTCCAGTTTCAGTCTTCTACAGGTTGCCAGCCAGTTCACCCACCACCATTTGTTAAATAGAGAATCTTTTCCCCACTGAATGTTTTTTTTTCTTTCTTTCTTTTTTTTTTTTTTTTATTGTTGGGGATTCATTGAGGGTACAATAAGCCAGGTTACACTGATTGCAATTGTTAGGTAAAGTCCCTCTTGCAATCATGTCTTGCCCCCATAAAGTGTGACACACACCAAGGCCCCACCCACCTCCCTCCTTCCCTCTTTCTGTTCCCCCCCATAACCATAATTGTCATTAATTGTCCTCATATCAAAATTGAGTACATAGGATTCATGCTTCTCCATTCTTGTGATGCTTTACTAAGAATAATGTCTTCCACGTCCATCCAGGTTAATACAAAGGATGTAAAGTCTCCATTTTTTTTAATGGCTGAATAGTATTCCATGGTATACATATACCACAGCTTGTTAATCCATTCCTGGGTTGGTGGGCATTTAGGCTGTTTCCACATTTTGGCAATTGTAAATTGAGCTGCAATAAACAGTCTAGTACAAGTGTCCTTATGATAAAAGGATTTCTTTCCTTCTGGGTAGATGCCCAGTAATGGGATTGCAGGATCAAATGGGAGGTCTAGCTTGAGTGCTTTGAGGTTTCTCCATACTTCCTTCCAGAAAGGTTGTACTAGTTTGCACTCCCACCAGCAGTGTAAAAGTGTTCCCTTCTCTCCACATCCACGCCAGCATCTGCAGTTTTGAGATTTTGTGATGTGGGCTATTCTTACTGGGGTTAGATGATATCTCAGGGTTGTTTTGATTTGCATTTCTCTAATATATAGAAATGATGAACATTTTTTCATGTGTTTGTTCCCCACTGAATGTTTTTAATTGGCTTGTCAAAGATCAAATAATGGTAAGTAGCTGGGTTCATCTCTTGGTTCTCTATTCTGTTCCATACACCTACCTCTGTGTTTTTGTGCCAGTACCATGCTGTTTTGATCACTATCAATTTATAGTATAGTCTGAGGTCTGGTAGCGGGATTCCTCCTGCTTTGTTTTTAATTCTGAGTAATGTCTTGGTTATTCGAGGTTTTTTCTGATTCCATATAAAATGAAGTATTATTTTTTCAAGATCTTTAAAGTATGACAGTGGAGCTTTAATAGGGATTGCATTAAAATTGTATATTACTTTGGGTAGTATGGACATTTTAACAATGTTGATTCTTCCCAGCTATGAGCATGGTATGTTTTTCCATTTGTTAACATTTTCAGCTATTTCTTTTCTTAGAGTTTCATAGTTCTCTTTATAGAGATCTTTCACGTCCTTTGTTAGATAAACTCCCAAATATTTCATCTTCTTTGGCACTACTGTGAATGGAATAGAGTCCTTAACTGTTTTTTCAGCTTGATTATTGTTGGTATATATAAAGGCTACTGATTTATGAATGTTGATTTTGTAATGTGAGATGCTGCTGTATTCCTTGATCACTTCTAAGAGTTTTGTAGTAGAATCCCTGGTGTTTTCCAGGTATACAATCATATCATCTGCGAAGAGCGAAAGTTTGATCTCTTCTGACCCTATATGGGTCTTATGACCCTTAATCACCTTTTCTTCCCTAATTGTGGTGGCTAAAACTTCCATTACAATGTTAAGGAGCAGTGGATACAATGGGCATCCTTGTCTGGTTCCTGATCTGAGTGGAAATGATTTCAATTTAACTCCATTCAATATGATATTGGCTGTGGTAGATGACCTCTATCAGTTTAAGAAATGTCCCTTCTGGGCGGCGCCTGTGGCTCAGTGAGTAGGGCGCCGGCCCCATATGCCGAGGATAGTGGGTTCAAACCCAGCCCCGGCCAAACCGCAACAACAAAAAAAAATAGCTGGGCGTTGTGGCGGGCGCCTGTAGTCCCAGCTGCTCGGGAGGCTGAGGCAAGAGAATCACATAAGCCCAAGAGCTGGAGGTTGCTGTGAGCCATGTGATGCCACAGCACTCTACAAAAAAGTGTGGGGGCAGTAAAGTGAGACTCTTGTCTCTACAAAAAAAAAAAAAAAAGAAAAGAAATGTCCCTTCTATACCAATTTTCTTAAGTGTTCTGATCATGAAGGAATGCTGGATATCATCAAAAGCTTTTTCTGCATCAATTGAGAGAATCATATGGTCTTTGTTTTTTAATTTGTTATACTTATAGATTTACGTATATTGAACCAGCCTTGAGACCCTAGGATAAAACCGACTTGGTCATGATGTATAATTTGTTTGATGTGTTGCTGGATTCTATTTGTTAGGATCTTGTTGAATATTTTTGCATCTATATTCATTAGTGATATTGGTCTATAATATAATCCAGATTTCTGACATTAAATACCTAAGGCCTGTAATTAAAGAAGAAATTTAGGAATTTTCCTCTTTAAGTCCTTATTTACCAAATATCCCCGGACAAATACAGGTTTGTCTTTTTCTTTTTTTTTTTTTTTTTTTGTGTGGTTTTTGGCCGGGGCTGGGTTTGAACCCGCCACCTCTGGCATATGGGACCAGCGCCTTACTCCTTGAGCCACAGGCACCACCAGGTTTGTCTTTTTCTTATAAAGGGAGGTGAGTCAAGAAATAAAAAGAAAGGAATGCCCCCCAAAAAAGGCACCTAGGTGTAGATTTTCTAAATCAAAAGAGGACTGGCTATCCCGCCTCCCTATTGTCTCCCTGCGGCCACCAAAGCTGAAGATTAGATATCACTGAGACTCCCGTTTCTATGACCTTATTCTTCTTGACATGCTGCATGAATAGTTTCTTGGATGTGAGAAGAGAGGAAACCTGCTTCTCAAGTCTCCTCTTAGACTTCCAATAAGAGCATTTGTTTGAACAACAAAAAACCAACATGAGATTACCAAACCCACAGCAATTATCCTTCATCCCTTTCAGGCAGTGTGCCCAGCCCCAGATGATAAACCATGATTTGTCTAAGCCAGGTATGACCATCTTATTTCTTTTTGCCATTGATTGGTCTAGGGCAATGGTTCTGAGATGATTTCTCTCTCTTTCTCTCTACCACACACACACACACACACTCCATGACATTCAGTAATATCTGGAGACATTTTTGTGTGTCCTAACCAGGAATGTGTTCCTGGCATCTAGTGGACCCAGTGGATAGAAGCCACAGATACTGCTAAGCATCCTTGCAATGCACAGGACAACCCCCACAGCAAGTAATTATCTGGCCCAAAATATCAGTATCACCAAGGGATTGACATGTAAAATAGTTCTGGGTAATGAAATGCGACAGGCAAGAGGTGGGGGAACTTTTAGAAGGATTTTTCTTCCTTAAGAAGAGGAAATCATTTTTGCCCCCACCTCCTTTTCTTCTTGGAAAACCAGAGTATGAAGATATGATGATTGGTACTGCCACAGCCTTTCTGGGACCATGAGGGGAACAACACAAACATGCTGAGGATCTTGGGACCACAGTACCAACCCAGGACCACCTTTCTCCAGACTTTTCGTTACATGAGAAAGTTAACTGCCTTTAGTTTTTAATGATTGTTAGTTGGTATTTTTGTTACTCGTAGTCAAAAGCATTGTCACTGTTACATCTACTATGACATATAATTTTTCCATAAAAGGTCCACTTTAGATCAACTAGAAAATAGCAAAACTTCAGAGATTCAGGTATTGTTCAGTGAGCTAGGCTCAGTCACTAGCTAAGTGACTTTTTTCTTACACAAGGCCCCAGGATGGCAAATGACTCTGTATCATGGGTCTTCAAAGTGACCCAAGAATACTGAAAAGTGTGAGATTGTCCCATCTTGGTTTCAATCCAAGCTCTGCCACCTAGTAAAGTATGATCCCGGGCAAGTTCACTGTTCTGCTTCAGTGTCTTCATCTGTAAAATGGGGATAATAATGGAAACCATATATTATCCTCTAAGAACCTTAGAGGTTCAATGCTTAAAACAATGTTTGGCACATATTAAGCACTACACTCATATCATCATTGTCATTATCATTAAATGTTTCATCTGAGAATGCCAAAGGCCTGCTGAACAATCTTCATATCTAAATCTTACCTGAATACCTGACCATCCTTCAAAGATGATACCAACACTTGAGTGGGTGTTTTGTGTGAGCTACTAACAAAGAAATGATTAGAGATATTCTCTTTATCCATTCCTACCAAATCACAGTATTGTTTAGGGACATAGCCAGATGGCTTGGGCTGACTCTTCAAAGACTAACAGGGGCACAATGCTAGCAGCCCCACTATAGGTATGTCCCTGGCTGACAGAGGAGCCAATTCCATAGGAAACATGCCTCCTGTCTTTCATGATTAACAATTCCCTCACCTAGTTGTATGTGGATCCAGATGCTTGGTCTAGCACCTCTGTTTCACATTAGTTCTTATTGCTGTCAAGCCAATACCAGGAAAGCTACCAGCAAGTTCTCAGTTTCCTTATATCCCTCACACAGAGTAGCCTTCCTCAGGGCCCACTGCCTTCTTTGTGTTTAAAAACCTCTTTTGTTTTCTGAACACCTGCATGTGGCTTTGACCTTTGGCCAAGAGGCCTTTGGGGATTTAAGTCAAACTCAGTGGTCATGGAACCCAGGCAAACTACTACTTAGTCTCACTGCATTTTCTCATCCTTAAAATGCAACCCCATTTTATACAGTCTAATTCTGTTTGGTTCTCTCTAATTCATGTTCACTTATTTAATAAGAAAATCAATGTTCCATAATATCTCAGGGCTTCATGCAAGTGTATTGCACTGAACTACACTGAACCTCAGCCAAATGTTATGCTCCCTTTCCATAAATACCTGTGTAATATTTCAACCCAAGAAGGCAAGGGAACGCGATAGGGACCCAGGAAAAGTCAGCCAAGAATTCACATGAGTTGTGTATTCAGTGAGGCGCTCCTACTGCCCTGGGGCATAAATCTCAGACTCTGCACATCTGCTCTTTCTTTGTAAACTCCAAACCCCACAGCTTGACAACTACATTAATTGGTCAGGTCCAGTTAGGTGAAGGCCGTCCTATGCACAATGAGGTGTCCTATCTTTTTTTTTTTTTTTTTTGTGATTTTTGGCCGGGGCTGGGTTTGAACCCGCCACCTCCGGCATATGGGACCAGCGCCCTACTCCTTGAGCCACAGGCGCCGCCCGAGGTGTCCTATCTTGTATAAACCTTCAAGCACTTGGCACCAGCATGTTTATTTTCACCTTTCCTGGAAGAAACCAACCCGTTTCCCCATCTACCACTTCTCTGTCCCAGGCATCAGGCTGCATGCCTCCCCCAGTTGTGACAAAAGTACCAGTAGGAGACATGATCTTCAACTATTCCTTTCCATCAGTGCTGTCCTTTACCAACTATTTCTTCAAGCACATAATATGTGTAGCCCTGGGGAGCATGCAGATGACTATGCTAGTACCCGGAGAAGCTTTCCAACATGAGATCTTTTTACTAAATTTTGTATTCTTAAAGGTGAAAAGATAGGGTAATCGAAATACATTTTATTTTCTTAAGGGGAGTTAATTTCAGTAAAAGAACATAATCTGAAGTACCTTTTTTCATAGATGATGTGAATGGAGTGTTAGGTATATGCCAGGCAGAGCTGTCAGGGCTTGGTAGGCGTCACCCTCACAGCCCTCAGTGGTAGATGTTACTGTTGTTCTCACTTTACAGATAAGAAAAGTTTAGTAACTTGCTCAGTTATTGTATCAGAGATGCCTTATCCTGTCTGCCATTCTGGTCTGTTGATACCATCACTTTAATTGTTAATCACTGAAATGAGCCTCAAAAACAACAGAATTAGGGACTCAGTGTGTCTGGTGTTGGCCTAGGAATCTGTATATTTTCTTTTTTTTTTTCATTCTTTTTTTTTTTTTTTTTTTTTTTTTTGGGGGGAAAATACAATTTGTTTAATTTGAGGTACAACTGATTTTAATTTTTTTTTTTTTTTTTTTTATTGTTGGGGATTCATTGAGGGTACAATAAATCAGTTACACTGATTGCAATTGTTAGGTAAAGTCCCTCTTGCAATCATGTCTTGCCCCCATAAAGTGTGACACACACTAAGGCCCCACCCTCCTCCCTCCATCCCTCTTTCTGCTTCCCCCCCCATAAACTTAATTGTCATTAATTGTCCTCATATCAAGATTGAGTACATAGGATTCATGCTTCTCCATTCTTGTGACGCTTTACTAAGAATAATGTCTTCCACGTCCATCCAGGTTAATACGAAGGATGTAAAGTCTCCATTTTTTTTAACGGCTGAATAGTATTCCATGGTATACATATACCACAGCTTGTTAATCCATTCCTGGGTTGGTGGGCATTTAGGCTGTTTCCACATTTTGGCGATTGTAAATTGAGCTGCAATAAACAGTCTAGTACAAGTGTCCTTATGATAAAAGGATTTCTTTCCTTCTGGGTAGATGCCCAGTAATGGGATTGCAGGATCAAATGGGAGGTCTAGCTTGAGTGCTTTCAGGTTTCTCCATACAAGGTTGTACTAGTTTGCAGTCCCACCAGCAGTGTAAAAGTGTTCCCTTCTCTCCACATCCATGCCAGCATCTGCAGTTTTGAGATTTTGTGATGTGGGCCATTCTCACTGGGGTTAGATGATATCTCAGGGTTGTTTTGATTTGCATTTCTCTAATATATAGAGATGATGAACATTTTTTCATGTGTTTGTTAGCCATTCGTCTGTCATCTTTAGAGAAAGTTCTATTCATGTCTCTTGCCCATTGATATAAGGGATTGTTGGCTTTTTTCATGTGGATTAATTTGAGTTCTCTATAGATCCTAGTTATCAAGCTTTTGTCTGATTGAAAATATGCAAATATCCTTTCCCATTGTGTAGGTTGTCTCTTTGCTTTGGTTATTGTCTCCTTAGCTGTACAGAAGCTTTTCAGTTTAATGAAGTCCCATTTGTTTATTTTTGTTGTTGTTGCAATTGCCGTGGCAGTCTTCTTCATGAAGTCTTTCCCCAGGCCAATATCTTCCAGTGTTTTTCCTATGCTTTCTTGGAGAATTTTTATTGTTTCATGCCTTAAATTTAAGTCCTTTATCCATCTTGAATCAATTTTTGTGAGTGGGGAAAGGTGTGGGTCCAGTTTCAGTCTTTTACATGTAGACATCCAGTTCTCCCAACACCATTTATTGAATAGGGAGTCTTTCCCCCAAGGTATGTTCTTGTTTGGTTTATCAAAGATTAGGTGGTTGTAAAATGTTAGTTTCATTTCTTGGTTTTCAATTCGATTCCAAGTGTCTATGTCTCTGTTTTTGTGCCAGTACCATGCTGTCTTGAGCACTATGGCTTTGTAGTACAGACTAAAATCTGGTATGCTGATGCCCCCAGCTTTATTTTTGTTACCGAGAACTGCCTTAGCTATACGGGGGGAATCTGTATATTTTCTACAACACCCAGCAGACATCGATGCAACTCGCTAGAGGCATTCACCGAGAGCCTCTGATCTGCCTTATCTCTGCAGCTATCTCTGTTGCTGCGTCCAGCAACAAATATCACTTATTGAGTACAATATGTGCTGGATACTAGACTGGGCATGTACCTTGGCTGTTTTACCCAACCAGGTCTCCCAGTAGCTCTATTGCCTCTATTGGAGAGATGGGGAAATGGAAACTTTTGCACAATGTCCCAGTTCTTACGTGGCTGAGTCAGGATTCAAACTCAGCTCTGTTTTTTCTCCAAATCTTATGCTATTTATTTCTGTGATATAATCCTTTAACTATGTGGCACAATCACTCCTTTCTACTTCTTAAGGTGGTTATGAAAATCAAAGTTAGTAATATGTATTAAGGTACTTTATAATCTGTAAGGTGCTGTATTTAATTGTTTGATCAGCATTTAGTTTGATCATGTCATTACCCTACCTAAAACCATCTCATGGTTCCTGTCTCATCAGAGTTAAAGGCACAGATTTCACTAATGTGTCAGATCTCATTTTTCTTCTTCTTCTTCTTCTTCTTCCTTTTTCCTTCTTTCTTCTTCTTCGACAGAGTCTCACTTTGTCACCCTTGGTAGAGTGCTGTGGCCTCACAGCTCCCAGCAACCTTAAACTTTTGGGTTTAAGCGACTCTCTTGCCTCAGCCTCCCAAGTAGCTGGGACTACAGGCGCCGACCATAATGCCCAGCTATTTTGAGAGATGGGTCTCTCAGGTGAGCTCAGGTGATCCACCTGTCTCAGCCTCCCAGGGTGCTGGGATTACAGGCATGAGCCACCGCACCCTGCCATTTACTACCCTTCTTTCTTTCACTCCTCGCCAACCCCTAGAGCCCCCTTAACATCCTTAAACACACAAAGCATTCTCCTGTCTCAGGGCCTTTGCACTTACTGTTCCCTCTGCCCAGAAGACTTTTCTCTCACATAGCAACACGGATCATTCCTTCTTCTCCTTCAGATTTTAGCTCACATTTTCAATAAGACCTTCTTTAACATCCCCAAGTAAAATTGCAACAATCTCCAACTCCCTGTTCTTTCTCTCGTATTTATTTTTCTCCAAGTACTTATCCTCATGGAGCATACTATTTATGTTATCTATCTCCCCACATACACACAGACACACACATTTTAGGAGAGGGGCTCCTGTCTGTTTTGTTTTAATTGCTCAAGATGGCATCTAACCTAGAGTAGGTACACAGTACATAGATGTTGAATGAATGAATGAGTTGATTAAACATTCTCATAGCCAGGCATGGTGCCAGATTCTAAGGATTCAAAGACGAAGCAGATGATGCAATCTTGGCCTTCCTAGAGCCTTTTGAAGGATTCTTCTCTGGTTTCTTTGTTACATCCGATTTATTTCTGGATTCTTAAATGCAAGAGCACCAAATGTGAATACATGTATGTAAATCTCTCAGTGGCAGCTTTCTCACCTTGACACAGACAAAGCTTAGAGGTAGAGTCCTATTCCTTCCCTTTGTTCCTTCTAGAAAAAGCCCAGATCCTTTTGGCCTCCACCCAGCTCTCCCTCTCCCTAGAAGCCAGGATTCTGCTGAAATTCAGCAATGGTGAGCACTTGACTTACTCCCCTGAGGATATGGCGCATTAGTCACCCCATAAACATTTAATTTTATTTAGCTATATTTTGTAAGCTGGCACATTATCACAGCTGTCTTTCTGTATTTCTCCAAGTGCCACTGTTTGAAGGTACCCATAATGCCTCTTAATGTTATGTCCCTCTTTGCTTCTAGTAAAACACAGGGATATACAACAAAATAAACTAGGAAAGGCAGATGCTGAATGAGCTAGCCATGAGTGCTTGGAAAATGAAACATGTGTGTCGTTCAAGTGCAGCGCATTTCTCAAAGAGTGTTTCCTTAATGACTTGCATAAAGCTGGTAGGGGACATTATTGACAACCCCCCTTCTCTCTCTCTCTTTCTCTCTGTCACACACACACACACACACACACACACGCATACACACATAGCAAACACATCCAAGAATGATTCTACCAGTCTGGGCTGGGGCCCTAGAATTAGCATTTTAACTTTCATGGAGATATTAATGTACAGAAAAGTACAAATAATTATACTGTTTAATTAACTTTCATACAGCAAATCAACCAGAACTCAAGTCAAGAAATAGGATGTTGCCAGCACCTGTATTCCCTGTATTCCCCTTGTCACACTCCTTTCCAATAGTTACTGTTCTCCTGACTTATAATCCATAGATTTGTTTTTGCCTATTCCTGTAGGTACATAAATGGAAACATACGGTTACTCTCTAGTGTCTGGCTTCTGTGCACAGCATTGTATTTGAGCAAGTACCAGTTTTTTCTTTTTCATTGCCATATAGTTTTTATTAAATATAAATATATAAATATGTTGCAGTTGTAAATTTTACATTTAAATATTTATATTATATGTAAGTATATATAATATATTGCAGTTTTAAAATTTATTCTAACACTGATGTTGGACAGGCCAACAGATTTTAGTTTTCAGTTATTGTAAATAGTGCTGCTATGAACACTCTAGTGCATGTTTTTGATGCATATGTGTGTATATTTCTAGTGGGTCTACATCTAGGAGTAGGATTGCTGAGATAAATCAGGTTGTTGTCCTTTTTTTTTTTTTTTTTTAAGACGGAGTCTCACTTTCTCACCCATGGTAGAGTGCTGTGGCATCACAGCTCACAGCAACCTCAAACTTTTGGGCTCAACTGATCCTCCTGCCTCAGCCTCCCAAGTAGCTGGGACTATAGGTGCCCACCACAATGCTTGGCTATTGTTAGAGATGAAGTCTGGCATGTGAGCCATCATGCCCAGCTGGGGAGTGGGGGTGTTTTGGGGTTTTTTTTAGACAGGATATCACTCTGTCACAGGGCATGAATGCAATGGTATCATCATAGCTCACTGCAATCTCAAACTCCCGGGCTCAATTGATCCTCCTGCCTCAGCCTCCTGAGTAGCTGGGATCACATGCATGCACTACCACACTCAGCTAATTTTTCCATTTTTGGTAGAGACAGGGTCTTGCTTAGACTGGTCTCAAACTCCTGGCCTCAAGTGATCCTCTTGCCTTGGCCTCTCAAAATGCTAGGATTACAGGCATAAGCCACTGTGCCCAGCCATAATCAGCATTTTTATCAAGCAATTCAGGCAATGCTGACTTGTGCTGAAATTTATAAACCACATGAATAGATAAGTAAGTACCATTAACCAAGATTATTAATCAAGCTTGACTTAAACATCAATACAGAAGATGTAAATTGTGCCCACAAAAACCTTACAGTCTTACTGAGAAAACAAAACATGGACTCAATAAGCATATATTGAAAAAACCCTGTTCAGAAGATATCTCAGATCCAATCCAGATGTTCTCCTTCAGAACAATACACATATATATAGAGCAGAGATGCAAATTGTCTTCCTATAGGAAGGTCTCCAGGTATGTTGTTTGGTATAAATAGTGTTTCAAAAATGAAGACATGTTATTAAAAGTCTGGATTTATGGTTTCTCTTCAAAACCTAAATTTTGGCAACACTGGATCCTCATTCCGATATAGTGGCAATTGACTGGAGCTAAGCAAGAATTGTCCCTTCAGATGGGACATTTGGTCTCCAGGGCACTCCCCATCCCCCAGTCCCTATTGCCTCCTCTGGTCTTCTTCCCTCACGTATATTAGCTGCATGATTCCTGTGGGCATGTGACTTTCCAGTACCTAGTACAGAAAATTACATTGTTTGAACAAACGTTTTTCCATATGACGCTTATACTAGTCCTCACCAGAACCCTGCAGGTCATCCCAGGCTTGCTAAGATTATACCCATGTAGGAGCTGAGGAAATTGAGGCTCCAAGAGTGATGGAACAGGTTGCATAACTAACGAACAGCAAGGTTTTTGTTTTCTAACCCAGGGAGCTATTTTGAGAAGTATTTTAAAGTTGTATGTGTGCTTTTCTTTATGTTAACCAGTAACATAAATAAATCAAGATAGGTGCAACAAGGTGTTCATAATAAAGTTCAGAGAATTTTTTTTTTTTTTTTGAGACTGAGCCTCAAGCTGTCGCCCTGGGTAGAGTGCTGTGGCATCACAGCTCACAGCAACCTCCAACTCCTGGGCTTAAGTGATTCTCTTGCCTCAGCCTCCCAAGTAGCTGGGACTACAGGCACCCGCCACAACACCCAGCTATTTTTTGGTTGTAGCTGTCATTGTTGTTTGGCAGGCCTGGGCTGGATTTGAAGCCTCCAGCTCTGGTGTATGTGGCTGGCACCTTAGCCACTTGAGCTACAGGCGCTGAGCCCAGAGAATTTTTTTAAAGGCAGCAGGGAAGAGAAAGGGGGGACTAAATAGTCATAGGAATATTTTCCCCAAGGGTGCTGGATTTCATTTGAGCTCTGGCAGATGACTGACTGGGAAGCAGGGAAGGGTGATGACTTTCCTGGACTCACCTGGAGCAGAGACAGCAGTTACAAGGAGGCAGGTCTGAGGTAGGGATGGACAAGAGTGTAGTGGGAAATGAGTGTCCTTACCTGTGTTGCTTTGGGCAAAGGGCTTCACCTTGCTGGATCTCCTTAAGGGTCCCCTTGAAGATAAATACCTCACTAAAATTTGAGAGGACTCAAGGAAGCTAAGTTAGTTGTAGTGTATTCTTCCTTTAGAATACCACAGTACTGACTCTGGCAACCACATAAGAAATGGCAGCTGTTTTGCTCTTAACATCCGGATGTTGATGGCTAGCCAGGTGTTGTGGTGGGTGCCTGTAGTCCTGGCTACTCAGGAGGCTGAGGCAAGAGGATCTCTTCAGCCCAAGAGTTTAAGGATGTTGTGAGCTGTGATACCATGGCACTCTACCCAGGGCAACAGAAGAGGCAAAAAAGTGAGACTCTGTCTCAACAAAAAATTAAAAAGAGAGAGACTAAACTTATATCATATAGTGCAAGGGCCAACAGAGAAAACACTACTTGAGACATTAACTTTTTCTTGCTGTGTGAACCCCTTTGGTAGTCTGGAGAAACCTAATGACTTCCTTCTCAGAATAATGTTTTTAACTGCAAGAAACAGAATATCAATACTTGTAGATCTTCAGTTCAGTAAAAGGATGCAGGTAAGTTCTTTCTCCCTGAAGACTTAGGAAGAATGGTTCAGGGATTCAAGAGAGGATTTCTGTTCCATGTGAGTTTTTTCACACCCCCTCTAGCTGATTTAACTCTTATTTTTCCAATTATTAAACTAATGTACTTTAGTTGAAAACAAATAAGAGACTATGAAAAGGTACAAAAAAAAATAAAGATTATTTATATCCCCATCACCCAGAAAGAATTTACAATATTTAAACAGAAACACTGTTTCCAATTTAGCAGGTCCTTTCAGACTTGTGTATTTACACACATATGTATATATGCACAGAGACATATATGTACAGATATCCTTTTTTTTAACAAAAATGAGAAAAATGAGATATTGCATCATTACTTTTAGTCTTTTTTTTTTTTTTTTTTTTTTTTTTTTAGCAGTTCAGGAACATTTTTCTATGTTAGAAACTGTTACTCTAGGTTGGGGACAGCAACTTATGCTTCACAAATCAAGCTTGAAATGAAAAAAAATAAATTTTGCTGGAACACAACCATACCCATCTGTTTGCATTTTATCTATGATGGCTTTCACACTACCAGAGAGTGAAAGGGACTGGGACTGTAAGGCCCACAGGTCTAAATATGCATTATCTGGTCTCTTACAGAAAAAGTTTGGGGACTCATAAGCTAGATCATGGATTTTAAACCTGAGAACTTATGATTTAGGTGACAGAAAAAAAATACATCTTTATTTTTATCAATTTTAAAAGAAATTTAACATTTCTTTCAAATTATTGATATAGACAATATATCGCAGTTATATTAGTGGTACCTATGCATTTGTCCTCACTAAAAACATGTAGATTTGGTTATAGACTTTGTCAAAGGTATCTTGACATATTTCTGCTTACCACTACTTCAAAATTATAATTTTTAAACTTGCTGCTATATGTTTTTATTTTATGCCTTTAAAAAAAAGAATCAGAGGCCAGATGTGGTTGCTCATGCCTGTAATTCTAGCACTCTTGCAGGCCAAGACAGGGGGATTGCCTGAGCTCAGGAGTTCAAGACCAATCTGAGCAAGAGTAAGACCCCCATCTCTACTAAAAATAGAAAAACTAGCCAGGCATAGTGGCACATGCCTGCAGTGACACAGCTACTCTGGAAGCTGAGGCAAGAAGATTGCTCAAGCCCAAGCGTTTGAGGTTGCTGTGAACTACAGTAATACTACAGCACTCTACCCAAGGTGACAGAGTAAGATTCTGTCTCAAAAGAAGAATCACATTTATTAACGTGTTACAATAATTTTTAAGTATTCTGATAACTTTATTTCTATATATCTGTTTCCTTTGCAATCCTACATATGCAGTTAAAAACATAGTTCTGGGAGGAAGGAGCAAGATGGAGGCCAAGCAACAGCTTCCTTACAACTGAGCACAGTGAGACTAGCAAGAGAAGACTTCAGGCATCTCTGGCTAGTGGGATATGCCCAGAAACATCCCTTTGGGGACACAGGGCATCAGCAAGTGACTTCTGGACCCCATGAGGAGGACAAAAGCAATGGAGAACTGAACTCATCAAAATCCTAGGCCAGAGGCACAGTAACTAAAAGAGCAAGAGAAAGTGAAAGGAAAATTAGGGCAAGGAAACAGGTAAAACACTCATGAGGATGAATCAGCAGAAAAATCCTGGCAACATGAAAAACCAGTCCAGAGCAATCCCCCTAAGGGACCGCGAAGTAGCTACTACAGACGATTCCACCTATAAAGAAATGTTGGAAATGACAGAAGGAGAATTTAGAATACACATGATGAGAACAATGAAGGAAATGATGGAATCAATGAAGTAAACAGCTGATAAAGTAGAAAATAACCAAAAGGAAATCCAAAAACAGAATCAAATAAGAGATGAATGATATGAAGAATATAAAAGGGATATAGCAGAACTAAAGGAAAGATAACTCAGATAAAGAGGCAGAAAAAAGAGAGAGAAAGCAAAACATTCACTGACAAAATATGGGATTTTATGACACGTTCAAACATATGTGTTATAGGTATCCCAGGGGAAGAAGAATGCCCCAGAGGAATGGAAGCCATACTAGAGAATATTATAAATAAAAATTTCCCAAATATCACCAAAGATTCTGACACACTCTTTTCAAAGGGATATTGGACCCCAGGTTGCCTCAACTCTAACCGAGCTTCTCCAAGACACATTGTGATGAGTTTAATTAGAGCAGTTAAGACAAAAGAAGCTAAGACAAAAGAAAAGATTCTTCAAGCTTCCAGGAGTAAGCACCAGTTGACCTACAGGGACAAATCCATCAGGGTGACTGCAGACTGCTCTAATTAAACTTTTCAAGCAAGAAGAAAATGGTCATCTACCTTTAATCTACTTAAACAGAACAATTTCCAGCCCAGAATTCTATATCCTCCTAAGCTAAGCTTTAAAAATACACAGAGAAATCAAATCAAATCATTTACTGATATGCAAACATTAAGGAAATTTGCCACAATAAGACCAGCTCTAAACACTGACCATCACAATGGATCAACAGCAAAGTAAGAACTCAGAAATTAAAGGACAGAACCTAACTTCCACAATGATGCGAAAGATAAAACTAAGTAATGGATTCTCACAAAATAAGATGGATAGAACACTACCACACTTATCAATTATCTCAATAAATGTTAATGTTTTGAATTCCCCACTGAAGAGGCATAGATTGGCTGATTGGATTAAAAAAACACAAGCTGTCCATTTGCTGTCTGCAGGAAACACACCTGGCTACAAAAGACAAATTAAAACTGCAAGTTAAGGGTTGGAAGACAATTTTTCTGGCAAACAGAATTCAGAAGAAAAGAGGGGTTGCAATCTTATTTTCAGATACATGTGGATTTAAAGCAACTAAAGTCAAAAAAGACAAAGATGGTCACTTTATATTGGTCAAGGAAAAACAACAAGAAGATGTCTCAATTCTAAATATTTATGCATCCAACTTAAATGCTCCCAGACTCTTGAAACAGACCTTACTCAGTCTGAGGAATATAATATCCCTATAACACCATAATAGCAGGGGACGTTAACACTCCTCTTACAGAGCTGGTCAGATCTCTAAACAGAAATTAAACAAAGGTATAAGGGACTTAAATGAGACCCTAGAATAACCGTGCTTGATAGACACATATAGAACACTCCATCCCAAAGATAAAGAATATACATTCTTCTCATCACCCCATGGAACATTCTCCAAAATTTATCATATCCTAGGACAGAAAGCAAACCTCAACAGAATCAAAAGAATTGAAATTTTACTTTGCATCTTCTCAGACCACAGGCACTAAAGGTGGAACCAACTCCAACAAAAACATTCAACCACACATAAAGGCATAGAAATTAAACAACCTTCTGTTGAATGACAGTTGGGTGCAGGAAGAAATAAAAGAGGAAATCATTAACTTCCTTGAACATAACAACAATGAAGACACACAAGCTACCAAAACCTGTGGGATACTGCAAAAGCAGTTCTGAAAGGAAAATTTATCACTTTAGATGCCTACATTCAAAAAACAGAAAGACAGCACATCAACAAACTCACAAGCCATCTTATGGAATTGGAAAAAGAAGAACAATGTAAGCCTAAACCCAGCAGAAGAAAAGAAATATCCAAAATTAAATCAGAGCCTCGGCATCTGTAGCTCAAGTGGCTAGGGCACCAGCCACATACACAGGAGCTGGTGGGTTCAAATTCATCCTGGGCCCACCAAAAAACAATAATGACAACTACAACCACCACCAACACCCCCCAAAAATAGCTGGGCATTGTTGCAGGTTCCTACTTGGGAGGCTGAGGCAAGAGAATCGCTGAAGCCCAAGAATTGGAGGTTGCTGTGAGCTCTTACACCACAGCACTCTACCCAGGGCAAAAGCTTGAGACTCTGTCTCAAAAAAAAAAAAAAAAAAAATTAAATCAGAGATCAATGAAATTGAAAACAAAAGAATCATTAAGAAAATTAATGAAACAAGGAGTTGGTTTTTTGAAAAAATAAATAAAACAGATAAAACTTTGGCTAAACTAACTAGAAATAGAAAAGTAAAACCTCTAGTAACCTCAATCAGAAATGATCAAGGGGGGGAAAAAAGAAATGATCAAGGGGAAATAACAACTGATGCCACAGAGATACAAGAGATCATCTCTGAATACTGCCAGAAACTCTATGCCCAGAAATTTAACAATGTGAAGGAAATGGATCAATATTTGGAATCACATCCTCTCCCTAAACTTAGCCAGGAGGAAATAGAGCTCCTGAACAGATCAAAGAAACAATAAAAAAAATCTTCCAACAAAAAAATGCCCTGGTCTGGATGGCTTCACACCAGAATTCTCTCAAACCTTCAAAGAAGAGCTCATTCCTATACCATAGAAATTATTCCCAAAAATCAAGGAGGAGGGAATCTTCCCCAACATGTTCTACAAAGCAAACCACCCTAATACCAAAACCAGGAAAAGACCCAACTAAAAAGGAGAATTTCAGACCAATTTCTCTAATGAATATAGATGCAAAAATTCTCAACAAAATCCTAGCCAATAGATTATAGCTTATCATCAAAAAAGTCATATATCATGATCAAGTAGGTTTCATCCCAGGGATGTAAGGCTGGTTTAACATACACAAGTCCATAAATGTTATTTGCCGTATCAACAGAAGCAAAAATAAAGAACATATGATCCTCTCAATAGATGCAGAAAAAGCATTTGATAAAATCCAGCATTCTTTTCTAATTAGCACACTGAAGAGTATAGGCATAGGTGGCACATTTCTAAAACTGATGGAAGCTATCTATGACAAACCCACAACTAATATATTGCTAAATGTAGTAAAACTGAAAGCTTTTCCTCTTAGAACTGGAACCACACAAGGTTGTCCTCTGTCACCATTACCATTCAACATAGTGCTGGAAGTTCTAACCAATACAATTAGGCAAGACAAGGAAATGGATGAATGGCTAACACTGCATCCAAATGGGAGCAGAGGAGGTCAAACTCTCCCTCTTTGCTGACGACATGATCTTATACTTAGAGAAACCCAAAGACTCAACCACAAGACTCCTAGAAGTCATCAAAAAATACAATAACGTCTCAGGATATAAAGTCAATGTTCACAAGTCAGTAGTCTTTGTATACGCTAATAACAGCCAAGATGAGAGGTTAAGGACACAACTCTCTTCACCATAGCTTCAAAGAAAATGAAATACCTAGGAATATACCTAACAAAAGAAATGAAGGACCTCTATAAAGAAAATTATGAAACCCTAAGAAAGGAAATAGCAGAGGATATTAACAAATGGAAGAACATACCATGCTCATGGTTGGGAAGAATCAACATTGTTAAAATATCTATACTTCCCAAAGCAATCTACCGATTCAATGCCATCCCTATTAAAATACCAACACCATACTTTCAAGACTTGGAAAAAATGATTCTGCGTTTTGTATAGAACCAGAAAAAACCCCGTATAGCTAAGGCAGATCTTAGTAATAAAAACAAAGCCAGAGGCATCAGCATACCAGATTTTAGGCTGTACTACAAAGCCAGAGTGGTCAAATCAGCATGGTACTGGCATAAAAATAGAGACATAGACATTTGGAATTGAATAGAAAACCAGGAAATGAAACTAACATCTTACAACCACCTAATCTTCAATAAATGGTGCTGGGAGAACTGGATATCCAGATGTAAAAGACTGAAACTGGACCCACACCTTTCTCCACTCAAAAAAAAAAAAAAAAATTGAGTCAAAATGGATAAAGGACTTAAATTTAAGGCATGAAACAATAAAAATCCTCAAAGAAAGCATAGGAAAAACACTGGAAGGTATCGGCCTGGGGAAAGACTTTTTGAAGAAGACTGCCTTGGCAGTTGCAACACCAACAAAAATAAACAAGTGGGACTTAAGTAAACTGAAAAGCTTCTGTACAGCTAAGGAGACAACAACCAAAGCAAATAGACAACCTACACAATGGAAAGGATATTTGCATATTTTCGATCAGACAAAAGCTTGATAATGAGGATCCATAGAGAACTCAAATGAACCCACATGAAAAAAGCCAACAATTCCATATATCAATGGGCAAGAGACACGAATAGAACCTTCTCTAAAGAAGACAGATGAATGGCTAACAAACATATGAAAATATGTTCACCATTCCTAATTATTAGAGAAATGCAAATCAAAACCACCCTGAGATACCATCTAACCCCAGCGAGAATGGCCCACATCACAAAATCTCAAAACTGTAGATGTGGAGAGAAGGAAACACTTTTACACTGCTGGTGGGACTGCAAACTAGTACAACCTTTCTGGAAGGAAGTATGGAGAAACCTCAAAGCCCTCCAAGCTAGACCTCCCATTTGATCCTGCAATCCCATTACTGGGCATCTACCCAAAAGGAAAAAAATCCTTTTATCATAAGAGCACTTGCACTAGACTGTTTATTGCAGCTCAATTTACAATCACCAAAATGTGGAAACAGCCTAAATGCCCACCAAGCCAGGAATGGATTAACAAGCTGTGGTATATGTATACCATGGAATACTATTCAGCTATTAAAAAAAAATGGAGACTTTACATCCTTCGTAGTAACCTGGATGGAAGTGGAAGACATTATTCTTAGTAAAGCATCACAAGAATGGAGAAGCAAATCCTATGTACTCAATTTTGATATGAGGACAATTAATGACAATTAAGGTTATGGGGGAGGAAAAGCAGAAAGAGGGAGGGAGAGAGGGGGTGGGGCCTTGGTGTGTGTCGCACTTTATGGGGGCAAGACATGATTGCAAGAGGGACTTTACCTAACAATTGTAATCAGTGTAACCTGGCTTATTGTACCCTCAATGAATCCCCAACAATAAAAAATAAATAAATATAAAAAGCAGACAGAGATCGTGCAAGAGTCCCGGATGATGATTCCAGATTTCCAGCGCAGATTGGAAGCTGCATATATTGATCTTCAGCAGATGTTAGAAAGTGAAAAAGACTTGGAAGAAGCTGAAGAATATAAAGAAGCACGTTTAGTACTGGATTCAGTGAAGTTAGAAGCCTGAAACTTTTCTGTACAGGGTGTTTTTGTTTTTTTGCATAAAATCCTGGGGTCCGTGGTTCTCAACCTGTGGGTCACGACCCACAGGAACTGTATTAAAGGGCCGCGACATTAGGAAGGTTGAGAACCACTGGCCTAAATGAAAGAGCTAACCTATAAAACTTTTAGAAGAAAATATAGAAATAAATCTTCAGGATTCTTGATCAGGCAATGACACCAAAGGCATAAGTGACAAGATAAAAAATATATGATTGGACTTCATCAAAATTAAAAACTTTTGGTGGTTCAAAGTACACCAAGAGAGTGAGAAGGTAATCCAGAGAAGTGGAGAAAATATTTGTAAATCAAAGGACTTCTATACAGCATATGCAATTAATTGTTATAACTGGATGATAAAAATGACACATAATCTAATCTAAAAGTAGGCAAAGGATTTGAATAGGCATTTCTCCAATAATATATGCAAATGACCAATAAACACAAAAGTTGCTCAACCTCACTAGTCATCAGGAAAATGCAAATAAAACCACCATGAAATACCACTTCAGCCCATTCAGTTAGCTAAAATATAAAAGACAGACAATAACAAATGTTGGCAAAGATAGGGAGAAATTTTAACCCTCATACCTTACTGGTGGGATTATAAAATGGGGCAGCCACTTTTGAAAATTGTTTAGTAGTTCTTCAAAAAGTGAAATTCAGAATTACCATATGACCCAGAATTTCCATAGAAAGTTTGTATATATGTTCTAGCAGCATTGTTAAATAATAGCCAACAAAGTGTAAACAACCTAGATGTCCATCAGCTGATGAATGGATAAATAAATTTGGTATATCAACACATTGGAATACAAACTTGTCAATAAAATGGAGTGAAGTACTTATGTATAGTACAATCTCAATGAACCTTGAAAATGTGAGAAGAAACCAGTAAAAAAGACCACATATTATGTGATTCTATTTATATGAAATGACCAAGGAGGGACGGGGGGGGGGGGGGGCGGAGAGAGAGGGGAAGAGAGAGACTGCTAATGGGGATAGCATTTTAGGTGATGGCAAAATCTTTTGGGGGTGGCAAAAGTGTTCTAAAATTAGATAGGAATGATGGTGACATAATGCTTTGAATACACAGAATAATTGTTCACCTTAAAAAGAGTGAATTTAATCATGTGTGAATTATATATCAATAAAAAAGAATGTGCTGTAAAAAGAAATCCTGGGGTCCATTCTACAATTCATTGTTTTTAACCACTGCAGTGTTCAAGTAGTATGAGAAAGTGATTCTTTTTATGAGGTTGCAAATATTTTATCTTTGCCTATTTAATGTATCGAATAAATGAATTCATGTAATAAAATTGTTTATTTCATACCTAAAAAAAAATAGAAAAATTATCCAGGTGTTGTGGTGGTGGGTGTCTATAGTTCCAGCCACTTTGGGAGGCTGAGGCAGGAGGATCACTTGAGCATAGGAGTTTGAGGTTGCTGTGAGCTAGGATGAGGCAAGAGCACTCTATGCTGGACAACAGAGTAAGACTCTGTCTCAAAAAAGATAGAAAGACAGAGACTGTGAAACTATAATCTGTACTTGGTTATCATAAATTCGTAAATGATTATTGTAACATGTTGAATTTGATTTGACAGCTCCTAATCTTACTCTAGAAAAGATTATGTATTAAAGATAGAAATTATTTACTTTTGAAACCTCACTTACTTGGCCTCTGAAGCTACTTTAGAGGGAATTTTTTTAACAAATAGTTTAACAAAAATTTGTTAACAAATAGTTTAATATTTCTTCATAATTATTTAGTAGTTTTATATTCTCACAGATTATCATCCATTTCTTTGAAATCCTCAAACATGTTAATAGACAGTGGGCATCTCTTTTTTTTCTTGAATTTTTCATCTGAAATTTCATTCACTCTCTTTTCTCTCTTCTTCCGGTAAATTTTCCTAAGATTTGTCCATTTTACTGTTTTTCTTTAAAAGTTTATAGGGTTGTTTATAAATTATAAATTGTTATTCTTTTCAAATCTACTAACTTTTCATCTGTTTATTTTTCCTTCTAATTTCAACGTACATATTTTTGTCACTTCGATAACTTCTGTGTTGAAAGGTCACTTACTGATTATTATCATTTTTAAATTTTCTTTGTGACAGAGTCTTACCCTGCTGCCCAGGCTAGAGTGCAGTAGCATCAGCCTCACTCACAGCAACCTCAAACTCCTGGGTTCTAGTGATCCTCATGCCTTAGCCTCCTAAGTAGCACTATAGGTGCCCACCACCATGCCTGGATAATTTTTCTACTTTTAGTAGAAACAGGGTTGCATTCTTGCTCAGGCTGGTCTCAAACTCCTGAACTCAAGGTGTTCTCCTGCCTTGGCCTCCCAGAGTACTACCCTGTTTCCCCGAAAACAAGACAGTGTCTTATATTAAGGTGTGCTCCCAAAGATGCACTAGGTCTTATTTTCAGGGGACGTCTTATCTTTCCTGTGAGTGGGTCTTATTTTCGGAGGATGTCTTATTTTCGGGGAAACAGGGTAGGATTATAGGAGTTAGCCACTGCAACCGGCACTTTTTTTTTTCCCCCAAAACAGTCTCACTCTGTCAACCAGGGTAGAGTGCAGTAGTGTCATCATAGCTCACTGCAACCTCAAACTCCTGGGCTCGAGTGATCCTCCTATAGCTAGGATTATAGGCATCTGCCAGGAGGCCCAACTAATTTTTCTTTTTTGAGGCACAGTCTCACTTTTTTGCCCTTGGTAGAGTGCCACAAGCCCACAGCAACCTCAAACTCTTGAGCTTAAGCCATCCTCTTCCCTCAGCCTCTCAGAGTGCTAGATTACAGGTGTGAGCCACTGCACCCATCCCACCTCATTCATTTTTATTCTTTCTTATTTAATAATGAAAACATTTACGCCAATGATTTTGCTCAGAGTTTGGGTTTGATAATTTTCTGCAAATGTTGTTTTTTCATTAATATTTAAATTGTCAGAAATTATACCTTATATTTTCCTTTGACAATATTTGTGGAGAAAGTATTTTTATTTATTTCTAAAATTTCTTTCTTATACTTTTATTATTCATTTCTTACTTTATTGAACTGTATTCAGGATATTTGATTCGTATATTTTCTTTTTTTGTTTGTTTTGAGACAAAGTCTTAAGCTGTTGCCTTGGGTAGAATGCCATGGCATCACAGCTCACAGCAACCTCTAACTTGGGCTCAAGTGATCCTCTTGCCTCCGTTTTTCTATTTTTAGTAGAGACGGAGCCTCGCTTTTGCTCAGGCTGGTCTCAAACTTGTGAGTTCAAGCAATCCACCCACATTGGCCTCCCAGAGTGCTGGGATTACAGGTTGAGCCATTACGCCCAGCCTGATTTGTGTGTTTTCATTTGGGGAAGTTATTTTCTCAATGTGCTAACATGTAGTCAATTTTTATAAACATTAATGGACACCCACAAAGAAAATATAGTTTTCAGTTACAAATGTCCATAGTGAATCTTATTAATTTATTGTTAAAATTTTCTCCTCTGTTTATATTTTTTAACTACTAGATTTGTAAAAGTATAATTTAAAAAGTTTTAAAATCTCCCACAACAGTTGCCTTTTTCTATTTCTCCTTTTTTTCTGGATATTTAATAAATGCTGCATTTGTGTGATTAACTGTTCTACCTTCATAACTGTTATTAATATTAAGTTTCCTCTTTTTGTCTCTCATTCTAAATTGTCAGAAAATAATTTGTTACCTCTATGTTTCATTTGCAGTTACCAGAAAAGCCTCACTTATTCTTTTATGTTTAACCTTTTCTCCTTAATTTCTTTTAAGTGTAGGTTTCGTAGTTTTCATGGTTTGGGGGCTTTGATCTTTTAACTTTTGTCATTTAATAGTGAAGAAGGAGTTTTTTGTTTTTTGTTTTTCTTACAGTTTTTGTCCGGGGCCATGTTTGAACCCACCACTTCCTATGGGGCCAGAGCACCCTACTCCTTTGAGCCACAGGTGCCACCCAGTGAAGAAAGAGTTTTTTAGTTTCCTTTGAGGAAGGAGGCTTCACTATTTCATGAGAACTGCAAGTGGCTTTCCTAATACTGCACCATTTGACTTACAGTTGGTGAAAATTCTTCTGACATTCTATATGTGATCACCAATCAGGGCGGATTTCTGTACTTTTCTCAGTTCTCGTAAGTATTTGAATGGAAGTTGGCAGATAGTATGTCAGGGCCTGCAAGCAGGTGCCGTTTTAAATTAGGCCAAGTGTTCATGCTTCATAACTTAACAAAACAAACAAGTTGCTGCTAGGAGTAGACTCTAATCACGTGCTCATCTCTTATTATCGCTTATGTGATACAATTTTCCCCAAGTGAGCCTGATATAGAACTAACACTAATTCACTTCAGCTTCACAGGTATGTACCTCCCTGCCAAATGCTGGCCTAGCTCTCACTGATTGCTTCACTTCACAAAAATGTATTGAGCACTTCATTGTGCTCAGAACCATTCTGGCCCTGGAGATAAAGTGACAGACAAGACAGGGTGTCTGTATCCTCGAGGAGAATACGATTCACTAAGTAATTTAAAATAATTACATAATTTTATATATGTGCAATATAGATAAATAAAGCTGAGGTTTTAATCCTGGAACTCTGGGAAGTTGAGGAAGGAGGAACAAGAGCCAGACCCCCATTTCTAAAAAACAGAAAAAATAGCCAGGCATTATGGCAGGCACCTGTCGTCCCAGTTATTCAGAAGCCAGAGACAGGAAGATCACTTGAGCCCAGGAGTTTGAGGTTGCTGTGAATAAGGCTGACACATGCCACTCTAGCTTGGGAGACAGAGCAAGAGTCTGTCACAAAAAGTAAATAAAGCTGAGTTAGAAAACAGATAATGGCAAGAAGAGGAGGCAACTGTTTCGGAGGAGCTGGTCGGGGCGTTCCATTGGAGCAGAGACAGAAGAAAAGGGGCAGCCAAGAGATACAGAGCAAAGTGCTCCAGGCAGAGTATTAGAGTGTACAAGTATTACAAGAACAGTAGTAGAGTGCCAAAGCCCTAAGACACGACAGGCTGCTGCCGTGAATGACCTTTAGTAATCTTCCTCAGTGTAACTCGACCAAGATTCAAAGGCCTGGGCAGAAACAGCTCAGACGCTACTCTGGTTCATGAGTTCCCACCCTTTGCATCCAGAGGAAAAAAAAAGGGACAATGTGTCATCTCCCTCTGGCTTCTATGACAGAAGATGGGGCACATGCAATGGGTGACGTCCTCCCCACCCCAAAATTAGATAGGAAGTTAGCTACAGTTCACTTGTATGATGACCCAACATGATTTTCCTTCTTATATATTTTTAAAAGTTTCCAGCTAACATTTGGCAACCACGTCCCATAGAGCATGGATGTCCAAACTTTTGGATTCTGTGGACCACACTGGAAGAATTGTCTTGAGCTACATGTTAAATACACAAAACTAATGAAAGCTGATCAGCCAAAAAAAGGGTCTATGCATAATATTCCTGATATCCGACACCACAGATAAGCAAAAAAGTCTGTACATAATAATCCCAATTATGCAGTGGCCCATTCAGAGTCTTTTAAAATTGTTGAGCGGGTCCCAAGGTTGCAATGACTAATGCAGAAAATGTACATATATCAGTAATAAAATATCTTTTTTCATATTTATCATTATAAAAGTAAAAGAAAAGTGGGCAGCCTAAAACTCGTGGGATATATGACATTTCATTTGAGAAACAAATGCACCACTATCTGGTTCGATAAAGGTAGTTAGAATTCTCAGTGAGTTCTCAAGGTGCTCATCAGATATTTGGGTTCTAATTTTACTCTTATTGTGCTTCATTCTTGAAAGTAGTTGTTTGCAAATATAGGTGTTGCCAAAAAGTAATGACATGAATCAGGTGTGATTGTGAAGCAAGGGATATTTTCTCTGGGAAGACAGGACCTACAGAAGTCCAATAAAGAGACATGATCAAATTTTTAAGTTGAATGTCAGATTGCAGCTCTATGCATTCCTTTTGAAAATTGGCAGGTAACATATTTAAGTCAACTGAAAATGGAGTTGCAAATGCACCAAAATACTGATTATTTTCCCAGAATTGTTAAAATATTTATTTTCAAATTCTTGTATCAAATCAAGGCTGCATCTCTTTTGCTGTTCACAGGATTGTGTTTAGCTAACTTGTCAAAATGTATAACATTGTTTACCTAAATTTGAGCTTGCCATAATTTGAGTTTCATTTGGAATGCTGACACGGTTTGAAACACTGCATTGACAAGTTGGTTTTCACCTTGAACACTCATGTCTTACTCATCTAAATGAGCAGTTAAATCCACTGAAAATGCTAAATCTGTAAGCCAGTTTACTGTCAAGTTCTAGCACAAATTTGGTTTTTGATATCATAAACAAATTGATAACAGGTCACGAATCATAAAATCTCTTCAACATTTGGCCTTGACTTAGCCACCTTACTTCTGAAAAGTATATGATGTAGCAATAGTCAGCATCAATACTTTTAAGGAATTCCTGGAATTGGAGATGATTTAATCCCTTGGGTGTTATGAAATTCACAGTCCTAATAGCAATTTGCATGACATTATCCATTTTTAAAGCTTTTGCACATAACTTATCTTGATGTACTATGCAATGATACTTCATCAAATGTGAGTGGGATGGCAATTGCATCTTCTTCTATTAATTTTCTAAGTCCCTCTCTTTTACCAGCCATCGCCGAGGCACCATCAGTAAATATACCAGACATGTTGACAATAGACAAAGGAAATCTTTTTTTTTTTTGCAATTTTTTTTTTTTTTTTTTTTTGCCAGGGCTGGGTTTGAACCCACCACCTCCAGCATATGGGGCCGGCGCCCTACTCCTTTGAGCCACAGGCACCACCCAGGAAATCATTTTTATTTTTTTTAAGACAGAGTCTCAAGCTGTTGCCCTGGATAGAGTGCCATGGCATAATAGCTCACAACAACCTCCAACTCTTGGGCTCAAGCGATCCTCTTGCCTCAGTTTTTCTATTTTTAGGAGAGACAGGGGGTGGGGGAGGCTCACTTTTGCTCAGGTTGGTCTTCCACATTTCAGTTGCTGATGCAAAGCAAGGCAGAGTGCTGATTTGTAAAGCGTGGCAGGTGATGTGTGAGGTGCGGCCAAGGTGTAGAAGCACCTTGAAAATCCAACAAGAATGCTTACCCGACTTCTAAATAACATTGAACACCTAATATTGCAATGATAGGTTGACAATCACTCGCTGCCTCGCCAAGTTACCTTGAGCACATGTAATGTCTGATGGTGTCAATTCAACTAGCTAGCTACACTTGGAAGACAACACACTGGAAGCCGTACTCCTCCATAAAACTGCTGCCACAAGTGTGCACAAATAGCCAAAGTACGTACGTTTCTTTTACATGACATTGGGACACAACCTCCATGCCTACCGAGTTCACACTCAAGAACTGCGCATTCTAGTTCCACGTAATCCGGTTCCACCAAAAAGTCACAAAACTCTCCTTATATTTTAAGTAAGTTTATCATTTTGGGTTGGGCCACAGGTCTAACTCCCCTGCCACAGAGCCATACATACACTCACCCTCTTCCAAGAGGAGGGTACCACACAATCTTCAGTTCATGCTTCCAGACAAAAGTCCAGGATCTCTGCATGATGACCACTCCTCTAATTCTTTTGGACTCCATCTCTGTATTTTAAAACCTTTCAACTTAATTGTATTAATACATTTAATTATCATACTATGCAATGATACTTCATCAAATGTGAGTTTGGGATGGCAATTGCCCTATATAAAAATAGTGTAGGAAAGAAAGAAGAGAGGGAAGGGAAACTAACAGATATAAACAGGCCAGGCACACTTTGGGAGGCCAAGGAGAAAGGATCACTTGAGGCCAGGAGTTTGAGACCAGCCTGAGCTGGTCTAGTAGCAAAACCCAGTTACTAGAGAGTCTGAGGCAGGAGAATAGCTTCAGTCCAAGGAGTTTGAGGTTGCAGTGAGCTATAGTGATACCACTTCACTCTGGCTCAGACCACAGAGTGAGATGCCATCTCAAAAACAAACAAAAACTAAACACAAATATACCATAGATATGCATATAATTTATTATGTCCATATGTTAAATATAATTTTTTTTGAGACAGAGTCTCACTCTGTCACCCTGGGTAGATTGCCATGGCATCATAGATCACAGCAAACTTAAACTCCTGAGCTCAAGGAATTCACCTACTTTAGCCTCCCAAAGTGCAAAGATTACAGGTGTGAGCTACCTCAATAGGTAGCTCAATTTTATTTTCAATAAAATATTGAAATGTTTTAAATGAGTTCTATTTTAAAATGTTAAAAATTGGGTATAAAATTTAAAAAGCAAAATACAAATTATGATTACCAACAATCAAAATTTTAAATCAAGTTTATTTAAATAAAGTTGAATTTTAAATTTAATTATTTATACTTTTGGGTATGAACTACTGCTTGTGATAAATAGGATTTACAGAAGTTTGAACAACAATAACAAAGATCTAAGTTCAGCTATTACAGTTTTTAAAGGATTTAAAAAAAAATTTTTTTTTAAGACAGAATCATGTTGCCCCAGGCTAGAATTCCAGTGGTCTCAGCCTAGCTCACTGCAACCTCAAACTCCTGAGCTCAAACCATCCTCCTGATTCAGCCTTTCTGGAACTATAGGTACATATCACCAGGGCTGGCTAATTTTTCTGTTTTTTGTAGAGCTAGGGTCTTGCTCTTGCTCAGGCTGATCTGGAACTCCTGATCTCAAGCAATCCTTCTGCCTCAGACTCCCAGGGTGCTAGGATTATAGGTATAAGCCACCTCACCTGGCCTAGATTTAAAATATTTTTGATAAAATTTTGTTAAGTCAAATAAAAGAGCATGTGAAATATACCATAAAAAAGACATTCCAATATGCAAGGAAATTAAATCTTTGGTATGACTGGAATGGCTTTTCTTTTTTTTTTTATTTTTTTTTTTTTGTAGAGACAGAGTTTCACTTTATTGCCCTCGGTAGAGTGCCGTGGCATCACACAGCTCACAGCAACCTCCAACTCCTGGGCTTAAGCGATTCTCCTGCCTCAGCCTCCTGAGTAGCTGGGACTACAGGCACCCACCACAAAGCCCGGCTATTTGGCCGGAGCTGGGTTTGAACCCACCACCTTCGGTATATGGGGCCGGCGCCCTGCTCACTGAGCCACAGGCGCCGCCCTGGAATTGCTTTTCAAAGTAACATTTTCACATTCCCACAGGCAATGAGGGTTCCAGTTTCTCCACATCCTTCTCAGCTCTGTTATTTTGTGTCTTTTTTTTTTTTATTGCAACCATTCTGATGAGTGTGGATTGGTATTTCATTGTGGTTTTAATTTCCATTTCCCTAATGCCTAATGATATTAACATCTTTTTATGTGCTTATTGGTCATCAGTATATCTTTGATGAAATGTCTATTGAAATCTTTTGGTCATTATTTAATTGGATATTCATTGATTTATAAGGATACAAGTTCCTTATCAGATAGATGATTTGCAAATATCATCTTTCGGCATGTAGTTCATCTTTTCACTTAACAGTGTCATTTGAAATGCATAAATTTTCAATTTCGATGAAGTCCAAATTATCAACTTTTTTCTTTTATCAATTGTGCTTCTGCCATCCCATATAAGCATTTTTATTTGTGTTCAAGGAAGACAGCATAATTTTGACTTAAAAATATGTAACAGATAAAGTTTCTTACTTCCCCACCAACCTAGTGTCTGCTTTTCAAGGTATAAAGTAAATCACTGGGGAGAACATTTTGCTATTAGTGCAGACTAAGTCTACAGGTCATTCTCTATTGAGTTTTTGCTTATGTACCCCACATTGTCTGTACCTTCCTTCCATCTGGTTTCCTTCCACTCTGCACCATTGGCTTAGTCCCATAGCGCAAGGAAATGCTCTATTTTGAAAGCAAAGGTCAAACTTCACATGTTCAGCCCCACTGAACCTAAAATAAGACAAAGAAAAATGAAAAACAGTAATATTTAAAAGCCCATTTGAAAAGTCCAATAGTGTTTGAATTCCTCATCTGCTACTTACTAGCAATGAGACCTGGGCAGGTTATTCAGTGTCTCTAAATCACACATGGTGGGTCCTTTAATAAGATGGTAAGGCTAGGCTAGCCTTGCACATGCTATGCCTTCCATAAATGTCAGTCATCATTGTTATATAATTATTATTGTTATCATTAATATTAACGAGGACCAGCAAAAAAGAACCCCAAAATGTCAACTTTCAGAAAGTTTTTTTGGATGTAGGTTTTAAAGATACATAGGAAATGAGAAAGATTCCTTGATACTCAAAGTTATGGTCTGGGGACAGCGGCATTAATGTCATCTGAAAGTTTATTAGAAATGTAGAATTTCAGACTCCACCAAGATCTTCTTAACTAGAACGTGCTTTTTAACAAGATTTTTGCCCAGGTGATTTGTGTGCACATTACAGTCTGAGAAACATTAGACTCTTTCTAGCCTTGGGGGGCAGGGGCAGTAAACACTCTGACCTACTTCTTTACCTCCTTAAACTCCACCCACATTTGAGAACACCCTTCATTCCACTGGTGATCAAGCTTCGACTTGAGGCTTTCTTTACCTGAGTAAAGGAGGCTGGGGAGAATCTTGTCTTATCTGAGAGGCACCATTATATTATAGTTTATCAGGAGACTCTCTCACAGGGGGTTTGCTGTACTCTTTGAGGGAATGAGAGTCAGATAACAAACAATTAGCACAGACATGATAGGGATAGATAAAAAGAAATAAAGGGTTTGGTTTTCCCCTCCCCAAGAGCCAGTTAAAAGCTGACGAAACCCCAGCTATCAAAGCTCTCAGTTAATCTTTCGAAGAGTCAAAAGATCTGCTCAAACTGCAGCAGTGCAAAGTGTGACCCTTCTGATGAGTGTTTGTGGATTGGGACCTTCCCAAACTCGCAGCCTCTTCCTGAGGCAAAATCATCTTTCTCAGTATGAATTAATAGAAAAGATAAGACCTTACTTGACTGCTAGCTCATCCATTCCCAAATTTCTGAAAAGCAGTGCCTCCAGCTAGGAAACAAAGAGACCTCTTTTTTATTTTATTTTATTTTACTTTTATTTAGACGCCCAGGAAAACAGTGTGGGAAAAATACCACCAGAAAATCACACATCTGGGATCCTGTTTTGAGGAAGTGGAAACTAGGATTTGCTCAGGAACTCCTTGGATCAAAAGTTGGGTTGGGGGGTGCTGTTAAATGAAAAGTTCCACAAGCAACAGCAGGGTCTCCCAGAGTGTTTCTTTTTTTTAACTTCCTCTCCTCATAAACCAGGACTTAAAACACACAAGGACAACTATAATTAACCATAGACATTGCATGCAAGGGCTGTGAGGGAGGAAATGGCATCTAAACTGTGTCCTACAGAACTGATAGGAGTTAGACAGAGGGAGTGGGAAAGTGATCTATAGAACAGAGGTTTTGTTTTCTGTTTCTTCATTTGTTTTTGTTTTGAGACAGAGTCTCATTATGTTGCCCTCAGTAGAGTGCTGTGGCATCACGGCTCACAGCAACCTCAAACTCTTGGGCTTAGGTGATTCTCTTGCCTTAGCCTCCCAAGTAGCCGGGACTGCAGGTGCCCACCATAATGCCAGGCTATTTTTTGTTTTTGTTGTTGTAGTTTTCATTGTTGTTTAGCAGGCTTGGGCTAGGTTCCAACCCACCAGCCCTCCCACCCCATGTATATGGTTGGCGCCCTAACCACTGAGCTACAGGCGCTGAGCCAGGTTTTTTGTTTTTAAGGCAGAGTCTCACTCTGTTGCCCAGGCTAGAGTATCTTGGCCTCAGCCTAGCTCACAGCAACCTCCAACTCCTGAGCTCAAGTGATCCTCCTGCCTCTGCCTCCTAGGGCACTAGGCATGAGCCATTGCACCCAGGCCAAGAGGACAGTTTTTTAAAATTAACGTATAATTCGCATACCACAAAATCTATCCTTTTAAAGTGTTTTCTGTATGTCTACAAATTTGTGCAACCATCATCACTATCTAGTTTGCAACCAACATTCATTACCCCAGAAAGAATCCCAGTATCCATTAGTGGTCACTCCCCTTTCCCTCCTCCTACCAACTGCTGACAGCTAATATACTTTCTGTAACAAGACAATTTTTTAAAACAAAGAGAAAGCAAGCCTGAACAGTGATGAGATAAAAGTTCTTAAAAAACTAGAAACGATTTTGCCGGGAACGGCTGCAGGTGCGGCTGCGGTTGCTGTTTGGCGGCTGGAAGCGCGTGCCTTTGTCCGTGGGCCTGGCTATGGCGCTGCAACTTTCCCCGGAGCAGGGCATCACCCTGCGCGGGAGCACTGAAATTGTTGCTGAGTTCTTCTCATTTGGCATCAACAGCATTTTATATCAGAGTGGAATATATCTATCTGAAACTTTTACTCGAGTGCAGAAATATGGACTCACTTTGCTTGTAACTACTGATGTTGAGCTCAAAAAATACCTAAACAATGTGGTGGAACAGCTAAAAGATTGGCTGGACAAGTGTTCCGTTCAGAAACTGGTTGTAGTTATCTAAATATTGAAAGTGGTGAGGTCCTTGAAAGATGGCAGTTTGATATTGAGTGTAACAAGACTGCAAAAGATGATAGTGCCCCCAGAGAAAAGTCTCAGAAAGCTATCCAGGATGAATTCCATTCAGTGATCAGACAGATCACAGCTTCAGTGACATTTCTGCCACTACTGGAAGTTTCTTGTTCATTTGATCTGCTGATCTATACAGACAAAGATTTGGTTGTACCTGAAACATGGGAAGAGTCTGGACCCCAGTTCATTACCAATTCTGAGGAAGTCCATCCTCGTTCGTTTACCACTACAATCCACAAAGTAAATAGCATGGTGGGCCCACAAAATTCCTGTCAGTGACTGAGGATGAGATGAGGCAGATCACGTAGTATGTAATTTTTAGACGTGGTTTTCCTGAAACCAGATCAACTATATATAATTGAATGTTTTATTTCATTGGTTAATTGTTAAACAAGGAAAACCGTTATACTTTACTGAACTATGTGTAATTGTCTCATTTTGGGGTTGCCTATTTGACTTAACCATAGTATTGACGTAGTTTATTGCACAGTGTTCAGAGGGAGCCAGCAAATATTTGTCAGCGTTGTAATGTTTATTTTTTTAAAGGTGGTTAACTGTAGATGGAAAAACTTTCTGTAAAGCTAAGTGCTTTCCTACGTCAGACATTTTGGTCAAGTGGCTTGACTCAACATACGTAGGGAGAAACTGAAATATATAAAATATAGCAAAAGAAGAATGAATATTCAGGTTTAGATCCTAAAAGTAAGTAATGATTCATAAGTAATGAGATTACTTCTTTATTAGGTCCTTTTGTCATTTATTTTATTGTATAATTTCCATATTGAATACATTTTCATCTATTTTAATTTATGTAAATTGAACCTTTGAAGCCATGGGTGTTTCTAATGTTTAATTTACTATGATACAGAACTCTTAAAATTTTTTGGTTTGTATTTAAAATCAAGCTTTAAATGAAAATGAGGAAATAAAGTCTAATTTGTACAAAAAAAAATTCTTCAAAAAACTAGTAGGAATAGTTTAAAGGTGTTGTTTTGCCAACTTTTGAAATGGACCTAGGTTTGGGTGGAGGTTCTTTTTTATTTAAAACAGCATCCGAACATCCAAGAAAGTCATGTGGTTCAGGGACCTACGTTTTTTTCATTCAGGTATGGTGAGGCCGTCAGAACAGAAGAAGACTACTGCTGAAAAGGTAGTTTATTACTCACAGTTCCTAAGAGGAGAGCACAAGGCGTGTCAGGGAGGACACTCAGGGAAGTGCTGGAGTGAGTCAGGAGGTGGGGGAGGGAAACAAGAAATGGACAAGGAAGCAGGGTAGGTAAGTTGAGCCGCATTAGCCTTGAAGAGTTTGAATAATTTCAGTGGACTTTAGACCATAAGGGTTGTCCCTAATTGACCCATACCTGGCCCTGGTGTAAGTTAGGGCTGGCAAATAGTGTCCGAAACTTCAGGAGCCTACTGAAGAGGGTGGTTGGGAGGTGTGGACTAAGGATTGGTTGGTTGCATATCAAAGGCATGTTCCAAAGCTGTTGCTGGCTATCTCTAGAAATATACTAATCCTGGGGAAAAGCAGGGTCTGAGAGGCTTCCAGATGCCAAAGTAGTACAAAAGGTAGAAAATAAAACTATGAATAATACACACCAGTCAAGGGCATTGGCTGGGATGTACACCTTAGGAAATCATTTGTCTAATTCAAAACGTCTTTACCTGTTTTTGCTCCTTATTTCTTTTTTTTTTTGTAGAGACAGAGTCTCACCGTACCGCCCTCCGGTAGAGTGCCCTGGCGTCACACGGCTCACAGCAACCTCTAACTCTTGGGCTTACGCGATTCTCTTGCCTCAGCCTCCTGAGCAGCTGGGACTACAGGCGCCCGCCACGACGCCCGGCTATTTTTTTGTTGCAGTTTGGCCGGGGCTGGGTTTGAACCCGCCACCCTTGGCATATGGGGCCGGCGCCCTACTCACTGAGCCACATTTAGCCTTGTTTTAAGCTATAATATCCATAAGGTCATGGGACTGATATGCTTAGCATATTTTTAAGTGCACATTAAGGTAAATACATAATTAAATTATCTGCTGGGGCTGGGTGCAGTGGACTCACACCTGTAATCCTAGCACTCTGGGAGGCCAAGACGGGAGATTGCTTGAGGTCAGGAGTTTGAGACCAGCTTGAGCAAGAGCAAGACCCCATCTCTACAAAAAAGAGAAAAATTAGCTGAACTACGGTGGTACTCGCCTGTAGTCCCGGCTACTTGGGAACCTGAGGCAGGAGGATTGCTTGAGCCAAGGAGTTCAAGACCACCCTTGACAACACAATGAGACCCTATCTCTACAAAAAATAAATTCGGCCTGGTGGCACACACCTGTCATCCCAGCTACTTGGGAGGCTGAGGCAGAAGGATCACTTGAGCTCAGGAGTTCAAGGTTACAGTTGAGCTACTGCCACTACACCCCAGCCTGAGAGACAGAGCAAAACCCTGTCTCTTTAAAAAACAAAACTTCAAAAAAATTACCTAAAACATGCATGCACCACCAGTGTTTTAGGGTGCATGCACCACCAGTGTTTTAGGGAGCACCTATGGAGTAGATTAACTTCTTCATTTTATGGGGGAGAGATGTAAAACCCTGAAAGGATAAGTACCTTGTCCAAGATGATGTAGCTATTTGTGGCAAAACAAGGATTGGGCTCATCACCATTGAGTCTCCCATCACTGTGCATTTTCTCCTCTGTACAGTTCAAATTTCATCTGTGCTAACAAAAAGCAAGAAAACTACTTTGTATCACTCCTACCAAAGGCTTGCTGTGTTATTCTAATAATTTCCTGCTTCAGTGGTCTGTTTAGAATTCCCAGTGTCCCTTGCACAAAAACAAAAATCACTTCTCCTGGTTTATCTATGTTTTTCTTCATTCTGTATCTCAGGTCAGATTTTCAGTGACCAAGGCATCCCTTGCTCTAAGAACTGGGCCAGGAGTACCCAGTAGAATCCTGTCCTCAAAAAAGTCAAGCTCAGTTCAAGCATTCCAAAGATCATGATTTAAAGAAGGAAATGACATGAAACTATAGAGGATTCCAAAAAGGTAATTAAGAGCATAGATACAGAGCTAGAAATTATATGTATTCATATTGATTCTCATATATCTGACCAAGCAGGCAAGGCACTTGATTAATATAATGCATGACAAGAGTAAGATAGTCCACTTGGCAGGGTTTTCCTTGAGGGATCTATGGTCTTACTGATAATATTGAGAGCTGACACTGAGTCCTCACTCCCTACCAGGCTTCAAGGTGAGCTCTTAGCACGTGAAAAAGGAGCCTATGATTCTCCTCACTTTGCAAAAAAGGCTAGCGAAGTAGAGAGGTTAAGTTTTCTGCCTAGGGTTGTACTCATAGTGTCAGAACCGGGATTTATACACAGGGAGGTCTGACCTCCCCCCCCACCCTACAGCCAATGATTTTCGCACACTATTACATTGCCTCTGTGTAAGGGCTTCTCTCCCAATATCTTATCGTCCCTTTTTCTAGAAATTCACATGCTTTGTGTTGGGACACTTAACTCCAATTGAACTCCCTTGGAAATAGTGAAATATTCAGATTTAGAAATTTTCCTGGTACAGATGTTGTGTGAAACAGCTCCAGGGCCCATTAATTAGACTGCAACTCAGGCAGGTCTCTTGTTACTATTGTTCAGTTTCCTCATTACCCTTTTTTTGTTCTTCTTATTCAAGAGGAATTTCATTAGGAATTACACAGAGGGGTGGCGCCTGTGGCTCAGCGAGTAGGGTGCCAGCCCCATATCTCAAGGGTGGTGGGTTCAAACCCGGCCCTGGCCAAATTGCAACAAAAAAAATAGCCAGGCGTTGGAGCCGGCACCTGTAGTCCAAGCTACTCGGGAGGCTGAGGCAAGAGAATCACCTAAGCCCAAGAGCCGGAGCTGTGATGTTGTTGCTGTGACCTGTGATGCTACCGCACTCTACTGAGGGTGATACAGTGAGGCTCTGTTTCTAAAAAAAAAAAGAAATATCACAGAGGTCATTGGCCCTTGCTCCCTCCACGAAGTTAGGATTGAATTGTGTGTGTCATTTCCTAATGAAATAATTACAAATATAGTAATATATTGCCACATTAAGGGTTTGTTCGGTTTGGTTCAGTGTGGAGGTATTGGGGGAGGGACTGATTTTTTTTTTTTTTTTAGTTTTAGAAAATGTTTGTTTCTCCTTCACCCTTTCCCCACATTTTTAGCTTTAAGCAGTTGCCCCTCAACTAACTCAGGTCACTCTTCAATTCCTAAAATGGTTCAGGTCAGGAAGAACATTACCAACATCTAGTCTAATGTTTATAGCTACTATTATTATTATGACACTGATGGTAATAATTTAGGAGTTCAAGACCAGCCTGAACAAGAGTGAGATCCTGTCTCTACTGAAAATAGAAAAACTAGCTGACTGTTGTGGCAGGTGCCTGTAGTCCCATCTACACATGAGGCTGAGGCAGGAGGATCACTTGAGCTCAGGAGTTTGAGGTTGCAGTGAGCTAGGCTGAGGCCACGGCACTCTAGACGGGGAGATAGAGCAAGACCCTGTCCCCCCAAACAAACACAAAGTAATAAATAATTCACTCTTGAATCATTATCATTCATTATCAGAATGATACATGATAAATAAATGTCTTGTGATACATTATATTAATGCAATTCCATGGCTCCTTTGTAAAATATTATGATATATACACATATACAAATGTACAAACCCTGCAACTAAGCTCAATAAACTGGACTAAATGTAAGGTTATCCCTATCCCATCACTTATATTCTGAGATGAATTTTTTGGTAGGGAGCAAAAGTAATATTATCTCTAGAGACCTAGAAAATTTCCCCAAACCTAGATTATGATGAGAACATTCTCTATCAAGCATGTCATGGTGGGATAAAAGTAAAGTTTGGAGCCATTGTTCCTGGTCACCCCCTCATACAGATGAGGAAACCAAAGCTCAGAGAAGTTAGGTGACTTAATCAAGGTCATCCAGCTGAACAGAAAACTGGTAGCCCCAAAGGACATGCAGCTCATGACCGACTTCTCAACGCCTCATTTCTAACACATCGTGCAGTGGTGTTCAAAAACATGTCCTTGACTAATTGGGATTTGTACTCGTTTTCTATTGCCTTACCAAATTACCACAAACTCAGAAGCTAAACAGCACAAATTTATTATCCTACAGTTCTGGAGTTCACACATCTGACATCAGTCACACAGAGCTCGAATCAAGGTTTTGGCAGGGCTGTGTTCCTTTCTGGTAGGGGAAGATTTGTCTCTTTGCTTATTTGGGTTGTTAGAGAACTTCAGTTCTTCACAGGTGTAGAACCAAGTTCCTAGTTTTTTGCTGGCTGTAAAGTGAGAGCTCTGGCCAGCTTCTGGATCAGTATTCTTCAACATTTTTAATCTCATAGCACACTTGAACCTGTAGTTAAACTTTCATAGCACACTTAAATTACGTTGATTTTTTTAAAAAAGAGTTAAAAGAAAAGAATATATTTACTGTGCTTTGAACTTCTTTCAAAAATAATTTACTTAATAATTTTTTTTTTTTTTTGCAGTTTCTGGCCGGGGCTGGGTTTGAACCTGCCACCTCCAGCATATGGGGCTGGCACCCTACTCCTTTGAGCCACAGGCACTGCCCTACTTAATGATCTTTAAAATGTTCACGGCACACGTAAGTTCCTCTCACAGCACACCAGTTGAAAATCACCGTCCTAGAGATAGCCACATTCCTTGACTTTAGCCCCTTCTCTGTCTTCAAAGCCAGCAATGTTAGGTTCAGGCCTTGTCACATTGCATCTCTCCAAGCCTTCCTTAGTAGTCACATCTCTCTGACCACAGCTTGGAAAGCTTCTCCAGTTTAAAAACACATGTGATTAAATTGGTAATTCAGGATAATCTGGGTGGCTCCTGTGGCTCAAAGGAGTAGGGCGCCAGCCCCATATGCCAGAGGCGGCGAGTTCAAACCCAGCCCCAGCCAAAAACTGCAAAAAAAAAGGATAATCTTCTCATCTCAAGACCTTTAACTTAATCACATCTGCAAACTCCCTTTTGCCATACCATATCCATGGGTTCCAGGAACTAGGATCTCCACCTTGGTAAACCCAGTCCTTCCTGTACTCCTACCCCAACCCCAAAGAGGTGTCAGGATGGGCCTCCAGCTCCTCAACCAATGTATTGTCTTTTAAGTGGCCTCCATCCTTCCATTAACTCCCACTTTCCTTCCTAATGGATTAACTTCCTCCAAGGCACACGGTTAACACTACTTCTGTGTTCAAAATATTGGATGGCTCTTCCTTGTCCACTTAATCTAACTTCTCATCTGGCTTTCAAAGCTTTTGGGGATGTGGTGCTTGAGTCCAGCCTTTCTTTTGTTCACATCATCATTATTCACACTTGCAACCCATTTTCTTTTGCCAAAATTGATCACTCAATCTCTCTCCTGTGCACAACACACTTTCTCATCTCTACCTTTGTCCACATTATTTCCTCTGCCTGAAACGTCCTTATTCCTTCATCTCTGAATTTCTAAATCTCTAAGTTTTCCAGACTCGACTCAAATGTCACCACTGCCTTCAACCTTTCCTATTTCCGCCCAGCACCTTTAAGGCTTTTTTCTTCTGCTTTCTCAGGGCCCTCATTTATCCCTTATTGTTGACACTAAGCACATTCCACTTGTCTATTACTTATAACAACACAAAAGTTAGTGGCTTAAAACTATGATTTATTATTTTTATATTTCATGATTCTCAGAGTCAAAACTTTGGTCAGGACACAGTAAGGACAGCTCATCTTTGCTCCATGATTTCTGGAATGTCAGCTGAGTGGACTTGGGCATCTCTCTTGCCCACTTTCTTCTCAGAGCTTCTCCACATGCCTGCTTTGCACTTCCTCCTAACATGATGTCCTCAGGGTAGTTGAAACTTTTATAGGGCAGCTCAGGATCCAATAGACCAAAATGGAAGCTGTCTTTCCCTCCAAAGGGAGGCCTGGGCCTGTCATAGCATCATTTCTGCCCTACTTTACTGCCCAAAGCAGTCACACAACAGATTCAAGGGACAGAAAAGTAGATGCCCACCATTCTACTGGAAGAGTGTCAAAGAATCAGAAGATATCTTTCAAATAATACAAATAATTTTCTAGGTACTTAGGTATACAACCAATTTTCTCTTCAAGTTTGTGAGACCTGGGTTATGATTGATTCATTTACCATCTCCCATGGTACCAACATGGTGTCTTGCCCATAACAGGTGCTCAGTAGTTTTTATTATATTAACAAACAAATGCATTTAATGTATTCTTCCTGCCAAAGGCAAACACACCTAATTTTATATTCTGCATAGAGGGAAAAAAATGGGGAGGGGGTTATAATTCTCATTTTTAAGGCTACTGGAGAGATTTTGAAAGTAGATGACCAGGATATTTAGAGAGCAGACTGTGGGCATCAATCTATAGTATTTATGATGTGGACTACGGATAATCAATTTGGAGCTGTATTGAACTAGTCTTTCTAATTGGATTCCAATGAGGCACCTGCATTCTGTCAAACTCCAGCTCATGAGTGGGCATGCAACACAGAAAGCTTTTTCACATCGATTTTCAATGCTACTTAATAGTTTGTTTTGCTGAGTCAATCAAAATTTAAATCTGCAATAACGGAATAAACAGCTTGCCATTAAATTTGTTTCTATTAGCTCTCTGCTCTGACATTACATAGTATCAGCTATAGAAATTAAAACCTTTGGGGCAGCGCCTGTTTGGCTCAGTGGGTAAGGTGCCAGCCCCATATACCGAGGGTGGCGGGTTCAAACCCAGCCCCGGCCAAACTGCAACAAAAAAATAGCCGAGCGTTGTGGCGGGCGCCTGTAGTCCCAGCTACTCGGGAAGGTGAGGCAAGAGAATCACCTAAACCCAAGGATTTGGAGGTTTCTGTGAGCCGTGATGCCATGGCACTCTACTGAGGGTTAATAAGTAAAACTCTGCCTCTAAATAAATAAATAAATAAATAAATAAAAGAAAATAAATTAAAACCTTTTATTTAAATACACAGTTTTCCTTTCAAAATGCTTTTAGGAGTATCCCTTCTGATTTTAACCGTCATCATATTATGAAAAACCACTATCCTTCTTTTTTGTAAGAAGAACATTGAAAAGCTTTTATAGGCGGTGCCTGTGGCTCAAGGAGCAGGGCACTGGCCCCATATAGTGGAGGTGGTGGGTTCAAACCCAGCCCTGGCCAAAAACTGCAAAAAAAAAAAAGAAAAAAAAGAAAAGAAAAGCTTTTATAGAAATATAAGAAATACATTTAATAACAGCAATTAGATAATAATTATGATGGGGGCAGCACCTGTGGCTCAGTCGGTAAGGTGCCAGCCCCATATACCGAGGGTGGCGGGTTCAAACCCCGCCCCGGCCGAACTGCAACAAAAAAATAGCCGGGCGTTGTGGTGGGCGCCTGTAGTCCCAGCTACTTGGGAGGCTGAGGCAAGAGAATCGCTTAAGCCCAGGAGCTGGAGGTTGCTGTGAGCTGTGTGATGCCACGGCACTCTACCGAGGGCCATAAAGTGAAACTCTGTCTCTACAAAAAAAAAAAAAAAATAATAATAATAATAATAATTATGATAGGAAGGCAATTACAGTTTAATAGAGAGAAAATTATTAGAAGGTAATGTGAACAATAAACAAGCATGAACTTGAAAAAGAGAACTCCTTAATTCAAATCCTGGCTTTTCCACGTCTCAGCAAATGACCTAATGATTCTGAGCTTTCCACCCTTTCACCTGCAAATCCAATCCAATAATATCTAACTCACAGGGCTGTTGAAAGGATTAAAAGGATAATGTGCATTTCTGGTACATAGTAAGTCCTCAGTAAATGTTAGCTATTACTATCATTTTTTTATTGATTAGTTGTTTCTTATTAAAAATACTGTTCCTAAAGAAGAAGAAGGACAAGAAGAGGAAGAGGAAGGAGAAAGGGGGGTGGTGAAGAAGGCATAAAATTACAAAGGCTTAGAGTCAGAAGAGACGAGAGTGGTAAGGATCATCATGGAGAGGTATTCAGGCACTGCTGGACCAATATGTCTTCTCAAGGGTTGCTTGGCCCTGAAGGGTTTTGACTAAGGGACAGAGTATACAAACAGGCCATGGTGAGACCATATGTGACAACAGAATTCTGAGCCACAATCTCCGCTTAACCACAGCTCTGCAGCAACCACTTCAGGAAACCAAACCACAACCTCCATCGTCAGGATTCAGTCAATGACTGCCAAGGTCTCTATTTTTTTGCTCCTTCTTCCAACCCAGGACCAGCTAGAGAAAGCCAAACAATTTCCCAAACCAATCACATAAAATGCTCCCCTTCTAGTTAGCCTGCCTCCATCTCCCCATGCCAACAACCTCCAAACACAGCATACCTGAAGCCTTCCGTTATTCTCACTATAAAGTTCCCCATTCCCCCAACAGTCTTCAAGTTTCCACCAAACACAAGTGATGGTGGCCAGCCATGGTGGCTCAAGCCTATAATCCTAGGGTTATGATTGATTCATTTACCATCTCCCATGGAAGGCCAAGGCAAGTGGATTGCTTGAGCTTAGGAGTTTGAGATCAGCCTGAGCAAGAGCAAGACCCCATTTCTACTAAAAATAGGAAGAAAAACTAGCCAGTAGTAGTGGTACAAACCTGTAGTCCCAGCTACTCAGGAGGCTGAGGCAAGAGGACTGCTCAAGCCTAAGAGTTTGAGGTTGCTGTGAACTATGATGCCACGGCACTCTACCCAGGGCAACAGACTGAGACTGTCTCAAAAAAACAAAACAAACAAAGCAAAAACAAATAAAAGTTATGGTGGGTCACTCCCGTATTTCTTTCTTTGGGCTGGAATACCAAAAGACCACAAATTTGGTGGCTTAAATCAATAGAATTTTATTCTTTCATAGTTCTAGAGGCTAGAAATCTGAAATTACATGTTTGTTTTAACATCTCTGATCCTCTGTTGCCTCATCTATGGCCATAATAAAACCTACTTCACTGGATGCTTCTAACAGTTAAATTAGATAAAACACAAATTATGGCTGGGCGTGGTAGCTCACGCCTATAATCCTAGCACTCTGGGAGGCAAAGGCAGGCAAATCACTTTAGCTCATGGGTTGGAAACCAGCCTGAGCAAGAGGGAGACCTTGTCTCTAAAAATAATAGCCAGGTATTGTGGCAGGCACCTGTAGACCCAGCTATTTGGGAGGCTGAGGCAAGAGGATTGCTTGAGCCCAAGAGTTTAAGGTGGCTGTGAGCTATGATGCCATAGCACTCTACCCAGGGCAATAAAGTGAGACTCTGTCTCAAAAAAAAGACACAAATTATGCACTCAATAAATGGTAGACATTGGTAGCCAGTTAAGAGAAGCTTACTTAATATTTTTCTGGTGTTAATGGCACTTAAATTTTAAAATCCCCAATTCTTAGTGTCAAGTATAAATAGGAAAGTTTTGATAATTAAGTCCACGAACTCAAGCTGGAAAAACTGCTACATAAATCATTGCTGAATATTACTACAGTCACCTTCCAAGTACTGCCCTTGGGAAGCTGTGTACCAACACCAGTGTCTAGTCCACCCTTCAAAGTAATTTTGTTTTTTTATTTTTTATTTTTTTTTTAGAGGCAGAGTCTCACTTTACTGCCCTCGGTAGAGTACCGTGGCATCACACGGCTCACAGCAACCTCCAGCTCTTGGGCTTACTTGATTCTCTTGCCTCAGCCTCCCAAGCAGCTGGGACTACAGGCGCCCGCCACAATGCCCGGCTATTTTTTTTGTTTGCCGTTTGGCTGGGGCTGGGTTTGAACCCACCACCCTTGGTATATGGGGCCGGTGCCCTACTCGCTGAGCCACAGGCGCCACCCCTTCAAAGCAATTTTGGAACTCTTTTTCTGGAATGGTCATCAAAGCTATCATCATATTACTATTGACATCCTGAATGTCATCAGAATATCTTCCATTCAATATTTCCTTTATCTTTGGGTAAAGAAAAAGGTCATTGGGGGCCAGATCACATGAGTACGGCGAGTGTTCCAATATAGTTATTTGCTTACTGGCTAAAAACTCACTTACAGACAGTGCCACATGAGCTGGTGCACTGTCATGATTCTTGAGCTATGAATTGTTGACCAAGATTTTCAGTTAAGATTTTCCTGTTTCTCACTACTGCGGATGACAAGTAGCCTTATGAAAAGAAGGCTGCAAAGCTGAAGGAAAAATACAAAAAAGGATATCGCTGCATACGAGCTAAAGGAAAGCCTGATGCAGCAAAAAAGGGCGTCGTCAAGGCTGAAAAAAGCAAGAAAAAGAAGGAAGAGGAGGAAGATGAGGAAGATGAAGAGGAGGAGGAAGATGATGATGAATAAGTTGGTTCTAACGCAGTTTTTTTTCTTGTCTATAAAGCATTTAACCCCCCTATAGACAACTCACTCCTTTTAAAGAAAAAAAGTGAAATGTAAGGCTATGTAAGATTTGTTTTTAAACTGTACAGTGTCTTTTTTTGTATAGTTAACACACTACCTAATGCCTCTTTAGATAGCCCTGTCCTGGTGGTATTTTCAGTAGCCACTAACCTTGCCTGGTACAGCATGGGGGTTGTAAATTGGCATGGAAATTTAAAGCAGGTTCTTGTTGGTGCACAGCACAAATCAGTTCTATATGGGGATGGTAGTTTTTCATCTTCAGTTGTCTCTGATTTAGCTTATATGAAATAATTGTTGTTCTGTTAACTGAATACCACTCTGTAATTGCAAAAAAAAAAAGTTGCAGCTGTTTTGTTGACATTCTGAATGCTTCTAAGTAAATACAATTTTTTTTTATTAGTTCTGTTGTCCTTTTCATAGGTCTGAAATTTTTCTTCTTAAGGGGAAGCTAGTCTTTTGCTTTTTGCCCGTTATGTATCACATGAATTATTACATTATTTATCTTTTCATATAATTAGCTGATAAAAAGCTTTTTGTCTACACACCCTGCATATCATGATGGGGGTAATAGATGGGGGTAATAAAAGTTAAATTGAGATGGTTTTAATTCAACTGAAACTCCAAAGTTGATGACAAATTTCACATAGCCCATTTATATTTTACAATGTGAAGAGTAAGCAATCTACTCGCAGCATGGGATTATTAGAATCAAACATTTTGAAAGTCTGTCCTTGAAGGACTAATAGAAAAGTATGTTCTAATCTTTACATGAGGACTCTATTCTTTAACTCCCATTACCATGTAATGGCAGTTATATTTTGCAGTTCCCACATTAAAGAAGACCTGAGAATGTATCCCCAAAAGTGTGAGCTTAAAATACAAGACTGCCATATTGCATTTTTTGTTGATGTTAGTCCCAGCAAAGACTAAGAAAGTGCCGGCTGTAAATGTCTTTTCCCATTTACCTAAATATGAACTGCTCAGGAAACTTCAAATTCTCCATTTAGAGTATCTTTAATTAATTGGGCCACCCTTTAAAATAATGCCATATTTAGAATCGGTTATATTTTCATGTATTGTGGTTTGCCCCTTTTTAAATCAAATTGATAGGAAAGAAGACGCTTAAACTTTGCATCTTAATACAAGTTACTCAATTTATTTGAATTTGATTTTTCCTTACAAAACCCACACTCATTCACTAGTCATGTTTATCTGCTTAGCAGTTTAGGGAACAGTTTGGCAATTTTGTGGTTTTTGAGATTATCGTTCTCTTAAAGTGCCAGTATTTTAAAATAGTGTTCTTGTAATTTTACACGTTTTTGTGATGGAGTGTTGTTTTGTTTTATAATTTTGACTTGGATTCTTTCCATTTGCATTTGTTTATGTAATTTCAGGAGGAATACTGAACATCTGAGTCCAGGATTATACTAATAAACTAATAATTGCAGAGGTTTAAAAAAAGAAAAGATTTTCCTGTTTCTCTATGAATGTTTACTTGGTCTGCTATACTTCCCATGGTCAAGTAACAATTTTGATGCACAACTAGATGAATTTTTGCAATGTTTTTATCAGTTCTGCTCATTACTGGCTGTCCTGATCTCTTTTCATCAGTGACACTTTCTCTCCCCTTGGAAAAATGTTTAACCCATTTGTAACTGCTGTGTTCTTCATGGCATTATCCCCAAACACTTGGACTAACATGTCCATGATTTCACCTCCACTCTTTCCAAGTTTAACAGGAAATTTAATGTTTATTTGTTGCTTTAATTCAAGCTTCAAGATTCTCAGGATGCCACACAAAAACACAGAACAATAATGAACGCCACTCAACAAGACTCTGCCATCATCAACACAAAAACAGATGTAAGACACTGATATACAAAGGTTATGAAACTTTACTGAGTTGTTTGCACAGTGCTGCCAACATAAGCACACGGTGGCAAGTTCATAAACTTAGCTGTCAGACCTTATACGTTGTCCAATATGCACATTCTCTTTTTTAAATTTCAGATGAATATGGGGGTACATATAATTAAGTTACACAGTATGCTCTTATAAGGTTTAAAGTCCAGGTTGTAGTTATGCCCTTCACCTAGGAAGTGTGCAGGGTACCCAACACACATCCTCTGTTAGTTGGGAACCCCAACATGGTGGGACCCTCCTGTCTTTGTCTTTGTATCCCCCTCCCACCCACTTCTCTTCTCCACCAGCCTATTGCTTTCTATGGAGTAAGCCTCAACAGAAGTTCCATTAAAGCTGCAGGTGCTGGGGGACAAGAAAGTGATCTTTGAATCATTTTCACATGTAATAAATGAGTCTTTGTTAATGTTTTGGGGAAAGCAGGGCTGTCTGTCAGAGAAATAAGCAGACCTTAACTTTGGAATCCCACAATTAGGCATGGATCCTTCCACCCTAATGCCCTTGGGACCCTTTGGGACTTCATTGTCTGAAATAGATTTGCAGAGGACACAGAATCTATCTCCCCACTGCAGGTAATAGGTCTCTCAGGCGACCCCATTGCTGGGTTTTTTGTTTGTTTTTTTTTTCTATTACTAAATTTCCTTTAGTCAGAGAGTTCTGTGTGGTGAAGACCATATGGGACTAACACCACTTGGGACCTAGATCTAGTAGATGTTCAGGGGTTCAATCATGTTTAGTAAGCACACTCCAAAATGCTGAGATCCATTCTTATCCAACACTCATTCTCCAACTGGGATGAAGTCCCCTCCCATGGGTCCTTAGTGGGAATAAAGCAGATAGCTGCTCTCTTCGATATGGCTTAAGGAAAACTTCTACCAGGTAGATGGCTATTGGTGGTTCACCCCACCTGTGTTGCTTGGCTGACTATGAGGGCTTAAGAGAAGGTTATTGTGTGATCTTGGGGCCCTTGGACCCTGCTCACTAAAGTTTTAACTGCCTAAGTTTGTTCTCTCGTGTATAATATACACTAATGCCAGTCTCTAAGGTGTCAGTTTTCTTCCCACTCTAACTAGGCACAATTTAAGGACTGTTTTAATGTCTTATTTATTTACAGAAGAGAATATAATGAGCCCTAATTGTTTAAGTTTTTCATAAGAAAAATGTTGAAATCCTTAGTTTCATCCAAGATGAAATTTTCACTTTTAAATAATAAGTATACCTAACTCCAAGAATCATGTGTATTATTCTACTGCAGCCATTCTAATTCACATCCTATTCATGTTCTTTGTACTCAGGAAATTATTCTATTCTAGAAAAGAAAAATCTGGTTTTAGGTGTTTTTATTTTTTTAAGAGATGGAATCTCACTCTGTCACCCAAGCTGGAGTGCAGTGGTGGTATGATCACAGCTCACTGCAGTACTGAACTCATGGGCTCAAGTGATCCTCTTGCCTTAGCCTCCCAAGTGGCTAGGACTACAAGCATGTGCCACCATGCTCAACTAAGTTTTAATTTTTTTTTTTTTTTCGTACAGACAGGTTTTTGCTACATTGCCCAGGCTGGTCTTGAACTCTTGGCCTCCCACCTCAGCCTCCCAAAGTGCTAGGATCACAGGTGTGAGCTACTGAACTCAGTCTGGTTTTATTTTCTTTTGTTTCTATAACTTAAAATGTAAAAGGAGCTGGGTAACATTTTATCTTTGTAGTCCCTGAGCTTAGTATGGTGGTAAGTTGTACTACAGGAGGAAGGAGAGATTTACCTGGTCAGTTACCAATTACTCACCCTACCATGTGCCACTTATCACTTAGGGACTGAAGAAACAGCAACAAACAACACAGCCAACCTCCCTGCTCCTGTGGAACTTTACATTCTATCAGAGGAAGACCTGCTGTACACAGACCATGAAACGAACATCTGAAGATGGCAACGTGGTGTTCATTTTTTAAGCTGATAGGAGACAGACGACCAGGAGGAGAGAGGGGACAACTTTAGCCAGAGGAGTCAGAAGAAGCAGAGGGTTAAGCTGGGCAGATCTGGAGGCGTGAGAAAGAGCTCCCCCGTGAGAGGTAAAGCAGAAGTCGGTACTCATGGCCCATTGCCAGACGCTGCCTGCCACGTCCTGCCATCAGTCTTTGTGCAGCCTGAAAGCTAAGAATGGGTTTTACATTTTTACGCGGTTGAAAAAGAAATCCGTAGTAGAAAACATTTTATGATACATAAAATGATATAAAATTCACTTTTGGTGTTCATTAAGTTTTACTGCAATACAGTCCCACCCACTCGCTTACACATTGCCTGTGGCTGCTTCAGTGATACAATGAAGAGTTAAGGCATGGCAGCTAAGAACTTACGGCTTTCGAAGCCTAAAGTATTCCCTCCCTAGCCCACTGAGGACAAAGCATGCTGACCCCTGATCTAAGGGAAGAGCCTTCAGACATGCTAAGTCCGCCACAAGGAGAAGGAGGATGGCAAGAGGTTGGAGTAAAGGGGGAAAGATGAGATCTGAGAGATAAGCAGGACAAACAGATCCTATAGGACTCAGGATCCTTTTTGTCAACTAAGCACATGCAACCATATTCTTCAGGTAATAGTCTCTTAACCCAAACAATTTCAAGCAAAAGAAAGCAAGGCCTGTGTTTATCAATGCAACTGACAAAATTCTACCCGATCAATCCTCCTTGAACTTGGTGTGGGGACTCTCAGATCCACCTCTTGTCTCCCTTTTATTCGGAGCAGTGGCTTACCAACTAGAATAGATGAGCAGATTCTCAGCTCTGCTACCTACTGGCTGGGTGACCTTCGGCAAGTTACTTAAGTTCTCTATGCTGCATTTTCCTCGCTTGTAAATTAGGGCTACCACTACCCAACTTGAGGATTTCTGTGAAGATTGGATGAGTGAATCATGTAAAGCACACAGAAGTGTTGTGATTTATTGCTGCTATTTCCACTGTTGTTGAGCAAAACACTCCCTGGGCATGCAAATGTGGATGCCTGGCCCTACCCCCAGAGATCTAGATTCAGTAAACTTGAGGTGGGGCATAGGAATCTGCCAGGAGGTATGTGAGCCACACATTGAGAAATACTGCCCCGGGAAGACAGGTGTGGGGCCATCTGGCCTGGCAACGTGACCTGGCCTAAGGCATTGATAAACCAGTAACTGTGTATCATGGAATGGGTTGATAATTTGGGAGTGGGAAGGGGGATTTTTATTTTTCCTGTGCAAGCTCAAGCCTGAAGCTGAGCAAAGAAAATGGGGTGGAGGTAAGGATGGGGTTGAGTTGGGCCTGATACCAAGCCCACTCCCAATCTGTGACAATAATATTAAGCACTCTCCTATTGTAGGCAGGGGCCTGTGAAGGTTAAGTTGTATATTGAAAAATTATTCTGTTTCTTAATTCTCTGTCAATCTACAAATCTCTTTTATTCATCCCTACCCTTATCCTGTAGATGCCAGTCCTTGTATTGCGCTTCATGGGGCAAATATTACAAAGGGAGATGGAGCTTCCTTCCTTTTCCTATACTCTATTAGTCAGACAACAGGGACCAGGAAGGTAAATGAATGAGGGAGGACTGGTGTGAGACAAAGGAGAGTGGTGAGGACTCTGGTGACCCAGAGAGCACAGGACAGTGTCTCCTCCTCTCCAGCCAAGTGCTGTCACACAGAAATGCAAACTAAGAATGGCCAGATATTCCTGTTTTCCAGAAGAAGTCAGATATCCAGATTTTCGTGCAATATATTCTCATTAATACATGTTGGCAAGTAATTTGGTTTTTTCTAAACCTCATGCAGGCCAAACAAAACACACCTGCTAGCTGGATCCAGCCTGTGGGTGGGCCTGCAATTTGCAAACTCTGGTCTAGACTGAATAATTCCCGCTTTGGGACCTGTTCTGACACCTCCAGCTCCCCCCCTACCCAACCCTTTGGCCTAGTGGAGGGATAGGATCTGTCCTGGGGCCGTGGTTCTTAACCCTTAGCTGCACATTAAAATCATCCAGGAAAAGAAAAAAACGTACACTGATGACTAGGCCACAAATCCAGAGATTCTGATGTCATTGGTCCAGGTGGAGGTCCCCAGGTAATATGCATTCAGCGTTGAGATCCACTGTATTGGGAGGAGATGATCTTGGGAAGAATGTGCCCAAAAGTCTGAGAAACAATGCCAGGCTGGGAACCCTTGTCAGTGTGCTGACTTCTCTGCTTCCCTTTGTCTATGAGAGCAGTCATATAAACAGTTACAAAGAGTTTGATATCATTAAAAGTTTAGTTTTTTTTTTTGTAGTTTTTGGCCAGGGCTGGGTTTGAACCTGCCACCTCCGGTATATGGGGCTGGCACCCTACTCCTTTTCTTTGTCTTTTAATTCAAAAGTTTTATTTTTTAATTCAAACGTTTTATTTTCTAATTCCTGTCAGTAACCTCCAGATCATCACTCAATTTTCACAGCCTAGTACAATAATCTCCCCATTATTCGGCACCCTTGGAGATTGGTAGAGTCCAGATAAATGTAGTTTCCAGTTACTTGCAATTTACTATTAAAAATAGGCTTAACTAATTACAGACCCCATACCATACCATCCTATACTCTGTATTGACTTGATATTAATATTCAAATACACCAATTAAAAGCAAATTAAGGCAAATAAAGACAAACATCACTTAACTGTAACACAGTTCTACTGGAATACAAAAGAGCTTTGTCAATGCAGTGTACAGCACAATTTTAGTTGAATGGCAGTCAATAAATACACTTTTCAACTTCACTACCATATTTTTTTAACTTCAAGTGGAACACATTAACACTTAAAATGGTTACAGAGAACACATGGGAACCACAGGAGTGATGCACAAAGTGTTGGCTTACTGACAGCACATGCACCAAGTTTAAACTCTGCTATGATTTTTTTCTTTTCTTTTTTTTTTTTTTTTTTTTTGCTCAGAGTCACAGACCAGTTGTTTGAGAGTGCCAGTTGCTTAAGTTGCAGATAACAGGAAGTTTACTGTAGAGCTTTATAGATTAGAGGGGTTGGCCAAGGTTATAGTTTTGGTGAGGGGAATAAAAGACATGGTAAAGGCTCCTTGTCCCTCCTCCTCTGCTCCACTAATGTCTACCCAGAGAAGCAGCATCCCCTGGCAGGACTTAGGCCCAGAGCTCCAGGTGACAGCGAGAGGCACAGAGGGAAGATTCTGTAACACAGAGGAGCTGCGTTAGGCTGCCTCATACAGACTTAAGGCATACCACCTTATCCCAAACAGACCAGGAAAAAATGACCCTTAGGGATCTGGGGTTGATGCTTGGGTGATGAATTATTTTTAATCTTTGATACTTAGCCAAGTGCTTGATCCATGGTGGGCTAGAAATGCATGTTGAAGCAATGGAGGGAAGAGAGAAAGAGAGAAGTCAGTGATTGTCTTTATTGCTTTTCTGCCTTTTGAGGCAATTCTTACTCTTCTCACTCCCTCCCTATGAGCAAATAGGGGGTCTGTATGGGAACTGGGTCTACTAAACTTTGTTTTGTAATAGCTGCTGTGCTTTCCAGCAAGTTCACGAATTGCCAGGGTGGTTTTGTACAAAGGCTTCACTCACATATATTAATTGGCCCTTAACACACAGGAAGACACCAGTGAGGTTTTATAGCGTGTGGAGGTTTTTTTGAACCAGGAACCAGATTCCTAGTTTTCCCCGCACCCACAGTTTTCTCTTTGAAGTCAACAGGAGCTCTGCTCAGGGTGTCTAGAGAGAAACAAGGATCTGGTCTAAGAGAATTGTTAAGATAATGTATTAAAGTGCTAAAGTAAGATTAAGTTACCCAGAGAAAACACATTTTGGCCAGAAGGAACTGCAATCAGAAACATCTGAAGGAGGTCCTGGGGTCAGAGAAAAGAAGAAAATGTATTTTAAAAATTAAATTAATGCATGCAGTTGCCTCAGATGATGTAAGGACTCATTGTCCTTTACAGCCTTAAAAATATGAATTGCCAATTAACAATGCTATTGGCAAATTGCTCTACAATTAAAAACATAGAAATGTTGTTTGAGGCAATGAGAATAATTGTCGTATGTTAATTAAGGGTTGATGGATTTTGCATGCTGCCAGCAATTACCTTTTGAGCCTGAGCTTTTCTGAACAGAATCCAAATCCATAAAGACATTGATATAGTAAGAACTGTCTTCTTTGTTGGCGTGCCTGCCATATTTTTAATGTCTTTTAAGGTATGTAATTATTTTTAATTAGTTTCCAGAAGAAAATTTTTTAATATGTATTTTACTGGGTTATCATTAAAGAACCTTGTAACCAATGGGAAAATAGAAGGGAATAGAAGGGGTACAGACCAAGGGTTGCCTGACTCCCAAACCTCAGCTTTTGCATTTACTACAAATCGTTCAGCCTTTCAAACCTCAAAGTAAAATGAGGAAAATATATACCTTACAGAGTCACTAGGAGGATTGTATGAGATAATGTTTATATATCCCCAAACATTGCGCAGGATGCACAGCAGGTGCTCGGTAAAAGCAGTAATTGTTTTTCTAGAAATGGTAGAGATACCCTCTCAGGCTGAAGTATGCTCTCAACTATTTTATTATAGTAAAATCTTTGCCTTTGATATTCTTGTAACTGGGGCTATCATATATGGCTATACAAATTATGCTCTGCAAACTTCTAGGGCAGTCATTAACCCTGGAATCTATTTGACTAGTGCCTCCTGGGGTTATGCAGTGCATCCTCACAACTATATGTGGCCACTGTGCTTGCAACCAGAATCCTAAATTTAAATCCTTTTCATCCTAAAAAAAAAAAAATCCTTTTCATCCTTAATCCTCAGGTAAGCTTGTCTTGTATTTGTTCATTGGACCTTCTCCTGGCTGCACTTTTTCAGCAGTATTGGTAAGGAGTTAGCAGATTTTCACCTGCAAGCCTAATCTGGCCTGTAGCTTGTCTGGGTAAATAAAGTTTTATTGAAATGCAGTTACATGTATTCATTTACATATGGCTGCTTTTGAGCTAAAATGGCAAAGCGGAAAAAAGTTGACCCTTGAACAACATGGATTTGAACTTCATAGTTTCTCTTATCCATGGATTTTTTTCTGCCTCTGCCACCCCCGAGACAGCAGGACCAAGCCCTCCTCTTCAGCCTACTCAATGTAAATGTGACTGGGATGAGGATCTTTATGCTGATCCACTTCCACTTTATGAATAATAAATATATTTTCTCTTCCTGATGATATCCTAATAACATTTTCTTTTTGCTACCTTTCTTTATTGCAAGAATATAGAATCTGGGTGGCGCCTGTGGCTCAGTGAGTAGGGTGTCAGCCCCATATACTGAGGGTGGCGGGTTTGAACCCTGAACCAGCCAAACCGCAACAAAAAATAGCCGGGCGTTGTGGCAGGTGCCTGTGGACCCAGCAACTTGGGAGGCTGAGGCAAGAGGATTACCTAAGCCCAGGAGTTGGAGGTTGCTGTGAGCTGTGATGCCATGGCACTCTACCGAGGGCAACAAAGTAATACTCTCTTTTTTTTTTTTTTTTTTGTAGAGACAGAGTCTCACTTTATGGCCCTTGGTAGAGTGCCATGACATCACACAGCTCACAGCAACCTCCAGCTCCTGGGCTTAAGCGATTCTCTTGCCTCAGCCTCCCGAGTAGCTGGGACTACAGGCGCCTGCCACAACACCCGGCTATTTTTTTGTTGCAGTTTGGCCGGGGCTGGGTTAGAACCCACCACCTTCGGCATATGGGGCTGGCGCCCTACTCACCGAGCCACAGGCGCTGCCCAAAGTAATACTCTCTTAAAAATAAAAATTGTATTAATAGGCATAACCTAAAAAAAATGTGTTCATCAGCTGTTTATGTTATCATTAAAGTTTCTGGTCAATAGTAAGCTATTAATAGATAAGTTTAGGATGAGTAAAAAATTACATGTGAATTTTCAACTGCACAGAGACGTGCCCCCCGCCTCCCCTCCCCCGTCCCCATGTTGTCCAATGTTCAACTATAGATGCAACAAAGACCCTACTGGACACAAAGCCAAAAAACATTTACTATCTAGTGTTTTACATAAAAAGTGCGTCAATCCTGATGTTGATGACTTTCCAGCCAAATATGTGCTTATCTTAATTCCAAGGGAAGCTAATGGTTGATGACTATTCTTTTCTCTCACACCACTTGTGTTACTGGGTCAGGAGCTGGAGTAGATGTTTTTCATGATACTCATTGCCACTCCTAGACTATTTCCTTTGTTTCCTCCCCCAAATCTCTATAGCCTTAAATCTTAGGAGTTCAGATTCTCCCATCTACATCTCCCACTATCCCACTATTACCTTGTGGCAGTCATTTGCTGAACCCTGAAGAATTTTAACTCCTGGCCCACTGTCATTCTCACAATAATTTTCTCATCATAATTCTTGGTAATTTTCATAACTATGCAAGTGATCTTTCTACTGTCCTGGTCTCTCAGATTTTGAAATCAGATCACTTCTAGTGATTTTGCTTTCATTCATCATTCAGCAAATGTTTAGTGAGTGATAGACGTCACTTTTCTACCCTCTTGGTCGCTTATTCCCACAGTCATGTCTTACCTTGTCTTTGCTAACATTAGCCACCCTTCCACAATCAAGCCTCCCTTTCTACAATCACATTCCTGTTTTATCTTTTCATGGTTCCTCACACCTCTATCACTTCCAACCTTTTTCTCTCTCTCAGCCAATGATTTTTTTTATTAAATCATAACTGTGTACATTAATGCAATTATGGGGTACAATGGAGTACTCCCATTGGCTGGAATTCTAGACCAGCCTGAGCAAGAGTGAGACCCCTATCTCTATAAAAAATAGAAAAACTAGACGGGAATTGTTTTGACAGGTGCCTGTAGTTCCAGTTTTATATAAAATTTGAAATACTTTCATCAAACTGGTTAACATAGCCTTCACCGCATTTTCTTAGTTATTGTGTTCAGATATTTATATTCTACCCTTAGTAGATTTAACATGTACCCTTGTAAAATGCACCGTAGGTATGGTCCAACTAATTATCCTCCCTCGACCCATCTTAGCCAATGATTTTGCCTTCTACTTCACTAAGAAAATAGAAGCAATCAGAAGAGAACAGCCACAAAATCCTACCACGGTCACTACCTGCTCTGTGACATATGCGAAGATACCTCATTTTCCTGTACTTCACAAAGAAAGGAAGGAAAAGAAAGAAAGGAAAAAAGGAAAGAAAGGAAAGAAATTAGGCCAAATGTATAACTCTCTAATGGCCTCCAAGTGTTCAGGTGAAAGGAAGAATCACGTGTCTCTCTCAAGTCAAAAACCAGAAATGATTAGGCATAGTGAGGAAGGCGTGTTGAAAGCTGAGAGATGCCAAAGCTAGGCCTCTTCTACCAGTTAGCCAAGAGATGACTGCAAAGAAAAAGTTCTTGAAGGTGATTAAAAGTTCTACCCCAGTGAACACAGGAATAATAAGAAAGTGAAACAGCCTTATTACTGACAGGGAGAAAGGTTGAATGGTCCAGATACATCAAACCAGCCACAACAGTTCCTTCAGCCAAATTCTAACCCAGAGCAAGGCTGTAACTCTCTTCAATTCTGTGAAGGCTGAGAGAGGTTAGAAGAAAAGTATGAAGCTAGCAGAGGTTGGTTCATGAGGTTTCAGGAAAGATGCTATCTCCATAACATAAAAGTATAAGGTGAAGCAGCAAGTGCTGATGTAGAAAGCACAGCAAATCATCCAGGAGACCTTACTACACTGAACAACAGATTTTTCAATGTAAATAAAACAGCCTTCTATTAGAAGAAGCCATCTGGAACTTTCCTAGCTGGAGAGAAGTCAATGCTTGTCCTTAACAATTCAAAGGACAGGCTGACTCTCTTTTTAAGGGGTTAATGCAACTGGTGACTTTAAGTTGAAGCCAATGTTCATTGACCATTCTGAAAATCAACTCTGTGTGCTAAGTGGAACAATAGTACATCTGTTTATAGCCTGGTTTACTCAATATTTTAAGCCGCTGTTGAGACCTACTATTCAGAGAAAAAAATTCCTTTCAAAATATTACTGCTCATTGACAATGTATCTGGTTACCTAAGAGCTCTGACAGAGATGTGCAAGGAGATGAATGTTGTTCTCATGCCCGTTAACATAGCACCCATTTTGTAGCCCATCGATGAAAGAATGATACTGACTTTCAAATCTTGGCATTTAAAAAATACATTTCTTAAAGTTATAGCTGCCATAAATAGTGAATATTCTGATGGATCTGGGCAAAGTAAAATTAACACCTTCTAGAAAGGATTCACCATTTATAGGTGCCATTGAGAACATATGTGATTCATGGAAGGAGGGGAAAAAAAATCAACATCAACAGGAGTTTGAAAGAAGTTGATTCCAACCATCCTGGATGACTTTGAGAGGTTCAAGACCTCAGTGGAGAAAGTCATTGCAGATATGGTGGAAATAGCAAGAGAACCAGAATTAGAAGTGGAGTCTGAAGATGTGACTGAATTGCTGCAGCCTTGTGATCCATGGGGAGAGCCTTCCGAACAGATGAAGAGTTGCTTCTTATGGATGAGTAAAGAAAGTACCTTTTGGATGGCGCCTGGGCCTCAAAGGAGTAGGGCGCTGGCCCCATATACCAGAGATGGGTGGGTTCAAACCCTGACCCGGCCAAAAAAAATTGCAAAAAAAAGAAAGAAAAAAAGTGCTTTTTGAGATGGAACCTAATCCTGGTGAAGATGTTGTGAACATTGTTGAAATGGTAACAAATAATTTAGAATATTACATAAACACAGTCAATAAAGCAGTCCCAGGGTTTAAGAGGATTGACTCTGATTTTGAAAGAAGTTCTACTGTGGTTATCAAACAGAATTCCATGCTGAAAGAAGTTCTACTGTGGTTATCAAACAGAATTCCATGCTGCAGAGAAATCTTCCATGAAAGGAAGAGTTCATCAATGTGGCAAACTTCATTGTTGTCTTATTTTCAGAAATTGCCACAGCCTCCCCAACCTTTAGCAGCCAACATCCTGATCAGTCAGCAGCCATCAACCTAAGGCAAGACCCTCCACCAGCAAAAAGATAACTCACCAAAGGCTAAGATGATCATTAGCATTTTTAAGCAATAAAGTATTTTTAAATAAAGGTACATACTTTTTAAAAGACATAATGTTGTTGCACAGTTAATAGAATACTCTATAGTCTAAACATGACTTTTATATGCACTGGGAAACCAACAGATTTGTAACATGCTTTATTGCATATTTGTTATATTGTAGTGGTCTGGAACTGAACCTCTAATATCTCTGAGGCATGCCTATAATCTGCCTCCAGCTTTTTAAGGCTCTGTGGTCCTAGGTGAAACCAACTTTTCCACTTGTCCACTCTTGCCTATTCAAGATACTGCTCTTGGGCAGCGCCTGTGGCTCAGTGAGTAGGGCACCGGCCCCATATACCAAGGGTGGCAGGTTTGAACCCGGCCCCGGCCAAACTGCAACAACAAAAAAATAGCCCAGCATTGTGGTGGGCGCCTGTAGCTACTCAGGAGGCTGAGGCAAGAGAATCACCTAAGCCCAGGAGTTGGAGGATGCTGTGAGCTGTGATGACATGGCACTCTACCGAGGGCGATAAAGTGAGATTCTGTCTCTATAAAAAAACCAAACAAACAAACAAAAAAGATACTATTCTCACATTTCTCTCCTTCCATTAGTACAGATTGATTTTTCCTATTCTCTACAAGATTATTTCCATCATTACAAATGCCACGTTATTTCTCTAATTTCAAAGCAAAACAAAAACAACGAACTCTTGACTCCACTTCCCTCTCTAGTTATCATCCTATTTCTCTGTTGACCTTTATAGCACAACTCCTCAAAAGAGGTATAGCACCATCCTCATTGAGCCCAATTTTTATCTTCAGTTCTTTCTTTAATAATCTAATCCTGTTTTTGTTCTCTCTCATCCAGGTCACAAATAAGATCTTTTGCTAAATTGAATGGTCACTTCCTAATTCTCACCCAGAACTTCCAAAAGCATTTCACACAGCGGTTCATTCCTTGTACTTTGCTTCCAGAACACCATGTTCTACTGGTGAGGGAGGGGCCTGAATCAGGGGAGGGAACTATTTAGGACAGCGGTTCTCAACTTCTGGGTCGCGACCCCTTTGTAATAAAGAAAATACATCCTGCATATCAGATATGATTCATAACAGTAGCAAAATTATAGTTATGAAGTAGCAACGAAAATAATTTTATGGTTGGGGGTCACCGCAACATGAGAAAGTGTATAAAGGGTCGCGGCATTAGGAAGGTTGAGAACCACTGTTTGAGGAGAACTGGGGACACATTTGGATTGATTGCATTGAATGCAGGGGAAGCCTTAGCCTTTTTGTAAAAGCCTCACCCATTTGAGATGAGATAGCTCTCTCATTCATGTGATGCCTAGAGGATTGGCTAAGCTGTTTAGGGGTGAAGGTAGCAAGAGGAGTTAGTACTTAATACTACTCAGAGTCAAGTACTATTCCCCAATATATAAGCTTGTGACCTTGGCCAAGTTATCTATAATTTCCAAGCTTCAGTTTTTATATTTATAAAGTGTCAATGGGAAGGCCTACTGCACAGGCTTATTATAAAGCACAAGTGAACCAGTATTAGAGAAAGCCTGGAATCATAGTGGCAAACTCAAATGCCCAGCAGGGGGTTCAGCGCCTGTAGCTCAGTGGCTAGCGTGCCAGCCACATCCGCCGTACCTAGTGGGTTCGAATCCAGCCTGGGCCTGCCAAACAACAATGACAACTACAACCAAAAAATAGCCAGGCATTCTGGCAGGCACCTACAGTCCCAGCTACTTGGGAGGTGGAGGCAAGAGAATTGCTTAAGCCCAAGAGATGGAGGTTGCTGTGAGCTGTGATGCCACAGCACTCTACCCAGGGTGACAGCTTGAGACTCTGTCTCAAAAAAAAAAAAAAGAAAAGAAATGCCCAGCAGGGTAGGCAGGGAAGAATTATAAATTAAGATAGACAGCAGATGCCTAGCTCCTAAAGGTAGCAGAAATTCAAATTTTGAAAATAAACACTTTGGGCCAAATTAATTTCTCCTGAAGGCCGAATTAGGCCTGCCTTTTTACCTGGATAGGTGGCTGAAACATGGTAGGTTAATTTGGTTAATATTAGATATCCTTTCCTTTGAAAACCCACCTCAATCTGACAGTCATTTAGTCATCCTACTATGATTCTCTGTTACTATGCCAGCTACGTTCATTCAACACATCTGTCCTGAGCCTTTCCCCTGCCAGGTGCTGTGAGCCACCCTGGAGGGAGAACAGGGGGTCCCTGTCCTCAGGCTCCAGCTCTACTATCAGAGAAAATCAGGTACAAAGCAGTCTGGCAAATCATGAAAATAATTGCCAACTGTGAAAGGTGTTATGCATGGGATGAGATAAAAAAAAGAAAAAAGCAGAAAAAGTGTGGAAGACCAATATAATAGCGTGTATAATAGTGGTGGCTTAGTGTGGGTTCCTGGCTGTGTGACTGTGGGTTAATGCATTTAAAGCCCTCAAGTCATCCCTCCCGCACTCACTGTAGTAGGTCCTCATAAAGGTTAGTTATCCGGCAAACAGAGGTTCTAGATGTGAATTTAGAAACTGGTGTTCTGATTATAGTGACCAACCCATCCCAATTTTTCCAAAATGTTCCCTGTTTTAGCAATGAAATTCCCATGACCTATGTATGAAACCCCTTATCTCTAGGCAAACATAAATGGTTGGTCCCCCTCATTCTACTCCCAGCTACTAACTAGCTGTGCAACTTGGAGGCCATCTCATCTCTTCTCTATGTTAAGAGACATGTTAAGATGAGGAGTTTAGACTAGATTGGTTGGTATCAAACTTCACTGTGCATGAAAATCACATCTTGTTAAAGCATGGAGTACTGGACCCCACCCCAGAAGTTTCTGATCCAGTAGATCTACCCTACTCACTAGATCATCACAAAGATCCCTCTACTTTCTATAATAATGATCTGTAATCTGGTAACCTGCTTATAGCCTTGACAGGAAAATGAGGTCCACACATAGGAAATCATTCATTCATTCAACCATTCATTCAGTCAATAATATTTACTGAATACCTGCTCTTTGTCACTGAGGATATAGTAGTCAACAGAATCATAAGATTGTAAACTCACAAGGACATACACATTGATGGCTCTTAGCAAACTAGGGCTGGAGGAAAGTGCAAGATAATACATACAAAGAAGCAGTAAGCTGTGCCTCACAGACCTTAAAGGTTAGCATATAGCTGCTGGGATGACCTAGTCTGTGTCCAAGAGACCCCCACTGCTCTCACCTCCTACCAAATACTCACCCAAACTCCATATCACAATGTCAGTTTTATGGCCGAAATTTTATTTTTATATATTTATGCCTTCCATTTGTCCCTTAAAGAAAATGAACACTTTAAGCCTTGTATGATAATATCAGAAAGAATATAAGAGAAGTTTGATTATTTCATTCTGTCAGTTATTTTATCTTGCTGCCATAGGGTAACATAAGAGAACATGCTTTCTATAAATAAGCAGATGCTTTGCACTTCTCTTGTATATCCAATAGAGGAGGAAGGGGGCCTGATTTGTGGCCGGCTGAAGAGCTACCATTTTTATTGCCTAAGAAGTTTTGTTCAACGGTGCTAGCCAGTTGGCACATTCTGTTCAATCAAAGTCCCGACAGACATGTCAGGAAAGTCAACTGATAACACTCGTTTTTCTGACACTCCTAATGACAGCTTTATTTGATTAGATTTTATTTTTTCCTTCAAATTCTACTCACGTTTTATTTTATTTTATTTTATTATTATTATTTTTTTTACTACTCAACGTTTTATTGCATGTCCACTTAGTCACACTTGTCTTAGTTGTCTATGGCTACCTAACGAGTCATACCAAAATCGAGTGGCTTAAAACAAATCTGTTTTTATTGGTCATGATTCTGTGGATGAGGAGTTCGGGCAAGGCTTATGAGGATGGCTTATCCCTGGGCATGTGGTGTTGGATGGGCTCATTCTTGCAATTGCATTTAGCTGGCTTGTGCTAAAAGGTCCAGCATGACTGCACTGTCATGTCTGGAGATATGGTGCTGGCTACCCAGTTGCTGCTCAGAAAACTGAGTTCTCTTCGATGTGGCTTCTCTCTCTCCTCCCCAGGGCTTCTATTTCTAGGAGAGCAGCCCGGACTTTTTTACATGGTAGTTCAGGGTAGGAAGTGGACGAGAGTCAAGGTTGCCAGGCTTAGAACCAGTACACTGTCACCTCCATGACATTCTATCAATCAGAGCAAGTCACAAGGCCAATCCAGATTCAAGGAGGGAGGGAAAATAAACTCCACCTCTTGATGGGAAAAACTGCTGGTGGCTGTCTTAGCAGACTGTTAATCTAAACACTTGCCTTCTCTGACTCTTACCTAGTTCATGCACTTCAAATGAGAAGAGTTGTGGTTTTTTGGTAGGGTGAAAGTGGGGGCCTGGTGACAAGACAAAGACTTTCCTTTGATTTATAGCTTCTCAACCCAAGAAGAGTGTTAGAATTTCCCCAGGGAAACCAAGATATTTAAATGATTATCTTAAGAATATAGCTTGTGGATAAGAACAACAGTGAAAAGCATATAATATGTGTCTGTCAATATGTTTATAATACATTTGAAAAGTGTCATAAACCCAATGTCCTCTTGGAAACAAATATAACAGGTCATAAATTTGCAAATGCTTCTTATTACTCGGAGTGCATCTGAAAGAAAAAGATGGCTGAATGGCAGGAGAGGACTTTACCAAAGTCTCATGGACAACAGATATTGTGAATACCCTTCATATTAGGGGCACTAATGCCAACCACATGCTCACTTGTATTTTTGAAATTATTTCACCAAGAGCTTGTGAAAATATGAAAGTGTAAACAAATACACATACATAAAAATACATAAAGTGGGGCGGCGCCTGTGGTCAGTGAGTAGGGCGCCGGCCCCATATGCCGAGGGTGGCGGGTTCAAACCCAGCCCCGGCCAAACTGCAACAACAACAACAAAAAAATAGCTGGGCGTTGTGGTGGGCGCCTGTAGTCCCAGCTGCTCGGGAGGCTGAGGCAAGAGAATCGCGTAAGCCCAAGAGTTAGAGGTTGCTGTGAGCTGTGTGACGCCACGGCACTCTACCCAAGGGCGGTACAGTGAGCCTCTGTCTCTACAAAAAAAAAATAATAATACATAAAGTGAAAAAAGCATGGTCTATCCCATGGTGGTGATGGGGGGACAGTCACACAAGGTGAGTATGTGGCATACATATGGTGACCTTCTTAATCTTTAAATGTACAAATGAATCACCTGGGAGCCTTTTTGAATGGCAGATTCTGATCCCATGGGTCTGGAGTGGGGAATGAGCTTCACATTTCTCAGAATCTTCAGGTGACGTTGGCGTGGCTGGTGCAAGGATCTGAACCCATGTATATAAAACAGGACAGGGAGGAGGCTGGGATAAGTCACCTCTCTTGCAGAGGGGGCAGGGCTCACTCAACAAATTCTGTCTCTGAGCCCATCATGGGCCTGAAACTGCTAGACAAGTAGAATTGTGTGAGGCAAGATAGTATTAAGATTCAGTGTCTGAAGTTAATCAGCTGCCAGTCTGGAAGGAGAGATAAACACACAAAAATAATTAAAATAGAGAATAAGAGAGGATGAGGAATTGTGGTGGGTTGGCTGTGGAGTCCTGCTCAAAACAGCTAATTAGTATCTAACGTGGGCGAGTTGATTGACTTCAAAGTCTTGGTAACTTCATCTATAAAGTGTTGATCTCTATGGTATATATCTCATAGTATTTTTATGCAACTTCTGTGAAATTAAGCCATAATGTGAAATAATGCCTAGTGCGTAATAACTCCCCAGTAATTATTAACCATTTTTATTTAAGTGCTGCAATGTACGGTGGGGGAAAAAGGTCAATATGTCGATCTTTTAAAATTTTAGCTTATTAATTATAGGAAATCCTGGAAACATGTTAGTAAATGTGGAAAAGGAAAGAAATTCTGCCCATTCTCATGCTATCCTTCAAAAAGCATTATGATACATTTCATAAGACATATGCTGGGTAGAAAATGTGCAACAGTGTTGTGGTAGACCTTTAAGATCCTCTTTATTTTTGATCTCGTGCTACCTTGGGTCAAGCATTGAACTTCAACTTTCTTTTTTTTTTTTTTTTTGTAGAGACAGAGTCTCACTTTATGGCCCTCGGTAGAGTGCCTCACACAGCTCACAGCAACCTCCAACTCCTGGGCTTAAGCGATTCTCTTGCCTCAGCCTCTCGAGTAGCTGGGACTACAGGTGCCCGCCACAACGCCCGGCTATTTTTTGGTTGCAGTTTGGTCGGGGGCCGGGTTTGAACCCGCCACCCTCAGTATATGGGGCCGGCACCTTACCGACTGAGCCACAGGCGCCGCCCGAACTTCAACTTTCTTGTCTATAAAGTGGGTGAGTAACAACTATCATATTCAAAGGTCATGAGGCTCAAAAGTCAGACTGGATCTTTGGTGGACCTAGGGTGTCCAACCTACAGCCTGCAGGCCAGGGTGTATGCTGATTTTGTGAAGATGTTATTTGCTTATCTGTGGTGTTGAATATCACAAAAAGTATGAATGGATTTTTTTTTTGCAAATCAGCTTCCCTTAGTGTTTGTGCATTTAAAGTGTGGCTCAAGACAACTCTTTTTCTTCCAATTTGTGGCAGAGCTGCCTAGGAATTTGGCCCTGCCACTTATTAGCTTGTGTGTCCTTGAGCATTTTCTTAATTCCTACCTCAATGAACAATGTATGTAAGGCACTCAGCAAAGTGACAGAGACATATGTGTTCACTAAATGGTAACTGTTGTTAGGATGTGACATTTCTTTGAAAAATATAAGTTATATAACTTCATGCAGATTATTATTGTAAGTTTTGATAAATATACTGTTCTTTATATCCATCATAGTGTTATTTCTGAATTGCTAGCAGTAAGGCATAAACTTTGATTCCTTCCCCTTTCATGTGTTTCTCCAAGTGACATTTGAAAAGGCAGCAGATTGGGGGTGAGCAGCAGTCTCCAGTGATAATGTAATGAGCCCATCCTTATCATCGTGAGCAGAGGTAAGGGGCTGCCTCTTACACCAACCGTCACTCCAGAATAATATCAGAATTTTGAAATGCTCAGAGCTTTCATAATTTTTTTTTTTTATCCTTTTAGTGAACCAGTTGAAGTAGCAAATTTATGAGGCAAGGACAAATGTCCAAGTTCTAGTTTGTGTTAGAAAGTGAATTCTAGGCCAGATGCAGTAACTCATACCTGTAATCCTAGTACTCTGGGAGGCTAAGGCTGGAGACTGATAGATTGCTTGAAATCAGGAGTTCAAGACCAGCCTGAGCAAGAGTGAGAGCCATCTCTACTAAAAATAGAAAAACTAGCTAGGTGTAGTGGCTTGTACCTGTACGAGCTACGTGGGAGGCTGAGGCAAGAGAATTGCTCAAGCCCTAGAGTTTGAGGTTACTGTGAGCTATGATGATACCATGGCACATCCCCCAGGGCAACACAGTGAGACTGTCTCAAAAAATAATAATAATAATAAAGTGGAATCTAAAGTTTTTGGCCCCTGATTGAAGCTGCTCTGGACAAGCAGGCAGGAACCTGTGAAGGCCCACAGCTAAGCTGCAGCGATCAGCCATTCTTGCTGTGGAAATGCAACAGCTGCAGCTCAGCACTGTTTGGGCATTAACCAATATTCCAATAGCCAGCAATTGCACAATAAAACACACCTCTCCCCATCTCCACCAAAGGAAAATGTGAGAATGGAGAGGAGGGAGATCACACAATTGTCCCTTCTTAGATTCTACCACCAGACTCATTAGTCTCTTCTCTTACCTTCTCTACAATCCATCTCCTTGACAAGATTATTGCCAGGAAGGAGTTAATGAGTACACAGTTTTATTTTCCTTGGAAGAGAGACACAAAACAGGCTTGAAGTAGGGCTGTCATCACTCTGCAAGTTTTCAGGGGTTTTATAGGTAATTATTAACCCTTTGTCACATTTCTGGAAAAGAAACCTTCATGCTGAAAGTACCTACTAAGATTTTTCCATTGATATTATATATAGGACCTCTTAATTTTTCAGAATTAAAATTCAGTAACAGCTTAAAAATAGAAGTTAAGTGTATGTAGCCCTAAACAGTTTGAAACATCATTTGTGTCCTTTATGAAAGTGGATCCTTCCTTAACTCTTTTAGCACTCAGGCCAGAAGGTACTTTTATCCTTGTTTCCCATCTGAGAAAACTGAGTCTTAAAGAAAGGGAATGACTGGCCAAAGTTTTCATGGGTAATAAGGCCTGGCTAGACCTCAGATCTTTTGAATACTGCCTGTGTTCTCTCTCAAGAACAGAACATAATGTAAAATCTTGCCTAACATTAAGAAAGCACCTCTGAATCTCAGCATTCTTTTCAACCACCAATTATAAACACCTAGAACTATATGTAGCAATCTGCCACAATTCAGTCTCCAGGAAGCTGTGTCTTTTTTTTAAATCCCTATGGTCAACCTGCTTTTTTTGTTATTTTGTCATTTGCTTCTCTGCCCAATTCTTGGTGATTTCAGGCTTTTTAGATTTTGGGTTTCTTGATTTCTCTCTCTAGTGGTGGTTTAGGATGATTAACTGCTAGGGCTTCTGTGACTGTTGTTGGGGATTTGATTCCAGGCTGGCCCTGGGGTTTGGTCTCTGGCAGATTAAAATGAACTGGAAAAATCTAAATTTCCTAGATGACCTACTCAAGGAATAAGTAACTACCCTGTTTCCCCGAAAATAAGTCTTATTTTAAGGTGTGCTCCCAAAGATGTGCTAGGTCTTATTTTCAGGGGACATCTTATCTTTCCTGTAAGTAGGTCTTATTTTCAGAGGATGTCTTATTTTCAGGGAAACAGGGTATTTACAATTATGCAAATGACAGTGTTCTGAAAATAAGGACCCAGAGTACCCAAATCAACTTTTGCTCTGTGCTGAAGGATCAAGACTTGCTTTTTTTTTTTTTTTTAAATCAGCGGGGACAAGGATTGCCTTAGAAACTTGCCATTGTTGTTGTTAAGGTCTCCCTAATCATAGGTTTCAGCCACAGATGCATTCTCCCCTGAGCTGGATATCACTGCTTTCCAGGCCCACACTCTCATTGCAATTGCAGACAGGTTGCTAGTACATGGGCAAACTTCTACACACGGTATGGAAGTAGACATGACGTCATGCTCCGCTGTAGACAAAAGGAACTGCCAAGGCTCAGGTGCCCTGTCTCCCCAGTGTTCCTCAGCTTTGAAACCCTTTTCCCTGGCTGTGTGGTAACCAGAGCACAGGGGATGTTTTAGATTTGCGGGTACACCCCTACTTTGCATATTCTCAAATCCTATCATCCAGAATTCTGGGATCCCAAAAGAACATCTCACAGGTAAACCCATAAACATCTGAAAAACATTTTACAACACTAATAATGGGATTTTATAATACTAATAATGGGATAGACCTGAAAGATAAGAGGTTCCATCAGCTCAATTGATTTTATTTATTTTATTATTTTGAGACAGAGTCTCCCTTTGTCTTTGTCACCCTGGGTAGAGTGCCATGGCATCATAGCTCACGGCAACCTCAAACTCTTGGGCTCAAATGATCCTCTTGCCTCAGCTTCCCAAGTAACTGGAACTACAGGCACATGCCACAACACCTGGCTAATTTTTCTTTTGTTTTGTTTTCTTTTTGTTTTTTTTTTTAGTAGAGAAGGGGTCTCAGTCTTGTTCAGGCTAGTCTCAAACTCCTGAGCTCAAGCAATCCTCCCAGCTCAGGTTCCCAGAGTGTTAGGATAGCAGTTGTGAGCCACCATGTCTGGCCAGCTCAATTTACCTTTGCTGCGTATGCTACTTTATTGGGGGGGTGGGGGAGGCTGGATGATTCAACAATTTTGTTTAAAAAAAAATGGACATGGATATTCTCCCCATTAAATTACTGTTTTATACTTTTTGGTCTTGAAAAATTTAAACTTGACATAGAGTATTAATAAATTTGAGTTCCTTTAAACTCCATTCCTCTTATTGTTGTCTTTCTCAAAAGGCATGAAAACAAAGAAACCTATTTCTTCTCATCCAGATGGAAGGTGTATGTTTACATGGATTACAAATGAAATGTAAAATCTGGTTAAGGTCTTGGGTAGAATGGGTCAGGTGCTGAATTTTTCCAATAACATTTCTTGGTATCCAGTTTTAATTAATTTATACACATATTTGAGCACTGCTTTCAGCATCACTGCTGAGATCATGCAAGAAAAAGAAGAGAGATAAGGAAAAAATGAAGCACCAGAGTACGATGAATCAGAAGGAGAAAGAGGAAAAAGGGAAGAAAAGGAGAAGAAAGGCAAAGGGTAACCAGCTGACTACCAAGCCCAGACCAAATTTTAATTAAAGAGGTGATCTTGGGCAGCGCCTGTGGCTCAGTGAGTAGGGCGCCGGCCCCATATACCTAGGGTGGCGGGTTCAAACCCAGTCCCAGCCAAACTGCAACAAAAAAATAGCCGGGCGTTGTGGCGGGCGCCTGTAGTCCCAGCTACTAGGGAGGCTGAGGCAGGAGAATCGCCTAAGCCCAGGAGTTGGAGGTTGCTGTGAGCTGTGTGACGCCATGGCACTCTACTGAGGGCAATAAAGTGAAACTCTGTCTCTACAAAAAAAAAAAAAAAAAAAAAATTAAAGAGGTGATCTTACAGTGGAGTGTAACACATTTATTGCATCTTAATTAAAGCAAACCCTGTAGAATGTACCAATAGTCGAATAAAACCTTAGATTTTTTTATTTTTTATTTTTTTTGCTTTTTTTCCTGAGGAACATCTCCTGCCCCTCATTTCCATAAAACACAACTCTGATTTAATGTGCTGGAGCAAATGTTTTTCAACAGATTTGACCTGCTTAATTTTCCTGACAATGTGTACAGTTTTGTTAGAAAGTTACATACTTTTGGGAAGGGATATGAGACACCGGCAAACCAAAACGCCCAGAGGGGCAGCTATATATTACAGGGCTAATCTTCTTTTTTGCATAAAGTGTGTGTGAGCCTTACTGTTTCCGCACACTGTCACAACACATGGCTGCTATATTCTGATCTGTTAGAGCCAAAGTCAGCAGTAACTGTTGTTTCTTCTTTTATTCTTTTAGGAGCACTCTAACTATGGCTTCTTGAAACCGACTTTAAAAGGCTCTGATTTAAAAACAAACAAACAGAACAAAGGAACAACAATAATAACAAGGAAACCCCTTTGTGGAAAGCTGGAGCATTTCCAGAAATACCTTTCAACTAAAGAGCAGGAGAGGGAGGTGCACCTTTGAGACTTGGTTTCTGCATTTTCACATTCATTTTGATAGTTAAGGACATATTGATGGATTTAAGACGTCAAGAACTAGTAAGGAGCAAAAATGAGCACCAGGCTGCTCAAGGAGAGAGGAGTCCTCCCCTAATGAAATAACTAAGAATGCCCCAATCAGGAGGAAAAGTGTGAAGTTTTAAACTTGTGTCTTTGCTCCTGGAAGACACCTGGAAAGTGGGTCCGGATTTACTTTAAATCTGGGGTCCTGCTTGCCGCCTGGGGAGGAGGAAAGAAACTTTAGGGCGAGATCGTGCCAAAGCGGGGCGTTACCCTCTTAGCCAACTTTCTCTCCTATTCTAGACAGCGAGGGCATATCGTTTACGTCTCCTTTACCAGCCGGAGTCTTCAATTCTCCCGCAACAACCTGTAAGTCTCCTTTAAGAGGCGGGGGCCGTCCCTCTCTTTCTCCTCCCAGTCCCCCGCCCTTCACACCTCGGGTGGGAAAAGAGTGTGGGGGCGGGGTGGCCCTCTAGGAGGGAGGGGCGGGATCCTGGCGAGCACACCAATGGTCCCCAAGGCTGGACTCCAGCAGCCAATGAGCAGCAGGTGGGGGGCGTGGCGGGGCGCTGTTGCAAAGCGTCCAACGTGGGCAGGCAGGCGGCCCTGGGGCGCGGAGCCGAGGGGGTGTGTGAGGGCGCGCGGCCGGGGGCGGGGCCTGGGGGACTGGCCGGGACTGGGCCGCCGGGAGGCTTGTGGCAAGCGACTGATTGTTCGGCTCCGTGGTCGGCTGGGCTCTGGCTGGGTGGAGAAGCCCCGCGGCACCCGAGACTGCGCGTCCGCGCGCTCTGCCCGCGGCGCTGGGACAGCGAGGCGCACCGGGCCCTACGAGCGCTGGGCTGGCGGTGCCGCCCCCGGAGCCGAGAGGAGGATGCCCGCCGGCGCCGGGGTTGGGCTGAGAGGCTGAACGTCTTCCTTCGGCAGCGGCAGCGGCGGCAGCAGCACTGCCCTCGGCCGGCGTCGGCGGCGGAACTTGGCGTGCGCGGGAGCAACCAAGTCTGCCCATAGCGTGGCGAGAGGACGAACAACTCCGGCTGAGCACCCCCGGCCCCGATCGGTGGGAGTAGCAGCGAACGCGGGCTAGTCGGCCCGGATGGGCATGGAGTTCGCGGCCCCGGCCGGGTGCTGTGGAGCGGCCCGGGCACCCGGGGCCCGTTGAGCGCCGAAGCCGCGGCCGCAGAGGGAACTCTTGCCGGCGGCCATGCCCCGGCGCGCAGCCTAGTGCGGAGCGGAGCCGTCCGGGACCCCAGAGTCCCCGCGCCCGGAGTTCGCAGCACGCTCCAGACAAGATGGCGCGGCCGGTCCCGGGAGCGCTCGGAGCCCCGCGCTGCTCTCCTGGCCTTCTCCTGTGGCTGCTGCTGCTGCTGCTGCTGCTGCTTTGGCTGGAGCCAGCGACGGCTGTGGCCCGCCCGCGGGCGCCTTGCGCGGCCGCCTGCACTTGCACTGGGGACTCCCTGGACTGTGGCGGGCGCGGGCTGGTGGCGCTGCCTGGGGACCTGCCCTCCTGGACGCGGAGCCTGTGAGTACCTACCACCCTTTCCGCCCTCCCTGCGCTGTCATTTGGGGGACCGGGCGGCGGGGGTTCTTACCCGGCGGAGGTTGCAGAATGGGTTGTGTGTGTGGAGTTGTCTGGGCCGGAAGATCGCCAGCGTGGGGTGGCGGAGGTGGCACCGTGCGTGGGGCTCGGGCGGGAGAGGGCGTGCGTGAGATTCCGCGGGGGGAAAGTGTGTAACCTCGGAGTTGGAGGTGAGCGAGCGTGGGTCGTGAAGGTTTGGGGATCCCGAGGGCGATCTGAGAGCTTAGTGAGTGGGAGTCTGGAGGTGAGAAGTTGGTGTGTGGGAAGCGTCTGGGGCAGAGTGTAGAAAGTCGCTTTGGAGGTCCGTGGGTATGTTTCCTTTTTCCCCTTCTGTAATCCAACTCTTTGGTGTCTGAGTCCCTTGGTCTTCCGGTGGGTAATGAATGAAGGTGATTCTTGGCTCCAGTCTTCCATTTACATTATTTATTAGTGAGTGTGTGCGTGTAGTCGCCTCTTGATCCTCAAGGACCTTAGTGGCCTGACTTGGCTCTGGCTAGGGCAGAAAGCAGGCTTCCCTGGGGACCCCCAAGTTAGAGAGCTTTGACAGCTCCGCGAGTACCGGGAGTGTGTCCTTTCCCACATGGTTGGCATTTTAGGGAACTGTGTTCCAGACCCTTCCTGTCGATTCCCTAGGGCCCTATTGGGCTTGATGATCCATTGGGGTGGGGCCCACCGTCTAGAGTTTCTCCTCCATAAATGGTGCAAATTAGTTTTGAAGTAGCCTGCTTCAAGAGAAGGTGCCAGAGGTTTGGCTGATTTAAGCAGAGTTTGTTTCACCGAAAGAGACTCTTCAGTGTTGTCAGGATTTTGGCCTATTAGTACTTAATGGGACACTTCTTACAGGATATTTGGCAGGAAAAAAAGACATTAGACTTCTGTAAACATGGTAGAATAGAATAGCTTTCTTCTGCTTCTGAAAATTCTGGTCCATGAGTCAAAGCCTGTGGAGTTATCAGTAATTAGCATCTCTGTAGAACTATTAGTACCTTCTAGAAAAGGCCTAGCTTGAATAGTGCATTTTACAGTTGAATAATTGGACATCTTTGCTAGAACATAGAAGAAGTATAGCAGTAACCTCAGGCATGACATTGGCAATTTAAAAAAGAGAAACTGGTGACATAAGTTTTAACCAATACCTGCTTGATCAAAAAATGTGGTCTGATAATCTGACTGCCAAGAGGAGAAGAAGAGACGTTAATTTCTTTCCAATTGGAAGATCCTGTACCTCTCAAAATGGGGCATGAATCTTTTTTTTTTCTTTTTCCAGTTTTTGGCTGGGGCTGGGTTTGAACCTGCCACCTCTGGCATATGGGGCTGGCGCCTCAGTCCTTTGAGCTACAGGCACCACCGGGGCATGAATCTTTTATGTGGCCCAAGAGACACACTGCTCCATGAGCAAGTACTCCGGAGTTGGAAAGCTGGCCAGGACCTTTTGATCACTGTTGGGTTTTCTCTTCAATGTCTGCTGCTTCTGTGGCATTCACTGACTTAGTGAAAATCAGGGGTTATAGGGTAGGTTTTAACACAGGCGGCAGTTGTGGTGAGTACTGGGAGATAGAGCCCTGTGTTGCCATTAGGGAGTGTTTTATTTAGCTGTGGTAGTCTGGGGCTTTGTGATTTTTTTTTTCTTTACATATTTAAGGTAGTTTTTTTTTTTTTAAAATAGAATCATGTGGGCAGAATCAGATTAACTTCTTAAGTGTTCACCTGTTGGAAGAGTGACTCCCAATGCCATGTGTCAGTGGCTTTGTGGGTAAAGCACTTAGTTTTGAAGCAGTAACTTCCGAGAGAGGACAGGGTGTCCTCTTATTTGCACTTGCCTGTGGTCACAAGATTTACTTTGCCTTGCCCTTTAATTTTTGGAGTAAAACATACTGGTCTTTTTTTTTTTTAGACTTTCTGTTGCCTAGGAGTGACATTTCATGTGGGGCAAATACCTTAAAACTTGCAATCTCTCTTTTACTCACACATTTGATGATTACAAAGTACCAAACTGGGTATTTTGAGCCTCAGTAGAGTTAATGATACTGATTATGTCAACTGATTAGATTTTAAAATGTGAGCAGTGTGATTTCTGGTTAGTATATGGTAACATAGTATACAGTACAAAGTAGCCATCCTTTGAAAAGCATTTGTTAAGCTATTTCTGATTAAGGAAAAATCAAGCAAATGTGGTTCTCCCCACCAGATTTAAGATTTCTCCATTTAAACTATTAGTCCTAATCTGAAATTTCCATAAGGATGTTTATACTGCTTACATTCTTGCTTAAGATTCAGCAAGACTTTAGGGGAAAAATTCTATATAATACAATAAAATATCTTGCAGTTTCACCAAGTTTACAAAAACTCTCTAAGTCCATTGTGTCTAGAAAATGCTTTGAGCTAGTTTATAATCCCATGAACTAGATTTACTGCAACTAGTTCAAACAGTTCAGGCTGTGGGTTTGAGATAGCAGAGGACTTGTGGCTTTATGGGACGGACTTTTTTTTTTTGAGTCAGAGTCTTGCTTTGTCACCCTGGGTAGAGTGCAGTGACATCATTACAGCTTACAGCAGCCTCAGACTCCTGGCCTCAAACATCCTCTTGCTTCAGCCTCCCCAGTAGCTGGGACTATAGCTCTCAAACTCCTTCAGACCTCAAGCAGTCCTCCCACCTCGGCTTCCCCAAAGAAATACTGGGATTAGAGGTGTGAGCCACCATGCCTGGCTTTTTTTTTTTTTTTTACCCATTAAACAAATGGTGCATCTAATTTGGGAGTTGCTACTGGGCCTAGCATGAGGAAAGTAAAACTTTTAGGGAGTGAATTAAATGCACTGTAAATAGAAGAAACAGAATGGAGCTGATGGAATAATAGTTTCATTCCTGGGGCCTGACGATAACTTATTCAGCACAATAACTTATATTAGTAGTAGTCAAGCCATAACTTAGTCTCCCATCCCATTACGTAGGTGAGATTGGCACAGGCCAAGCAGCACATTCATAAATAGTACCAATCCACTGCCAAGCCTTATTCCAACTTCCCAGAACTTTAGACAAAGTTGAACTCAGATGTTTGCTTTCTTTGAAATTATTTTTGAGAACATGGCTTCAGAAGCTAAGAAGTATTAAATAGAAATTGCCTTAGATTCTTACCTGTGGCGTACATTTGAGCAGTATTTGGTCACAAAATACTGCAATTTAGACCGTCTGATAGATGAATGATAGCTGATTGAGATTAGAAAGGGAGGAAGAACGAGCCTCGACTTTTTTGTTCTCAGGGTGGAGGGAAGATGACAGGCCTCTGAAAAGCAAGAACATTCACAGGACACCAAATGTGGTTATCCCAACTCACATTCAGATGAGTTTATTGATTTGAGTCTCTTTGTACTATATGTTTGCAAGGTAGATTTAATCTAACCTTGCCGGTTTGGGCACAGAAGTGATGCTTATAATTACATTAGAAAATAAACACAAACTCTGGTTGCCATTGTAGTTGTGAAGCAAAGGGGCCTTTGTCTTTCAAATTTTACAGCTGTGCTCGAAGGCCCAGGTGTTCAGGGTGTTGTGAATTAAGGATTTGGAAAATACTTCCCATCCTGTTTATGCAAATTAGATTTAAAGTGCAGATAACTAGATTGTTCCAGAACTTAATCTGAGATTCTTTTTTTTTTTAAAGAAGTAAATTGTTAGATCGTTGTATGGATGGTCCTGAAATATTCCTTTCTGCCCATTTTCTTCTTTGTCACCCTATCACTTAAGAAGAACTCAACAGACCTTGAACATATGATTTGTGGGACCAGCAAGGGATTGTTTGGAATAGGGAGCAGTTTAAACATACAGTAATGGCCAAAAAAAAATCTGGAAAGTACAAGTGCTCTCAGAGTTTTAGGGAGCTTTAGCTTGAGCTCAGAGTCCTTTACTTTGCAACAAATGTTAGGAGGCTGGCCTCCCTTCTTGATGGAGGATAGCTTGTTTGTTGCTAGTTGACATCTTATTTGAGTAAGGGGAAGTTTCTGGCAAATAGTACTGGTTGCCTGGAGAGAAAGGCACACTGTCTTAAGTCTTGCTGATATGAGATTATGGCCATAAAATCTAAATTTTGAGTACTGTGAAAATTACAGTGTGTGTCCAGAGACCCCTCAGGGCCTAATATAAATTAATTCTGTATTGTCACCCAGTGTCCCTCTTGCATTTGGGATATGTCAGACCTGTTCCTGTCCTCCTTTTCAAAGGACTGTTTTAAAAAGTAGTGTTTTTATCTCTTTCCTTAATTACATTTGGTTAGTAGATTTCACAAAGTTTGGACTTTTGAATGTATAATCGGTGGGAATTCTTGGAAATGTCTTCAAAAATATGAAGAAAATTCAGTGATTCAGTGTATTGCGATGATTGCTGGTTCCTGGTGAATGTCGCTGTGTCCCAGCTCCCCAACTTCACTGTAAGCTAAAGATTTCCCTCTCTCCAGTGTTAATTACTTTGCCAGGATTCCCCATGCAGCTTCTCCAAGCAATGTTGGGAAGGCCTCTGGCTGACCTCTCCCCCCCACCCCAGCTCACAATAAGAGGGCCTCTCCCCGCATTCTGCAGAGGTGTCTCCTTGGTGCAGAGTCTTTTCAGCATCTTCTCTTTTAGGGTGGACAGCAATGTGGGAGAGAGAACTAGGGTTTTGTGTGACTTAACAATGCACCTGGCCCCTTGTGCACCTGCTGAAGCCCTGAAGTTTTGTTAGATAGGAGTGCTGGATGGAGGTTGTTAAAAATAGCCTATGGTTATTTTAAAAGTGACATCCACAGGAGAGGGCAATCCAGAGAAGGGGTTCATTGAATTGAAAGTTTCTATAAGCAGTAATGCCAGGGTCTTTTCCCCCCTCCTTTTCCTCATTTGTTTAAAACATAAAAGGGATTCCTCTGACTCACCCCATAGGTAGAAGGACTTTAAGTTTCCTTGAGCAAGCCCAACTTTCAACTATTTCTGAATAAGCTTGGTGACATTTACTCACTGGGAACCTTCCCTCCTCTGTGACTGCAATTTGAAACCCTGGGGGTCTTTTAAAAGCGAACGGGACTCTGGGTTGTGTTAATATTCAGAGCTGTTTACAATGGATGCAGTTTCAAAGGCTGAAAGCATTGTCTTGAGACAGGAGGGAGGAGGGGTGGAAGAAAAATTCCCAGGCAGAGGAGGGGAAATATCTAAAAATCTTGAATGTTCACCGGCCTTTGGGAAATTTAGAGACCGTTAGTGTTATTTTTCATCACTTAAGCATGACGTTGAGCCAGTGAGGTTCATTCCATCTGCCTTGTGGCTTCAGCTCTTGTATGTCAAAAATGTGCTTATCTTCTGCTTTTGTTTCAAGTTAAAGTGGGGCAATCAATAAGAAACTCAGATCTGTTTTTATCTCCTCTGCAAAGAAATAGAGGACTTTGAGGTTAAAATTTTTGCTATGGTTTATCCATTGGAACCTGAATTTTTTTTTCTCAAAAGAATTTTATATAGTTGCAGAGTTTAAAATAGCAGTCCAGACTTGACTAATTAATTGGTCAATTATGCTGGGACTGAGAAATTTTCTGCTGAAGAACTTGATGCATAGCCATTGTTGTTATTAAGCAAAATGAATGGACGGAACAAAGTAGTTTGCAGAAAAACATGAAAATTGCAGTTTGTTGATGGTCTAATTGGAAGTTGCCATGGGGCAAGTATGCTTGTGAACTTTTCTTAGCCAAAGGCTTTATAAATGCGTTATGCTTCTTTACTTTTATATTTTATATAATTTAATATCGTATCTGTGTTTTTATCCAGATATTTTATGGATAATCTTCTTTTTTTTTGTAGAGACAGAGTTTTACTTTATTGCCCTCTGTAGAGTGCCATGGCGTCACACAGCTCACAGCAACCTCCAACTCCTGGGCTTAGGCGATTCTCCTGCCTCAGCCTCCCAAGTAGTTGGGACTACAGGCGCCCGGCTATTTTTTTGTTGCAGTTTGGCCGGAGCTGGGTATGTGGGGCCAGTGCCCTGCTCACTGAGCCACAGGTGCCGCCCTGGATAATCTTCTAAAACACAAGTTACAACATCAGTCTGCTTATAAATTTATTAAAAACTGGGCATGGTGTTGTGCACTATCCCAGCTACTTGGGAGTCTGAGGCAGGAAAATGGCTTGAAGCCAGGAGTTCAAGTCTGTGATCGTGCCTGTGGTAGTCACTGCACTCCAGCCTGGACAACATAGCAAAACTCTGATCTCAAAAAAAGTCATTCCATTTTTTTTAGAAGTTGTTTTTCCATTTCCATGAGGTTTATATTCTTTATTTCCTGGTTTTAGTTCTTTATAACCTCTTAACTGGGCATTTGTAACCCAGCTGTCCTCTGTTCTCTGTTTGGGTTATTGATGAGGGAAAGGGTAGGTGGGGATGAAGCTTTCTTTACTTTTACTCTGTGAAGTATGCAGGGGCCCTCATTCCTGGTTGGTCACACCCAGCCCACACCATTGATGTGGTGAAAGGGCTGAAAGTTATTTGTGTGGTCCATCCCTGGCACCTTTACCGACTATGCATGTGGGAACAAAGTTGGATAATTCATGTGTTTAGCCAGGTTCCTCAATGTGGATTCATCAACTCGCTGACAGTTCTAGAGAAAGGTTGGAAAGTTAAGGCCTCAGTAGTTCAAATTTTGCATCCTCTCTTCACAGTCAGTTTCTCCAAGTCAGATTTCCTGGTGACAAGGACTTTTCCTGGGAAGAGATTACATTTGTGATCTGAAGGAGTCTTTTGGGGTGGGAGGATGGCAGGACAGCCTTTTCCTGTAAGAGTTTTCATAACATGTATGAAGTGTCCAACACACAAATTTCACGTGCCTTTGGAAATCTCAGACCAACAAGTGGGAAGCCATGAACAGTTGCAACGAATTATGTAATTAGCAGAAATTATTGAGGTAGTTTATAAATCTATTCCAGTTGTGCAAATACTTCTGTCTAGTAAGCATTATCCTTTCGGGAGGTGGAGGGGTATGAGAAGGAGGCAGGGGAATGAGAGGCCCTTAAGTTAATCATTTTATCCTATTATTTCCCAGGATTTCATTGAAACTGAGCCCTACCAAAATGCAGGTAGTGCCTCTCAGTCAATAGCTTGGAAAAATGCAGGTGCTCTGTTCCAAACAGGGTTAGGTTACAGAGTTCGGGGTGACTGAATCCTCACTGTACTCATTTCTCTTTGGAAGGACTTGAGGGAGGATGTGAAGGGAGGGGAGACAATAGTTGAGTTGTATGCAGAGAAAATTTTTTGTTTGTTTTGATCTATTTACAGTCATATGGTAACTTTGCAGAGGACACGGGCAGTGAACACAGGGTCATTTGAGAAATCAGGCAAGGATGCCACCTGAAAAGCCGTTTACCATTTGCTGTTGCTCCTTGTGCACCTGTCCCTGAATTCCTTCCCCAGTAAAAGGCCATGATTCCCTGCCTTGCCCACATGAACGGCTAAGATTGTTTGCATCTTTATTACTATTTAATCTAGCAAAACCGGTAAGGCCCATTGTGTGAACATCCAATCCGTTCACCTCTGCAAGTCCTAATACATCTTGGTTTCCTTATGAACCAGGATGCGGGTTCCAACCACTACTTGTTCAGTTTGTTTTGGCAAAAGGTGGCATTCAGAGGGTTTAAAGAAAGCATGCCCTGTCTCTTTTTAAGTGCTTTGCATTTATTATTCCTTGAACTTTTGTAGTGCACAGGTCTCTAATCTTTTATGATCTGCAGGTGTTTTCCTTTCTCAAGGTCTCACATTATTAGGAAGAAAATGAATGAATGAGTGCGGATCTCTCCCCCACCCCCAGCAGAATTAACTGGATGTTAGAAACAAAGTAGAGAGAACAGAGATTTTTTTTCTCTTTTTAGCTGATACTGCCCCCCTCCCCCTTTATCTTCTAATACTCCTTTATGCAGCATTTAGCAAATGTTCTCCCCACCAGCTTCCTGTCTTTTGCTCTTTCCACCAATTTATAGTTTACCACTTATCGTGGTCAGAACATACATTGCACTGATAAATTCTATCTCCTGGATTATCTACTTGATGATAGCTTTTAGATACGAGAAGGATAGATATTCTTGCTCTAGTTCCAAATCCTGTATTTCCAGGGCTCTTTGTTTGAAAGCATTTGTATCTCAGGCAGTAGCAAGGGCTGGATAACAAGGAATTGTCAGGCTTGGGCTCTACTTAGTGGAAACTGCCAAGTGATTGGAAAGTAGGCTGTTGCAGATACTAATCTTGTGAGATATGAGTTTTTAAAAAATTTTGAATTAAGGGCGGCGCCTGTGGCTCAGTCGGTAAGGCGCCAGCCCCATATACCGAGGGTGGTGGGTTCAAACCCGGCCCCGGCTGAACTGCAAACCAAAAAATAGCTGGGCATTGTGGCGGGCGCCTGTAGTCCCAGCTACTTGGGAGGCTGAGGCAAGAGAATCACTTCAGCCCAGGAGTTGGAGGTTGCTGTGAGCTGTGTGATGCCACAGCACTCTACCGAGGGCCATAAAGTGAGACTCTGTCTCTACAAAAAAAAAAAAAAAAATTTGAATTAAGGGAAGAGTGATATGCAGTCAGGTTCTTTAAATAAGCTGACTCCCTTCTGTTGGTATGGAGTGTTTTTTTTTTTTTTGTGGTTTTTGGCCAGGGCTGGGCTTGAACCTGCCACCTCTGGCATATGGGACTGGCACACTACCCCTTTGAGCCACAGGCGCCACCCGAGTGTTTTTTTTTTTTTAACCTTTTTATTATGGAGATAGGCAAACATCTGCACAAGTAGACAGAATAACGTAAGAATTCCATGTCCCTGTCGCTTACCTTCAGCAGTGATCAGCTCATAGCCTGTATTGTTTCATCTACCCAATACATTAACAAGTATTTTTGGAAGTCCAAGGCATATTATTTCATCTGTAAATGTATAGGGTTTTTTTTTAATTAACGGCTTTATTGAGATATCATTTACACACTCCACTATGCACGGTAGCATAGTTTTAAGAAATACGTATGTAGGACCAGTGTGGTGGCTCATGCATGTTATCCTAGCACTCTGGAGGGCTGAGGCCAGTAGACTGCTTTAGTTCAGGAGTTCAAGATCAGCCTGAGCAAGAGTGAGACCCTGTCTCAACTGAAAATCGAAAAACTAGCCAGGCATATTGGTGGGCACCTGTAGTCCCAGCTACTTGGGAGGCTGAGGCAAGAGGATCACTGAAGCCCAAGAGTCTGAGGTTGCTGTGAGCTGTGATGACTACAGCACTCTACCCAGGGTGACAGAATGAGACTCTGTCTCAAAAAAAAAAAAAGTATTTGAAAAAAATTTAGAAAAAACTTGACATTTATTTTAAGGGAAATTCAGTAAGCTATATACTTAAAGAATGTTTATTGGGCACATACTGTGTACACTCTGATTTATACATAGTATGTTCTCAAAATACAGGTTTGTTTTTTTTTTTCCTTTTGTGGGACGTGCCCAGGAAGTTATTTTGTCCTAAAGTTCTTTGGAAGAATGTGTACTTATGATTAACTTTTCTCTCCACATAACTCTTAAATTGAGAAATTTCTACCAACCTGTTAATTGTTGATTAGAATCCATTTGTGAACATACATAATTATGAATGGAATGGATCATTTAAAAAGTGATATTTTAGTTATTATTATTTAATAGAGGGATAATTAGCCATTAGTTGTAGTTAAGTCATGAGTCTGAATTGAGTTAACTATTGTTTACTTTGCAAAGTCTGACCCTTCCAGCTGTGGCTACTTGGGGCTGCTTTAAATAGTGTTAGAGGCACCCTGTAAGAAAATCCTCAAAAAGCAAAAGAAATAGGTTCCTGGAACCCTCTGTGCTTGATTTAAACTTCACACACATTTAATAATGCTTTCTCCTAGTAGCTGCTGAATGGTTTGTTTTGTTTGTAGAAGTCCATAGTTTAATTTCCCTAGTTACTTTGTTGGTTAGGGGATTCCATTAGAATAGAATTTGCCCTTGCTGGAGCTTAAATTAGGAATCTGAATGGGAGTTGCTAGTCCTCAAAATTTCATTCACTTTATCATAGTTTATGGAACGATTTCCATGTTCTGCCTGTGAAAATCTAATTCCAGGTAGATTATGAATATTCAATGGTCTTAAAAGATGTCCAGCATGGTCAGGTTAAATTTGTGGATCTATGAAGCTTAATTAAATTCATATGATACTTGATTAGATACAATTATGGTGGGTTTTTTGTTTAAAAACCTGGACGCGCACTCCAAAAGTGTTTAAGAAAAGCTTATGGGGGAGAAAAACTTACAAGTGAAAGATTCTGACCACATATTTAAGTTCTGTTTTGCAATTTGGGAGAACTTCTTTCATTTGATTTCAGCAGTATGGTACCTTGATCCAGCATCATGCCAACATCTTAGTTTTTATTTTATTTTTAATTAAAAAGAATGCGTGTGTGTCTCTGATTTCTTCCTTCCACCTGGGCTGGTGTGAGTTTTCTGGCACACAAGCTCCCAGTGCTTGCAAAACTTATAAACAGCCTTAAGAGCTTGTTGCTTCCAGGAAGTGAGTTGTTGATGCAATGGAGTGATGAATGCAGAAGCTGCAGCTCGCATGGAACCTGTTTCCTTTCCATTTTGGAGGTGAGGAGGTCCAGAAAGCGAACTGACATGTTGTGTCGCTGTTGAGGTCTGCCTCATCCCAAACTCCTCAGTTTCTCAGCTTTGTTGTGGCCTGTGTAGGACTCTTAGCCATGGGCGGTTTGGCCTCATTCAAGGCTATGCTTCATCAATAGAAAAATCAGGAATACCTTTGTGGAGATTTTTAGATTCCTTCATAAGTTCATTTGAAATCATTTACGTTATATTCAGTTCTGGACTGTCCTAAAATAAAGACTGACAGCCATTATTATTTACTTGGGAGTCTAAGAAACTTTATTGTTGTATGTGAAATCTTGGTGCTCAGAACATCTTTCTGGGCAGAACAGACCCCCTATTTTCATTAGGCTTCGTAAAAGGGTCTTGACTAAAGAGGGATTTAAAAACTATTGACCTAAATAAACGGGAAAGATTAGTTTTTTTTTTTTGAAGTTATGAAGCTAGGAATGAGGTAGAATGGGAAACTAGCCCATGCTTGGGCCTCAAGCGGCCTTGGGGTTTTGTCCCTCCCCCGCCACTGATTGGCAGTATGACCTTAGGCTAGTCACTTGATTTCCTGTCTGTAAAGGAATGTATAACTTCTAAGAGTACTCATTTTCAGGTTTATGATTCCATTCTGATTGAAGCAAAGAGGGAATAAACTTTACAACTCATTGGACAGTAAGAATGAATAAATTGATCTGTGTCTAGACTACTTACTTAAAAGTACTCTTTGAATGTTTGGTACTTCCGAATGAAATCCTCAGATGGGTACTGTGAGCCGCAAGGGAAAAAGAAAAAGTTTGTGCATGGGGGGGTCTCAATGAGGGCCCCATTTGTGGGTCTCAGGTACTATTGAGGAGTAAATATGCCACAAAGTCATACTTTCTTTCATTACTGCCTCCCTTTCCTCTCTAGCTCAAAGAAAAGCATGGAAGCTGGTGCACATCCACTTTAGATCTTTGACTTAGGTTTTAAAGAACTTAATGGCTCACGCCTGTAATCCTAGCACTATGGGAGGCCAAATGGCTGGATTGCTCTGAGCTCAGAGGTTCGAGACCAGCCTGAGCTAGAGTGAGACCCCCATCTCTACAAAAAAAGAAAAAGTAAAAGAAAAAGCCAGGCATTGTGGCAGGCCACTGTAGTCCCAGCTACTTGGGAGGCTGAGGGAAGAAAATCGCTTAAGCCTAAGAGTTGGAGGTTGCTGTGAGCTATGATGTCACAGCACTCTACTGAGGGCCACAAAATGAGACTTTGTCTCAGTAAAAAATTAAAAAAAAAAAAATAAATAAATAAAATAACTTCATGTTAATTTTTTAAAAAGGCAACTAATTTAAAGGGCCATTGCTTAGAGCCTTTCTTAGGGCCACCAAAGGCAACTTCTCTCTCAAGCAGGCTCAGTGGGTAGTTGGGATGAGTGAAGTGGTAGGCAATACTGATAAGCTGCCCTAAACACTAGATGGCCTGTCTCATTGAGTAGCAACAACCATTGGAAGGGCAGCTACCATCGCATTGTCTGCCATTTTGAGCTAGCTTGCCATCCTTTTACCAGGAGATCCTTGCGTACCCTTCAAGGTAAAAACTTAAAAACTTAGCAGCCTAATATGTACAGCTGAGTGATCGCTTTCTCCAATTTTGAAGCTCTGTTTTTGGTCAGGCTTGTAACAGTTTTACCCAACTACATAGGTTTGTATTTGGTTCCTCTTCACTAAATACTGCTTTTGAAAATCTTGGCGATTATGATACTAATTGGACTCCTTGTAAGATGTTATTTACCGTGCAGCATCTAGAATCTTTTATTTCCCATGTTCTGAATATCCATCTTTCTTTCACATGGAATTTGTTAGTCCCTTCAGTCAAAATTCTTGGGCTTTTCTCATCCTTCAATTCATTCCTAGCATGTAAGTTTTCAAAGGATAAAACCTTTCTTTTTTTTTTTTCCTTTGAAACAAATTATTGGAATTTGGAGCTTTGGGGATACAGCTAAAAGTGCAATGAAGCCAGAGGCACAATTAGTGGTTTGGAACTTCTTGACAGAATTTTAGTAAGAATTAGGGTCTACTTTAAGGCTAAAGGAAGTAGTTCAAAAACTAGACTTTTTAAAACAACATTCTCCCTTTAAGACCCAAAGATGACCTTTTTCCATTGTGCTCTCTGAAATCTGTATAGGCCAAATAATCTTCCCACCCTTCCGCAAGCCTCTTATGTCAGTTTCAAACATTCACTTTGTTACTCACTTGATCTCGTTCTGGTGAATTTATAATTTATATCTTGTCCTCTCCCAGGGGATTCTCTGATTCTGTCTAATTAGGTAACTTCTCATACACCCGTGACTTGTCTTTTTTTTTTCTCTGCTTAGACTTGAAAGCAGCAAGGATCGTCCAGTTTCATGTACCTAGGAATCCCTTGATTATTTGCTTATCGGCTTATGACTTTCTTTCATGGAACTTGGTATATTCTTTCAGGGCAGAAAGGATCTCAAGATTTCATTGTTTCTCAAAGGAGTTCTGAGGTTTACCCTTCAAGTATGATTATTCCTAATTGGCCTGTATGGAGGACTTAACAGAGGTGTCTTAGAATTTAGAGTTAAGAAGTAAAGGCCATTTGCTTTGTGCTGGGGATCTGATTTCCCTCCCTTTAAGAGGGGCTGAGGTAAAGGGGTAAATTCAGGGACTCTCTTCAATTGCTTCTTGCAATGTGGACCCTCAGTAAGAAGTCATAGCTTGTTTCATGTTTACATGGATGGAGCTGGAACATATTCTTCTTAGTAAAGTATCTCAAGAATGGAAGAAAAAGTATCCAATGTACTCAGCCCTACTATGAAACTAATTTATGGCTTTCATATGAAAGCTATAGCCTAAGAATATGGGGAAAGGGGAGAGGGAGGGGAGGGAGGGGGAGGATGAGTGGAGGGAGGGTGATTGGTGGGATTACACCTGCGGTGCATCTTACAAGGGTACATGTGAAACTTAGTAAATGTAGAATATAATTGTCTTAACACAATAACTAAGAAAATGCCAGGAAGGCTATGTTAACCAGTGTGATGAAAATGTGTCAAACTGTTTATAAAACCAGTGTATGGTGCCCCATGATTGCATTAATGTACACAGCTATGATTTAATATTAATAAAAAAAAAGAAGAAGTTGTAGCTTGTGGTTTGCCTGATTTTGTATGTCAGAAATTTTGGAGAGAATATTTGACCTAAAACAAAAATTATGGATAGCCCTCCCTTCTCTGCTATTTCTCTTTATTTTCTACTTTCTGCTTGAGAACCACTTCAAAGAATCAGATGTGTTGGTGCCAGACGCCGTGCAGTTATTGTTAAAAAGAATTTGGAAATGTAATTGAAAACAAACTTTGTTGAGCAAAGCAGACCTAGGCGAGTTCTTACTTTGTGAGGAGGAAGGGAATTCTAAGTTTTTCCTCTATTTGGAGCTGATGTCTCAGAACACTTGTTCTGTGAGATGAATCATCTGTGAATTCTACATCTGGGAGTTATATATTGGGAAATGGCATTCTTTTTAAATGTAGAAGAAACACAAAAGCTTAAAGTTACAGTGTAGTTGGAAAATTCTAGTCAGAGTTTTAAAATATTAGCATTGAGGTGAAATTGGCAGAGTGATTGGACATGAGGCTGTGATACTAAAATAGACATATCCATATATGGAAAGCAATATGATAGCCACACTTACATAGTGGGACCCTTCTCTTTTATTTTGAGGCAGATGACATTTTTTAAAAATGTCATAAACATCAATCAGAATTATTAGTTAATGCAAATATGACTGAGCATCAGAATTTGTTTGAACTTTGTCTTGAGTGCTTTGAATAAGTTCAGGCCCTGCTCAGCATTGGAAAGCTTAGAGCAATGTAGTGTTTCAGGGTCTTCGGTAAAGTCCTTTATTCCTCCTTTCTGGCTGTGAGGGGTGGCGGTCATGAGGACAGAGCAGCCTTGTTCTTTGGTGGCTCCGTGATAAGAGGCGGCTCTGGCTGCCTGGGTCACCTTGGCATTTTACTCTGCCTCACTTTCATCTCCTGTAAAATAAGGATAATTGTCATGTCCATCCCACTCAGCTTGTTATGAGAACAAAAATGAAATAACTTAACAATTTTAGAATGGGGCCCAACACATAGCAGAGGTTTGAGGGAGGTTAGATATTTTGTTCTGTAGCTATAGCAGTAATAGCAGTTTACATTTTTGGCAGCAGGATACATCGTTGTTAACTAATCATCATCTTCTATGAGGTATTTAGCCTCTTGAGTGGTTTTATACCAGAGTGGTTGAATGACTTGCCCTGGGTCTACCCGTTGCCCCATTTAGAACCCAAACCCACCTCTATTTCTATGCTCGTGTCTAGAACAGTGTGGCCAGTACTGCCTACTTTCTTTCCTTCCTTTCATGTCTGTGAATTCCTTAAGGCCAGTGGTTGGTCCTTTAGCTCTTTGGTGGCTTGAAGCACCTGGCACAGTTCTGGCCACACAGCTGATGCTCTATAAATGGCGCGTTGAATGTGATGAAGAGCGTGCTTCTTCATTCATTGGTAGGCTTGTGTCAGAATCCGTTTTTGGTTTGCCTCTTTGGTGAGAGGGGTGGTACCATGTACATATGTCTTGCCATCTGTTGTTTATTGTTTCTCTTAGGCTGTGGTTTGTGTTCCCGTTCCATGTTTCTTTGGTTTCTAGAGCAACTGCGAATATTGTATGCTCAGGGATCAAAAAAAGTAAACTATTTATAAACAGTAAAGTATCCTTGGGTTTGGAAAGTGTTTTTCTCAAATGCGTGTATATTTGATGGCTTTATTATAATCTCACAGATGTATTGTTAGACAGTTGGCAGATTGAGGCACGTCTAAGAGATGGACAAGTCACAGTCCAGCCTTGGTGATAAAGCCCTGGTGTCAGTGCTGGCCTGAGTGGTCTATTTTTAACTCAAGAACACATAAACAATTTAGCCTGCTGGTGGAGCTCATGTTCGGCCCGAAACCTTTGGCATGCCTTGGATTGCCAGCAGTTTGTGGCACTGAGATGTACGTGGTCCTGTGGAGACTGCCCTGGCCACCACTGACTCATTGCCACACACTTCATATAGGAAAACAAAATGCAACAGAGAGAAGGGAGAGAGGAAGGTGGGATTTGTCCATGATTTTGTATAACCAATTTTATGTTAAACTTTCGTAATATTTCACTGTGTCATGCAGACTTTGGCGGGAGTAGAAAGGTTTTTTTCTCACATCTGTTTTCTGCCACCAGTTTTAGGGGTCTTTGCAGAGTCACTGATTGGACCACATTAATCGTGTTGCTTAAAGCACCTACCTCTCCAGCTTCATTGTGCCTTTCTGTCTGGCTCCATCTCCTTAGGCCACCGCTTGGTGCTTTCTCCAAACTCTGGTTACTGCCAATGCACTATGGCCCTCACCTGCTGTTCCCTCTGCTGGGAGAAAGGTTCCTCCCTCTTTGCCGTGCAGACTCTTATTCATCCATCTATCTTAAATGTTTCTTCGCTAGAAACCATAGCTGACATCCCTTAAATAAGATTCCCACCTTGAAGATTCTGTAATACTTTATATAGAAGTTTCATTTGAGTATTTGGTGAATATCCAACTCCCTCATTTGTCTGTAAGGTCCCTGAAAACACAGACTGGCTCTGTTTCTGATCCACCATTGTATTCCTAGAATCTAGCATGAAGCCCGAAACATATTAAATTCTCAATACAGATATCAATAGACATAGATGTTCATCCTTTTTTTTTGAGACAGAATCTCACTCTGTTGCCCTGGGTAGAGTGCCCTGGTGTCATAGCTCATAGCAACCTCAAACTCTTGGGCTCAAGTGATCCTCTTGCCTCAGCCTCCCAGGTTGCTGGGACTACAGGCCTCTGCCCTGACACTTGGTTAGTTTGTACTATTTTTAGTAGTGACGGGGTCTTGCTCTTACTCAGTCTGGGTCTGAAACTTCTGAGCTCAAGTGATTCACCTGCCTTGGCCTCCCAGAGTGCTGGGATTATAGGAATGAGCCACTGCGCCCGGCCAGCATTCATTCTTTATAGTCTTGTAAGTCCTACAGAAATACCTTTGCCAGACAAGTAGAATAACTTAGACTTCCCAGGGCTTATCTGTCTGTACATTTCTTAAATATACTTTGCCTGTTTGGTATATTTAGTTTTCTCCATACTCCACCAAAATATTAGTGTTGAGAAAAAAAGAGCAATGGAAAGAAGAAGAAACTAATAGACCCAAAATTGAGAAGATGACCTGCAGGGTGTTTACCTACCACATTAAGAAATGGCAATCTTTTTAGTCCTTCTGAGTTTGGGGAAGGTCGCTTTTAAATTTCATGTGCCAGGCAAGTATTGTCACTGAAACTGCTTTTTAGTTTAAGCACCACAGTCAACTGTCTCCCACGTGGGGTCCCTGGGCGCCATGTCCCTGCTGGATCTCGGTGGCCGTCCTCTGTGATGCATTTGGCGAGGGAGCCCATGGTGCCTTACCCAACTGTTGACATGGCCTCTCATCTGCTCTTTTGCTGCAGCTGAGCTTTGGAGTCTGTTTTTCCAGAGTTGACACTTCAGGGGAGAGTGGCTTCTTACATGGACCGAGGCTGTCTAGACACCCTTTCCCTTGTGGTTATCCTGCTCAATTTATGCTGAGCCCTCACCAGGCAGCTGGCTTGGGTTGCTTGGGCCCTTAATTACTTTGCTGATACCTGTGCTTTGATAAAAAAGATGACCATTCTCTCTGTTTGCTGCTGGCAGAGGGAAAGACTGCTTTCCTTGACCAGAGGGAGTTGTAAGAACACTAAGGGCGGATTACCATGCCCTCAGTGGACTGAGCCAAAGTAACAACATAGATAGATAAGCGTCGAGGCAGGAGGCTTTGGGCAGATAGACTCCTGAATCTGGCCCCTGTTAGTGCAGCCCTCAGGTGTGAGGTCTCGGCTCCCACCCCATCCTCAGACACATAGGATCTCTGTCACGGCATAGGACCTTGCTGACACCAGAGATAATAGTGAGAGGCAAGGGGAGGCTGTGTTCTGCAAGTGAGCTTGGCCTCACATGTTTGTTTTTATGGCCACTGAGGTCTAGGGCTGTGATACTGTGGGGAAGCTTTTTATCCCCAGTGAACTGGATGGGGGAGGGCTGGTGTGTGTGTATGCTATTGATTCATAGCCTAGTTACGATGTCTTTAATTACTTTTAATTTCCTGGTAACAAATGTTAGGCTTTTGTTGAATAAAGAAGAAACTATAAAAGACAAAAGAATAATTGATCTCATTATCCTGTGATATCACTTTGGTGCATACATTTCCAGTAATGCCTGAGGCTAAGTACCTACTACTTTGAGTTATATTTTAAAGACTCAATATCATGAATATTTTCCCTGACTTTAAATAAAAAAGTCTAATGTTTTATAACAGATTATTATAAAACTTACTATAAAACTCATAATTAAACTTTCCCTCACATTAGACAGTTACTTTTTTTTTTTTCCTAAACCTTGGCAGACATACTTATGCATAAACATTTTAACTATTTATTTCCTTGGGATGAATCACCAAATCCAAATTGCACTAGAATAGGCAAATTCTCAAGACTTTTTGTACCACTCTCCCTAAGAAAGAAGCTGCCAGTTTTTGTGTGAGCTTGTGCTCCTTTTCCCCCACCCTTACAAGCATTAGAATAGATGGCTGCTGTTTGTTGTGTAATCTGTCAGTTTAATACATGAAAATTGCCTGGGATTATTTAATCTTCATTTCTTTGGACAATGAGGCTGAAGACTTTCCACAAGTTACTCATAGCCATTTCCTTATTGAGTTTCCTTCCTTTTTTGATTCTCAGCCCAATAAAAAATCCTCTTGGTGTCCTCCACTATGTACTTCGGGCTTGAGTACAAGTACATAATCTCTGGCACTAAAGATGATTATGTTTCTGTGAGAGTGCAGGTGTAATTGCATAGAAAACGGTGCTCTAAGCAGGTGTGTTCCAAGTTCGACTCCGAACCAGGACATGCTTTTGGGTTCTTAAAACCGATGTTGACTGTGTGTTTTGGAAGGAAGTGTTGCAGTGGCCCTGTGGGTCCCACACTGCTGTAGTCCTCTGCAGAGCCAGTCTGCCTGTGCCCAGGCTGCCCTGTCTGGGGCCAGCGCGCCTGGTACCTACAGCTGGTAGGAATCAGAGCAGATTAGCATGGCCGAGAACCCTTCAGCAACAGCTTCCAGCAAATGGAAATTATTTTAAAACAAATTGATGTGGTTTTTCTGTCAGACCTACTTGGAGCATAAACAAGGTTGGACTGTTAGCTGCTTCCCTTCTACAAACGAGCCCATGTTTAGAATGTGGCTTTCAGCAAAGTAAACATGGTCTCGAAAGTGAGTTGTCATTGTGTGCCTGTGATTTGAAAAGTAAAAGTAGTGCACTGACATCTTAAGGACAGTTTTGATAGAGTTTCAGACAGGCCTTCTTGTTCATTTGTCTTCCTTCCACAAAGATCACTACTGACTGGTAAGGGGTGATTTGGTGTTAAAGGTAAGGAGTGATTTGGTGTTAAAAGGATTAAGGGAAAGAAATGCCAGGTCAATTTTTTTGGTGAGATAAACATTTTAATTTTGCCCTTTTGCCATGGGGAATATCAAAAACATCTTGTGAAATACTTAATCGTGCGTATATATGTGTGTGTATGCACGCTACAGTTTGTGCATCTTTGAATTCTCTGCCAGTTTGAAAGTGGTTCCCTCACCTTAAGGACAATGTCGGCTTTATTAAATTGACCACAGTTTCCCTAAAAGGCGGAACAGTGCTTTTAATGTTCTGATTATATATTAATGAACAACTAGGCCAAGGGGCACTTGCCAAAAAAGCTACAAAGTGAGAAAGCCACCAATATCAGAGTGAACTTTGCACTCTGAAAGTGTGAATGATGTTGGGTGAAAGGAGTTTATTGCACAAGGGGAGCAACTGGAATCTCTTTGATGTTGGTTAGCATCCTGGCCCCATTAGACTTTGGGCCTTCCCAGTTAACTGCATCTTTGCTGGCAAGGGCAGCACTGTGGCGTGGTCCCTGAGGCATAGAGAGACTTGTTCTTGACCACATAGGACAGCAAAGTATTCCTGTGCAGGGTGAGCCATTCATATTTGTTTTTAAGCAACTTCAACAAATTTTAAGACAACACTGAAATGCATAGTCTCACAACCCCACCCTCCCAACTTTTCCTCTGGAGAGACTTTTCTAGAACTAGCATTATTCTAAAATCTGCTCAACCTAACCACAGAAAGGGGTGAGATCTTAATCTTAATCTAACTAATTTATTTTCTCCCCATTGCAGTGACATTTCCTCTTGCCTTCTGGCTTGTGCTTAATTTTTGAATGGTGGGCCATTGGGAAGCTTGCTTTCCTCAGCCTTATTAAATCATTAATAAGAAGAAATGGAAGGAAAAAATTGCTCTTTGGAAATGTCGAGACTTTGTTTTCTATCAGAGGATGAACTCCAGCTGAGGTTTTCCTACATCTGATACACAGGTGGGCAGAGGGTCATAGTGAGGGCAGTACCATTTGGGAAGCAGAAAGGAACTTCTTGGGTGGGAGGGATGTTTGAAGGGGCTTTAACATTCTAAACTTGGGTATCTTCCCTGGTCCCTCTTCCATGTATCTTCTGGCATTTTGAGGAACAGTAATTTCTGCGTTTTTGTGGTATAGAAGTAGCTGGGTGGCATTTTCTTTCTTTCCTTTCTTTCCCTTCCTTCCCTCCCCTCCCCTTCCTCCCTCCCTCCCTCTCTCTCTCTCTCTCTCTTTCTTTCTTTCTTTGACAGAGTCTCAAGCTGTTGCCCTGGTAGAGTGCCTGGCATCACAGCTCACAGCAACCTCCAACTCTTGGGCTTAAGCGATTCTCTTGCCTCAGCCTCCCAAGTAGCTGGGACTACAGGCACCTGCCACAATGCCCGGCTACTTTTGGTTGTAGTTGTCACTGTTGTTTGGTGGGCTGGGGCTGGATTCGAACCACCAGCTCCGGTGTATGTGGTTATCACCCTAGCTGCTGGAGCTATAGGCGCCAAGCCGCTAGGTGGCATTTTCCATCTGGAATGTTGACCAGCTGCTAAGGCATTGGGACATTTTTTTTTTTTAATAACAGCTTTATTGAGATATAATTCAAATACCACAAAGCCATCCTTTTAAAGTATGGGATTCTGGGTTTTAGTATGTTCATAGAATTGTGCAACCATTACCACTAATTCTAGAACATTTACATCACCACAGAACAAAGCTGTGTACCCATTAGCAGCCCGTCCCCATTCTTCCTCCCATCTCCTGACAACATCTACTTTTGTCTCCTGGATTTGCCGCCTCTGGACATGTCATGTAAACAGAATGACGCAGTGTGTGGCTTCATGTGTCTGGCTTCTTTTCCATAGCATAATGTTCCCCTGTGGTGTAGTGTGTATCAGAATTTCACTTTTATGGCTGAATAATACTCCGTCATGTGGATAGACCACATTTTGTTTATTTATCAGTTGACAGACATGTGGGTTGTTTCCACCTTTTGGCTGTTAGGAATAACGCTGCTATGAATGTTTGTGTATATGTTTTTGTGTGAAAGTATGTTTTCACTTCTCTTGCTTATATACCTAGCAGTAGAATTCCTGGGTCCTATGGTAACTCTCATGTTTAACTTTTTGAGAAACTGCTAGACTGATTCCTAAAGAGGCTTCCTTGGGAATCACTCTTTGTTTACCCTTTGGCATTTTAACCAGCAGTGGATGAAGATTTCTGTTTCTGCACAACCTTGCCAATACTTGTTATTATCTGTCTTTTAAATTTTGAGGGTGTAGTCGTATCTCATTGTGATTTTGATTTGCATCTCCCTAATGCTCCCTAATGAACCAGGAGCATCTTTTCTTGTGCTTATTGGTCATTCGTGTATCTTTGCTGGAGAAATATCTATTCAGATTCTTGGCCTATATTTTAATTGAGTCCTTTGTCTTTTTATTGTTGAGTTGTAAGCAGAACATGTTTTTATTTTTTATTTATTATTATTATTTGAGACAGAGTCTTATTTTGTCGCCCTTGGTAGAGTGCCATGGCATATTCGCTCACGGAAACCTCAAACTCTCGGACTCAAATGATCCCCTTGCCTCAGCCTCCCAAGTAGCTGGGACTACGGGCACCTACCACAGTGCCCAGCTATTTTTTCAGAGATGTGGTCTCGCTGTTGCTCAGGCTGGTCTCAAACTCCTGAGCTCAGGCAATCCACCCACCTCAGCCTCCCAGAGTGCTGGGATTACAGGTGTGAGCCACCGTGCCCGGCCAACAGAGCATGTTTTTAGAAAGAGACAAGTAGTACCATTTTCAGTTTGGGGTATCCTTCCAGGTAGGGTATTCTGGTTTTATCTTCCTCAGGTGGAAAGTTTTTACTTTTAAGACTTTTCAGATCTTCAGACAGAAACATAATGGACAGTTCTTGCTTGGCTAATAAGGAAGGGGGACTTTTTTTTTTCCTTCTCCTCTTAATAATTCCAAGGAAAGGAGAATATGTGGCAGAAAATAGTAGTAGCAGTAGTAGTAAATTTCTCATAGTAAATCCAGATTTGACTCCCTGGGAGAGAGTATCACGCAGCTTTTGTCCCAGGAGAATTGGTAAAATTTGCTCTCTTGTAACTTAAGGAAATTTGTTGTGCTGTGCATTTATTGCAGGGCTGTTTTCTCTGCATTTCCTCTGCTCCAGGGCAAGCCTGCCTTTGCCCACGGATCTGTGCAACTATAAATTAGACAGAAGTGCAGTACTGGGGCTGTCCAAACTCTGGCAGAGTAATTGCTCTGGACAGGTTTATAATTGGGAGGTGTGAAGTACTTGGTGGAGACCAGAAGCTGGGGGAAAGGAGGAGGTATTGAACTTGGGCAGCTGCAGGGTGGTAGGCTGACAAAGCTAATTGAAAACTATGGCCCTGGTGGCTTTTAATGGGTAAGGGAGCTGAGGCCTTGAAACATTTCCCTTTTAAAGCAAGAAACCCAAAGGGAAAGTGGCTTGTTGAGTTACTCAAGGGGTTAGAACTGAATTTCTGCAAGCATTTAGATAGAACCTTTGGCATTGTGTAGAGATTCAGAGGCTCTGATTTTGTTTTTAATTTCCTACTTGTTAGTCTCAGTCTAGATCAGTGGTTCTCAACCTGTAGGTCGTGACCCTTTTGTAACAATGACAATACATCCTGCATATCAGATATTTATATTAAGATTCATAACGGTAGCAAAATTACAGTTATGAAGTAGCAACAAAAGTAATTTTATGGTTGGGGGTCGCCACAACATGAGAAACTATTAAAAGGTCATGGCATTAGGAGGCATTAGGAAGGTTGGGAACCAGTGGTCTAGATGAACCAAGTGTATAGTGGGGGATGCTGGGTGGTGTTAGTGAGCCTGAGAGAACACCTACAGGGACTTGCTGCACGGACAGCACCACCCTTGGATACCCACCAGGTTGGTGGGCTAAGCTCTCCAGACAAATGAGAGATGTTAATTATTACATGGTAGCTTCTGTTAATCCTCTAGTCAGAATTTATGGGGTCAGAGCTTGGGAATCTGCATTTGAAGCTGCTTTGGGAGACATTACATTGGAGTCTTAACTGTGAGGGCTCCTGCCAAAGATTGTGGGCTTGCCCAGGCTCAGCGACAAGTCCTTGTGGTTTTGAGTCCTTATATCGCTGCTCCCCCACCCCTGCACCCCCCACCTGGCCTTCTTGATACCAGGGACTTTCTGGGCTCTGGCCTCAAGGGACTATATAGTTCCTTCAGCAACCAAACCTTGTTCTTCCTTGGGCTTTGCTTGTGCTCCTCTTGATATGCCTTATAATGCTTCTTCAGGTCCTTTCAGAGGGATTTCCTGGGACACCACGGCGAGGGTGGCTGCTGTCATGTTCCTGGAAAGCCACTTTCTTGCTCAGTCTTTTCTTCCCTTCCTGATTGCATACTCCCCAAGGGCAGAGCCTGCTCTGCACCTGTGTGGTCCTGGAGTCCAGCATAAACATTTGAGTGTGTGTGTGTTCATGTCCAGCCATGGGTGACCATTGGCTTTTCAGCCTCTAAAGGATGTGGGGCGCTGCCTTTTCATATCCCTGTAACTCCTGCCTACACACACCTGTTGAAATAACCACAGGTTGGCCATCCTACACATCTGCCCTTTTGGATTAACAAAGGGGTTAACTGTGGTTAACTAGTTGCCTTTTCAGGACCACCTGTGCCAACCTGAAATTAGTTGTATCTTAAAGACAAAACCAAAAATTGGACTCATCTTCATTTATTCCAAACTCCACATTAGCAACTTCCAGAAAGTCCTTTTGAAGGTGGGTTATAAAAGGTGTGGAGATGGCGGAGGTGATAGGATCTTCCTTGAGACATGCAGTAGTTAATGTGTAACCTCTTTAACAAGGCTTATGTGGACGTTTATGTGGCCTTGCCTCTATTATGGATTCATAAACCCACACTGCATATCAGGTGTTTGTAGTAAGTCCAGGGCTTTGCAGCTAACTCATATCCCCAAGGTTTAATTTCCTGTGGTTGAAACAACAACCAACAACTTGGTAATCCTCCTATCCTACAGCAGGTTGGAGACTCAAATAGTGGCTAGAGAAGGCTTTATGAGATGACCCCTCCCTTCTCCTGTCCCTAGCACACCTATGCATGATTGGAGGCTTCTTGTGGTTGCAGTGTCTCCTTAATGAGAGATTGTGAAGCTAAGTAAGATTGAGAAAGAAAGGTGGAGAAAATAAGGTTTGAAGGGAGAGGGAACTGGGCCCTCCTTTTTGGGGGGTGACTGAGCTGTAGATATATTTCTTCTCATATAGTAAGACATTGTGGTGCAGTGCCTGTAGCTCAGTGGGTAGGGCACCAGCCACATATACTGAGGCTTGCGGGTTCAAACCGGGCCCGGGCCGGCTAAAACAACAATGACAACTGCAACAACAACAACAAAAATAGCCAGGCATTGTGGCAGGCGCCTGTAGTCCAGCTACTTGGGAGGCTGAGGCAAGAGAATTGCTTAAGCCCAAGAGTTTGAGGTTGCTGTGAGCTGTGACACGATGGCATCTACCCAGGGCGACAGCTTGAGGCTCTGTCTCAAACAAACAAACAAACAAAAAAACCCAACAAGACATTGTGGTCTGAGGTCCAGGCAGCTTGCCTCTTGGATGTGGGTTATTTCAACCGTAAGTGCTGCTGCTTTATGCTTTGGCATCTTGAGGATTGTCCATTTGGAAGGGCTAGATTAGAAGTGGGGTAGCAAAATCCATCACAAACTAGGATCATTTTTGTCTTGCGTTTTTGCCTTACTAGAATTATCTAACTGTTCCATCTGAGATGCAAGGTAAACATAGGAGTTTGGATACTGCAGAATCCAAAGGCCAAACACCCCAGCTAGTGGTATGCCTGACTCAACAAATAATATTTTGAAGTGCTACCTGCCCCCAATCCCCAGTAGCAATAGGAGCCATCAGTTAAATAAACCAGCTGTTAGGAGCAAGAACAGGAGTTTTTGCACAGACAGCCTTTACATTTTCTTATTCTTGATGAACGTTACTTGGTTTGTGAATTATTAACTACAGTGTGTGTGAGGAAATACTGGTTGCTTAAGTATATTTTTATGTAAGAAAAAATAAAACTGACCACACCTTCAGCTGCTCCCATTTGGGGTTCAGGGATTGCCTGCTTTCACTCAGCAGGCACATTTAAGGCCAAGGTGGGTGTGTTGGCTTCTCGCAGACCTCATCGTGCACCCTGTATTGTAGCTCATCACTTGCTGTTGCAACTTTGCTTGGAAGGGAATGGAAGTGTTTTTCAGCCTGCTGGGATACATAGTATGATGATCCTCATCAGGCTGCATCAAGTGTCCAGAATCCTAGTTAGAGGTTTGGGAAGAATTTTGTATATGGATCAGAAAACGAGGTTAGGTGAATCATAGGAAGCTGGCATGAGATGTCTTGAGTCTGTCACTTGCCTGGCAACTTTGTAATAGGGTTTTGAGGCAGGTTCTTTCTTTAATTTGTCATCTTTCTCTGGTGCTTCCATTTCCACAGCAGTGTATTTCCCTGGAGGAAGCTAGTAGATTCCACTGAGGGAGCTATGGTGTGGCATCTGTTGGGGAAAGGGATTAAATTTAGGAGTTTGAGTGATGATGAGAGGCTTGGAGAAATCCATTTGTGAACTTGGTATACCTAACACAGCGATTTTCAGAGGTCCCAAGGACCTCTTAAAGTTGGTATTCTGACTTGCCTGTGAAGGAGAATCGTGATTAGGTCCCTGTTTGGAGGGTAGGGAGAGGCTAAGGAAGAAAGGGTGGAAAGAGGAAGGAGTTTGGGGGAATTGAAACTGGCCAAACTTGTGTAGGTCTTCCTTTGAGTTTCACATACCTTTGGGTATTGGTTGCTGGCTTGATCCTGCAGTGTGAATAAGTCACACTCTGAAATGCCTGGGCGTGATTCTTGGGGCTCTATTATGTTACTGCAAGGTCTAAGCTTTGCTCATTTCCAGTGCAGAAAACATACATGCCATGGGAGGGAAGGAGGCAGGTGCTGGTCTCCCTTCCCCACCTCTTCATTGTCCTCAGGTGCAATGCCATTTGATATGGGCAGTGCTGAAACACATAGGATGCTTTATTCTCAGGCTGCTGGGATTATTGCTGACATAGACCGTGAGTACTGAAGCCAGCCTCCTGTGTATAGAAATGGAAGAAAAGAAATTCAAGCTGTAAACGAATCTCTGTTTTGGGACTTTGTAATGGCAAATTATGTGAATGTGTGAATTGGAAAGGTGCCTGGTTTATACCATCATGAATACCCAGGCCTTAGATAAATATTGACACCAGCAGTGTGACAGACCTACCATTTATCTCATGCCCCTAGGAATAAAAGATCTTTTCTCAGGCGCTGGTGACCTTATAAACCATCCTGACGAGTTTGTGCAGGTGCTCTCTGCACTAGTTCTTCAGATTTGAGAGAGGGTGGTTTTCTCATTGTGCTTGTGCAAGCTTAAACCTAACAGAATCTAAACCTGCTCTGGTTTATTGATCACAGTTGACTTTGCTGCAAGTAAATGTAGTTGCCAGCACGGTTTTGCAGAGTCATGCTTGTGTGGCCATGTGAACTGGACCTGGTTAATTAGAGCACCTTGTATTTACTTTGACAGTATTTCAGGACTGAGTGTGGGGGAGAAAGGAGAGCCTTTTGGGGGGTGTTGGCTGAAGTACAGGTTGAGCCTGATGGCTGAGTGCCTCCCTTTTCCAGCAAACTGCCCCAGGCACACCTTGTCGGGTCTTCTGTGACTCCGGGCATGCAACAGAACCAGCCTAATTTTGTTAGTGTGAAGTATGCAGAAGCAATTTAGTCTCTCTTGTTTCGCCTCCTGCTAGGTGTTTGCCTGTTGGAGAGGAGACATGATGGAGTCACTTGATGTAGGCCACGCTGAGCAGAGACTTTAGCAGACTTGGGTTTGATCACATCTTTATAGAGGAGTGACTGGGAGAGCCTGGGAGGTGTTGTGTTCATCACATAGCAAAGTGTTAGGCAGAACAGTCCCAGCTGTTTATGGGGTGGCTGCCTCAGTGTAGCTGATCTTGGAGAGGTCTGGATTTGGTGTGACCAGTGGGCTTGGGTTTCCTGCTCAGATGTGAAGATGCCCTGTGGTTTGAGGATTCTTATCTCTCTCTCTAGTGCCTATAATTGAGACTCCAAAAAGAGTCACCTGTGATTGACATTTGGTTGGGCTTTTAATCACCTTTGCCGGTGATGTGCTTTAAAAATGTATGTACCAGTATTCATTATTTGGTTGAGGTATAGCTTAGTGAGTTGAATTTACTACTATGATCCATCCTTTAAGTACATCCTTTGTGAGTAAATGACCTGGAAGTGCAGACTTGGTGGGGCTAGTGGTGGAGGGTGATGCCCTGGGCTTCACAGAGTGTGGATGGACCATGTAGAAGAGGAGAGGCATCTTTTTTTTTTTTTAGAAGTATTAGCAAAGGATTAAAAAAATGAAGCAACAAAAGTGTGTTATGGCTCAGTCATTTCACAGCCAGTTTTTCATTTGATGTAGTAAAATTTTATTTATTTATTTTTCGAGACAGAGTCTCATTCTGTTTTCCCAGGCTAGAGTGCTGTAGTGTCATAGCTCACAGCAACCTCAAACTCCTGGGTTCAAACAGTCCTCTTGCCTCAGCTCCCAGTAGTTGGACTACAGGTGTGCACCACCACGCCTGGCTAGTTTTTGTATTTTTTAGTAAATACGGGGTCTCACTCTTGTTCAGGCTGGTCTCAAACTCCTGAGCTCAAGGGATCTTACAGCCTCGGTCTCTCAGAGCACTAGGATTGTAGGCATGAGCCACGGTGCCTGGCCTGATACAGTAAAATTTTAATATATTGAAGAATGAGGGTAAAATGCATCATCTGTTCCTCTGTGCTTACAATTTCAGTGAAAAGCAAGTTCCACGCTGTAACAGCACAAAGTAGTCTGTGTACACTGCTTGCTAAAGAGCTCTGTGGTTGTTGAACCTTGACTTTAGATTTTCTCAGTCATTTCAACAACCAGAATCAGAGAAATCATTACTGCCTGGGTGCCTCTAAAGCAGGGAAAATGATGAAGTAGATGGTCTTTTAAGTTTAGAGTGTTTCATGACGTCTTAGTATTATTGAAAGAAAAACTTTGTCTTTTGGCTTCAGCTAAGCGTTTCATGACACACATAAACTTTAAAAAGCCCAATGGAAAGATGGATGGAACAAGATCCCGAGTTGAAAGTCAGCAACTTAGCTGTTGGCCAGGCAGCTGACCTTTTAAAATTGTGTGTTTTCTTTAAACTACTTAGCTAGAAATACTCGCGTGCCTCCCTGTAATACGGCGGGATGTATTCTTGGTTATAATTTCAGTTTTCTAATTTGGCTGATTTAATACCAGGGATCTGCTGTCTGCATATGAGTGATCTTTATATTTTTAAGTTTTGAGGTAGCCAGGACAGGAAGGGAGGATAAACCTAGAAAATAATATTTGAAGAAACCTTGCACATAATCCGTTTAAAATCAAAGCGTCGTGGAAATGAAAAGTACTCATGGATTTTTATGTTAGCTTTATAGATTTTGGATGCTTGGGCTTTGCATAGGCACAAAGAGACATCACAGAGTCGGTCATAAGTGAGCTGTGGGTGTGATAGCTGTTGAAAAATAAAGGACATGTAAGTTCCTGTGGAAGCTTATAGAAGATGCAAGTGCATACCCCCAGGAACTTCTAGCTTCCCAGGAAAGGTTTTCCTTATACATAGCTTGAGGCTAGGAAGATAGCTACACCCATTTATGTCATTTTTTCCCTTAAATTTTTTTGTGTATGGGTAAGGGAGGAAAGAGATCCTGATAACACTGAGGTACGCCATTGTTTGTACAGATGTATTTGTTTAAAATAAACCACTTTCATTTCCTTCTTCCTCCTTGTTGGGGGGACAAATAGGCAACTTATTGTACATTGCTCCTTTGTATTGTATCAGAAGAGTATTTGTCTAAAGTTGCCCTTCTGAATACTTTTTAACAAATACAACCCCCCCTGATCATTACATGCCCAGAAATGAGTCACCATTGAGTTTTATTTTTTATCTTTTGGCATGCATTTCTGTAACATGAGGTGCTTCTGCTAGGTTTTTATTGATTTGATGATGATATAGAGCAAATTGTTAAAAATAAGGGTTAAAAAGGCACAAAACGGCTTATTCCTTTCCTAGTTCTAGGAAAGTTCTAGATAAGAAGATTTAAAATGGTGAGTAATGGCTCAAATAGAAGAAAGGATTTTTTCCTTTTTTTACTTGTTTGTTTTGATATTTTAATCCGTGTCTTGCAGTTAGAGGAAGTAATACATTATTGGACGTTTCATTCTTGAATTAAGAGTCGTTGGTATAGAATTTCCTTATCCCTTTATCCCAGTGAAATAAATTTGGCCACTCTGTTTTTGTGACCAGGAGGACTTTTTTTGGGCTGTGTTAAAACAGTTATTTTCCTTTTTGATAGCAATGTTCTTCTCAGGGCCCTTAGATGTGTGAAATCAGTTAGCACTTTTTTTTTTTTTTTTTGGAGACAGAGTCTCAAGTTGTTGCCTTGGGTTGAGTGCTGTAGCATCACAGCTCACAGCAACTTCACACTCATGGGCTTAAGTGATTCTCTTGCCACAGCCTCCCAAGTAGCTAGGACTATAGGCACCTGCCACAAACGCTCTGTTATTTTTTTGTTGTTGTTGTGTTGTTGTTTAGCAGGTCCAGGCCAGGTTTGAATCCTCCAGCCTCAGTGTATGTGGCCGGGGCCCTAGCCACTGAGCTATGGGTGCTGCCCAATCAATTAGCATTTCAGTGTGTTAGAAAAAGAAACTGATCATCGCCTCACTTGTAGATGGTGATTGTGCCAAATTTTGCACACTCAAACTCTGTTGTATGCCACACACAGTCAAAGGAGTGTTCATAAGGTGTTGTTAGTTCGTGTGTTTCCTGTGGACACCCCAAATTACTGAATTTTAAAGCCACAGCACATTTTAAGAAGCACCCTGTGTTTTGCACTCCTGGTTCTGCAGGAAGCTAATCTCCTGAAAGTGGACATTTGTGGGGGCAAAGGAGTAAAGATAAAGGTGTCAGGAAAGGAAAATAATGATGTGTGACCAGAGGGGCATCGGTGGACTTTACCAAGCACTTGGCAAACCTAGGATTCCAAATTTATCTGCTAGATTAATGTGTTCTTTTTCTCAGCCTCACCCATCTCTCACTTCCTGTCCCTTTTGCCTGACTTGTTTTCACTGCTCCAGAAGCAAAAGTTTCAGTTTCCTGCCTCAGTAGAGCTTGGTTTTCATTTAGAAGACTTCCCCTCATTTTACTGGGAGAGCCTCTGCTCTCGGGGCGTGGCCTAGATGAGCACGCCTTCTTGCTATATCCCCTGTCCTCTCTGGAGCAGCCTGGGTCTCAGGCTGGGGGTGCCCTTTGGCTCTGAGGTCCCAGCCATCCTCTGTTCTGCAGAATGACTGGTCTCTGGAAGGCAAAGATTAAGTTGTGTTACTGTGTGGTGGGCAAGGGTGACGGGGCCTATTGTGCAGATGATGAGTTTGGAAAGTCCTGGTGAGTCTCAGGACTCTTGGAAAGGGTGAATTTGTGATTCCTTATGGGAGATGATGAAGTAGAGAACAGCCAATGCTGAGTGACCAGACTTCTGACCCCTACCCTGCCCTCCCCATTTCCAAGTCTCTGCAAAGCACTTCTCTAGTAGTCAAACCAAATGGTGACCACAGGCACCTCTCCCCTGCTGGGGTGGTCATGGTGATGTTCTCTTTGTGGCAGGTCTGCAGGAGGGTCAGGCCTGTGGCAGCAGCTATTCCCTACTCAAATTCCTTTTGCTTGTCAACGCCCCACCAACTGCAGAGCTGATGTGCTGGAGTGCCTCTTCTTAATTAAATTAAGTAGTCTTTAGAGGTTAATGATGCACAGACTATAATAATGAGAGACTATTATGGGAAATTTGTGGGCTTATCCCCAGTACTAACCTCCATCAAGCATGAGGCTGCTTAAATTTAAAAAAAAAAAAAAAATTAAATATACACATGTTATACCTAATTATTTTGCCTCTCTTTGGCCAAACTAAGGTGGAAAAACAGATCCTTGAATCTCCTGTTGTATAGAGTGGCATAGGAAACAAATGGTGACTGCTTTTAGTGATGGTAGAAAGCATTTTGGGCCTCTTGGTTATTTATTTATTTTAAATTTCAATACTGATTATGGCACTCTTCATTATTTGGTTCAGAATTTGAAGTAGATGAGCAGAGAGATATTCTGTTCCTAGGAGATCAACTTTAATGGCTCTATAGATTAATGTTCGTGAGGGGCCTGGCACTAGGGTTTGCTAAGATTTATATAACCCTTGACTTCACTGCTTCGTGGGCTATGGGTCTGGCAGCACGGGGCTACATTTTAGGACTTTGGCCTGAAACTGTTTTTATTGCCACTTTCCTTTCTAGGAGGTCTGACTTCTTGGCGTTTTGTTTGTTTTACTCCGCATCTGCCCTGCCTTATTGTACTTTTCTGGCCTCACTTCCTAGGACTCTTTCTACAAAAATGTGCTCTTTTTCTTCTCTTCTTCCAGGTTTAGCTGAGGTCTTGAATTTTCTGATAAACCTTTCTCATCACAACCGATCTTTCCTGCTGCAGATGCCATCTGGGCTCCATGTTATCTGTACAAGGATGACAGACCCAGATGCTCATGGGGGCCAGGCCCATACTGCCCATGAGTACAGAGGCCTGGGTGAGACCGTAAGGAGTGGTAAGCACTTGCGAAGTTGCTTATAGCTGATTGTTGCTGTCAGAAATACTGGACCAGTGGGCGGCACCTGTGGCTCAAAGGAGTAGGGCGCCAGAGATGGCGGGTTCAAACCCAGCCCCGGCCAAAAAAAAAGAAATACTGGACCAGTAATTATAGCTAAAACTTATATTTTTGGTGAAACATTCAAGTTTCTGCAAACACTCTTAAGACACCAGTAAGTTTCTCTACAACCCAGCTTTGGCCCAAGAACTATCAGTTGCCAACTACTGGTCTACCATAGCAGGATGCTTATGATGTGAGAGCTTTAGGCTGTGGTTATTTGGTCAGGAGTCTTTTTTTTTTTTAAATAGAGTCTTACTCTGTCACCCAGGTAAAGTGCAGTGGCATCATCATAGTTCACAGCAACCTCAAACTTCTGGACTCCTGTGATCTTCCTGCTTTAGCCTCCTGAGAAGCCGGGCCTCCAGGCACATGCCACAATGCCTAGCTAATTTTTTTGTTTTTAGTAGAGACAGGGTCTTGCTCTTGCTCAGGCTGGTCTTCTGAGCTCAAGCAATCCACCCACCTCGGCTTCCCAGAGTACTAGGATTATAGTCACAAGCCACTGCCCCTGCTGTGTGCCTGGCCAAGGTCAGGAATCTTACGTGACTTCTTCAGGTCACAGAGTAGATCTTATCCTAATTTGTTATCAGAATTTATCACAATGCAGTATGCATTGCAGACGAATACCCAATAGACATTTGTTGAATTTGACATTTGTTGAGTACTAGAGGAGAAAGACATAAACCTGTACTCAGATTAATCACAGGTTGAAGTAAGATGTGTGAATTAGTAAGGTCGGGAACGGGGCCGGGCAGAATGACTCTTTTCAGCATCGTAAGCATCAGAGTGCAGTGGCCCCTGCTCCTGAGTATAGTCAATTTTGAGGAGTAAAAATAGGCACTGACTTTGGTTCCTCCTAGGCTTATGTGTATAAGTATTACGTGTATATTATCTCTTTTTTTGAGCTACCTCATTTGTGTAGATGATGGTCTAACCAACATTCTCAAAAATTGAAATAACTGTGACTCGTTATTGACCTCGTGAAATACACTGACCAAGAGTTTATGAAATGAACTTGTATATTTTCGAGTGCTTTTTCATTTGATAATTTGCAGAAAGTGTTTCTTTGCCTAGTCTCATTTTAAGGAATACATGACTGTTTAGCTTACTGAAGAAGGATGGCACCATAGAATCTTCTCTTGAGTGAGACTCCTTGGTTAGGACACCAGAGGAATGATTTTAGTTCATGATGCAATTTTAGCATTCTTGATTTAAGCCTTTAATGTATATTATCAGATTGTTCAGGTGTGGGTTCCGGTTAACAGGAGAAAACGCCACAGAGGAAAAAAGATAAGAATATCTGATATTCTAGGATTTTTAAGAAATCTCTTATTTTCATAAAACAACATGGGAACACAATGTGGTGATTTCATTGGAACTTGATGTGTACTACATGTAATCCCTCAGAAAGTAAAAATGCAGCAGAAATAGCCTTAAAGGCTTAAAGGATTAAATAATTTTAACACATTGAATGTTCTTCCTCACTCGCACCTCTTGAAATCTTGAAAGAGCTAATCACTTTTTCCCAGTTAGTCCTAAGCAGACAATTCCCTTCCCAAACGGCAAATAGTACAAGTTCTGAGGCTGAGGAGGAGATTGATGACTCCTTCCAGCCCACAGTTCCCAGGCCAGGTCTAGGCACCCACTGGTGCTTAGGAGTTGGGTCCTTGGATTGCCTCATGCAGTTCTTTCCAGAAGTGTTATTCAGTTTAGCAAATATCTGAAAGCTTAAAATATGCAAAATACTGTGACGTTCAGGAGTCCAGACAGTGTTGAGTAATGGGAAATAGGCTAGCCTGCAAACCAAACTAAATATGAAAACTCATTCCTCAGGGAATGCTTGTCACAGATTCAGGACCAATTCCTTCCACTTTAAATTATTATTCTATTAATGTTGAAAAACAGAGCCATGTGCTGTGCCACTTTTCACAGCGAGAGGTTATGGTCAGTGGTCTATGAGCAGTGCTTGCTTTTGGGGATGAAGTGCTAATTACATTATCTAACGAAGTGGGGTTATTTCCGCATCACAGCTTACTCAAAAGTAAATGGAATGTTTTTATCCCTCAACTTCCAGGGAGTCAATGAATTATTGTTCGCCAGCTTTGAACAGCATGTGCCAAAGTCTGTAATATGTGGTTCTGGTGGTAATCCAGGAAGGTGCTGGTCAGATTATGGAAAGCCTATGCAATTATACTCAGAGGGCAGTTTTTATGAAGAGTGCCTTCCTGGTGACTTTGGTTTGCAGAAGCCCTGTCCCTTTTCCCTGTTGGGATAGTTCAGAACTGCGTGTGCCTAAAGGACTTGGGTTAATATCAGTATCCAACCCCCACCACATTTTTCAACAAAGTTCGTAAATTGTTAGGAAACTCAGATTTGTTTTTAAAATCCATGTTTCTTCTGTAGATGCCATTTCACTTGAAATATTTGTGGATTATTTCATTATCTGCACATATTTGTTGATCACTTAATGGAAATGCCCTCTGTCTGCCTTGTGCACTTTGGTAGCCACTTAGCCCCACATGACTGCTGAACTCTCAAAATAAGGTAGCATGACCAAGAGACTGCATTCTTAATTTTATGTAATTTTAATTTAGTTTCAATGTAATTGTCAAGTGCCACACGGCTAGTAGCAACAAAATTGGACAACACAGTTGGTGGGGATTTCTCAGCTATTGAAAGACTTTAGCTTTCTATATTCTTTGGGTCCCAGGTAGGAGATCTTGTCAGAAAACATGCTCCACTGGCAAGCAGACTGTTGTCTCATACTGTTAAAGAGTTTGCTTTCCAGACACGCCTGGATAAAACTTGAGCTGTTCTCTTCAGAGGTGCCTCTTGTGTGTTCTGCAAACAGTGGGCTGCACGGTCATCTTTCAGCAGATTAGCTAAAAGAATAACTATGGCTGGGCTCAATTGTTCCAAGATCTGCGCACCCTTTGTGCAAGAACAGGGAAAATTTGTGTTATGACAATGGCTGACAAAATGTTTAATGAAAGCTGCAATTGGTAGTAACTAAATTCCCTGAGGTTTCTTTCCTCTCTTCTTCGCTACTGAAAGGTACAGAAATGCTTTTGACAGCATCTGTCCTGCTGACAGATGAATTGTTTTGACAGGAGAATCTGAAACCTTCAACTGAAGATGTCAGGCCTGCTAAGGGGCGATCGTGTTCATAGAAATAAGTGAGATGTTTTAGATGTATGTGCCCATCAGCTGCCACCTGAAAGACCTCATTAGAGTTCTTGCTGATTAACCCTTAGATTGTTTTGGGGGTCTGAGATGAGAATTCACACCCCTTACTTGGGCCAACTAAGTGTATTTCCTTAATAGTTGAGAAATGAGTGTTGTGAGTAAGCATAGCAGGCAAGGGTTAACAGAAAACCCACTTTTTCTAAACATTTTTTAAAATTTTGGAAAAAAATACACCAATGTTCATAGCAGCATTATTCACTAGCCCAAAATAGAAACAATTCAAATGTCTGTCAACAGATAAATGTATACACAAAATGTAGTCTACACATACAATGGAACATTATTCACTTTAAAAAGAAATGAAATTCTGGGGCAGGCATGGTGTCTCATGCCTGTAATCCTAGCACTCTGAGAAGCTGAGGCAGGTGGATTGCCTGAGCTCAGGAATTCGAGCCCAGCCTGACCAAAGCGAGACCCCATCTCTACCAAAAATAGAAAAACTATCCAGGCATGGTGGCACATGGCCTATAGTCCCAGTTACTCAGGAGGCTGAGGTAAGAGGATTGCTTGAGCTGAAGAGCTGGAGGTTGCTGTGAGCTGTGACACCATGGCACTCTACCCAGGGGGACAGAGTGACACTCCATCTCAAAAAAAAAAAAAAATTCTGACATACATGACAGCGTGGATAAACTTGAAGACATTATGTTAAGTGAACTAAACCAGCCCCAGAAGCACAGATATTATATGCCTCTACTTGTGTGAGGTGTACCTAGAATAGCCAGATTCATAGAGGCAGAAGTACGAAGTGCCCCCAAAGTTGCCATACATAGGGAAAATGGGAAATTGTAGCCAAGTGTATGTACCTTTATTTACAAAAAATCTTTAATGTAATTTTGCAAAGAGGTGGCCAACATATAGAGAATAGTTTTTAAAATTTTGAAATGAATATTTTATAAATAAAGGTATGTTTAGCTACAATTTCCCATTTTCTCTCTGTATGGTGACTTTGGGGATGACTTTTGGGACACCCTATAGAATAGTGGTTGCCAGGGGCTGGGGCAGAGGGGAATAGGGAACCAGTGTTGATTGAGTATTGTTTGGGATACTGAGAAAGTTCTGGAGATGGATGATAGTAGTGGGTCATGATGTGAATGTACTTAATGCCACCACACACTATGCTTAAAAATGGTTAAAATAGTAATTTTTATGTTATGTATATTTTTTACCACATGCAAAGTATGGAGTTTGCCTAAAATGAGTCAACAAAAAAATGTCTCTGAGGATTTTATTTCATCCTGTATTCACCAGGGAGAATATAGTAAATATTTTCCTCATTTTCTGATAAAGCAGTTGATGAGCAGCAGGTCGTCCTGGGCTTCAGACTTAAAAGCTAGAACAGCTCTGTGTCTGCAGTAGAAGCTCTTCCAAGGGACGGGAGCTTCAATGGCTATTTTCTTTCTGTATTGCCAACAGGTGCTCTGGAAGGAGAGTTACCCTGACACTTGTTTGTTGATGGGTGGCTTTTCTAGCTCAATGAAACTCCATAAGTTAGTGCATCCAGTCTGACCCAGTGAAAGCTTTGTCTTTGTTGCTACTTTTTGGCCTGCCAATTTTAAGATACCACTTTGCTTCTTGACAGTAGAAGCTAACCATGGAAGACCCTTTTTTCAAGTAGTCTGATAAAAAAGCAGAATTTGTGACACTTCTGACATATGAATAAATTTTGTCTGCTTTTTAATGGAAAGACAACCCAAAAGGTGTTGTGACCTAAGATGGCTTTATTTGAAGTTGCTGAAGACACTTGCTGGGTGGGGATGGAAGGAAGTGATCTCATTTCAGATAGTTGGGCGGTGCCTGTGGCTCAAGGAGTAGGGTGCCGGTCCCATATGCCAAAGGTGGCGGGTTCAAACCCAGCCCCGGCCAAAAAAAAAAAAAAGAAATTACCTTGGGGCGGTGCCTGTGGCTCAAAAGAGTAGGGTGCCAGCCCCATATGCCAGAGGCGGCAGGTTCAAGCCCAGCCCCAGCCAAAAAAAAAAAGAAATTACCTCATTTCAGATAGTTGAAAACAGAGCCATCAGCAAATTGCGTAAGACACGGTAAGTCCTAGTTCCACCCCTGGCCACATGTGTAAGCCAGAAACAAGCTGTTCCCTTTGAACTTAATAGCCTCAAGAGTCAGTGGCCTAGATCAGAGGCGAAAAGTGGCAGTCCTCAGGCCAAATGTGGCCTGCAGATATGTTTTGTTTGGCTATTTCTGGTTACTGTTTTAGTTTTTTTTAAGAATTGAAAAGATTTTACATAAGAATTTAGATTTTTGGGCAGTGCCTGTGGCTCAGTGAGTAGGGTGTCCCATATACCGAGGGTGGCAGATTCGAACCCGGCCCCAGCCAAACTGCAACAAAAAAATAGCTGGGCGTTGTGGCAGGCGCCTTTACTCCCAGCTACTCCGGAGGCTGAGGCAACAGAATTACCTAAGCCCAAGAGCTGGAGGTTGCTGTGAGCTGTAACATCACGGTACTCTACCGAGGGTGACAAAGTGAGACTCTCTTAAAAAAAAAAAAAAGAATTTAGATTTTTAAGCTCCCTTGAGTGGTCTGAGAAGAGTGGTCTGTACTGGTCCTTGTTCCGGGAGATGAGGAACAAACGCCCCTTTTAGGTGGACGGGCAAACACTGCCCTGTTTCCCTGTTTGGGCCTCCTTCCTCCTGAGCCAGAGTCACCAGCCGCCATGCTGTCTTGCCCTTCCAGGCTCCTAGTATCCTTATATTCAGAAACCATATTTCCATTCTCCCTTTTAGGATAACCTGCCCCAACGTAGAAGGAAATTTTAGTCTTTCCAATTATTTTCTGAGGTGGGAGAATTGTCTCAAAATTTGTGGATTTTCTTCTCCAAGTTAAACTTGGAATTTCTGTGTACCTGTTAAAATAAATACCCCCAAGCATAGACAATACATAAGTTCACACTTGACTTCAGTATGTGGTTTTTAAAAAATTACTATCTTCAGTCTTTATGGTAACATGATCTCTGGACAAATTACTTTTAATCAGGCTCTGCCATGAACGCAGCTGTACCATTAAGCACAAGCATAGTTTGACTTTTATTAAGATGAATGTCTTTGAGTTCACAGTGAAATGGCTATCAGCTTAGGTTAGTATTGATTGAAATGTCTCTGGAGAAAACTTAAAAGATAGTTGCCACTTATGTGGCACTTTATGAGACAGACTTTAAACTATGATTAGTAGTACTGTTAATTGGCAGTAATGTCAGTGGACTTAACAGCTGGAGCATGTTAGCCTTTTTAACATACGCAAGGCTGGGTGGGCATTGGTGGCAGGGAGCAAGATTACAGTGCAAAGTAAGTTAGGGCCCATTTGGATTACATCTTTGTGTCTACTCCTCCTGAAAGATTAGGCTGGTCTAGGTTGAGATTGGTCAAAGAGCTGACCAAATATTGCCCAGCTTGCTCTTTGCTTTTAAGGACGTGGCTTGGTGGTGATGTAGGAGATGCTATCATCTTGGGAGACTGTTCACTAGAGGCTTTCCCTACCTGCGGTTAACACCAATGTGTATTTCCAACAACTGGTTCCTTTCTCTCGTGTGACTCTTACTCCCAATTTATTCATTGGTGGTAGGGATATTGTGTTCATAAATAGCTTTATGATTGAGTATCTTGGAGTGCTGACTTTCTAAATAGTCATTTGAGCTTTGACTGTATATTTGAGCAATTTTTAGTTTTAAATTCCTGTTTAGAGCAGGGTTTCTCTATTTCTGAACACAGGCAGTTCTTGAGTCACAAACATCCAACTTACATATGTACAACTGCACTTAGGAACGGAGACTGTTACAGACAATAGGTAAATGTACCTGTTCCAACTTAAATACAAATTCATTTTAAGAACAAACCTGCAGAACCTATCTTGTTCATAACCTGGGGACTGCCCATACTCATATTGATATCGAAGACTGTAATTCTCTGTTGTGGGGGGCTGCATTGTAAGATGTTCAACAAAATCCTTGGCTCTGACCCACCAGATACCAGTAACACCCCTTGCCTTCAGTCATGACAACCAAAGATATCTCTAGGCATTGTCAAATGTCGCCTGTAAGGCAGAATAATCGCTGATTGAGAACTGGTTAGATGATGAGGGTCACCTCTTCCCTTTCCCCTTTAATTTTACTACTGCTCAATGTTGATGCTTGAGCAAAACATTAATTTAAAATGACCTTGACGTAATAAATAACTAAATAAATACATACATAAATAAAATAACCTTGGGCTTGATAAGGTCAAAGCATTTGGACCAGGACCCTTTAATGTAGATTGAGGACTGGCTTACTTTACAGTTTTTCTAAAAGTGGTTAAGTAGTAAAATAGTATTGGTTCAAATCCATTTGGGTTTTGCCAACCTCTGGAGATGTGGATCTTCACAAGATTGCTGGGAGTGCCTTGTTTATGGATGCAGATGGGAAGGAGGTACATTGTGAATCCCAGTAACAATAGGTTACTTAAAATAATGCATGAGATGGGCAGTTACAAGGGGAAGTGGGTTTAGATTTTGTTGGTGGGGCAGTGGAGAAGAAGATTCCTGGATCTTGGGTGTGATGCCAAGTGCTGATTCTGTCTTTGTTTTTTTCCTCCCTTTACCAGAAACCTGAGCTACAACAAATTCTCTGAGATTGATCCTGCTGGTTTTGAGGATTTACCGAATCTACAGGAAGTGTGAGTGTTTCCCCCAGACCTTGGGGTTGGGGAGGTGGAGGCTGGCGTGCTTTCAGGAGAGTCCTCTCATATTGTCACATTGCTCGCTCCTCCGGATCAGCAGTCTAAACTTGTGGGAAAGATCATTTATAGACAGGTTTTTACCTGCTGATAAATTGTGCTACTTAACTCCTCATCATTGCTGCTCCTCTCTTCTTCGACAACCCCTGAAGGGTGTGTTATGATCCAGTAGGCATAGAGTTCTTGGACATTATGGGTACATGGTAGGTGTATAGCTGAGTCCCAGGGTAACACAGCTGAGCTGACACTTTATCACAGTTCCCAGGATGGTGGAACAACCCACTCAACAGTGGCATATGATGCTAACCCCCCTTCTCTTTCCCAGCAAACAAAAACATGGAAGGGTAGACGGTAGAGGCTTGCCTTTCCCCTCCACAGACAGCTAGGCTTTACTGCCTTTGGGCCTCTAGGCTTGCTGCCTCTTTCAGTGCCCTTTAAAACACGCTGCAATTGCTTCTTCTTTTTATTTTTTAAAAATTTATTTATTTTGGATTAACATAAGGATACATCTGATTAGGCTGTGTGGTCTGAGTTTTAAGGTATAGTCCTAGCTGTAGTTGAGTCCTTCACCCAAGAGATATACCCTATACCCCTACCTTGCTCCCATAGGTAGGAGCCTGCTGAGCTGCCGCCCCCCCCCACTGAGTTTTATTGTGTATTTCTCTTGTGTGGGCCTGTTGTACGTCTGCTAGCTTCAAATTGGTATTGAGTACATGGAATGCTTGCTCTTTTCTTTTTTAACGTGAAGAAGATGGCTTTTGACATGGATATCAGGATTATCAGGAACCGGTTTAACTCCATAGTGAATTTACTACAAATATTCATGAAAGCAATGCATATATATTATAAAAGAATTGGCAACTATAGGAATGTGTAAAGAATGAAAATTATCAGTATTAACACCTAGGCGTGACCATTATAATGCTTAGTGATATATAACTGCACACATTATCATTTTTAGGATCAAACTGTATGCTACGATTTTATATCTGTCTTTCCTACTTATCCTTACACTGTAAATACTTTATCATGTAAGTTACAATTTTTGAATGTCCTATTTTAATTTTTCTGTAAAACTACTATATACATGTATATTACATAAATCTTTACCCACTGCTTGCATTATTATTTTTCATAGACATTAGGTAAGATCTTTACACATTTTTGCTATGAGTAACTGATAAAACTCTGTTTATTCTTCAATTCCATTATTGATTGATGTCTTACCTAAAGAAAATTTCATCTAATGCAATTTGCAAAATACTTGCATTTCCTACCCCATCTAGATTCTCCAAATTATCATTTGCGATTTCATTTTTAAAAGATTTAGACTTATAAACTTAAACATCAGAGTTGATCCCTCATTTTCCTATAGGGTCAATAAGCCAGTGGTGAGGGAAGGAAGTTTGAGTGGGTCGCTGTGGTGGTTTGCTAATGGTGCCATGATGAATGCCACAGGCTTGCTAGCTTCAACAACAGAAATTGATTTTCTCACAACTTTAGGGGCTGGAAGTCCAAGATGAAGGTGCAGGCAGGATTGGTTTCTCCTAAGACCTTTCTCCTCGACTGCAGACCTCCTCACACAGTCTGTCCTCTGTGGGCACGCATCCCTGGTGTCTCCTTTGTGTGTCCAAATTTTCTTTTCTTATAAACACCATGGGATTAGGGGCCATCAGTATGATCCCATTTAACTTTAATCACCTCTTTTAATCACCTCTATCTCCAAATACAGTCACATTCCAAGATACCAGTGGTTAGAGCGTTAACATAACAACTTTGGGGGAAATGCAGTTCAGCCCATTATAGTCACCCAGGGTGATCAATCCAGTCCATCCTGGAGCCTGTTGGGTTCATAACCAGTGCTTTCCCCAGATCCAAGTTGTCTTTAATTCTTACAAGTAGAAAATATTCAAATTCTGTACATTAAGTCTCAAAGCGTGGTGACTTTTTAAAAGAATTGGATAAAATTAAAATTAGTATTTCCTCTGGCTTCATTCAGGCTTTCATTTAACTTTTATTTGTGCTCCTGCTCTGTGCTAGGCTCTGCTCTGTGTGCTGGGGGTACAGGAGTGAATGTGACACACAGATGGGGCTGGGACTGGGGAGGGACTCGGGTACCCACCTCAGGTACAGAATTTAGGGAGGGGCCAAAAATCTCAGCAATCAAATAAAGGATATTTTGATGCAATATTAAATAAAAACAAAAGTGAATACAAAAACACGTTCACAATAATAAGCACAATATAAAAAGTTAAATCAAGGAAGGATTAGTATTACTTATTCTTTCCCCTTTGCCATGGGATAGCACAACATGGCACTGTTGTTGATCTTATCTTGCTTTAAACTTTTGATATTTTATTGATCATGGATTTTGTTTTGCATTTGTTGTGGTATTTTTAAAATACTGCATTAACACCCGTTCTTTCCTGGTTACTGAGTACTTTGGCAGCCCCTTAAATTTTGTGCCCCCTTTCACCCAATTTTGACCCTGCAGAGAACATTCTTCTTTCACAGAGCTTATGTTAACATGAAAAAGGAAACCAGCAAGACTTACTGGTGATAAGTGGTATGGGGGAAGTAGAACAGGGTAATAATGAGAGTTGTGTTTTTTCTTTCTTTCTTTTTTAAATTTTGGAGGCATAGTAAATGGGATTCAGGAGGTCAGGAAAGTAATAATTGAGGAGGCATGAATGACAAGGACAAAGGTGGACTGCAGGTACAGGGCCTCAAGGAAGGAACAGGCTGAGGGTGTGCGGCTGGGGCCTGGATCCTTCAGGGCCCTGGTGGCCACCGTAAATTATAGGTTCAACCCTCACTGATCCCCGTCAAGCTTTTTCAATGTTGTTCTGTCTAACCGAGTGGTTCTTAACCTTCCTAATGCCGTGAGCTTTTAATACAGTCCAAAGGGTTCATGACCCATAGGTTGAGAACCCCTGGTCTAGGTCTTGTTTCACTTACTCTTCACCCAGACTGGCTGTCATCTTTTATTTGGTTTGGTTCCCTTGACCTCCAGCCTGTACTCAGTGCTTTTTAGAGTGTGTGCTCTACCCAGATCTAGAACTAAGAACATCTCACTGTCACCTGTCCTGGTATGAATCTTAAACATATATTTCTTGCTTACCAACAGTTACAATAATAATAGCACCCCTGTGCTAATAAACTTTTGAGGACTACAACCTCACCTAACCCTCACACCAACTCTATGATATAAAAGATTTTCTTTTTTTTTTTTTTTTTTTATTGTTGGGGGATTCATTGAGGGTACAATAAGCCAGGTTACACTGATTGCAATTGTTAGGTAATGTCCCTCTTGCAATCATGTCTTGCCCCCATAAAGTGTGACACACACCAAGGCTCCACCCACCTCCCTCCTTCCCTCTTTCTGTTCCCCCCCCATAACCATAATTGTCATTAATTGTCCTCATATCAAAATTGAGTACATAGGATTCATGCTTCTCCATTCTTGTGATGCTTTACTAAGAATAATGTGTTCCACGTCCATCCAGGTTAATACGAAGGATGTAAAGTCTCCATTTTTTTTAATGGCTGAATAGTATTCCATGGTATACATATACCACAGCTTGTTAATCCATTCCTGGGTTGGTGGGCATTTAGGCTGTTTCCACATTTTGGCGATTGTAAATTGAGCTGCAATAAACAGTCTAGTACAAGTGTCCTTATGATAAAAGGATTTCTTTCCTTCTGGGTAGATGCCCAGTAATGGGATTGCAGGATCAAATGGGAGGTCTAGCTTGAGTGCTTTGAGGTTTCTCCATACTTCCTTCCAGAAAGGTGGTACTAGTTTGCAGTCCCACCAGCAGCGTAAAAGTGTTCCCTTCTCTCCACATCCACGCCAGCATCTGCAGTTTTGAGATTTTGTGATGTGGGCCATTCTCACTGGGGTTAGGTGATATCTCAGGGTTGTTTTGATTTGCATTTCTCTAATATATAGAGATGATGAACATTTTTTCATGTGTTTGTTAGCCATTCGTCTGTCGTCTTTAGAGAAAGTTCTATTCATGTCTCTTGCATATTGATATAAGGGATTGTTGGCTTTTTTCATGTGGATTAATTTGAGTTCTCTATAGATCCTAGTTATCAAGCTTTTGTCTGATTGAAAATATGCAAATATCCTTTCTCATTGTGTAGGTTGTCTCTTTGCTTTGGTTATTGTCTCCTTAGCTGTACAGAAGCTTTTCAGTTTAATGAAGTCCCATTTGTTTATTTTTGTTGTTGTTCCAATTGCCGTGGCAGTCTTCTTCATGAAGTCTTTCCCCAGGCCAATATCTTCCAGTGTTTTTCCTATGCTTTCTTGGAGAATTTTTATTGTTTCATGCCTTAAATTTAAGTCCTTTATCCATCTTGAATCAATTTTTGTGAGTGGGGAAAGGTGTGGGTCCAGTTTCAGTCTTTTACATGTAGACATCCAGTTCTCCCAACACCATTTATTGAATAGGGAGTCTTTCCCCCAAGGTATGTTCTTGTTTGGTTTATCAAAGATTAGGTGGTTGTAAAATGTTAGTTTCATTTCTTGGTTTTCAATTCGATTCCAAGTGTCTATGTCTCTGTTTTTGTGCCAGTACCATGCTGTCTTGAGCACTATGGCTTTGTAGTACAGACTAAAATCTGGTATGCTGATGCCCCCAGCTTTATTTTTGTTACAGAGAACTGCCTTAGCTATACGGGGTTTTTTCCAGTTCCATAGAAAATGCAGAATCATTTTTTCCAAATCTTGAAAGTACGGTGTTGGTATTTTGATAGGAATGGCATTGAATAGGTAGATTGCTTTGGGAAGTATAGACATTTTAACAATGTTGATTCTTCCCATCCATGAGCATGGTATGTTCTTCCATTTGTTAATATCCTCTGCTATTTCCTTTCTGAGGATTTCATAAAAGATTTTCTTTATAAGAATTTTCCTCATTTACAGAGAAGGAAATGGAAATGTGAAGTCAAAGAAACTTGCATAGGGTCACATGGTTGGTAAAGCTGAGAATTGAACTCAAATCCTTGTCAAAACCTGTGTATTTAACTCTGAGGCTACATTACTTTAAATTCCCATTTTTTATTTTAATCCCAACAGTTAACTGAAAATGAAAATAAGCTGTGGTGTATGTGTACCGTGGAATACTATTCAGCCGTAAAAAGATGAAGACTTTACATTTTCGTATTAACCTGGATGGAGTTGAAACACATTCTTAGTATCACAAGAATAGAAAAGCAAGAATCCAATGTACTCAACACTAATAAGAAGCCAGTAGACAAACAAATACATGCCCACACAAGAGAAAAACTTAACTCAAGTTGGGAGGATAGGGGGAGAGGAGAGAAAAGAGGAGCATGTCCAGTGGGCACAACATGAGAGTATATGGCACACCTCCTGGGTGCCGGACACAGCTACAACGGGGACCTTTCCTAACAAGTGCGAACATTGTAATCTAATCGTTTGTACCCTCACATTGATCTGAAATGTTAAAAAAACGCAAAAAAGACAGAGGGACCCTGCATCTATCTCCCTGTACACTGTTGCCAAACCAGTCTTCGCTTTGTGCATCCCGAGTCTTGTCTCAACCAAACCCACACTGTCCTTCATGCCTGGCGCCCTCTTCTCCTCTCACAACTTGGTTTTCCTTCTTCCTCTGAACTTGGGTTGCATTTTTTGGTGGGATGATGCTCCTAGGCTTGTCATGTGCTCTTTCTCTTTGGTGTGTGAATTCTTTCCCTCCTTCCACCAGTGCACTCATGAAGATTGGTCATAAGCTAGCCATTGTGATAAGTGCTCTAGTCCTTATTTTCACTTCCACCTTCAGAGAGTGGAAGGCAGCAAGGCATGGGGTGTGGCAGCACTACCTTCCTGTGTGTGGGCAGTATAAAGACAGAGATCTTATCTTACAGACTCAATGTGTGTAGTGGGGAAAGCACTCATTTTGGTAACAAACAGACCTGAATTTGATTTCTGGTTCTGCCTCTTACTGGGTATGTGCTCCTGGACAAGGTACTTATTGGTGTTTCTTTTCCCTTTTCTATAATATTGACATCATAACACATTATCAGCATTGTGAGAGTTATTCATTGAAGGTGATGTATAGGGCTTTGCATGTGAGAAGGGCTCATTGAATGTAATTTCCCTTATCTTCTGATACTTTTAGACCCTCATAGTGCCCTCCATCCCCCAAGCTGAATGCATTGTTTAGAAACAAATACTTGAGAGCTGACAGGTTGAACCTCTTAACCACTGTGACCATCTCCTGTCTCTGGTGTCACTCTCAGTCCTATGGGATGGATAGGAAGAATTTACTGGTGCCCAGAGTAGCAGAACCTTCTCACTGATAAATATCTAGGCCTTTCCCTTGGGAATTCTGTTAAGTCATGGAGATAGAAAGAGGGTGTCAGGAGTGAGGGTTGGGGAAGGACATTAAAGAGAAAAAACTTTAGTTTATACACCATTGCTTCAAGTGTTTGCCAAGGGCTGTCATTTCTCCAAGCCTTGCAGGGCCTTCAGAGTCTAGAGTCCTCAATAAGTCAGGAGCCACAGGCTGGTAGATCAGCGGACAGTGGTTTAGCAGTGGTTTTATTTTGGAGGCCCCAGAACCACATTAACATCATAGGCCAGTTGGAGTGGGAAGGGGAGCCATTTGGAGGCCTCTGGAGGACCCAAGGACATTTGTGCAGCTACTTCAAAGGCAAGCCACATGGTCTTCCCTGCCCACAGCCTGGAGGAAAGCCACCAGCAAGAGCCTCCAGCCTGAGTTCTGCACAGCAAGGCTCCTTTATTATTATTAGTAAGAGGGGCTATTTATACAGCACTGCAGAAACCGTTCTTGGATCGCATTACTGCCGCCTGGCCTACTGGTGCTTGCTGTGGATGCTGCTGTGTACTTGCCAGGGCCGCTGACCTAAAATGTTCCTCAAGGTGATGAGAAGCCTTGAGTATGCCCTGCAATCGGGTATTTGTGGCTCACCCTGCTCTGTGCCAGGCTCTGGTCCCCTGTGTGTGTGTGTATTGTGGGTGTGTTGGGTATGTGTAAGGAGAGGGTGTAATAACAAGGGCTGTTGTTTAAGGCACTGGTTTTTGACTGTGAATTATTGCCACCTCTTAAGCATGTCCTATGCATCTGGCTATATCCTTAGCTCTTAGGTTTAATTATTTCTTCTGGATCTTGCCATAATCCCTATACAAAGCTGGTCTTCAAATTATTTAACATTTATCAGAGGAGGAAACTAAGGCACAGCAAGGTTAAGTGACATGCTTAGCATTAGATTGGTAAGAGGTAGAATTGGGGTTGCATGAACTCAGGTCTGTCCAATTTTAAAATCCTGTATGGATAATCCCTATTCTGCTGCTCAGTAGCTGTGCCTCAGTTTCTTCTTTTAAGGTGGAGAGATAGATGATTTAGTGCCTTCCAAAGGGTTGGTATGTCATTCAGTGAGATATTGCACATAAAGGATTTAGGACAGGGCTTTGGCATACAGTAGATGTTCAACCTTATTATTTATATTATTGTTTATAATTGTTAAATTCACTATATCTTATATCATTATACTAAGATAACTTTATTTGGCCATCCGGTATAGAAATTACATATCATAAAGTCTTGCCAAAGTGGTTATTTACTATGCATTAGTCTCAAGTAGCTAAAGCATAATAAGTTATTAAGTTATACTAGACACCAAAATCTATGCTCTTGCCTGCTTCTGATGGTTTTCTACCTTTTAAGAAACAAAACCAACCAAAGTTCCAAGCCTCTGTCCAACTTTTAATCGCAGCACTATCTTCAGAAGCAATAAAAAAATAACTGCTATATCTACCAACATTGAATTGACTAAATAAATTATGGTTTGTTTATACCAGGGGAGGACTACTCCGTGGCTGGTTAAGAGAATTATAAGTTATATTACTAAGGGACATTAGAGTAACACAGAACGATCTGTATAATACATATGCCTTTGTGCAAAAGAAAAACGTATATACATCTCTAGTAGCTAGCTAGTAGGAGGAGCTTCTCCTTGGAGGCAGACCAGATGACTGAAGTACAAGGAAGCTTTAGTTTTCACTTGATGTTCCTGTATTCTTTTTTGAAATGTTTTGAAATTTTTACTATGTATTAACTTCAACTATTTAATAAATGAATCAAGAAGGTAAGAAAGACTGCTATCATCAAAAATAACTCCTTGAGTTGGTTTACAATGTTTATTGAAGGCAAATTTGATTAAGATGATGGTGGTGGTGGTGATTCACTGTGAAATATTGTTTTCAATATTTTGCTAATATAAATCTTCGTTTAATCAAGCCAAGTAAATGGTCATTTTGGGAGAGAGTTAAGGGACTAGAAAGTCCAGGCTGACCTTATGGATTGAGTTGGGAAAGGTCTCGCCTCCAGATTCTGCCCTGGGGTCAGGCAGTGGATACACCTGTGGAGTGGTGAAGTTGCACCTTCTCTAACTTCAAAGTCAGGTGTGATTCGTGGTGGGACACATCTGAGGCGTTTCTTGCTCCTTAAGTTGGTTCAGTTATAGAAGCCGAGCATTTCAGGAAGATTTTTAAGGTCTTGGATGGGAGTAAATTTTGGAGGGGGGTATGAGAGGAAAGTAAATTGGGGAGATGTGAGGGGAAGGGTGTGAGAGGTGGAAGACTGTACAGCCCTGGATAACCAAAAGATTTCATCACACACAATCTTTAGTTCCTAGAATTTCCTTGTTCGTGGAGACTCTGCTAAACTTCCCTTGTTTTTTTTTTTTTTTGTCGAGGCAGAGTTCTACCCTATGCCCTGAGCAGAGGGCAGTGGCGTCGGAGCTCACCGCAACCTCGGACTCCGGCTGTGGGCACCCTGCTGCCTCAGCCTCCGGGGCCGCTGGGATTACAGGCGCTCGCCGCTGCGCCCGGCTGGGTTTTTCCATTTTTTTCATGAGTTGGGGTCTCACTCTCGCTCAGACAAGCCTCGAACTCCTGAGCTCAAGCAATCCTCCCGCCTCAGCCTCCCACAGTGCTGGGATTACAGGCGTGAGCCACCGCGCCCAAGTGCCTTTTCCCTCAGAGCTCTCACTGTGCTATTTTTGGCCAGTCTCTCTTGCAGTCTGGCAAGAAGTTCACTCCATCTCCCAGTGAGTTGGGCCTCACTGCCTAGAGAGGACAGCATTCTCTTTTCAATAGGGGAGAGAGGGAACACAGAAGCAGCCAGTGGTGTTGGAGTGAACAGTCTTACATTTAACCAGTGGTTCTTTTTAAGTAGGAATGATCTAGAAGTAAGCTCACTGGGTAGCGTCTCTCCTTTGGGCTCCAACTGTCCTCTTCATAAATCAGGCAGCCCAGGTGAGATTAGAGCCTGCTATTTCTGACTGAACCTGTTGACTTGGGGCTGCTCATCTAGATTTATAATGCCCTGTTAATCTTCACTGGCCCACTGCCCCTGTATACTCGACTTCCAGCAGTTCTGTCGAGACTTGAAATAGTATTATGTCCCTATTCCCTGTTCATTTATTTCTGTGAAATTGGGTGGAACAATTTGTCATTGGCTGGTCTGAAACCAAGCTTGTCAGCCAAAGTTCTCCTCCAGAGAAGTCCATGATATTCTTTGTTTTGGTTTTCAGATCAAGTCAGATGGTAAGCAGGCTGAAAAACAACTACAATGTTACCTAAGGGATTACCAGCTTTCCAGCTTGCCCTCAGCGTACTGGTCTTTTAGCTTGTTGCTGTCCTCCGATTGGCCATCATTCTTTGTTCGGCTCTTGGCCATGTCCTCTCTAGTGTGACCCTGGGCTAATTACTTAACACTGGCTTAGAGAACGTGCCTGTAATGTAGGGAACCTGGTACCTAACTCAAAGCTGTGGTGGTAGTGAAATGACATAAGGCATATAGTGTTTTTCTTGGGGATTATAAAGAGGTAGAGGGTAATGGTGAAGAACATAGACTTCCGGGGCTACACACCCCTGGGCCACTGCCACTTACTGCTGGTGACCTTGGTCAAATTGCTTAACATCTCAGTGTTTCAATGTCCTCATTAGTGCAGTGGAAATGTTCCTGGGGCCTAATTCCCAAGGGTCTAAAGATGAGTTAATGTGCTAAAAAGCTCTTAGAGCCATGTCGGGCACATAGTAAGCCTTCACTAAGTTACCTGCAGCTTTTACTATTACCACTGCCTTCTTGTACTTTAGAAGAAATCTAAATCTCTAAGAAATAAAAATCTAAATCTCTAGGAAATAAAAGGTTCTTAGGCAAGCTGTCTTGTTGGCAGCAGACTCCTGACCATAGTGTTCTTGCTCTGTTAAAACCTGAGTCTCTTGTAATCATAAGCACATTGATGGGTGCTAAGAAAATTTATTAGTGGAGATTAAGGCTGATAGGGAGTTTTCAGTATCCCTGCACCATGATGGGAAATGGATCACAGCAGGGTTGGAGGAGATAAAAGGTGAAGCAGAAACAATCTGATTTAGGGGGCAGTCAGATAAGAGACTGTTAGCGTAATTAATTGTCTATTTCAACACACAAACAAGGGCCCTTTAAGTGGAGAAAGGATTTGCCACATGATACGGATCTGCTTTCTCTCTGCCAGATGCTTCAGTCATGAAGCTATTGAAACAGGCATTCTGGGTCCCACAGCCCACTAATTGCCAAGCTTCCTCCCTAACTGGCTTTGGCACTGAAGAAAGCAAATGGGATAATTCAAGACCTTTCCTTACCAGCCCCCTTCTCTTATTCATTTCTATAAAAGATGGCAGACAAGCCGATTATTCTATTCAAGCAAATGCTAGCTATATGCTTATATGAATACAGCTGTCATTTCAGTGGCCTTGTCTTCAAACAGTAACAAGATGCTCTGTGTTAAGACATACCTCCCTTAAAGAATTGAGAGTAAGATAACCCAGTTTTATACCTTTGACTTTGCATTTCAGATACACTTACTTTCTAGCCCATCACCTGGCAGAAAGCTTGAACAGCGTGTGTTGGCTTTCTTAAAGATTTTTGGGCTCACTTTGCAAGTCTGATTTTGGATTCTTTTTCCAGATTTAGAAATGCATGTCCATGTGAGGAGATTGCACATCCTCTGGGGACATACCCGGCAAGCGGTGTTTTGGTTCATGGGCTTTGCCTTCCATTATGAGATATTAACTATGGAAATACAGATTTAGAATATTTGAGCAAGAAGGGAGCTTGGAGAGCAAATCTTACCTGCAGAGGATTTTCAGAATGTCTGTATGCAAAAGTTTATATGTGTTCATTTTGTTAGAAGACAAGACCGGAGACTTCATCAGAGCCCAAAGAAGCTGTAACCTCAAATGGATGACAGTCTCTGAGTTTAGCTCTCTTGTTTTTTCAAAGATCAGGCATTGAAATAACTGACCTCATGTGTCACAAGCCCCTCAGAACTCCATGCAAGCCAGGAAGTGAGTTTCTGGTCCTCCTTCCAGGCACTTTGCACTCTGGCAGGGACAGGTTTCAGCCTACCAGGAATGTTCTTATCATGGTCTTGGGGGTACTTTTGTCTTGAACCTGTATCTTGGCCATCTTTCTTTCTTCCTTTTTTTTTTTTTTTTGGAGACAGAGTCTCACTCTGTTGCCCTGGGTAGAGTGCTGTGGCGTCATCGTAGCTCATGTCAAACTCTTAGGCTCAAGAACTCTTAGGCTCAAGCAATACTGTTACCTCAGCCTTCCAGGTAGCTGGGACTACAGGCACCTGCCACAATGCCCAGCTAGTGTTTTCTATTTTTAGTAGAGACAAGGTCTCACTTTGTTCAGGCTGGTCATAAACTCCTGAGCTCAGGCAGTCTACCCGCCTTAGCCTCCCAGAGTGCTAGGATTACAGGTATGAGCCACCACGCCCTACCTGTTAGTGTTGATTTCTGAGAGCTGCTGGAAGACAGGAGACTTTTCTCTTTAGTGTTTATTTGTAACTTTGAATGTAATAAATGGTTATTTTTTGTGACCTGACTGAGCTCCCTTTAAAAACTCCTAATTTCTTAATCTTTTATCCAGATTTGGAATATAGTCTTATTATGACTAAATCACTGTTTTTTGGTTTTCCTTATCTCTGCCTAATTTCAGACTAATAATTTAAGTGTCTTAAATGATTAATTTCCTCTTGTTGTTGTTACAGGTACCTCAGTAATAACGAATTGACAGCCATCCCATCCCTGGGTGCTGCCTCATCACGTGTCGTCTCTCTCTTTCTGTAAGTGATGATGTTGGGGTGACTCTGGGCTGTGTGGGGAGGCTGTGGTTGGTATCTTGCTGACACATGGTGATGGCAGAACTTGAGTTCCCATGATCGCTGGTGAAGAATGGCTTTTCTTCTTATGCCCTAGTGATCATGACAAATGCCTTGCTTGCTGTTTAGGGGTTTGCAGGATTAAAAGCTAGACGTTTTGCCTCATCCCTAATTTGGGAGGAAATAGCTCTTTTTTAATGCCTGGAGATACATGTGACTAGATTCCTTGCTTCCAGTGGTTAAGCTACAATATTGGTGAATAACCGGGGATAGAGGAAGCTGTGTGAATGATAAGGCAGCAAGCTCATCTTTGTGCCACTGTGTTTGATAATGTGACTTAGTTTTACTTTTATGGTTTTAAAAAAAGAAAGTGCCCCCAGTTCTCTGAAATCAACATGAAAGTAAAGAATTAATTGGTCCAAGTGTTAGACAAACTGCAGCCTGTTTACTATCAATAGACAACACACAACTATATGAGAAAGGATATAAAGGAAAGGACAGAAACCATAGGGGCTGTTAAAAGCCTTTGCTGGAGAACCAAGCACTGGCCTCCCCCCCGATTCTTCAGCAGTCAGGTGGAGGTATATGCTTGTTTTAAACTCATTCAGAGGTCTTTCCAGATAAACCAGCTGTGAGTCTAGTAATTTTCTTTAGCAGATTTTATTGGCATCTTCCCTGATATTTGTGGTGAATTTCCTGTCTCCATTCCAGCCTTGCATATTTTAATCTTATTTTGTTTTGGAGAGTTTTCTAATTCATTTGCTCACCCGTATATGTATTTTCTCAACACCAAGGCACAGCAGGCTGAGCAGAGGGACTTGACAGGAAGGGTTATCAATCATGTGGCTGGTGTAGCTTACAGATCTGAGATTTTTGCTGGTTGTGGTTACCATGTCCCTGTGGAACATGGTAAAGTTTAACCCTTTTCACAGTATTGTAGGGTTGCAGGGGAACCTAAAGGGTTAAACATATGGCTTATGTTTGTGACCTGCACAGATGACTCAATCTTTCTGAACCTTATTTCCCGTGTATGCAAAATACATTCTTGACCTGTTATACAGCGAGTGCAAGGCCAAGGTCAGAGAGGAGCATAATGTATATGAAGTTCCTAGCGTCATGTGGGGCACCTACTACATTTTTTGATGAATGGCAGCTGCTGCTTCTGGCTGGTAACTAGTTGTCACACAGCTCCTTGGGCCTTAGCAAGACCTTACTTACCATTAGGGGCCCTAGGATTTATGAGTCAGTTCTTGTTTCCATCAAGTGCTAGAATAAAGGTTTGGCCCTTTGTTTCTTTTGATGGATGGGCAGAGGTCTGACTGTTTTTGGTACCCACTTGGCCCGTGTGCCCAGCATCTGGAATGTGTTTAATTGTTGGCTAAGTTGCATGAATCAGCCTATGTGAGGTTAGTCAGGGATGTGGTAACGCCTTTTATGTTCATAGAGCAAAGCACTTGAAGATGCCTGTAACTCCTTGCATGGACTAGCGGTGTCATGTCAGCTTTGAGCCAGTTAGAAATGCAGAATCTCAGGCCTCCCCCTGCCCCACTGGATCAGAAGATTCATTTAACAAAGTTCCTGGCCTTTTTGTTCATGTATTAAAGTATGAGAAGTGCTGATTTAACTCCTCTTGTTCCCCACCTTCTGAGGTAACCAAAGCCACAGAAAATACCTTAATGTTGCTAGAGAAGAAACTCTAGGTTCCCGCCAAGTCTTCTAAGTTGCAGAAGTGAGAGGGAGAAACCGAGACTGGACACAAATGCCCATGCATGGCTCCTTTATCGACCTCACACGCTCAAGCAGGAGCACAGCAGGTGACTGAGCAAGGCTGTGCCAGAGGCAGGCAGGGCCCCCAGCTTGTCCCGTGGGCCTGTGGCAATTTAAATCTCGCCTTGCTCTGCTGACTAAAAATACATTTTTGTTCCTTGGCCCACGTGTCAAAAGAAGTGGGGCTGTTTGGCTTTGTTCCTGCTATTCCATTAGATGGAGTTGAAATCTGGAAGGCAAGAGAAAAAATCTCCTTCCCTGTTTTGATTCAGGTTGGAAAATGCAGGTTAGCCTTGGCAGCCACCTCTTGGGCCTGAAGTTGGTCTCCATCTGACTCGGTCAATGATTTCTCTGAAACTACAGAAACTGAAGGGTCTTTATCTTGTTTTGTTCTGAGGCGGCCATATTATACTCTCTTCTTAAACTGGGATGCCTGGATTTAGTGCCAGTAAAAGTTAAGTTATCAGTGTGATGTCTAGATAGCAGGATTAGCAGTAATTTTGCTGTCATCCTTCACGCCACCCTTTCTGTATTTCCCAAGTGGATTGTGCAAAGGACAGGGGAGAAAATAATGGAGCAGGCAGCAGATGAGCGTCACTTTACAGCCAAAGGGCCATATTTCCCATCCTGACTGAGGACAGCAGGGGACTTAGCATCTCCATCATTGCCAGGCTTCCACTTGTCCAGGCTTTGCTGAGGTTGTCCTTTACCAGAACTACTGGACTAAAAGGTGTCTTGTGTTCCATAAGTATTTAGTAGTCCTTCTGTGCCCCTTCATGTGGAAGGCCCAACACATTGTTTTGAAAATGTGGTAGTTAATAGATGCTTATAATCCTTAATCTCCAAATTCTTATTTCCCTTTTGAGGGCAGGTCGAAAATCAGGAAAATGATAAAAATGTGCAAAGGGAATATAATAGAGCAAGATATCTGCTGAGGCCATGTGATTTAGAGGAACCAGGACAACTTTCTTGAGACAAATTTATAGGCAGGTGCATTGGAAAAGTGGGCCCAGGTGTGTGTTCTGTTTTGGGTGCAGTTGTGACCTGGTTGTTTTTTCCTCGTTTGTTGAAACAGATGGTAAAAGTACCCTCGCATCTTTCATATTCCTTCTGTAACCCAGAAATCCAGAGCAATGCTAGTAATGTCCCGGAAGACATAGTTACCCTTCTGCCCAGTAACCACTTTATATCTGCTGCTTTATATCTGTTACCAGGAGTACCTGGTTTGTGCTGTTCAGCTCAGACCCCTGAGATTATGGACTTGGCCTCTGGAAGCTGGCTCTTCATCTCTGTTTCTTTTGCTTACATAGGAGTGCTCTGACTTCCAGAGCCCTCCTTAACTGGGCATCACAGTCAGGAGGGCATCGTGGGAAGATGCTTTGTTTTGTGCCTGGCTTTCATATCAGGACTTCAAAAAAGAGTTCCACAGTTTTGGGAACTGGAGTCATGCAGCAACATTTCAGCTGGTTAATTCTTTCTGATTAAAGGAATCAAATTCAATTAAAGTACTTGTCAAAGAACAGACTTATTTGCATCACATTCTGAGGGTAATGCCAAAGCCATTTGTCCTTAATAACAGAAAGCTTAAAACTTGGGGAAATCTAGGTTTTAATAAGATTGGGTTGCAGTGAGGGAACTAATTTCATAAAATAGTTCTCAGAAAAAGAAACAGACTTCTGTTAAATAGAGGCAGAACCTGCCAGTAGATTTTTACATAGAGATTTTCTTCCTTTAATTTGAAGTCCAGGAAACTCAAGTTACGATTCCCACGGCAACAGTAATTTTGTCTGATGCATACGCGACATTTCTGTTGAAGAAAAATTTCCGCTTTTCCTGTGGCATTACTGCACTTGTGTCATTGAGAAGATTGGTTACAGTGGAGACAGTTGAATTTTTCAGTCCCTAGAAGTAACAGCACTGGCTATAGAATTGGCTTTAGCTGTCTGTCTCCTGTACATGGGCTGCAGCTTGTCTCCCACAAGGCCCTGGGCTTGGTCCTCCTAATTTCTTTTCCAGTTGGTGAGATGTTTTACTTTAGACCTCACTCCTTCACCATGCCTTGTTGTTTGCTCCCTCCCCCCCACAAAAAAAACACATCAAAATACATTTATTTGTAATCTTGAAATTAGAAGCTGTTTTTTTTAAGATAAAATTAACATACTATAAAGCAAAATCATCACCATTTAAAATTGTTCAGTTCAGCTGCTTTTAACACATAAATGTTAGACAGCCACCCCCGCTGTATAATTCCAGAACGTTTCCATCATCCCCCAAAGAAACACCATACCTTTTAAGCAGTCCCTTTCTCATAATACCCTCATACCAGCCGCTGGCAACCACTTACCTAAAAACTAATTTTTTTTTTTCCAAGAAAGTATTTTTCTCTCATGTTAACAAATGTACCTGGAAAACTTAGAACATGAATGACTTTAAATGAAAATGTCTAAGGTGGTTTTAACTACTGTATTTTGCTGCAACTGATTACCTAAAGCAAAAGTGAATAAATCTCTCTCTATCATAAGTTCCAGAGAATAAAACCTGGAAGGAGAAAAACACGGTGTCCGGTCTGTGACCCCACTCGGAGTGAGGGCAGAGTGGAAGAAGCCCTGGGTACCTTTGAGGGACCAGAGGATGTGGAGGCCTGAGCCCTCTCCCTGGCGGGAGTTGCTGGTGGAGTAAAATCAATAGGAATACTTAACTCTCTGAGTACCTAGCACAGCCTTTACAAAAAAAGAGGGGTGAAATCAATCTTCTTTACAGGCTCATTAATGGAAAGATCCATTCACATAAAAGCATAATTAAAGAGTGAGCCTTAGAGGGGAGGCAGCCATGATATGCTGCCACTTGGGGTTGGAGAGATTAGTAAGAGGCCCTCAGAGGGCCTGAGCTGGAAGTAAGGGAGGAAGGGACCTGGACTTTAACTTCAGAAAATGAGGTTCGGACTCAGGACCTGAGGCAAGGCTGTTAATAATGCAGCTTGAAGCACAAGTGATATGGTACTGAGTAACAAACCGTGGGCTTGCCTTCCCGAAACTCTGTGTGTGCACTGGGGAGAGGGAGGGGAATTTGTTCTCTGCCTGAGGAGCCCGCTTTCCTTTCTCTTTACTACTTGCCTTTGAAACTTTCTCTATCACCTGAAACAAGGTCATTCTTTGTAAACATGATAAAGAATTCATGTGAAAATCTTCTTTTGCACATGATGTTTATCCCTGGAGGCAAAGTAATAGTTTGTCTTCAAGAGTTGAGCGGTAATCTCAGATGGTGGAGCTCTTGGTGTGCTTATGCCTAGCTGAACCTGTGGCTTCATAGGTGTATGTATGTTTGAGGTGGATGCAGCCATTTTCCCTAGGAATCACCCTGACCTCCCTGTGGAGGAGATATCTGCTGGACCATCCACCCATCATCAGATGAAGAGTGGACCTAATCGAGTGTGTGACAAAATAAGGGAACAGGTAGATGTGGCCCCATTTTACTTTGGAGTGGCTTCCCCCACGTACACACCCCATGTAGCCTTACCTTGAAATGAAGGCCAGGCCGTGTGGGCATCAGTGTGAAAGCAAACATTACCTGAGCTATGGCTGTTTTATTCTCTCTGGCAATAAAATACACTCTCATTAAGAGTGTGGAGTCAGTGGTGGGTGGTTCCAGCCACATTAAGAAGAAACTGCAGACAAAGTTGTGTTTAAAAAGGCCCAGCTCAAGTTTAAGTGAATGTCATTTGTTTCTTGAGGAGTCCGAAGCTGTTTCAGTTCACAGATGACAAAGGGAAGATAAAGGCTTGGTCAAAAAAACAGGACACTGGGGAAATACATGTATATATGATATATGCATACACGAATGCAGTTCCTCTTCTGAGTCTTCAAAGATGGTCTCACTGTCTGCCCTGTTTGCTCAGATTTTTGTTGGTGTGCACTGATTCATTCTTCTGGGTAAAACCTCATACCTGTGCCCTTGAGAGATGGAGGCTCCTTCCTCAAGGCCAACCACCTATAGGGCTTGCTGAGACACAGATGATTGAGTCCCAGTCCTCTTCTGTGACTTCATAGGTCTGGGGTGAGACAAGAGAATTTGCCCTGCTCGTGAGTTCCCTGCTGCTGCAGATGGCCTGGGAAATTGTCTTTGAGAACTACTTCCTAGGTTTGTATAGGGTTGGTAGGGAGCCCCAAGCTGCTGAGGCTTTGGTGAACAATAAATTATTTAGACCAATTCCTACTGTCACCAGTGTGGTGACAGGCGTCGTTTGGGAAAGTGGGGCTCAGCAGCCCTGGTAATCACTTCTGAGAAAGGCCCTAGGGGGTGTGGGCACTGCGTGAGCACCAGGACATGCCCAGAACAGAGCTGGCTGAGGTTTGGGGTTTGAGGCCCCCTGCCATTACAGATTTGTTTCTGCTTAATTTACTATTTGTTGGTGACCACTCTAGTCTGCCCAAGAGACCTTCACCAGCCACTACAGAAGTGGAGACAGCACTTAGTGGGCAGCTTACTTGGCAGGAGACCTGTTACCGTTTCAGTGTGCGGGTTGGTGGCTCTGCACACGCCATGCATCTCCAACATACTTACCTTCCTGTGGTTGTCATTCCCTGGGATCTGACAAATCTATATCCTTGCCTAAGACTTACAGCTGAGAGCAGTACATCTTCGTTCCAGGTGGACAGTAACAGGAGTGTCTGAAAGCAATTCTCCCCTGCCCTAGTGGGGTCCACACCTGCCTCACTGCAGCTTCTCAGCCTTGCATTGTTTATGATGGGGTTACTTCCATTTTCCCAGTCTTCTCCCTGTGGGAGGCTGTGCTGCCAGTTTTCAGTGGGTGAAAGAGATGAAAGGAAAGCCGCGGAAGCCCACACTGCTTCGTCATGGAGCTGTGGGTTCATCTGCAAGGCTGCTGTGCGGTATGCCAGCATGTGCCCCACCTGAAGCCCAGTATGAACAAACAGGCCGGGTCCCCTAGGCTTGGGAGCTCTTAGCCTCCGTGAGCAGATGTTGTCATACAGGGGCTCAGGACTGTCCAAGGGGAATCCACTGCTGCTCACTGAGGAGGTGCGTGGCAGAGAAGGCTCCCAGATGAAGCAGCATTTTAGCTGAGGCTCTCCGGTTGGTGGCCCCCCTTCACCTCCACCCCCAGAAATGAGTTTAAGTTACAGTTAGATGGAACACCCTAAATGTTCAGCCAACATGTTGGGTACTTGGAGGAGTATTCAGAGGAATACTAAGTGGACATGGCTGATTCCATTTTTTTAGGTCAGTTTGTATACCCCACCCCCGTCTCATTTTCTTTGTCAAAAGGCAGGCTGTTAATGAAAAGCCAGGAAGCTTCTGTTGGAAGGCAGAGTAAAATTCCTGGTATATAGAACTGCAGCCTTATCCGATGCTGAACACCACCAATAAGCTTCAAAATAGAAAATTAAATACCCAGTTCCCAAAGAAAGCAGCTCTCTGTCCCAGAAACTTCCCAGGGATTCTGTAGTGCAGACTGCCTCTTGCCCCCAGTCTAAGTGAGCCTTTCGCTGGGAAAGGAGCCTCTGTGGCCTCTGCAGCAAGGCTGCCAAATTCTACACAGTCATGACTTGTCATTTTCCTTTTCTTTTCCTCTCCCCACCCCTTTCTTTGAGGTGGGGGTGGTAAGCCAGCCAGATGAGAGGTACATCTGCTAGTCATTTGCTGAGAAAGTGAAGGGAACACCAGCCGTGGGGCTAGGGAGGCCTGGTGGAATAGAAACTTAGTCTTGGAGATCCTACTGCTTTTTTTGAAACTCAGTAGCTTAAATTCTGTTGTTGAGAGTTGACTTTTGATTGGTGTTTGACTTTCTCTCTTTTCCTGATGACTGACTGCATAAGCTTGAAATATAGCCCAAGGTCCTGTGGGGACACAGTCTGCTCCTGATGTCGGAGAAGCGGTTCCTGGTAGTGGTGGGGAAGTATGCAGCAGTGGGTGCTGAAATGGAGCTGGGGAATGAGGGTACTCTGTCATTGCACAATCTCCCCAGTGAAAGGGGCTGGCTCCGGCTCATATCAACAGTCTCATTCCAAGTGGGACCATTTCCTCCTCCGCCCCCTCCCCCCTCACTTCCTGCAGGTGGCTTCTGTAATCCAGTTACCACTGGGGAAGCCTCATGTACATGTGCACCTAATCCGAAAATGGCTGGCTTGACTTTGACCTGTGTGGTGACCTTGCAGAGAAGGCAGGGCCTATTGTGTCTGCTCACACCTGGGAACCATTTTCAGCTTTTATAGCCCAAGTGGAAGAAATGTGCTTGTGTTTTTCATACAGCCTGTAATTGTTGGGGATATTTGATTCACCCTGCTTGTTCAAAGGCAAGGGTTTTTAAAGATAGAATAGCTTGGGAGCGGCAACATGGCGGCGCCGGGAGCTGGTGACCCTGTGGACGATGCTAAGAGTGGAAAGGCCCCATTCGCTCAGCGCGTTGACCCGACTCGAGAGAAACTGACTCCAGCGCAACTGCAATTCATGCGGCAGGTGCAAATGGCCCAGTGGCAGAAGATGCTGCCACAGCGCCGAACCCGGAACATCGTGACCCTAGGCATCGGGGCCCTGGTATTAGCTATTTATGGTTATACCTTCTACTCGGTGTCCCAGGAGCATTTCCTAGATGAGCTAGAAGATGAGGCCAAAGCCGCCCGAGCCCGAGCTCTGGCAAGGGCATCAGGACCCTCATCTGGATGAGCATTGCACAACGCCACCCTGCAGGAGCTTCGTATAGTGGTTGATGCCCCACACCCCTGTAGAAATTAAAGCCTGCTCAGAGCATCGTTCCTTCATACTAACCTTGGATGATGATTGAGCCAGAGAAGCCAGGGACTTATGCATTTGGCCCCTGTCAAGGGAACATTGCCCACTTCATACTTTGACAGTCACTGATCTCTTCTTGTAGTTTGTTTCCTTGGTTTTTCTTAGTTTCTGACTTTGTAGTTTACCACTGTCACCTTCCAGGGTCACAAATGTTATGGGGATAGGTGTACCAACTCTACAGTGTTGGAGCCTGAAGTGGGAAAGGTGGGGTCAAGTTGAGAATAATAAACTGAGTCATCTCTCCTGGAAAAAAAAAAAGATAGAATAGCTTACTCAGCTTATTGAGTTTTACAAAATCGCAGTTTTTGTAGTTCAATAATGATCAAATGCTGGCAATCTTATTCAGCCTTTTGAGATGGAAAAATAGACAGTCTGCGTATGTGGTACACTGATGTTGGCAGGCATCACCCCGTGTGCCTTCCCAGGCCTCGTCTGTCCTGTCAGCCTCTGCAGTCCACACAGAGTCTGATGAAAAGCACAGTTTAGAGGTAGGGCACCTGAGGGAGGCACACAGAGAGAGAAGTCACAGAGCTAGGAAGCATCGGAAGTGGGTCCTGGTATCATTTCTCTACATCTCTGGGCTTATCCTCACTGTCTACCTGGAAGTATGTGGTCCAAGAGCCTGGGAGAGTCTTGTCATCACAAATTGTGTCAGGCCTGGGAAGCCTTTGGAGCCTGAAGTGAGAGGCTCCTACCCTGGTGAAGGCCTCAGGCATCTCCCAGAGTCGTGCTATAGGCCTCTGTAACACCCTTTTTTAAAAAGCCTCTTTATGGCTTCAGGTGAACTTACTTTGAGCAGCCCTTGGTATGATTTTCATTAACTGACAGAAAGTAACAAGAAGTCCTTCTCATGCCCTGAAGATTAGGCTGACCGGTCCCCTCTGTCTGCCCCAATCACACACCAGTCAGTTCTTCCAACCTGGTTATGATCAGCCATCTGTTAAAAGCCCAAGGAAGGAAAATAGTATTGTCGTCAGGTCTCGGCAGAGCCCAAACTTGTTGTTCCATTGTGCCAGCAGATTCTTGGATAGTGGCTATCTGCCCTTGGAGACATCACTTCAAGGCGAATTCCTCTGCAGTTTCCTCACTTCCTGGATGCATTTCAAACCCAAACAGCTGAAATAAAGGTGCCAATTTGTGTTTTTTCCTGCTAACTTCTCAACTAGGAGAAGGGAACACATGCTGTGAAGAGGTTCCCCACCGATGGCACTCGTGGGTGTCCTCCCTAGGGGCCACCAGCTTCTGTTCACCTGTCCTGTTGGGGAGTCTTTTTAGGAGACTCAGAAACACTTTATCCTTGGGGATAGCCGTGTGAAATCAGCTTGTAAATACCAGGGTCCTTCTCCAAGTAGCTGTCAGACAAAGGCAGGTACTAAATGGTTCTCTTTGCCTTAAGGCTGGTTCAAGCATCATGTGGCTTTATTAAAGAGGGGCAGTCTTGGTGGGCTGGGGAGAAGGCTTTGGTAGGCTGGGTCTGCGTCTGAGTCCTGTCTTTCTCACTCTTGCTGGGTACCCTGGCACTCTCAGGCCTCAGTTTTCTCATTGTAAAATAGTATTTGCCAATATGGTGCTGGTTATGGTTGACTAAACGGTATGTGTCATCAGGACAATGCCCGGCACATTGAATGTGCACCAAGTGTTAGATGCTCCTGAGGTCCCTGACTACTTTGAATACTTTTGGGGTTGTGGGCGAGGCAGGCCTGCTTTGGCTGCAGTGCTCTGACGGTTTTGGTGTTTTCTATATAGAACCCAGGAGGCATGGCACTGGAGACTCAAATAGAGTCTGTTCACAGCCCCTAAAAATGGATCTTACTTGCTGATATCTTTTATAGCTGACTCTCCCATGAACCAAGTTGAAGTATGTAGAAAATCCCCGTGTGTGTGTGTGTGTGTGTGTGTGTGCGCGCCTAAGTCCTTAGCTTTCTCAGTATATCCATTCTCTTATGGGAGCTGTTGAGGACAGCAATAGAGTTGACTCTCCCTCCTTTCTCATCACCCGTTTCTCTACTTGGGGTAGGTGTAACAAGCAACAAAACCCTAAGCTGGTGTTTGAGCATTGGTTCTCATCCTTGGCCATGCAGTAGAATGAGCTAGGGAACTTTAAAAAAAAATTAGATGTCTACATCTCAGGGCTATTAAATCAAAACCTTAAGTTAGGGGGTTGTTGGCTGTGGGATGTTGGGCCCAGGTATTGTGGTGGGTTTTCTTCTTCTTCTTCTTTTTTTAAATCTCTGCAGATCATGTCAATGTGAAGCCAAAAGTATAAGTCATAAGCTGGGTAATTGCAGGTGAAAGTTATTGTTCCTCCTGGTCTCTCCTCTCCTCTCATACCTGTCATTTGAAATACCCAGGCTCTCCCTGCTCTCTGCATCCCCCCGCTCCTTTTCTTATGAGGTAGAGGGGACATAAACACTAAGTCTGGCCTTCAATTTAGCACTTACGGTTCTGGGGATCTCTATTAGAGGTTTTAGTTGCTTCTTTGAACATTGATTTAATTTGAAGATGATGTACAGTTAGCCACTTAGAATAACTATAGAGAATCGCTTTTGTGGTATACCATACTTGGGGAGGGTCTGTGGTCGGACTAAACTCAGTCACCTCATTAAGGGGTCACAGAAGTTGTGAATTTTCCCCCTAATTTCCCCCCTAATCATTTCTTTTTTTTTTTTTTTTTTTGCCGGGGCTGGGTTTGAACCCGCCACCTCCAGCATATGGGACCGGCGCCCTACTCCTTGAGCCACAGGTGCCGCCCAACCCCCTAATCATTTCTTAACCCTGATAGCCAGTCCATTCATTGTACCTGTAAGTCAGACACTCCCAATTGTAATGGGGGGGGGGAGGACCTTGTTTGTAGTAAGACAAGAGGCAAAACTTAATTATTCCAAGCTCTTTAAACACAATTTTCTTTATAATTCTAAAAGTAAGACTCGGCTCTTATGTTTTTTAAAAAAGAATATGTAAATAAATGATATAGAAAGTAGGGGATCTCACCCTAAAACTGTACTTTGTAGTACAACAAAATTCTAGTGCTAAGATTGAGATGGATAATTATGTGATGGGATTTTGTAAGGGTTGTGTTTGGAGTCAGATGCTTAGATAAGTTGCAAAGAGTAGAATTTTAGAAATGAGAAAAAAATTCCCCTTGGATGTTTCAGAATGTGACTTTTTCTCCAAATCAAGTATATTTTTTAACAAGTGGAAAAACACAGGTTATCAGTATGCATAGCAAAATTTTTCTGCCTGGTAATTATGGTTTGGTTCTTTTCAGCCAGAGTGAGGGCTGGCCAGTTGAGAAAGCCAGCGTGGACTTTGTGGGATGCGGGAGGTCCTGGCATGGCCTGACCAGGGGATCTGTCTTTCCCATGGCCTTGCCGACAGCCATGAGAAACCCTTTCACCACCTGGCTTTCCTCGTGGGCCAGGCTGGCCTCTCTCTCCCTCTCTGTCTTCTCTAGTGTGTGTTAACAAGAGCCCTGATTTGGTGATTTCTGTATCAATTACTTGGTTCCAAGTAACAGGCCAGCGCCTGTCTTCACTTTCTCCCATTCTCTGAGAAAGAGCTCTAGCTCCTGAGGGATTCAATACATCATCAAAGGAAATGGATTTAGATGTGAATTCCTTGCCTTGGTGGCTTCATAGGTCATATCTGGGAAGAGAAAGCCAAAAGGCTCTGTGGCCTGCCCCTCTGTGGCCATTTAGTAGAGAATGCTGATCTGTTCTTTGCTCACCTCCAGCTGAGTGTTGGAATGCGGTCTCCTGATGGCAGTTGGAGGAGCCCCTCTCTCTGTTTCCTGTCTTGTATGTGGGTCATTCTGCAGTGGGGGGAATACATCCCTTCCTGGAGAGCATACAGCCTCGTCCCCCAGCAGCACCAGTAGTGGTCAGAGAGGAATGAGTGTCTGACCACTTGGCTTCTCGTCCTTACTGTGCCAGCGACCCCATTATAGTATCTTTCACAAAATGCTTCTTTTTGGGCTGCTGTTCCCTCACCTGTAAGAAAAGTGACTGGTTGCATATTGGCCACACTCCACTAGAATTAAGAATACACAAGGCTGCTTCTCAGGCCTGGGGTATATGTTCTTTGGAACAAGCTCATATTTCTAGTTGAGAACTCCTGTTGTGGGTGACCTACTAGTAGTGGGACCCCAGGTTTTTGGCAGAGGCTCACTTGCTTGTGAATTCCATGGAGAAGGACAGCTGAGTCCAGCTCTCTGGTGTTGAGAAGTCTGCTTGGAACGATGCAGGGGTTAGTGTTCTAGCCAGCCCTTCTTGTCCAGTGACCAGTTGGAGCCATCTCTAAAGGGGTAACCCGAGACCTCAGTCTCCAGTGTCCAGATCTGGCCCTTCTCTCCCTCTTCTCAGTCCCCCATCCTAGAGGGCCTCATCCCTCCCCACTTTGCCCAGGGAAATGCCTGGCTTAAGGCTGCTCCTTAGTCCGTATTTAGTGAGACATAAATGAAGGGCTCCAGGGCTTCCCCTCCTCTACCAGATAAAGTCCTTGCTCTTTCAGAGCTGACCTCAGCATTTCTTCCTATTCTCTCACTGCAGAACTGTATGTAATAAAGCCCATACTGGCCACATCTTGGTTCCTGTGTCTTGTTCATCTTGTTACCTTGGTAACCTGACTGCCTCTTCTCACTCTGTCCTGTTCCCCTCTGCCAGTCCTCTCATTGTATCTCTTTCTCCCATCTCCTCTGGAGGTGGAGTAGGGTGAGGGGCTGACGGTGCGGAGGGCACACCCATCATTTCCTTGCAGCAGCTGTACATAACATACATGGGTGGGCTGAGTGAGTCAGTGGGGGCTAAGTGAATGGGTGGTCTCAAGAGCAAGCTATCATGGACAAGGGGTAGATATTGGATGGATGTAGACATTTATTTAAGGAGAAGGGACAAACTCAGGGTAGATGATAACAGAAGTAATCTGCTGGGGGTCCCACAGGGCATGACTCTTCAGCCAGAAGGTAGGACATGCTTTCCTTTTTCCCGGTAGGCTCTTCAATAAGGTAGTTTCAGGGAAAGAATAGTGGAACTGCCACATTTGAGACTGTGTGGTGGAGAGGGAAACTGTGCAGGCCCTAGAGTCTTGTCTGGGTTTGAGTCCTAATTCTGCAGCTTTCCAAGCCTCAGTTTGCTTAGGTAAGAAATTGCTCTAACCTCGATAAGGGTGTGTTAGAAAATGGCTCTCCCAGTCTCTGCTCACTTGTTTGAGGAGCCAGCAGGTTGTCTGGGGGAAGGCCGTCTCCAAAGTGAAGATGGATCCCTGCAGGCACCCAGTCTATGCTGGGAGACACCACGCTTTGTCCTGCAGTGCCCCGTAGAGACAGGAAAACCAGGGAAGTGCAGCAGCCTGCGTGAAAGATTTCACTCGGGGTCTGCAGATGTCTGTGGATGCATTGAGAGGAAAAGTCAGGAAGCTCAGAAAACCCAGAGATGAAGGCGAGCCCCTTTCTTGGCTACAGGATGTGTCAGGGCCCTTCATGCCCTAGCAGTCATTCTGAGTCTCCGGGGAGAAGCAGGGCGGCTCTCCTGAGATCATTCTATCATAGCGCAGTTCCTCATTTTCTTTCGGAGGCAGCGAGGAGATTTCGGGAGTGTGAGATGCTTACCTAGAGAAGGATGAACTGTATTCCTCGCGGCCCTGGCGGGGAAGAGCACTGCTTCCCTCCCTAAATGCTCCTGGGCGAATCTTACACTTTCTTACCATGTCAAGCATTTCTTCATCTTCCCCTCAGTTCTTCCTTTGCAGATCTGTCACCATGCAGCTTTGTCTGCAGGCTGGCACCAGACTCCTGGGCATTGTGTTGTGTGTTTTTTGACCTCTTATGAGGAGGTGAAAGTGATATCATCATAAGTCATCTGGAGCACTTACTCTATGGGATATTAACAGTTGTTTAATGAAAGAAGAATTTTTTTTAGCATGTAAGTTTAATAAAATGCTAAGTCAAGCAGAAGGAAAGTTATCTTTATTGGTGTGCTCTCAGCACCTTTCCTTGCTGACTGACTAGGGGTCTGCAAGAGATGGTGGGGAGATATTTGTACCTGTTTCCAAACTTAGTTGAGGCTGGAACCCTTTTGCATTTTACGTCTCCCAAGTCTGGTATTTGAGGATGACACTTGGGGAATCTGGTGTCTGGCAGTCTATGTCTGCCACTTCCTGGATGTGGACATCCAGCCAGCCCTCCTCCTTGGCCAGGTCTTCCTGGAGAGGACACAGGGCTGGATGACAACCCCTGGTGCCAGGCAAGGCAACATTAGCTGTGCTAAGCTTTATCAGCAACACTTTTGTCTCCAGCAACACTTCTGTCCCCTTCCTAAATAGTTCCCACACATCCCTAGATTTCTGAAATGCCAGAGCTCAGCAGGCCGTGGTAGTGGACTCTGAGAACCAAGTCTCACTGTGCAAGTTTCTGCTGGTTTGAAGAAAGGCTGGAGACTGAGCAGAGTAGCAGGAAGGCCAATTGTACCTAAGCTCCGCCAGGCAGGTCTGATTCCACCGTGAATGTCACGACATTTCTGTTAAGCATTTTACTTTGGCATAATTGTTGATTCGTATGTAGTTAATAAAAACTAATACAGAGAAGTCCCCCATAGACCCTTAACTCGGTTTCCTGCAGTAGTGACATTTTGCAGAACTTGTCCTAACCAGGATTGATGTCGATGCCATCAGGATACAGAACGTTTGTGTCACCACGAAGAGCTCTCATGTTGCCCTTTTATGACCGACCACACCCATTTCCTTCCAGTCTTCACTCCCTCTAATCTCTCCATGTTTACAGTGTTTTCCCGTTAGGGAGTATTACATAAATGGAATCTACAGTATGGTATCACCTTTTGTGTGGAAAAAAAACCTCAGCGTAATTCTCTGGAGATTCATCTAGGAGGCTGCGGCTTATGTCACTCACCCAACAAAGGACATCTGGGTGTTTCCTGTTTGGGACTGTTATAAATGAAGCTTATAAATGAACATTCATGTGTGGGTTTTCACGTGAACATAAATTTTCATTTCTTTGTCTTGGATAAATATCCAGGAGTGCGATTAACAGGTTGTACGGTAGCTACATGTTCAGTTTTTTAAAATGCTGCCAGACTCTCCCAGGATGGCCATGGCATTTTACATGCCTCCAGCAATGTATAGGTGATCCAGTTTCTCCCTTTCTGACCAGCGTTTGACATTGTATCTTAAAATTGTAGCCATTCTGATGTGTCGTGATACCTCATGCTTTTAATTTGCCTTTCCCTGCAGGTCAGCGATGTTGAGCATCTTTTCATGTACTTTTTGCCATCTTTCAATGTCTTGGTTAAAATATCTGTTCATTCCTTTTGCCTTTTTTCCAATTGTATTTTTGATGTGTTTTGTTTCGCCTCTTGAATTTTGCGAGTTCTTCGTACATTCTAAGTACTAGTTCTTTGCTGGGCGTGTGGTTTGAAAGTATTTTCTCCCAGTCTGTAGCTTGTGTTTTCATCTTCGCCGGGAGTTTCATAGGACAAACATTTTTAATTTTAACAAAGTCCAATGTGCTGACTCTTTCCTTTTATGGATTTTGCTTTTAATGTAAGGTCTACAAACTTTGCCTAGACCTACATCTCAAACATTTTCTCCTTTATTTTTTTTCCTAGAAGTTCTGTAATTTTCCATTTTGTGTGTAAGTCTGTGAGGACATGTTTTTAAAAGCCTGAAATAAAGAAGAAAGAGACAAGTATTGGCTGTTTAGGAACCTAGAACAGACAAGATGAGGGGAGGGGTGGTGGTGGGGCCCAGAGCACTGGTGCTGGAGATGGTGCCACTTTGATGTTGCAGTAGGCCTTATCATCTTTGGGGTGGATAAGAAAGGCTGCAGCAGAGGCCGACTTCTTAATCCCACCCATCCACATCCTTACCCCTCCCAAAGTGCAGTCAGATCATATGCTGAAGGCTTGGGAAATTGCGTGGTAAGAGATATCTTAAATCATATGATTGAGAGATCAAAGTCTTTCGGATGGGGCAGGAAGCAGGCCTGGTTTTATTTTTAAAGGCACATCAGTGGTATCAATCCCCAGAGAGGGGAGGATTTTGTCTTGGAGGCTACAGCCAAGTGCTGAAACTGCTTCCTTCTTTGCTTAGAAATGCAGAGCTGTGAGGAAGCTGGCATGTGAATCTCAGGGAATGTGCCAGTGGCTGGCAGAGGTGAGCGGCCCGTCTGTGGCCGCCGAGGGAACTTCAGCGTCCTAGCACCCACAGTTCTCTCTCTCATCTAGGCCACAGAGAGCTGCACAGCCTGGAGTCAGGATACCTGGGGTCCCATTCTAGTTAGCTGGGTGACTTTAGACCAGGATCTTATTCCCTGTGAATCTGGGTTAGGAGGTGCCTTCTCTGGGGTGGGAGACAGCAAGGGTGGACAGGTTTCTCCCAGCCTCAGAGAGCGCCCAGTTCTGCCCTGTTATACTTACTGCGTGAGGAGTCAAGAGCCACTGTCAACCCCTTATGTAGGGATGGGGAAGCGGACTGCTCTGGTCATCGTAAATATAATAGAGGCAGTCTGGGTGTGGGCTGTGAGGGCTTGGGAGGCCCACGTGTGAGTGTGGCAGGGGCACGTGCAGTGGGTTGTGTCAGGATCTGTCCCTCTCCATGTGCAGAGTCAGTTCTTGCCTCTGCTCTAATCACAGAGGGCCAAGCACCCGAGACACTTCCCCAGGAGATGCAGAGAAGACGTGGGGGCAGGTGAGGGTCCTGTCCAGAGAAGCTCTCCTCTCTAGGGCTGCTCTGCCTGCTTTTGTCACGAGGCAGCTCCACATCCCAAGTGGGAGTGGGGGTGTGGGTTCACGTTCTGGGCTCCAGTCATAGCCTGCTTCCTGCTGCACCCTGCAGCAAGTGAGTTGGCCTGACATCCCCTTATGTGGAGTGGGGATGGTAACACTGGCCACCACTGGGGTTGTCACGAGGAATAATGAGGGAAGAGTTAAGCCAGAGCCTGGTGGTTGGGGAGCCCTGGCAGAATGTGATGTTACCGCTATCCTTGCTATCATAGTCGCTGCTCTTCCTGCTGCCTTTTTGCTGAGGAAGAAAACGCACGTGTCGTGAGCCTCCTCCGTGGCTGAGCCGCAAGGGGAAGCTCCCTGGAAGACCCACTGCCCTGGCATAGCTGACAGCCAGCACTGCAACCATTTTCTGGAGGTGCAGAAGCCCCAGGGCTCCATTCCAGGCTCCAGCTACAAAGACCCTAAAGTTTTCACCACCTGGAGCAGGGTTGTGTCCTGAGAGAGTGTTGGGGTATAGGGGGATTCAAGCAAAGACTCTGCCGAGAAGATTGTTCGCCTCATTTGTGTGTGGCGAAGGGGTGATGGAATTGCCTTGGCTGCCCCTGAGCTGTCCCCCCCCCCCCAGAAAGCTCTCCACCATGCAACTGAGGTCTTTCTACACTTAAAGATTAGGTTCCAAAGTTCAGCCTCTTAAGTTTGCATTAACTGCTTTGCAAATATAAAATATTCACGGTATTAGCAAGCAGCTTAAAATAATACACAAAATAGAGGAAGGGGGATATTCCATTTTCATCACACTAGGTCTGAAAGCAACATACAGTATTTCTTCCCTTTTTTTCTACCTTTGTGTTTAGAGATGGCAGTCAGGTGAAGTAATGAGCTGTGTACCCTGCTTTTTTGTTTAGCTCGTGTGGACAATCTTCTGGGTGTAAGAATATTGCAGACTGCTTCACACCTAAGGCTGAAATGGAAAGGCATCCACCAAAGAGAAATAATGTTCCCTTGGAGAATTTTGAGTGAGGTCACCCTCTTGTGTCTTCTCGGTGGTTTTGTTTATTCAGGTCCTGCTTGGTGAAGTCAGAGAAACAGAGACTACAAGAGCTAGTGACGGAGCCCATTGGTCCTGGACTCCTGGGTGACCCTGCCCCAGCTGCTAAAGGGAAGTAGGGAATCTGGTGTGGAGAAGGCCTTGCTCAGTGACACACAGTAGCACTATAATTTCACACTCCTGGGGGTGGGGCCTTCCTACCTAACCCTATCTGGTATGGGGCCTTCATACCTAACCGTATCTGGTATGGGGCCTTCCTACCTAACCATATCTTGTATGGGGCCTTCCCACTTAACCCTATCTGGTCTGGGGCCTTCCCACCCAACCCTGTCTGGTATGGTACCTTCTTTGGAGGAAAACCACTCATGGCAGCTTCTTCACACCCTCCAAGAGAAGTCTATGGACACTCTTGTTAAAAATTTCTGGAGTTTGCTGGGCATGGTGTGGCTCAGACCTGTAATACTAGCATTTTCGGAGGCTGAGTCAGGTGGATTGTTTGAGCTCAGATGGAAACCACCCTGAGCAAGAGCAAGACCCCATCTCTACTAAAAATAGAAAAACTAGCCAGGCATTGTGGTGGGCACCTGTAGTCCCAACTACTTGGAAGCTTGAGCCCAAGAATTTGAGGTTGCTGTGAGCAACAACACCACAGCCTTCTACCCAGGGGACAGAATGAGACTCTGTCTCAAAAAGAAAAGAAAAATTTCTGGGGTTCACCTGTAGCCTTAAGGGTTACTCTCATCCCTAAGATTATTGCCATTTCTCCACCTTTTCCAGTTTTCTTGGCCAGAAACAGTAGCTCAGCCCCTCAGGTCTGGGCGAATCTGTGCTACTCACTCATTGTTCTGCACCCTGGCTTTCTTTCCTCCTCCCCTCAAGGGGCAGAGCTGAACAGGCAGGGACATACCCACCTTGTCACTTGGAATGAGAATACACCTAGCCTGTTCTCAGGAGAAATCAGAGGAGTCCAGTGCAGCTGGGCAGCACCCTGGGTGGGTTGGTGGCTCCACATGACACAGCTTGGAGCCTGTGCTCTGTTAACTTCCAGGCCTGGGCCCATCCTCTATGAAGGCTGAGAGCTATGGAGAGAACACCCCCAGGGGATGGCAGGGAAAGGGGAACCAAAGGGGGAAAAAGAAAGGGTTGTGCTGATACATTTAGGGGAAAATAAAGCCAAGAGAGGTAATCAATCAGGTGGCTGTGTTGGGTTTTATGACCCAGAGGACCCATAAGTGGGTAGGAACTCTGGGGGAAGTGGCTCTTTGTCCCTGGCTTTTCCTCTCCTGGCCCAGCTTGGTGCCACTTGCTCTGCCTGTTGCCAGGACAGATTATCTCCTTATAGACATGGAACTGACTTTTCAAGTCCTTGGAGGTCGCTACCGGTGTTAGGATGGCACAGCCTTTCTCTCTGGGGATGGCAGTCCAGATGTGGCTTTGTCGGGTCAGCGGTGTCTGGTTGGAGCTCTCAGGGGAAGCGTGTGGAGGGTGTGTGCAGACCAGGGCCTCAGGCTGCTCCTCGTCCTGCTCTCTGGCAGAGCTGCAGCCGGGGTGGGGCAAGGGAGAGGTCGTTAGCCAGCTTAGGATAAGGACTGTTGTCTCGCCATTGCCAACCTGAGTTAGTGAATGCCAGTGAATGGGGTTACATTGAACATGGGAAATGCATAAGTCACTCCAAAATCCTTTGTTTGAAAGTCCATTCTGCTTGACATTTAAAATAAGTCTGTCAGCTTTTCTGCCTAGAAAAATAAACTTAACTATACATTATACCTTTAATTTTTTCCTTTCAAAAATTTTTAATTGGGTGGTTGATCTTATCTCAGATTTTTTTTTTTTTACTGAATAACATTCCTGCTTTAACTTTGTTGTGGTGAATGTAGAAGATTGAACTAAAGTCCTAGTTCATTTGTTTATTCAACAGATGTTAATTTGAGTACCTTTAATGTTCTAAGCATGATTGGTGCTAAGGACATAACAGTAAATAAGACAGATAAAAAATTCTAGCCCGTGTGCAGCCTCCATTCTACCCATGTCAAGACTTCAGGACCACTTAATATTTTAGGAGGTTTTGTTTTGTTTTTAATTAGTAGACTTTTGAAGCAATTTTGAGTTTACAGAAAAGTTAAGTGGAAAGTACAGAGAGTTCCCAATATCCTCTCCACCCGCTACCCCCCACCCCACCCCCCGTCTCCTATTATTATTATAATATATTGTCTTCAGTGGGGTACATTTGTTACAATTGATGAGTCAGTATTGACACATTATTACTCACTGAGATCCATAGTTTACATCAGCATTCACTTTTGGTGTTGTGTATTCCGTGGGTTTTGACAAATGTCTGGTGACATACACTCACCATTACAGTATTGTACAGACAGTAGTGTTACTGCCGTAAAATTTCACCATGCTCCACCTGCTCACCCTTCCCTCCCTTCTTCCCCCTGGCAGCCACTGATCTTTCTGTTGGCTTCATAGATCTGTCGTACATTTGGAATCATACAGTAGGTTGTCTCTTTGGATGGCTGCCTTTCACTCAACAATGTGTATTTCCCTAGGAGGTTTTTCATTGTTACTGTTTTTTTTAACAGTCAGGGATGGGTTGGTTCACTCCACAGAGTAGTGGTGACTGGCTCTTGATGGTCCCTAGATCTCTTCATTTTAGACCGGGAGCTTCCAGCTCAGCGGGCACAGCTGACGGGTAAGAGGACCAAGAGGGATGGTCTTCAGCAAGGTCTCTGGGGCCGTGCAGTGTAGTGTTGTGGGGACAGGACATTAGGTCTTCTTTGAAAGGAGTTAATGAAAATGGTTCATTGACAACCTCAAGGGAAGAGTGACCCTAAAGGAAGTGAACGGGTTGGGAGGTTGGTTGACACAGCCTAGTCCTGCCTTCAGAGGGGTTGACCCTGCCCGGCTGAGGCTGTTTATCCCGCCACTGGGCTGCTCTTGTTTTTTATCCCATCTCCACCTGAATAAACAGATCCGGAACGTCATCTGCAGCCAGGCTGAGAATCTGCCAAAATTCCCCAGGGAACTGGTGATTCACCAACAGCAGGGGAAAGAGAGGGAGTGAGCGAGAGAGAAAGAGACCTGCTTATTCTGATTCTCATTTCCTGTCCAGCAAACAACCCAGGCTGGGTCATTTCTTATAAGATAGCAATTTCTTCAAGCTAATGATCAATTTATGCAATAGAACAGATGATTTTGGTTTTGCTCTTTAAGAAGATAGATGTAAGCAAGCTGGTGAGAGGGCAATACTTTGGACTCCTTCTGAGAAGAGAGATTTTTCTTCAAGTTGGCCTAGGAAAGCTCTTCTACACTCCTTGTTCCTTGAAAATCTCATCCTTGTTTTCAAGTTGCACGTGGGCATTGGTCCTGGCATCCCGTGTGTTCTTGTTACTTCTTGCCAATTAGGGACTTAGAATTATTCTTTTTGTTTGTCTTTTGGTGCTTGTTAGATCCTCACTTATTAAAAAAAATAATAATTCTGTTTGATTTCAGAACAAGATCAGGTTGAGCCTTGGCCCCCAGGCTGTATACCTACTGCATTTTATGGGGAGGGGTCCAGGAAGAGGGACCTGCAAGGGCAGTAGCATCTGAGAACATGGTCCACTTGGATCAGTCGGTTTTCAGATTAATTTCAGCCCTGGGGATTTTGTTTAAAAGAAAGCTACCGGTATCTGCTAAGGCTGGCCATACATGTACTTGATGACCTGTGTGGCAATCTCATGCCTGGACGTTGTGCAGCTGCCAGAAATGCATGCAGATACCTGGAAGGCACATGCAGGGGGCATGTCCCTGTCCAGAGCTGTGATTTCTGCAATAGGCTGGACTGGAAATAACTCAATGCCCATCAATAATAAAATGAAAAATAAATTGCTGAATTCCTTCAATAGATGCATATTATACAGTGATAGCAAAGAATTAACTACTTCAAGTCCAATAGAGCTTAAAAGAAAAAATAAAAGAATTGACCATTACTAATGGAACAACCTGGGTGCAATTTATAAACATAATGTTGAATGAAAGTAGCCAGTTATGGAGGAATATTTATAGAGTAAAAATAGACAAAACTCTGAGGGGCAAAAATTACTGGTCTCCTTTGGGGAGAATAGCAGCTAAGAAAACAATAGGCGATCAGGGGCTTCTGGGGTGCTGAAAATGTTCTGTTATTTTGATCTGAGAGGTGGTTACATGGGTGCATATGTTTTGTAAAAATGTATTGAGTTCAACACTCACAATTTATGCACTTCTCAGTATAACTGTTACATTTCAATAAAAATGTTTACAAACGAAACAACTGCCAGTACTTGGCTATATGATGTTTCTGATAGGGCTGTGTTTTTTTGACAAAGGAGAAAGCATCAAATCATCATCTTCATTAGGTGTTTTTGAAGTGGTCAGCATTTTTTTGCTTATGCAGTAATACAGGAATACCTCCTGCAGTGCTGCTCTGCCCCGCACTGAGTTTCCTAATCAATAACAGGAGGGGTGCATGCCATCTCGTGTTGTATGGATTCCACGTGTGGCATGTTAAGTTACACCACAGTCTCAGACGGTGCACAGAGATGTGTGCTTATCTTTGTTCGTCACGATCAGACCTTGTCAGTGCCTGCTGTGTGGGCAGAACAACTGGGTGTACAGTGCAGAGCTGTCATAGCAATTCCAGAGTGGCACCGTGGTGGGCAAAGTGCTGTGAGTGCTCAGAGGCCATAGGGTGTGGAGTTGGGAGTCCCGTGTTACAGATTCTTTTGATTCCAGGGTTTGATTGTATGAAACTATTTTTTTTGAGACAGAATCTCACTTTGCCACCCTCAGTAGAATGCCAAGGTGTCACAGCTCACAACAACCTCAAACTCTTGGGCTTGAGTGATCCTGTTGCCTCAGCCTCCCAAGTAGCTGGGACTACAGGCACCCATCACAATGCCTAGTTTTTCTGCTTTTAGTAGAAATGAGGTCTCACTCTTGCTCAGGCTGGTCTCAAACTCCTGAGCTCAGGCAATCCACCTGCCTCAGCCTCCCAGAGTGCTAGGATTATAGGCGTGAGCCACCATACCTGACCTTGAAACTGTCTTTGAGCCTGAGGTTCAGGGAAAGCAAAGGGCTATAATTGAATTTTGCTGATTTGGTAAGTAAGGTACATTAAAAGTTTAATCTTAAAGTAAAATTATGGAAGATTTGCTATTTCTGGTGGGTGTCCCACCTCAAGGAGTTGACAGTGTGCACTTCTTGAGTCCCCGTAGGAGTCTGGAAGAGCCAAGGGCACACACTTGCTTAGACTTAAGAGTGGTGAGTGAGCCAGCTCCAGTGTGCTCCAGAGTAACTGGAAGAAATGGAGGGAGGAAGGATCTGTGTTGTGGATCTGTGCTTTCTGTAAGTGACCCTGTTTTCACTGACTCCAGCAAGGAACCTGGTTCATCTTTTTAGCAACACGATAATGGAGTAGACTCACGTTCCATTTCATTTTCAGAAAAAATAAGAAAGACATTGGCAGGAAAGATTATGATTAGTGATGTGTGTGGCATGGGCCCTGGAGGAGAATGAGAGGTAGTCAGTCTCATTCTGTAGGTGGCTAAACCAGATTAGAGAAAGAGTGATTTACAGACAGTTCCAAAGTTGAATCAGAGCTGGAATTAGAATCTGGATCCCTTGCCCCGGAAATCTGCCATAGTGTTGACAGGGTCAGCAAACTACAGCCAGGGGGCCAAATCTGGGCCCACTACTTACGTTTATGAGTAAAGCTCATTGGAACAAAGACACACTTGTTCATTTACATATTGTCTGTGGCTGCTTTTACCCTACAACAATAGGGTGGAATGGTAATGACAGAGATTGTATGACCCACAAAATCTAAAATATTTACCATCCAGCCTGTTACAGAATAAGTTTGCTGACCCTGGTATAGACGAAAGGTGCCTAATTTCAGCACCAGAAATTACCCACTTGACCCACCTTGGCCCTGTGCCTTTGATCTCCTTGCCCCCTTTTCCTGGCTCTTATCTGTGACATGAGATCTTTTCCAGCACTAACGAGAATACCATGTAAACCAGGCTTTCACAGAACTGTAGTGGAACGATCACTTATGATAAAAAGTTTTAAATGTTGGTTTCAGATGCCTCCATCTGCTTTACTGTCTCATTTAACATTGGTTCTGAAAATGTAGCCAAGTGGGGAGAGCTTATCTTGCCGAATGCTGTCTGCCTTTGAAGAGTGATTTTATTTTTGAAGCCTTTAACAGGTGCTGGTTTAATAGACTTTTGCTGTATTAAGTTCTCCTCGCTCCAGAGGGCAGCCCAAGGGGTAAACTGACACGAACGAATGCCATGTGCCCTGGCCACCATACACTTCCCCAGTCCCTGTAACTGTAGAATCACTAGTTTTGTTCCCTTGCAGAGAGAAGCTGGACTGTTCCTTTTATGAGGCCAATAAGAACTATTCCTAGCAGAACTCTCCTCTTACTGTGTACCACCCTCACCCATTTTGATAAACTTAAATGGATCCCTTTGCAGCTTTACCTTCCCTAAGAATAAAGACACTCATTCTCCGCTCTAATGCTGGTCTGTGACAATCTCAAAGAAACTGTTCTTCCCATCCAGAACCTCCAGAGTAAGAACTTTAGTTTCATCTGCCTTCTCTGCTGAGCATTGGTCACACAAAGCCCCATGCGTATTTGCTGCTCACGTAGCACTCACTCTGGGACGTTGGTGTGAAAGCTGGGCCACCTGGCTGAGATGTCAGAGTCGTCATCTGGGATGCAGGCACAAGAGTCTGAACTGACATGTGTTTTATTTTTAAATTGTAAAATACACATAACAGAAAATTGTAAAACATAATTGTAAAACACACATAACTTAAAATTTGCTATCTTAATCATATTTTAAAGTGTAGAGTTCAACAGTGTTCAGCATGTTCACATTGTGCACATCTGATCTCTGGAACTTTTTTTGTCTCCCAAAACTAAAAGTCCGTACCCACTAAACAACAAAGCTTCATTTTACCCTTCCCCTGGTCCCTGGCAATTACAATTCTGTTCATACTGTCTCTGTGGATCTGAGTACTCTAGATACCTGTTTTCGGTGGAATCATACAGTAATTATCTTTTGTGACTGGTGTATGTCACTTAGCATAATATGTGTGTCTTCAAAGCTCATCCATGCAGCAACAAGTGTCAAAGTCTCTTTTCTGTTTTAGGGCTGAATAATATTCCATTGTATGTGTATATACTACATTTTGGTTATTCAGCTGTTGATGAAAAGGGTTGCTTTACCTTTTGACTATTGTGAATAATGTATCTAGGAATATGATTATACAGATGAAGACTCAAGCTGTACTGTCAATGTACCCCACAAATGGATTTGTTGGCTCATGTGGGGATTCTGTGTTTAATTTTTTGAGGAATCATCATACTGTCTTCTTTAGTAGCTACACCTTTTTACATTCCCACTAGCAGTCTGCATCTCACCGACATTTGTTCCTTCGTCGTCTTTTTTCTCTTTCACAGTAGCCATCCTGATGTGTGAGGTGACATCTCCTCGTGTTTGGCTTTGCATTTCCCGAGCAGTGATGCTGTGCATCTTTTCATGTGCTTGGCCATTTGTATGTTTTTCTTAGAGAAATGTCTGTTCAAATTCTTGGCTCATTTTCTAAATTGGATTTTGTTTTCTGTTGTTGAGTTGTAGGGGTTCTTCACGCATTCAAGATGTTAGCCCTTTATCACATACATGATTCAGTGGGAGCCTTGAGCTGGCCTCTTTTCAGCAGGATGTCTCTGGCTCAGGTTAGGAATAGACAGCAAGTGGGAAAAGGTGGAAGGTGTAGCCAGTAGCCCACTAACCTGGTTATCTCCCCTTTCTAAACTAGAAAATCTTAGATCATTACTGATGCCCCCCAGCTGTCCTCTCCAGCTCTTGTGGGCTATCGTCCCCTTACTATTCTCTTGTGCCTGTGTCCGTATTGCCACCCTCTCTTACCCAGCCCACTGTGATGTTCCTTCCCACTTCCTGGGAAGGCATTTCCTGATGTGGTCCTGCCTGCCCCACCAGCTCTGTAGTCTGATCCAAGCTCCTGGCCTGTCCCCACCTCTCTCCTCCCAGCCTCAGCATCCCACCTTCATTCAGACACTTGCCCTAGCATTTCCCAGGCCAGATTGAATGCCCCTGTGCTCCTCTCTGGCCTGGCCCCTGGGGCTCTCACTCCTATGCACCCTTGTTTCCTATCTCCATGGCTGCCACTTGGGCCAAGTGGGAACTTTTTTCAGCCTGTAAGAGAGACTTGTCTTCCGCAGTGTCCTGTATCCAGAGCTGGGGGCCTAGAATGTGTTTGATTCAGTGAATAAATAGACTGACAAGAAAGAAGCAAAAGGTATAAATAAGAACAAAGAGAAAAGAGACCAAGGAGACAGGAGGGAGGTGGGGGAGAGGAGGGAGACTGGCGGTGGGAGAAGTGTGGGGCTCACAGCTGTCCCGTGGCTCATAGGGAAGGCCTTGCCACTGCAGAGCCCTCTTTGTGCTGCTTGGGCCAGCGGCGCCCCATTTCTTCTGTCTGCAGACCCTCTTTTCCTGGCTCCCTGGTACTGTATTCAGAGTTCCCGGATAAGGCTCAGCTCTGTCTCCTTTGTTTTTTGTCCTTTTTCTTCCCATGCTTTACATAATAAAGGTTTTCTTTTCTTTTTTCCTTTCTTTTTCTTTTGGAGTCAGAAAACTTGAAGAGACTATCTTCAGTAAAGAACTTAATAAAGAACTTAAAGGAAGTGGCTTTGGGGGTGGGAAGAAGAGGTGAAGGGAACAGGGTCCTTTCATTCTAGGGATTTCTCTCTGTGCAGAGCTGTGCCCTTGTAAATGGATTTTTGAGTTCAGGGCCTGGGAGACTTGTGAAAAAAACAAAAACAAAAGAGTCGAGGAGAAGCCCCAGAGCTTCTGGGAAAGAGGTCCTTGTTTATGCCTGTTGGAACTGATTTGGTCAAGTGTTTGTTTAAAGGAGATGCCACTTGGTAAGCGACGCCTGGCTTACTTGTGTTGCATTCAAGAATGCTTTGATTGGCCGGAGATGCTGACACTGTTGGCGCAGAACTGGTCAGAGTATGAGTGCCTGAGACCCAGAGGACTAGCGCCACCACCCAGCAGATTCTTAGCTGTCTAAGAATGGAGTCAGGGCTGCGGTGGTTTGAATCTGCCAGGCAGAGCAAAACCCACGACAGGGTGGTTGGGTGCTTCCAGCCTTGGCCGGCATTTGTTGTCTTTCTCCTGGTTCATAACTATCGGTTGGTGGGTTATGGGTTTGACAGAACAAGGATTAAGCAAATAAATTGTGGTAGCATACACCTTTCTTGGGGGATGGTAAACACTCCACTTACCTTAACAATTGCCAGATGCTTCAGTGCAGTTTCAGGTTGGACTGTCCAGGCCCCTGAAATTGAGGGTTGTGGCCCCCATTTCCCAGATGAGGAAACCAAGGCGCATGAAGCTTTTCAGCGCAAAGAGTTAGAAGGTTCAGCAAATTCAATTCCAATTAAACCCAGCAGTAAGCTCTTTGCCTTTTAAAATTGTTAGGATTTTAGCATCTTTTTTTTTTTTTTTTTTTTATCCTTTGTGTCTCTGTGCCTGGTACATGGTAGGTGCCGATAAAATGTGTGAAATGAGGTGTTAAGTTGGATTAATTTGGGCTTAGATGCCTACACTCTTTCAAGTTATGGGGTGGCTTGAGGCAGAAGTTTCTAGATGAGCATGGGTTTGGAGCTGTCCGACTGTGCTGGGCATGTCCCTTATGGCACATACTTCATTGGGTTCTGGTCACATCATGCTGGTCTTGCATATCACCACTATGTTCTTGCCATTGAGAAGAGCAGCCTAGGCATAGAACTTTGACAGACAAACCTGTTCCACTCAAGAAAAACCATTATTCTATCTAGCACCCAGCCAGCCAGTAACAACTTGATAGGCAGATGAATAGGAGATAGCATTTTAAAAGTATCACTATACTTGCAGTTTTATGAAAGTGCAAAACAACTAGGAGAAAAGTGTCTAAAAGAACTGATGTTTCTTGTGGTTTCTTTGCAAAAATAAATGC